>NC_090446.1:270717290-271337693 GCF_031143425.1 Pleurodeles waltl
TTTTTATGTTTTATTTTGGGACTTGGCTGAAGCTGAGTCCCAAAATGACTGTCAGCACTTCCATGATGAAGTGTTGGCAGCCAATCAGATCTCAGCATGTGCATCCTTAGATATCAATATTTCTGTTTCCTTTAATATCTCTACAACTACTGAACCTAATCACAAAAAGCAAGTTTTCTGCCAAATCTGCTGCAATTCTGTCCAGGGGTTCGGGCTGTAGTCATGTTCAAAATCCCTATGGGAAAATGCATAAGGAAAATGTATTTTAGGACCCGCCCTTTTTCTCGGCTGTTAGAAATGGGGTCTTTGGTTGGCAGTCAGGTTACCCACTGTCCAAGGAAGGACCCTCACTCTAATCAGGGTAAAGGAGAATCACCCTCAGTTAATCCCCGCTCACCCCCTTGGTAGCTTGGCAGGAGTAGGCAGGCTTAACTTTGGAAGCAATGTGTAAAGTATTTATTCCAACACACACAGTAACTCAGTAAAAACACTACAAAATGACACCACATAGGTTTAGAAAAATAGATAATATTTATCTAGAAAAAACAAGACCAAAATTATAAAAATCCGACATAACAAGTCAAGTTATGACTTTTGAAAAGAATAAGAGTTTTAAATCCTTAGAAAACGGAATCCTGTTAGCCCACAAAAACACTTGGGTAGCGTCAAAATAAAGCTGTACCGGCGAGTGTGCGTCAGAAAAGGCCAGAGATGCATTGATTTCTCATTCGCAAGTGAGACCGTATGTCATTCCTCCTCTGGTCGGGTTGGCGTGCGTCGTTTCCTCTTCCCCGCCAGACAGTGATACGAAGATCTGGATGGGCACCTCGGGTCCGGGTAGGCTTTTCATTGATTTTCCATGCCCAGCGATGTAGCTTTGAAATCCAGCTGCACGTTGTCAAGAATCTGTGCATTTCTCCAGCTGTGTTGTGTTGATCTCCCAGCCGCGATGCAGGTGGAGAATCAATTTTAGCTGCAAGGGTGGCAGCACGTCGTTTATCAGTCGCGAGTTGGGTGGTGCATCGAAAGTTTGCTCTCACGTCTGTCTTTGCGTGGATTTCTGTCTTTTTCCACCAGCTGCACCTTTCAAGGGCCCAGAGACAGGTTAGGGCACCACTTGGAATGAAGGGCTCTCAGCAGAAAGCCCAGGTGCTGGCAGAGAGAAGTCTTTGTTGGCCCTGAGACTTCAACAACAGAAGGCAATACTCAGTTTAAGCCCTTGGAGACTCTTCACCAGTGGGAAGTCACACAGAAGTCAGTCTTTGTACTCTCTTAGGCAGAAGCAGCTACTGCAGGCCAACCCAATAAAGCACAGTCACAGGCAAAGGGGCAGTACTCCTCCTCCAGCTTCTCAGCTCTTCTCCTTGGCAGAGGTTCCTCTTGGTTTCAGAAGTAATCTGATTATCAGGGGTTTTGGGTGTTCTTCATATACCCCCTTCTGCCTTTGAAGTAGGCCTACTTCAAAGAGAAGTCTCTGCTGTTTTCAAGATCCTGCCTTCCCCAGGCCAGGCCCCAGACACACACCAGGGGGTTGGAGATTGCACTGTGTGAGGGCAGGCACAGCCCTTTCAGGTGACCAATCCTCCCCTCCCGTCAGCCCAGATGGCCCATCAGGATATGGAAATGGAGGCTACACCCCAGCTCCCTTTGTGTCACTGTCTAGTCTTGTCATATTTAAAGGCAGTCCCCATGTTAACCACTGAGAGAGATAGGCCTTGCAACCGTGAAAAACACATTTGGCAGTATTTTATTGTCAGGACATGTAAAACACATAAGTACATGTCCCACCTTTATCGTACACAGCACCCTGCCAATGGGGCTACCTAGGGCCTACCTTAGGGGTGCCTTACATGTATGAAAAGAGAAGGTTTAGGCCTGGCAAGTGGGTACACTTGCCAAGTCGATTTGGCAGTTTAAAACCACACTCACAGACACTGCAGTGGCAGGTTTGAGCCATGTTTACAGGGCTACTAATGTGGGTGGCACAACCAGTGCTGCAGGCCCATTAGTAGCATTTTATTTACTGGCCCTGGGCACTTCTAGTGCACTTTACTAGGGACTTACTAGTAAATCAGACATGCCAATCATGTATATGCCAATGTACACATATAATTTATGCAGGGAACACTTGCACTTTAGCACTGGTCTGCAGTGGTAAAGTGTCCAGAGCAAACAAAACAGAACCCAGCACACAGAAACAACCTGGGAAGTAGAGGCAAAAAGTTAGGGTAGACCATGCCAATGATGCCAAGTCTAACATCAGCCTTCATTTGACAGATCACCCTGACACTTTCTATATGGCAGCTAAACTGACTGTTGTATTAGTTTTGAATATTTTTTTTAACTTTCATGGAACAGCAGTAAATGTTTTCTTTTTATGATTTTCAACACAATTCATACGAACATGGGGAAAAGAAAACAATATGTGATACTTGACACACATCTGAGACATCCATAATTGTCAATGTGGTCACCTTAAATGTAGTGCAGAGGCATCCTTCAGGTGTATGTCTAAAATACATTAAGGGTATACAACATTATCAGTTATGTTTCCAATCTATGCAGGTCACATCAACATTGAAATTCACTGGCTCACATTTAGAGGTTATAGTTTTTACAGTTCCAGTGCACATAAGTGCATAATTGGGCGGCGTGGCATTAGCTATCAGCACTGGTATATGCTGTGTGGCTTCCTTCAGTTTCTCCAGTATCTTTAACAATCAAATAAGTCTGATATAGACCCCACAAGTTTTTTGGGCGAGTCTGCAGGGGTGCTAGCTCATTGTACCTGTCGGTTTGAGTATTGCAAAGCGTTATATCCGTGTGCCAGTCTCCTAATGTAGGTAATGGCCCTCTTTCCCATCTCATCGCCACTCAGCTCTTTGCAAGCAGGAGCCCCACAGCTACCAATTACCTAACTTCCCTCTCTACACCTTTATCACAGTTGAGTAAGACCAACAGCGGTGTGGCTGACAGTCTATAGCACATTGAGTATTCCAATTCTGAAACTTTCACCTTCCAAAACTTATGTACGCCTGGGCAGGATCATGCCATCTACAGAATTCCAGCTTCACCCTCCCTGCCTCTCAGACAGTCTGCTGTGGGGCACAGCCCAAATTTCGGGAGTCTAACAGGAGTATAATATACTTCATTAAGATGTTTAAAATGAATCAATCTATGCCTCCAATTCAGGGAAATGGGTCTGATCATAGAGCAGCAATACTGCCTTTGGGCATCAATTAATGTAAAGCCTAAGTCCCATATCTATGTTTTTTGACGCAAACCTGCGTTAGCGCAGGTTTGCGTCAAAAAGTATAGCGCTGGCTAGCACCATTCATGGACACCAGCCGGGCGTCATATTTAAGCTATGACACTAGCTGGCGCTAAGGCCTGGTTAGCATCAAAAATGTTGATGCTAACCGGGTAGGGGAGGTGTAGGGAAATCTGGAAGTTGTGCGGCAAAGAATGGCGCTACTCAGTTTAGAGTAAAAAAATTACTCTAACCTGACTAGCGTCATTTTTTTGACACACAACCCCCATGGACATGACTCCTGCCTTAGTAAAGACAGGAGTCATGTCCCCCAGCCCAATGGCCATGCCCAGGGGACTTATGTCCCCTGGGCATGGCCATTGGGCACAGTGCCATGTAGGGGGGTCTAATTTAGGCCCCCATGGCACTTTAGAAAAAAATAAAAAAACGTATTTGGACTTACCTGGGATGGGTCCCCCTCATCCTTAGGTGTTCTCCAAGTGTGGGTGCGGGTTGGTGGGGGTGTCCCTGGGGGCAGGGAAGGGCACCTGTGGGCTGTTTCCATGGTCTCTGACCATGGAAATGAGCCCACAGGTCCCCTAATGCCTGGTCTGACCCAGGCGTTAAATAATGGCTTAGCGCTGTTATTTAAGGCCCTCCTCCTCCCGTGCATGATTTTTGCACAGGAGGATAAATAAGGCGCTAGAGCATTTGAGTAATTTTTTGCTCGGGAACGCCTACCTTGCATCTCATTGATGCAAGGTAGATTTTCACGGCGAACAAATGACGCTAACTCCATAACTTTGGCTCTAGACAGATCTAGCACGAAAGTATAAAGATGGAGTTAGGTTTGCATTGAATTAGCGTAAAAAAATGACGCTTATTCAGTGTAAACAGAGGATAAATATGGGCCTAAGTCTCTGTGCCACTCTAACCTGGCTTTGACTGAACCGGGCCTACAAACTTCTTGTGTGTAGGCACATTGGCCCATATTTCTTCTTTTTTAGCGCCGCATGTGCGTCATTTTTTTTACGCAAAAGCAGGGCAAACTTACGATATACAATTGTATTTTGTAAGTTTGTGCCACTTTTGCATAAAAAAGTGCACAAATGTGGTAACTAAAAAAGTATAAAAACGGGCCATAATCTGGTAACCAATTTCCCCTGTACTGTTTCTTGTGTCAGCCAGGAGAGTGCCTGGCAATCAGGCGGCTCGAATAGTTTGTCTCCTAGTATCCCCATTGCCTGTGACGGGCCCTAAAGTATTGGTATTTTATAAGTGGAATCAGTGTAGTGAAAGTGTAGGAGTCCCAAGGTTGCATGACGCCATGTTGAAACAAGTCCTCAATAACAGTAATGCACAGCTTGTGAAATGTATCTACTGATACTTCCCCAGTGACCCTCACTCGTGCTATTGGGCTAGTGTATAAGTTCTGTCCATGTTGAATAAATACCTCTCTCACTATCTAGGAAGACCGCAGCCGCCCGTACTGGTGGATCAATCTGCTGTATGGTACCACATAGGGTTCTGACATCCATTGTAAGGTTACAGCCTGGGAGAAATCCAGCCTGCTCAGGTCCAACTATTCTGGGCAGGAGTGGCACTAGTCTATTAGCCAGGATTTTGCATACATTTTAGTATCTATGTTTAGTAGGGACAGGTGTCGGTAGGAGGAGCATTGTTGCAGTTATACCTTCTCTTGTAGATGATGTCATTAGTGTATCCCTGGCGATCTTGGTAAACAGTGTCTGCAGATGTGGCATTAGTGTGTCTTGATAAGCTTTGTAAAATACCACTGTAAGCCCGTCTGATCCTGGGGCCTTACCTGAGGACATGTCCTTGAGGGCTCTGCGTGTCTCCGCTGGATGTAATTGGGGCATTAAATATTTTCTGTCTTTGTTCGTTAGCCAACACGTATCAATATGTTCTAAAATAGTCTGCAGTGGCTGGATTATCACATTTAACTTTAGACATGTATAGCTCTGTGTAATAATCTTAAAATCTGTTTTCAGCTCCGGTTGGATCACAAGTCAAACATCTCCCCTCCGTTGGCACCTCAAAGAACTATAACTAGTTCCCTGTTAGGTCTCTGCAGAGTTTCCAATGCCACGCTGGGGTGCTCGCCCTCCCCGTAAGAGAAAGCAATCGCATATTTAGCTAAGTATAGCACTTCGCCTTGAAATTTGATTAGTTTTTTCTTTGAGTTGTCCCAACAGATTGTTATCTGCTGAGGTCATGTGCTCGCTCTGTGATTTTAACTTCCAGCACTAGAGGTGTCCAGGTCCTACCGAATCAAATACTACTAGTGGGCCTGCTGCACTGATTGTGCCACCCACAGGAATAACCCTGTAAACATGTCTCAGACCTGCCACTGCAGTGTCTGTGTGTACAGTTTTGCACTGCCAATTTGACCTGGAAGTGTACCCACGTGCCAGGCCTAAGCCTTCCCTTTTACTACATGTAAGTCACCCCTAAGGTAGGCCCTAGGTAGCCCTATGGGCAGGGTGCAGTGTATTTAAAAGGTAGGACATGTGCTGGTGTGTTTTACATGTTCTGATAGTGAAACACTGCCAAATTTGTTTTTCACTCTTGCAAAGCCTTTCTCTAGCCTAGGTTAACACAAAGACTGCCTTTAAATACCTTTCAAGTGCAGATTCCCTTTGGGAGCAGATAGAGATTTGGAGTTTGGGGTCTCTGAACTCACAATTAAAAAATACATCTTTTGGTACAGTTGGTTTTTAGTTTGTCTGTTTGGAAATGCCACTTTTAGAAAGTGGCCTTTTTCTTGCTTAACCATTCTGTGGCTCTGCCTGCCTGTAGAATCCACACCTGTGTCAGACTGACAGCTGAGCTGCTTGTGACTTGCCTTTAGGCAGTGACACTGTCAAAGGGAGCTGAGGTGTGTCATGCATATCCTGATGAGTCTCCTGGGCTAGAGTGGGGAGGGAGGAGCTGACACCTTCACCTGAAAGGGCTGTACCTGTCCTCCCAAAATGCAGTCTCCAGCCCGCTGGAGTGTGCCTGGGCCTGGTCTGGACAAAGCAGGATCTTTAAAACAACAGAGACTTTCCTTTGAAGTTTGCCTACTTCAAAGGCAGAAAGGAGTATAAGTAGTGGACCCAAAACCCCAGATTTTTAAAATACTTTTGCATCAAGAGGAACCTCAGCCAAGGCGAAGAGCTGAGGAGCTGTATGAGTATTGCAGCTTTGCCAGGTTGGCCTGCAGTAGCTGCTTCTGCCTTAAAGAGGACAAAGACTAGCATTTGCTATGAATCTTTATTGTGAAGATTCTACAAGGGCTTGGGCTGAGCTTGCCCCCTGTTCTGAAGTCTCAGGGTCATCAAAGACTTCAATTGCCAGCACCTGAGCTCTCCTGCTGAGACCCCTACCAGCCAAGTGGTGCCACAAATAGTCCCTGGGCCCTTGAAAGGAGAAGCTGGTGAACCCAAGGAGAAAATGCACACACTGTAGCCGAGCAGCAGAAAAATGAGCGCAGTGCCTGCATCACGTCTGAAAAATTGACGCATTCCCAGCTCAGCACGGATTCAACGCTGCTGTGTGGCTGGATTTTCCATGCATCCTCCTTGGATGTCAAAACCTGCAACATCAATCCACCTCCTGAGGCTGCTTGTCCGGGAATCGATGTATCTCTTCCCTGCGAGGAAAGATTCAACGCATCACTTGCCCATCGGAGAAAGAATCGACACACACTCTCACATGTGAGTAAGGAATTAACGCATCACTTGCTTTTCCAAAGCACGCTCGCCAGTGCGGCTTTATTTTTTACGCATACCAGGTACTTTGAGCTATAGCAATGCCTCCATTGATTTCTATTGATTAAGGCTCATTTTACTTTAAAAATGCTTATCTTCGCTTCTGTATTTTGGATTTGTGTTGCTTCCCTGTTGTTTGATTTAGATAAGTATTGGCTATTTTTCTAAACTGGTGTGGAGTCCTTTTGTGGTGTTTTCACAAATACTTTATACATTGCCTCTGAGATAAGCCTGACTGCTTGTGCCAAGCTACAAAGGAGTTGAGACAGAATTATCTGAGCTGTTTATCTCCCTTATCGGAGTAGAGTGAGGATCCCTACTTGGACAGGGCGCAAACTGACTGCCAACTAGAGACCCCAATTCTAACATTGGTGATCAGCAGTGAAGATAGGACTTGTATTTGTACTTGACATGCAGTGATTGGTGTACACTACTGTTTTATTACATACTATTACACAAACACATTTTTTTTCTCTTGGATTTCTTTTGCTTTTCTTTTTTGTCTTTTTTGGGATCTCTCTTTCTTTTGAGACTTTGCACCTCTATTGAACCTTGTCCGCAAAGATGTTTCAGTCGGGGGAGCCATCAGCAGCTGTTAAAAAAGTGTTTTTTGAGCTGGAGAAATTGGAGAGCTATACAGTGGCCCAGCTCAAGCAATTTTGTAAGATGGTCTAACGCCCCATCAAAATCTCTACCAAGAATGATGAGCTGCAAAAGACGCTGAGGGCCTGGTTGGCAGTGAAGAAGGCTGAGAGGCACACAGCAGAGGAGAATATGGCTGTGGATGCGGAGGTGTAGAGAATGCATGGTGATTTGGTGGATAACCTAGACTTGCCTGGAGGGATGCCCTCCAGGACAGACAGCAGTGTTTCTTCTAAAGGTCTGACCCCAGAGGAACTGAGGTACAGACGGGCAGAGAGGTACCATCATTTGGAACTTGAGAAGCTGAAGGTGGAATTGGCTAAACTGGACAGAGAAGCAGAAGCAAACAAAATGCCACTGGCCATGGAGGAGAGAAAAATGTTGATGGCTCATGAACTGAGTTTAAAAGAGCTGGAACTGAAGTACAGGTCCCACATGGATGGTGGCAGCAGTACCCCCAGTGCAACCAGAGAAAAGAGTCCACATTCCCAAAGATCTGGTAAAGGATTACAAGAGGAAGGGTGACATATACTTGAGGGCTAAGGGGTATGAATCTAGAGTAACTAGTGCGTCTCTCCAACTTTACTATATGAAAATACGTATGTCTCTTACCTGAATTCATATAAGATCATATAGAATATTCTGGGAACTATATAAGACTCTTAGAACACTTAAAAATTAAATTAGAATTTATATATTTATTGTACAAAAATACTAAGACAATCTTCTTGTTGACCAAACTATTAGCATCATATTGCCTAAACAAGGAACAACCAATTACTCCATTATTTACACAGAAAAATGTATAAATTATGTATCTCAACATCAGACTTTTATTGGGAAAAAAAATACATAATACATACATAATACATAAAATACATAAATAAAGATAACTATAGACATAACCACAATAACTGTAAAGAGAACAAACGATGTATCCACCAATCACTGCTGTTTTTCCAATGGTCCACTATAATGCCACAGATCAATTTATATTCGATGGTCTAAGTGTCCGTTAAATCTCATTGACACATGTTTTGGTGGACAAAATGACTGATTTAGATTCAACAGCTACCTTCGTCAGGGCAATTAATGTAAAATAAAGCAGTGGACTTTCAGAGATATCTAAATAGAAACCTATAAACACTTTTAGTTGTTCCCAGCAAAATTAATAAATTCTTAGGTTTGATGAAGCCAGACTAGCTGGCAATATTTAAATTAGCCGTGAATACTTTATAACTACATTTCACATGTAAAACATCAAAAAATTATTAGTGAATCAAAAGACGACTGATGGCCACCACATGCAAACGTCGTGCCCAAAAGTAAGATAAAATAAAATAGTAAGAGGACCCAAAACATATAAAAAAAGAAGAAAAAGACAAAAGATTAAAACATAGAAAACAAAAACAAAACAAAAAAAGTGGAAAAGCATTACACACATGAATCTTAGGTATATAAGGAACTTACTCATACCTGATGGTCAAACAAGATACAGAGACAGGGCTACTTGAGCTCCCCTCTGAATAGTTGGTAATATCTAGACAATCATAGGAACCACAATGATAACATAGCAGGTGCTTAAAAACATCCACCTAGACCGCTATTTTACAGCAAGAATTATTCTAAAATTACGAGTACTTGCTAACTGTTTAAGGGGTTGAGTCAGCTCTTCATATGAACCTGGTCCCTGAAGTACACTGGGGGTGGGTCTGTGGAAGCACTTTGAGGTAGAGGAGAGGAACATCTTGACAGCCTGAGGGTATCCTCAGTGGCTCACCTACTCTACCATGAAGGACACCCTACTCACTAGGGCTCATATTTATACTCAGTTTGCTCTGAATTAACGTCATTTGTTTTACGCTAATTCAGAGACCATGGAAACAGCCCACAGGTGCCCTTCCTTGCCCCCAGGGGACACTCCCACCCACCCGCACCCACACCTAGAGGACCTCTATGGATGTGGGGACTCATCCCAGATAAGTCCAGGTAAAATCTTTTATTTTTTTTGCAAAGTGCCATAGGGGGGGCCTAACTTGGGTCCTCCTACATGGCTCTGTGCCCAATGGCCATGCACAGGGACTTAAGTCATGACTTCTGTCTTTACTTAGACAGGAGTCATGTCCATGGGGGTTGTGCGTGGAAATAATGATGCTAAACCGGTTAGAGTCATATTTTTACTCTAACCTGACTAGTGCCATTCTTTCACGCACAACCCCCAATATCCCCTACGCCTCCCTCTCCCAGTTAGCTTCAATATTTTTTACACTAACTGGGCTTTACCACCGGCTAGCGTCATAGCTGAAATATGACGCCCGGCTGGCGTCCAGGAATGACGCTATCCGGCAGTATACTTTTTTACACAAACCTGTGCTAACGCAGGTTTGTGTCAAAAAGTATAAATCAGGGTCTAGGTATGGTCTCACTCCACAGCTGTACAAGAAGTTGAGGTCTTAACAGAAGAGAGATTCTCAAACATGGTTACAGTGTCCCTAGTAAAGTGCACTAGAGGTGCCTAGGGCCTGCAAATCAAATGCTACTACTGGGCCTGCAGCATTGGTTGTGCCACCCACATTAGTATCCCTGTAAACATGGCTTAGACCTGCCACTGCAGTGTTTGTGTGCCGTTTTAAACTGCCAATTCGAAATGGCAAGTGTACACACTTGCCAGGCCTAAATCTTCCCTTTTCCTACATGTAAGGCACCCCTCAGGTAGGCCCTAGGTAGCTCCATGGGCAGGCTGTAGTGTACGTTAAAGGTGGGACATGTACGTATGTGTTTTACATGTCCTAACAGTGAAATACTGCCAAATTCATTTTTCAATGTTGCAAGGCCTATCTCTCTCATAGGTTAACATGAGGGCTGCCTTTAAATATTGTTAAAGCGCGGATTCCCCTTGGGAGCAGATAGACATGTAGAGGTTGGGGTCTCTGAACTCATAATTTAAAAATACACCTTTTAGTGAAGTTGGTTTTTAGATTGTGTGTTTGAAAATGCCAATTTGAGAAAGTAAGCATTTCCTTCCTTAAACCATTCTGTGACTCTGCTTGTTTGTGGATTCCCTGTCTGGGTCAATTTGACAGTTGGGCTGTTTGCTCCTCTGTCTAGACAGTAACACAAATGGAGCTGGGGTGTAGCCTGCATATCCTGATGAGCCATCTGTGCTAGGAGGGAGGGAAGGAGTGGTCACTTATACCTGAAAGGGTTGTGCCTGCCCTCACACAATGCAGTCTCCCACCGCCTGGTGTGTGTCTAGGGTCTGGCCTGGGCAAGGCAGGATCTTACAAACAAGAGAGACTTTTCTTTGCAGTAGGCCTACTTCGAAGGCATGAGGGGGTCTGAGAAGAGCACCCAAAACTCCTGAAGATTAGATTACTTCTGAAACCAAGATGAACTTCTGCCAAGGAGAAGAGCTGGAGAAGCTGGATGAGAAGTACTGCCCCTTTGCCTGTGGCTGTACTTTGCTGGGTTGGCCTGCAGTAGTTGCTTCTACCTGAGAGAGGGCAAAGACTGACTTTTGTGTGACTTCCCACTGGTGAAGAATCTCCAAGGGCTGGAAACTGAGCTTGCCTCCTGTGGTTGAAGTCTCAGGGACAGCAAAGACTTCTCTCTGCCAGCACTTGAGCTTTCTGCTGAGAGTCCGGCCTGCCAAGTGGTGCCCTAACCTGTCTCTGGGCCCTTGAAATTTGCAGCTGGTGGAAAAGGACAGAAATCCACTCAAAGACCGCCGTGCAGGGAAACCTCAGCGGCTTTGATTTAGGGAAACTGGAGAGTTACACAGTGGCCCAATTGAAACAGTTCTGAGTATCTTGCTTGCCTCATTAAGAGCTCCAGCAGGAAGGGGGGGCTCAAAAGGCAATGAGGGCCTGGGTGGCAGCCAAGGAAGCTGAGGGACACACAGAATATGAGGATGAGGGTGAGGACGAGGAGGTGCAGAGTATTCACAATGGTATTGTGGGTGGGCCTGTTCTGTCCAGCTGGAGGGTATCCAAGGCAAGAAGCAGTGTCTCATCTAAGGTTCTGACTCCTGAAGAGTTGCAGGACAGACAGGCAGATAGGGCTCACCAGTTGGAGCTGGAGAAAATGAGGATGGTCATAGACGAGAAAAGGTTATTGTTGGCTCATTAGCTCAGCTGAGGGAGCTGGATCAGAGGAGCCAGTCTAGTAGGGATGGTGGAAGCAACATCACAGTGCAGCCTGAGAGGAGGGTGCACATTCCTAAGGACCTTGTGAAGGATTACAAGGGGGAGGATGACATACTGTTGTCGTTTAAGGATATGAGTCTGCTCTCCATAAGAATCTGGTCTCTGAAGCTCATTGGGGGGAAGGTCTGTGGAAGCACCTTGAGGAAGAGAGAAGGGATACTCTAACATCCTTAGGGGATCTCTAGGGGCTCACTTACCCTATCATGAAGGATGCCCTGATCACTAGGTATGGTCTCACCCCTGATCAGTATAAGGACAAGTTTAGGTCCTATAAGTAGAAGGATTCCCAAACATGGTTGGAATGTGCTGATTCATTCTGCAGGTCACTGGATGGTTGGGAGAAGAGCAGTAAGGTGACAACGTATGAGGGGCTTTACAATCTGATTGCTTGGGAGCACTTGTACAGTTTATGTTTTCCAGAGCTGTGCTAGCACCTGATTGACAGCAAGATGACTGAACCCAGGAAGCTTGCTTAGGAAGTGAACCACTGGGAGAGCACCAGGGCCCAGAAGAGGTATGGGGCAGATCACCCCTATGGTGGGCAGGGTCCCTCTCAGAAGAAAGAGGGGTAAGGGTAAACAGGGGTAGTTCTCTAAAGGGCCCCAATCTGATTCCCAGGGTAAGGATTCCCAGCCCCCCAGTGAGAAGAAGCCATGGTTCTCCAAAGGGAAACCTTTGGCAGGGGGTCCCCCGCATAAGTTTTATGCATGTGACCAGGTGGGTCATGTGAGGGGAGACCCCAAATGCCCCAAGAGTACACCGGCACCCACTGGTTCACAGTCCCAGGGTTTGGCTAGTGTAGCGCTTGGGGAGGAGTTGGTTCTAGGTGGGTGGGAACCAGCAGAGATTACCCTTGTCTCACTAGGGGACAGTGAGATGGTCCAGATAACCCTAGTGCCTGAGAACACTAAGAAGTACAGGCAGTGGATGACCATCAATGGACAGAGGGTGGAGGCTCTAAGAGACACAGGAGCCAGTGTGACTACATGAGGAGTCACCTGTTGTGTGAAGAGCAGATAGATCCCCGAGTACTTCACCAGGTAGTTGCAGTGGACAACTCAGAGTGCCTGTGCAGAGTGGCGCAAGTTCCCTTTGAATGAGGGGGGTCTCAGGTTCCTTGAAGGTAGCTGTGAGTCCAACATGCCTGTAGATTGTTTGCTTGGCAATGAACTGGAGGCTCCCCTTTGGAAGGAGGTGGAACACAGGTCACACTTGGAGATGTTGGGTCTGTCTGGCTGGGTATGCGTATCCACCAGGTCTATGGCAGACCGTCAGGGTGATCAGGAGACCCTGGAGGATGAAAGAGTGGCCCAGGTGTCTGCCAGAAGGAGGAAGAACAAGGGGCGTGGGAAACTGGCCCTGAGGTTCCCACAGTCCAGGAGGAGGGTGAACCTGAGGGGGAGGCCCTGGAGCCTACAGGTGAATAGGTGGCTGAACTGGGTGAGGTCCCTGAGTTGTCAAAGCGAGACCAAATCCTCAGGGTACACACGTTGTTGCCAATAGGCCCACCTCCTGGTAGCTCCAACTCTACAAGCCTTAACAGCGCAGAGTCTTAGAGTGGCCAAGTGGAGGGTAGGGAGTTAAGGAATGGTACAGCGGGGAAGGAGACCTGCGGAAACAAGAATCACAGATACTACAGAGAAATATAAATCACAGAACTCTTTGGAATCTGTCAACTATAAATCCAGCAGGCGCTTGGAACAATAGTAAATCATAGCGCCTTTCATAAGTTTCAAGAAATGAAAGGTTAACACGGTATTCACTCAAAGAAATGTTACTTCACATTTCAAACACTTTCCAAGATACACAATTTCAGTTTGTGTCTGTATTGTACATTAAACATAATCAAATATTCCCTTGAGTTCAAATTATTGCCTTAGCATTTATTCATAACCATTTAAACCTCTTCTATAACGCGCTTATACAAGGTATCTCTTTCGCTACCAGTAAGCAGCTGAAGTTGAAAAGTGACTGCGAGAAAGCTGTAACCCTGTAACAGCAAAACATTTGCTTAGATTGTTATCAATTTAAATATTTACAGCTGATTGCAAAGATTACTACTTTCTCCCCAAAAAAAGAATATCAACCTTTAAACAGTTTTATCAAATAAGAAAACAGATGATGGAAACTAGAAACCACCATCCATCTTACCGCCCTGAGTGTCTGCTACTCGCTGCTTCAAATACCTCAACACTGGGAAATCCTAGGTAAACAAGCAGGAACATGGAAACACCTGACTTCAAACAGAAAAGCTTGGGTCCTCACAAGATCCTCCGAACAGTGAGCAGTGAGAACTGGGCGGGGTCACTTAAATAGACTTGTACTCCGCCCCATGTGCCACACCCAAAGCGCCCCGCCCAATGTGCCATGCCTAAAGTGCTCCGCCCAATGTGGCTCTTATAAATATACTTGGGACGAATGCCATGATTAAAAGATAATGCGCGTATAGCGCGCTGCAGCAGCTACTAAATTCTGCAAATGGCAGTTTCTGGACTAAGACTCTGTGGTGGAAACAGTAATGCACCGATTCTGGCATCAGGTGGGCACTAGGGTGCGCGTGCAGCCATGGTGTTGACAGTATTCCCCCCTCCCTAGCGCATTCTAGGGCCTGGTTTATGAGGATGGAGGCAGTGAAAACGCCACACGAGTTGTGGGGCATGCACTCCATGTGCTGGAACCCAGGAGTCATTTTCTGGTCCGTAGCCTTTCCATGCTATCAGATACCATAAGGTGCGGCCTCGGAATTTTAAATCTAAAATCTGTTACACTTCATAGTCCCATTCTCCTTGCACTAGAACTGGAGAAGGACAAGAACAGGATTTTTGACGTGCTTTTTTTAGAAGGGAAGTATGAAAAACGGGGTGAATATGTAATGGTGTGGGTAAAAGCAGTTTGTATGTCACTGGATTTATCTGCTGAAGTACTGTGTAAGGACCAATGTATTTTGGATGGAACGTATGTTTTTTCTTAAAGGTGATGTGACGAGTTGAGAGCCACACTTGGCTTGTATTGTGGACCTTCACAATGTTTTTTATAATAATGTCTTTTATATTTTAGTTTAGCTTTTTCCAGGTGTTGTTGAATTTGCTTTTGCACCTCATGAAGTTTTGTATAGTACCTGAGACTGTGGGAGAAAGGCAGGTCTCTTGAGGTATTGTGATAGGTAATGTAACTGGGTGATACCCAAACATCCCATAAAAAGGCGTTGATCCAGTAGATGTATGGTAAGTGTTATTATAGGCTAATTCAGCTAGCCAAAGCATTGATACCCAAGAAGTTACCGCCTTTTCTGCATAAGCTCGTAAATATTGCTTTAATGATTGATTTAATCTTTCGCTTTGTCTGTCTGTTTGTGGATGATGACTGGTGGACAGAGTGGATGTGACTTGTAATGTTTTACACCAAGTTTGCCAGAAACGTGAGATAAATTGCGGTCCTCATCAGAGAGTATCACTTTAGGCAGTCCATGAAGGCGAACCACTTGATTTAGAAGTATGATTGCCAAATCACTGGAAGTAGGTAATTTTTTGCAAGCAATGAAGTGTGCATATTTTGTGAGACTGTCTGCAACTACGAGAATTATGGAATGATGTTGTACTGATGGTAATCATGTAATAAAATCTACAGATAAATGTTCCCATGGTTTATTTGGAGTTGGGAGAGCTTGTAAAAGTCCTTTGGGCTTTGAATGACTTGTTTGTGTTCGGGCACAGGTTTTGCAGTCTGTTACCATTTGTTTAACATCTTTTACTAGGGCAGTCCACCAAAAATATCTTTGAATTAATTCAAGTGTCTTTGGGATGCCTGGATGTCCTGATATGGGGACAGTGTGTAGCCAGTGAAAAACTAACTTACGTAGGCTAGTTTTCGGGACAAACAAACAAGATTCGTGGAAGGGCAGGCCTTGATTGATAGTTCTGTCACGATTTGCTTGAACCCATTTCTGCCATTTCTCAATGGTAAAATAGTTATGGATGTTTTCAAAAAAAGTCTTCAGTTTTTATAATACATAAAACCTTTTCTGGGGCAATTATGGCTTGTGGTGGTTGACTTATGGGTAATATCGTAGAATCTTGTCTGGATAAAGCATCAGCTTTACGATTGTCTTTACCAGGGCGAAAGGTTACCACAAAGTTAAATTCTGCAAAAAATAACATCCATCGTAATTGTCTAGGTGTTAAGAGGCGTGCCGCACTCATGAATTGTAGATTACAATGGTCTGTGTAGATTGTGATGACATATTTTGCACTTAATAAGTAATGTCTCCATTCCTTAAAGGTTTCACGAATTGCTAGGAGCTCTTTTTCTGCTATGACCTAATGTTGCTCTGTCTCATTCAACTTTCGTGACATATAGGCCACCGGATGAAGTTGACTAGTTTCTTTATTGCGTTTAGAGAGAACTGCACCCATCGCTATATCAGAAGCATCTGCATGTACAACAAATGGATGTTGGGTATCTGGATGAGCTAAGATAGGCGCGGTAGAACAAGCTTTCTTTAAGGTCAAAAAGGCCTTTTCAGCTTCTGGGGACCACAAGAAGGGTTCTTTTTTCCTCAGCAATTTGGTAATTGGTGATACTGTTTGAGACAAATGATCAATAAATCTGCGATAAATGTTGGCAAAACCAAGAAAACATTGTACATCTTGCACAGTTTTAGTGATTGGGCAATTGGTGACTGCTTGAACTTTTCTTTCGGCCATGGTCATTCTTTGTGGGGTAAGTATTACACCCAAGAATTCAACGGTAGTGACATGAAACTCACATTTGCTCAGTTTGAAATATAAATTATGTTTTCTGAGCGTTAGAAGAATCATTTTAGCATGTTGCTCATGTTCAGTCTCATTATCGGAATAAATAAGAATGTGGTCTATATATACTATTGCAGAGAGATCCAAATATTCTCGCAGGACATCATTCAGAAAGAACTGAAAGGCTGCAGGGGCATTACAAAGTCCAAATGGCATGACAGTGTATTCGAATAACCCATACCGAGTTTTAAAGGCAGTTTTCCACTCGTCACCAGTTCTCATTCGGACTTTTTTGTATAGATTGTCGCCTTTTTTACTTGGTCTAGAAGGATGGGAATTAAGGGTAATGGATACTTTTCCTTTATCGTGATCTTGCTAAGCGCCATTTAACCTATGCAAGTTGTAAGATCTCCATTTGCTTGGGGGGCAAAGAATGGAGAAGAGGCTGCTGGAGATTTAGAAGGGGGAATTAATCTGTTAGCTAGAAATTGGTCTTAGTACTTTCTGAGATATTGATTTTCCTGTTCGGATAAGGCATATACAGGGAGTGCAGAATTATTAGGCAAGTTGTATTTTTGAGGATTAATTTTATTATTGAACAACAACCATTTTCTCAATGAACCCAAAAAACTCATTAATATCAAAGCTGAATATTTTTGGAAGTAGTTTTTAGTTTGTTTTTAGTATTAGCTATGTTAGGGGGATATCTGTGTGTGCAGGTGACTATTACTGTGCATAATTATTAGGCAACTTAACAAAAAAAAATATATACCCATTTCAATTATTAATTATTACCAGTGAAACCAATATAACATCTCAACATTCACAAATATACATTTCTGACATTCAAAAACAAAACAAAAACAAATCAGTGACCAATATAGCCACCTTTCTTTGCAAGGACACTCAAAAGCCTGCCATCCATGGATTCTGTCAGTGTTTTGATCTGTTCACCATCAACATTGCGTGCAGCAGCAACCACAGCCTCCCAGACACTGTTCAGAGAGGTGTACTGTTTTCCCTCCTTGTAAATCTCACATTTGATGATGGACCACAGGTTCTCAATGGGGTTCAGATCAGGTGAACAAGGAGGCCATGTCATTAGATTTCCTTCTTTTATACCCTTTCTTGCCAGCCAGGCTGTGGAGTACTTGGACGCGTGTGATGGAGCATTGTCCTGCATGAAAATCATGTTTTTCTTGAAGGATGCAGCCTTCTTCCTGTACCACTGCTTGAAGAAGGTGTCTTCCAGGAACTGGCAGTAGGACTGGGAGTTGAGCTTGACTCCATCCTCAACCCGAAAAGGCCCCACAAGCTCATCTTTGATGATACCAGCCCAAACCAGTACTCCACCTCCACCTTGCTGGCGTCTGAGTCGGACTGGAGCTCTCTGCCCTTTACCAATCCAGCCACGGGCCCATCCATCTGGCCCATCAAGACTCACTCTCATTTCATCAGTCCATAAAACCTTAGAAAAATCAGTCTTGAGATATTTCTTGGCCCAGTCTTGACGTTTCAGCTTGTGTGTCTTGTTCAGTGGTGGTCGTCTTTCAGCCTTTCTTACCTTGGCCATGTCTCTGAGTATTGCACACCTTGTGCTTTTGGGCACTCCAGTGATGTTGCAGCTCTGAAATGTGGCCAAACTGGTGGCAAGTGGCATCGTGGCAGCTGCACGCTTGACTTTTCTCAGTTCATGGGCAGTTATTTTGCGCCTTGGTTTTTCCACACGCTTCTTGCGACCCTGTTGACTATTTTGAATGAAACGCTTGATTGTTCGATGATCACGCTTCAGAAGATTTGCAATTTTAAGAGTGCTGCATCCCTCTGCAAGATATCTCACTATTTTTGACTTTTCTGAGCCTGTCAAGTCCTTCTTTTGACCCATTTTGCCAAAGGAAAGGAAGTTGCCTAATAATTATGCACACCTGATATAGGGTGTTGATGTCATTAGACCACACCCCTTCTCATTACAGAGATGCACATCACCTAATATGCTTAATTGGTAGTAGGCTTTCGAGCCTATACAGCTTGGAGTAAGACAACATGCATAAAGAGGATGATGTGGTCAAAATACTCATTTGCCTAATAATTCTGCACTCCCTGTATACGACAACTAGGAAGTACAGCTCCAGGCATGAGATCGATTTCACTGTCATATGGTCCGTGCGGGGGTAAAATTTCTGCTTTCTTTTCATCAAACATGTCAGTAAATGATGAATATTGTGAGGGCAATACTATATCCTTCTCAGCTTCTGTGGCTACGTAGGATTCAATGGGAGATGAAAACGTTCTCTTTCTTTCTTTCCAGTCTGCTTGGGGATTATGATAACTCAACCATGGCATTCAAAGAATCATCCCATACTGAGGAGCATGAATCACATCAAACGTTATCAATTCAACGTGTTTAATCTTTTCTGTCTCTCCATCACAAGTTTCTGACAATGGAAGAGTTTGTAGGGCCACTGGTCCTCCAGATAGTAGTTTACCATCTACTGCTTGCACCACCTCTGGTGTTTTCTTTTTCTCACACAGAATATTCCATGATTGAACTATCTGTGCATCTATGGAATTGCCAGTAGCACCACAGTACACTAAACCCTTGCCTAGATGAACTTGATCTTGTACCTGTGTCTCCAGATTGATTCTTAAATGTTGTGACCTTGTTAATTGTTGATTTTGATTTGTTTCTTGGGATGGGTTAATGACTACACTCAAGAGTAACCCTTCTTTACACCTTGGGTGTTCTAGTTTTCCTTTTCGGTATCTACACTTGCTACAGTTCTTTTTGTTACAGGTATCTTGCTCTTTGGTTTTACTGGGCATTCTTTTACAAAATGACCCTTACGGCCACAATACAAGCATTGTTCATTTTTTCGGTGCTGTTATTTTTCCTCTTTAGTTGAAGGTTGCCTGACTGCTCCTATCTCCATTGGTTCTGTACTAACTTCATTATTTGGTTGTGGACCCTTACTCCTGTCTGCACGCCAAGTGCTTCTCTCAGGTTTTCTCTGTTCTCCTTTCCTTTCCGAAAATCGATGATCCAATCTCAAAGCAAGGTTGATTAACTCTGAACAGCCAGTTGGTTGAGGATCAATTTGTGCAAGAACATCTTTCAACTCGTCTTTGAGACCTTGATAGAAAAAAGCGGCTCTTTTCTCTTCTGGCCATGCTGTTTCTGCCACTAACCGATTGAAATTAGCCATGTATGAAACTAAATCCCTATTTCCTTGGCGTAACTCTAACAACTCTCGTTCTGCTGAGAAGGTAATTGCTCTTCGGTCAAATACATTTTTGAACTTTTGCACAAACCTTCTCCAATTATAGAGTAATGGGCTATCTTGGCAAACTAAGGGAACTGCCCATGTGGCAGCATCTCCAGATAAATAGGAAATTAGAAATGCTACTCAGGATTGTGGATCGTGAATGGTATTTGGTCTAAAGGTGAAATAGGGTTCCACTTGTGTAAGAAAAGTCTGAACTTTATTGGGATCACCAGAAAACCACTCAGTGCAGCTAAAGGAACTGGTGTGGGAACAGTGAGTGAAATGTTAGTTGGGGTTCACTCCTGATGTTTGTGGTGGAACAGTAATCCAACCCGTTCCCAAAGGACTTTGGGCCACATGTAGGTAGCTGTTTGCACGTCACAAACAGCGAATTTCACTGTTTGCAACATGCAAAAAGCACATCGCAATGCACAAACCCAGTTTTGCGATTCGGTAACCTTCCCTTCCCTTCCTAATTGCGACTCACAGTGCAATGTAGGATTGTTTGTGGTCGCAAAACAATCACAGTTAGCACCCATTTCAAATGGGTGCTAACCCATTCACAAAAGGGAAGGGGTTCCATGGGACCCCTTCCCCGTTGTGAATGTCACTGGAAAAGTTTTTTCAGAGCTGGTAGTGGTCCTGCGGACCACTACCTGCTCTACCTGCTCTGAAAAAAAGAAACGAGAACGTTTCATTTTCTGTTTTTGTAATACATCTCGTTTTCCTTTAAGGAAAACGGGCTGCATTACAGCAACAAAAAAAACTGCTTTATTGAAAAGCAGTCACAGACATGATGGTCTACTGTCCGCAGCAGGCCACCATCCCTGTGAGGGCCGCCATTCTCAAGGGGGTCGCAAATTGTGACCCACCTCATGAATATTCATGAGGTGGGCATTTGCGGCCACCTTCGAATCACTAACAGTGTCATAGACATTGTTGTGCATAAGGTTTTGCAACTCGCAAATTGCGAGTCAGTCTGACTCACAATTTGTGAGTCTCAAAACCAAACGTACCTACATGGGGCCCTTTGTTCCTTCTTTCCCACTTTATCTTGTAGTTGAGCAACCTTTTCAGCTAAGGCAGCAGTGGTGTTCTTCGACTCAACCAAATTAAGTTGTATTTGCGTAATTACTTTTAACAAATCATCCAAGGTGGTCATATTGACAACTCAAGCGTAAACCAGGAAGATTTAAATTTGTGGGCTCACTATTCTGTCAGCGAGACCAAATCCTCAGGGTACACACGTTGTTGCCAATAGGCCCACCTCCTGGCAGTTCCAACTCTACAAGCCTTAACACCGCAGAGTCTCAGAGTGGCCAAGTGGGGGGTAGTGAGTTAAGGAAGAGTACAGCGGGGAAGGAGACCTGGGGAAACAAGAATCACAGATACTACAGAGAAACATAAATCACAGAACTCTTCGGAATCTGTCAACTATAAATCCAGCAGTCACTTGGAACAATAGTAAATCATAGCGCCTTTCATAAGTTTCATGAAATGAAAGGTTAACACGGTAGTCACTCAAAGAAACGTTACTTCACATTTCTAAAACTTTCCAAGATACACGATTTCAGTTTGTGTCCGTATTTTACATTAACCATAATCAAATATTCCCTTGAGTTCAAATTATTGCCTTAGCATTTATTCATAACCATTTAAACCTCTTCTGAATAACCGCGCTTATACAATGCATCTCTGTCGCTACTAAGCCACTCCACAAGTAAGCAGCTGAAGTTGAAAAGTGACTGCGAGAAAGCGGTAACACTGTAACAGCAAAACATTTGCTTAGTTTGTTATCAATTTAAATATTTACAGCTGATTGCCAAAGTTTACTACTTTCTTAAAAAAAAAGCATATCAACCTTTAAACAGTTTTATCAAATAAGAAAACGGATGATGGAAGCTAGAAATCACCATCCGTCTTACCGCCCTGAGTGTCTGCTACTCGCTGCTTCAAATGCCTCAATTCTGGGAAATCCCAGGTGAACAAGCAGGAACATGGAAACACCCGACTTCAAACATAAAAGCTCTGGTCCTCACGAGATCCTCAGAATAGTGAGCAGTGAGAACTGGGTGGGGTCACTTAAATAGACTTGTGCCTTGCCCCATGTGCCACACTCAAAGTGCCCCGCCCCAAGTGCCACACCCAAAGTGCCCCACCCAATGTGCCACTCCCAAAGCGCCCCTCCCAAGATGGCTCTTATAAAGATACTTGGGACCAATGCCATGAATAAAAGATAATGCACATATAGGGCACTGCAGCAGCTACTAGATTCTGCAAATGGCAGTTTCTGGACTAAGACTGTGTGGTGGAAACAGTAAGGCATGGATTCTGGCATCATGCGGGCCCTACAGCGTGCGTGCAGCCATGGTGTTGACAAAGTGACAGCAGGAAGGGGGCCTACCAGGGAATCATTCTGTGAGGTACAGAAGTCACCCCCTACTCTAGAGAGTTTGCTACAGCAGGTTGCAGACAAAGCATCTGGCAAGGAGCCTGGATCACATTTGATTTACTGGGATGATGGCCTCCTATATAGCAAGCCTAAGTTTCGTGAGCCTGGGTCAGCCCGTGTGCTGGTGGTACCCCAGTGCTTCAGAACCTTTCTAGTGGTTTGGCTCATGACGTGCCTTTGGCTGGTCATTTGAGGTAGGGCAAGACCTTTGAGCGGCTCATCAGCCACTTCAATTGGCCCCAAATGCGCAGGCACTCTGATGCTCATTGTAGGTCTTCCCCAACTTGTCAGGCAAGTAGCAAGAGTGGTGGGGGAAATGTAAAGCTCCCCTCCAACCTTTTCCTGTTTTTAGTACCTCCTTTGAAAGGGGTGTATTAACATTGAGGGGACTCTGGATACCAAGATAACCATGGGCAACAGGTTTATCCTGGCCATGATGGGAGTTGTTATCTGCATGGGGTTCCCTAAGGAAGTGGTGTCCGGTAGGGATACCAACATCTTATCAACGTATCTGTGGAAGGTGTGTGGGGTAACCTACAAATTCACTACTCCTTACCACCCTCAAAGCAATGGTCTGGTTGAGAGATTCAACCACACCTTAAAAGGCATGATCATGGTCCTGTCAGAGCCCTTGAGGTGGAAGTAGGACGACCTCTTGCCATGCCTTCTGTTCACTTACAGGGAGGTGCCTCAAAAGGGACTTGGCTTTAGTCCTTTTGAGCTGATCTATGGCCACCCTGTGAGGGGACCTTTAGGTCTGGTAAAGGAGGCTTTAGATAAAGCTATTAGTAAACCCCCCCAGGATGTATTCAGTTACATGCTGGCTCTGAGAAACCAGACTGCCCACTTCAGGAGTCTCGCACAGGAGAACCTAGAAGCAAGCCAAGAAGATATGAAACGCTGGTATGACCAGAATGCCACTCTGGTCGAGTTTCAACCTGGTCAGAAGGTGTGGGTAATGGCACCAGTGGCATCCTAGGTTGCTCCAGGACAAGTGGATGGGCCTTTTGAGGTGATGGAGCACAAGAGTGAAGTCACCTACCTAGTGGACTTGCAGACTCCCAGGAAACCTTTGAGGGTCCTGCACAAGAACCGGCTCAAGCCACACTTTGAGCGGACTGAATTGTCCATGCTCCTAGCGACAGATGACGGGGTGGAGGAGGAGACTGTGCCTCTTCCTGACCTCCTGTCTGCAGGAGAGAAAGATGGGTCTGTGGAAGGAGTGAAGCAGGAGGCTACTTCCCAGGGAACATAGGTGGAGTGTCATAGAGCGCAAAGCTTTTGCTGTGGTCTGGGCACTGAAGAAGCTAATACCCTACTTGTTTGGGACTCACTTCAAGGTTCAGACTGACCGCAGCCCCATCAGATTATTAATGCAGATGAGGGGCGAGAATCCAAAATTGTTAAGGTGGTCCATTTCCGCTACAGGGGATGGGCTTTATGGAGGAACACCGCTCTAGCACGGAACACGCCAATACTGATGGTCTGTCCAGATTCTTCCGCCTTAGTGATGAGAACTTCCATGAGGTTGGGTAGTTGCTCCCTACTTTCAGCTGGGGAGACACGTGTTAGGCTTGACATCCTTGGCATGGTCTCTCCTAACCTTTTGCCTCTGTTTCCCAGGTTTTGGATGTGTTCTGGACTCTGTTTTTGCTGTTTTTGTTACTCTGGGCACTTTATCACTGCTGTCTAGTGCTAAAGTGTAAGTGTGCCTACATAAAATGTGTATGTAATTGGCTATTCATGATTGGCATATTTGATTTATTGGTAATTCCCTAGTACAGTGCACTAGAGGGTCCCAGGGCCTGTAAATCAAATGCTTCTAGTGGGCCTGCAGCACTGGTTGTGCCACCCACATGAGTAGCCCTCTAAACATGTCCCAGACCTGCCACTGTAGTGTCTGTGTGTGCAGTTTTAAACTGCCAATTCGAATTGGCAAGTGTACCCACTTGCCAGGCTAAAGCCTTCACTCTCTTACATGTAACCCACCTCTAAGGTAGGCCCTAGGTAGCCCCATGGGCAGGGCGCAGTGTATGTTTAAGGTAGGACAAATAATGTGTTTTATATGTCCTGACAGTGAAATACTGCCAAATTCGGTTTTCACTGTTGTAAGGCTCATCTCTCTCATAGGTTAACATGGGGGCTGCCTTTAAAAATGATTAAAGCGTAGATTCCCTTTGGGAGCAGATAGGCATCAGGAGTTTGGGGTCTCTGAACTCACAACTTAAAAATACATCTTTTAGTAAAGTTGGTTTTGAGATTGTATGTTTGAAAATGCCACTTTTAGAAAGTGGGCATTTACTTGCTTAAACCTTTCTCTGACTCTACCTGTTTGTGGATTCCCTTTCTGGGTTAGTTTGAGCTTGCCTCCTGTTGTTGAAGTCAACAGGGCCATCAAAGACTTCCCCTGCCAGCACCTGGACTCTCTGCTGTGACTCCTGCCCATGCTAAGTGATGCCCTATCCAGTTCTTGGGGCCTTGGAAGGTGAAGCTGGCAAACCATGACTGAAAATCAATGCACAGACTGCTGTGCGGGGAAAATTTCGATGCACCTTCCGAGAAGTGGCTGAGAAACTATGTGCCGCCGGCTTGGCAGCTGAAATTAACGCTCCACCTGCATCACGGTTGGAAGATCGACACACGCGGCTTGAGAAACGACGCTTAACACCCGCTGACAGGAGGATGATAACGTTGCAACCCACACAGCGCGGTTTTGCTGATACCGTGCGGCAGGATCTTCGAAGCAAATATCGCTGGGTGCGGAAAAATGATGCAAAGCATGCCCGTACCCGAGGTGCCTGTCCAGATCGATGCATCGCTCTCCTGTGAGAGGAAAAACAAAGTACGCTGACCCGACCAGAGGAGGAATGACGCAGGGTCTCGCTTGCGAGTGAGAAATAGATGCATCACTGGCCTTTTCCGATGGCCACTCACCCGTGTGGTGTTATTTTGACACAACCCGGGTACTTTTTCACGCTAACAGCATTAGCACTGTTTTCTAAAGGATTTAAGACTCTTTTTGCTCTTTAATTTCTAACTTGACTTGTGTTTGTTGGCTTTTTGGTCTTGTTTTGTTTAGAGAAATATTATCTATTTTTCTAAATCTGTGTAATGTCATTTTGTAGTGTTTTCACCGAATTTCTGTGTGTGTTGGTACAAATACTTTACACCTAGACTCTGAAGTTAAGCCTGCCTGCTTTTGCCAAGCTACCAAGGAGGTGAGCAGGGGTTAACTGAGGGTGATTCTCCTTTACCCTGACTAGAGTTGGTCCCTGCTTGGACTGGGGTAACCTGACTGCCAACCAAGGTCCCATTTCTAACACGTACCCTCTTCCCACGCTGATGAGCTCATAGATCAACTATGAGCGGTCAAGTTCCTCAGCACATTCGACTTAACGACTGTATTCTGGTAGATTGCCATAACTGATGGGGCCAAAGGGAGGTCAGCATTTTTAACACCAGAGGGCACTACCAGTTCAGGGTCATGCCTTTCTGGTTGAAAAAACACCCTTGAAACCTTTCAGATTCTGTTCAACTAGGTTTTTGCTGCGCTGGAGGATTTCAGCACCGCCTACCTGGATGAGACTGCAGTGTTCAACTCTGGCTGGGAGGAACACCTGCAGCACCTCTTTGAAGTGTTGAAGCCCCTGCAGAAGGCAAGCCTCACTATTAGGGCTAGTAAGTGCCAAAAAGGGCAGGGATCTGTGGTTTACCTAGGACAAGAGGTGGGGAGTGCCCAGGGCCCCCCCCCTCCATCCTAAAATTGATGCCATTGTCACTTGGAAACCCTCCAAGACCCAGGCAGAGGTGAGAGCCTTCTTTAGTTTCACTGGTTACTACAGGAGCTTTGTCAAGGGGTAATTCATCATTGTTGCCCCCTTGACAGAGCTGACTTCAGACAAGCAGCCCAAGAAAGTGATGTGGACTGAGGCTTGTCAGACCGCTTTTGATGCCCTGAAGGCAGCCATGTGCACTGCACTTGTGCTGAGGGCACCCGACTTCTCAAAGGAATTTGTTGTGCAGATTGATGCTAAAGAGCATTGTGTGGGGGCAGTTCTAGCACAGCTAAATGAAGAGGGCCTAGTTCAGCCTGTTGCCTTCATTAATAGGAGGTTACTTCCCTGGGAACAAAAGTGGAGTAAAATTGAGAGAGAAGATTTTGCTGTGGTCTGGGCACTGAAGAATCTAAGGCCATACTTGTTTGGGACCCACGTCCAGGTTCAGACAGACCACAGCCCCCTAAGTATGCCCGTGGCCTCCCCACAGCCCCGGGGACCATCACCTTCCTGGGGCTTTTGGTAATATTCATGCAGGGGCAGGCGAGGCATCCCCATAGCCCTGGGAAACACCATTACCCTGGGCTATATTTAAATAGAGTGCATGGGGCTGTGCAGCCCCCAGCAAGACCTGGGAACCACAACCTCTGTAGGGCATTAATTTGGTTTGGTGCAGGTGGAAAATTGACCCCCTCGCAGCCCTGGGGACCACGACCTCCCCAGGGCAAATAGTAAATAATGTAAAGGGGGTCCGTTTCAGACCCCCGAACTCCTGGGACCACCACCTCACCAGAGCTATCATGTTGGAGGGGAGCCGCAAAGTCCTCCTAGAGGAGCTACTGATGGCCCAGGGGACCCCCACCCACCAGGGCTGGCTCCTGCTACATCCCGGGGTATCCTTTCCCAGGACATGGCTTTTGCTGTGGCTTGGCTGCAGCTTTGACAGCTGCAGCAACGTCACATTTAACACTATGATTTTTTACGGTGGGACCTGTGAAACAGGTTCCGCTGTCAAAAAACAGAGTTTTCATCTCTGTTTCCTGCAGGCAGATTTGGGTGCAGGGAACAGAGATGAAAGCTTTGCAATAGCAACCAAGGAGTTCCTACTTAAAACAGCTCCTTGGTGGCTGGAGCAATGGGACCGTGGGGGAGGCCTTGAGCCCCCCCCCCCACAGTCCCAGATAGCCCATAAAGGGCCAAACATAATAAAAAATACAATGAGCAGGGGCCGCAGGGGAGGCCTTGAGGTTCCCCCACTGTCCCAGACAGCCCGTAAAGGGCCACAAAAAAAGTGGGGTGGGACTGCTGGGGAGGCCTTGAGGCTATGCCCAGGCTCCCAGATAGCCCATAAAGGGCAACCAAAAATTTTCAATAAATGAGATGGGACCGCGGGGAGGTCTTGAAGCCTCCCTGTGGTCCCAGATAACCCATAAAGAGCAAAGAAAATAATCATAAACGAAAAAAACAAATATAGCCAAGGGTTAAGGTAACTCACCTTTACCCTAACAGTTCAGGGTTCCGACCCAGGTGTATCCAGAGACATTTCCTTTCTTTAATTTCTTTTTCACCTCCAAATCTTTCAGTTTCATACTGAGAGGTGAGCTAACTATTTTTAAATGACAAATGCAGTCTTCTTTTAAAATTGTGCAGAACTATCTCATTTTAAGCATATCATACATCAAAGCCTGAAAAACTCTCTTTCTCTCTCTCTCTCTGTCTTTCAGTCTCTTTCTCCCACTGGCACACTCACTTAGACACTTATGCAGCCATTCACAGGCCCACTCACTGAGACACCCACTCACAGACACATTCAAACCCTTGTGCACCTACTCACAGCCCCACTCAGACCCTCACGCACCCACTCACAGACCCACTCAGACACTTACGCACCCACTGACACATCCACTTGAACTCTCACACACCTACTCACAGACCCACTGACGCCCTCATTCAGCCACTCATGGACCTTTGCAGGAACTGATGCACCCACTAAGAGACTAATGCATGCATTCTCACACCCAGACAGAGACTCTCACAGCTACACTGATCCCAAGATACTCCCTCTTACGCCTATTCTCACACCCAGAGGGACAGGCTGTGGTCAACTCCTGCCACACACGGCCAAAGGGCCATGCACAGTGCAGGGTTGGGTGGTTAGGTGGGGTGGCAGCAAGGTCTGGCCACAGGCTGAGCCTTGCAGAAAACCCCTGCCATGCACGGGTAAAGGCCGTGCACGATGCAAAGTTTGGTGCTTATAGGGGGTAGGCCTCAGGGCCATGCTGAAGGCTGTGCACTGGGGTGGTTGGATTAACATAAAGTAATGAAAATTACTGTACATTAAACATAGAAATTCACAGGGACGTTATAGTTAGGAAATAGAATTTAAAATAATATAGAAATTCACTTGAAAAACCAAAGGTTACAGGGACGTTATAGTTAGGCTCACATTTTAAACTTACAAAACCATAGAAATTCACCAGCTATAGTTAGAGTTATCTGAAGTAACTATAACTCATGCCCTAAGGAAACTATAACTCATGCCCTCGCCATGCACTACTAATTACTCCACAAATGATGGTACTCATGACATCTTTGATAACATCAGTGATAATATCACTGTAATATTTGCAGTAAAGTGATTGACACAAATGCTGTGCACATTGAGGGCACGAGTTATAGTTACCTTAGGGCACAAGTTATAGTTACTTCGGATAACTATAACTGCTAAATTTCTATGGTTTTGTACGTTTGGAATGTGAGCATAACTTTAACGTTTCTGTAACCTTTAGTTTTTTTAAGGGAATTTTATATGTGTATATGCACACTTAATACCTACCTGCAAAATGCATTCAAATACATGTAGGTTTTTCACCATAAGTATGCCTTTACCATTTATGCCTCAACTTTTAAATTCATCATAAAGACATCCGTGGTAAAGGCATACTCGTGGTAAAAACTTTTGTTGCAAAAACAGTCGTAGCCTTTGTTGTAAAGGCTTTTGTGGTTCTGCCATCGTTAATTAGGCTCTTTCCTTCTTAGAATTCATAACACTCACTCATGCATCATTTAGACCTCTTACTTCAATCAAGAGATTATGCCCAACTTTTTGTGCCTAATACTTGCCGTAATGGTGCCTGGTAGTCGGAAAACTGGGCATTTTATGTGGTTGGCATACTGAAGTCTCAGTGAGCTACACTGTTGCATGTCACACACCACGTATTGGCATGCAGCCTCTGAAATCATTGCAGTGTAGCTGGTGCAGTGGGAATGGGAAAAGGTAGATCCCCAAGTTTACATGTGTCCAGTACCTTTCTGTCACTGCCAATTGACTGAGAGGTTCAAGGCAAAAAATGACGTATTCTGACATCAGTAGGCAAGATAAGAATATGCCTTGCCGACCAGTCTGGATACACATTTTTTGCATCCAGCCTGTTAGTCTATCTTTCCATGATGGAATAAGGTTACCTATGATGCAGCATGCCATGTGAAGTGGTTGAGGTTTGTTTATCTAGAAATAGCTGGTTCCAGTCATACTCCACAAGTCTGTCGCTGATACAGGTTGTTGCACTTGTTGTGAGATATTGCATTGATAGGGAAGTCATGCTCCAGTTAAGTGTGACTCACAAAACTTTCTATAGTTTTATGGAAATTTAGAGCAGAATCACAAAAGATTAAATGGAATTACACAAGGAGTGTAACCCTGCATTTAGGTCTAATACTGCTAAATGCAACAGAATTCAAATAGCAGCAGCCATTCATACTCTTATCCTGCACATTTGCAGTTAGATCTTTCTAATTAATGTGCATAGGTGTGCGCATGATTATGTACGTTTGTGTCAAGAGTAACACAAGATTACAGAACTTCTCTTCTTACACCAGTGAAATTTATTTTTTGCCCAGTCCTAGCGACAATTTCTTCTTTCCCACTCACTCTTCTTTGGGTCGATCAAGATTTTTAATTTCCTATTAATACCCTCAGAAGTATTTTCTTTTCAAAAACACCCTGATTAACCCAAAAAAGCATTACAATTATATTTGGTTTTGCAACATGATTAAAAACGTTATTTGTCTCACACACATTCCCCAGTATTCTTCAGAAAGGAATTATACCTTTCTCAAATTTTAAGGCCATGGAACCCCTCCAATGTTCTCCCTTGCAGCCTGAGTCTACCCTTCTTGATGTCATCAATGGGAGCAATGCCACCCTAAGCCATTGCTCCTGGCTATGGCCCTGGTCCATACTCATAAGCAGAAATAGGACAGGACCAGAAACAGGAAACTTTGGTTGTGTTCCTTCATGGAGTACAGAATATATTTCAGGGCTGAGAAAAGACTTGCTGCTGCTATAGCAATGGAAGGGAGGAGGTAGTTTGATTGATGTTTTGAGACCCTACCTTGAACCAGCACAAAGCCTGAGGTCTAACGATTGCCTGTGCTATAGCAAAGAACACTGAGGTGCACGGTTCTTTCGAGATCCCACTTAAGATCTCTTGACAGGCTCAAAATTACTGTGAAGAGAGCTGAAGCTCTCCTTTTTCATTTTTTCAGAGTAGGCAGTCCTTGGGACCACAGCCTGCTCTGAAAAATGTTTTGCTCACCCATTCACAAAGAAAAAATCCTGTTTGCGAATGGTTACCACCAAATTGAAGTTGGTGGTAACCGTGAATGTTTTGCGACTGCATTCATGGTCGCAAAGCATTCATACACGCCAGTGCTATTTGGTTTTAGGAAGGGACACTCTAAACACACCCCTTCCTAATACTGAATCGTAAAAGCAAAATGTTATTCAGTCAAAATCACGAGAGTAAATGGTTGTGATTACAAATGTGCATTGTGTTGTAACGTTTTGTGTGTTTATTCCAGAAAAAATATATATAATTGCATTGCCTGTTTATCTAAATTTATATAATTATTTCATATCAATTTATATGTTTGGCTTATCCAGTCAATTTCAGTTTATTACGTCTCTGAGGTTCTCGTTCCTGTGCTGGATGTTTGTAGAAAATCTGCCTCTTAGAAGTACTCATACAAAAAGGTAGATGAACTACTTTTTTGTCATTCATAGGCATATTCAGTATACACCTTTAAAGCTATGCCAGATATACATTTCCAGGAAAAACATTTTGACCCTTGAAGAAACCTCTTTATTTACACCCACACAACGACTGAGGGGGTTATTACAACTTTGGAGGAGGTGTTAATCCGTCCCAAAAGTGACGGTAAAGTGACGGATATACCACCAGCCATATTACGAGTTCCATAGGATATAATGGACTCGTAATATGGCTGGTGGTATATCCGTCACTTTACCGTCACTTTTGGGACAGATTAACACCTCCTCCAAAGTTGTAATAACCCCCTGAATTCTTTCCACAGCCCTTTTCATGTCCTAAATGGATTTATTCCTGTCCTTTGCAAGAGCAAATCCCCAACAATTTCCGGATGTGGAAAAAGTCAGAGGGCAGTTGTAGGCATCCACAAACTCTTGAGGCAAACGATACCGCGATCGCCCACCCATCATATTTGTATAATTTACTATAGTCGGTGTTGTGGTGCACAATCACATTGGCAGAAATGCTTTTATGTACGCTGGGTTTACATTTGTGCATCTGTGAGAGGAATAAATGCGGGTATTTTAGGGCAGTGGTTCCCAACCTGTGGTCCGGGGACCCCTGGGGGTCCGCAAAGCCTCCTAAAGGGGTCCGTGACTGCTTGGAAAATGAAATAATATTAACAGATTAGGTCCTCAGCTAACAGTAATGACTCAGTGGGTGGTCGCCGAATTCCAAAAATGATTCCGCGGGGGTACCTTGGTTCCAGTAATGATAAAGTGGGGGTCCACAGAAGTCAAAAGGTTGGGATCCACTGTTTTAGGGCATAAACACAAGTTAGGGTAAAGTAAAATATATTGTACCTTTTTTAAACTCTCTTTAAAATTTGTAATAGATTGAATAGATCATGAACGGAACACAATCACACATTATGAAGTTTAAGTTCAGGATGAAACTCTCTAGCATGCCTAACTATTAGACAACATAGTGGTCCAGTTAAGAAATGAAACAGTGCAAAGGTAACATGTAGTTACCGGAGGTAACCCTCATTCTTTAATCAGCCTGTGAAAGAGAGAACATTCACCAGCAACTTTAATAAATCAGTGCATGCAGATATCATTTTGTCAAGATGTTAATTAAAACCCTGGCAGCTGTGAAACTATATAATACACTGGGACATAGATGCAAAATAGTAAACATTATTTAGGATAACAAATGAGAGCCAAAAATGGGGATTCAAAACGCTAAGGTGCATACAAAAAACAACCATCTGTACGCTTTGTAAAGCTTATTGTAGTTGTGAAACTGTATAATACACCAGACCAACAGATCACGCAGCAAAAAAAAAACATTATTTAGGATGACACATGAAAGCGAAAATTGCGCATAAAAAGCTAACGTGAACATAAGGCCCAGTCCTGTGTACCTTTTGTGATTGCCGCTGATTTCCTCTGGGAAGTGGTTTTAAAGCCCTGCACTCCCGTCTGATGTGCCTGTGATTTGGCGCCCGAGCTTGGAACCAGAGGAACTTTTTTGGCAAGAAAAAAGCAACTATGTAGACTTTATTGGAATAACGGCGACTGTCTGTCAAATGTGTAAAGATAAGAATGTTCAGGAAGTCTTTCAAGTACGAGATACGCATGGGACCAAATTTACAGTACACTTGGTATACCAACTACCGGCATATTAGGAAACATACAACTTTTTAAGCCTCCTCGTTCAAGTTATTCATAACATTGAAAACATTTTCAAAAGGGTCAGCTGAAGAAGTGTGGAATGTTAGACTACTATGCTGAAACTGTGAGAAGCAGTATAAAATAACACAGAACAAAGAGTACCATGGCTTTTATCGTTTAAAACGTGTGCAAAGTCAGTTTACAACAAACTGACTGCCATTACACCATTGTACCAAACCAATCCCTGCTGGGTAGGAGGGATATCGGGGCCGAGAGAGGGCACTCATCACTTCACTGATCAAGTGAGTGTGGTTCACTGCATGGGCCTGGGATTTCCTTTAAAACTCTGTCATTGTGGTTACTACAGAGTTTGATTTTTGCACAGATGATATGTTCACTTATGTGTTTATTTCTGATTCTCATGGGAATTAAATGGCTGTTTGGATTCTTTGGCCCTCCGTATGAGAGGAACATTATCTGGCAGTTGAGAGTTACTATGGGGGTCATTCCGACCAGGGCCGCGAATGACGGAAGCACCGCCAACAGGCTGGCGGTGCTTCCCTGCCCATTTTGACCGCGGCGGTAAAGCCGCGGTCAGAAAACCGGGTCCGGCGGTTTCCTGCCGGATTTCCCCCGGCTGGGCGAATCCGCCATGGCGGCGATTCTGACCCCCTCAACCCCAACCTGTTTCTGGCGGTTTACACCGCCAGGAAGAGGCTGGCGGTAACGGTTGTCTAGGGGCCCCTGCACTGCCCATGTCGCTGGCATGGGCAGTGCAGGGGCCCCCTAACAGGGCCCCAGCCTGCTTTTCACTGTCTTTCTAGCAGACAGTGAAAAGTGCGACGGGTGCAACTGCACCCGTCGCACACCTGCAACACCGCCGGCTCCATTCGGAGCCGGCTTCAGTGTTGCAGGCCCCCTTCCCGCTGGGCCGGCGGGCGCTAACAATGTTAGCGCCCGCCGGCCCAGTGGGAAGGTTGGAATGGCTGCAGCGGTCTTTTGACCGCGGAGCGGCCAAATGGCGGTTCCCGCTAGGCGGGCGGCGACCCCCGCCCGCCGGGGTCAGAATGACCCCCTATGTCTCCTACGTCTCCTAATTGACAGTGGACCTGCCCTTTCGTTTTTGTCCAAGATGTTCTCTAAGGAAAGCAGCCAAAATCTCCACAGAAAACCATGGGGACGAATGAGAAATCACTGGGGAATGAGACCTGGGATTACTGATAGCTATGGCAGTTCCTTATTCCCCAGACCATACGATTTCCAAGCATGTCTAAATCTGTTTGAATCCTACACCCATGCAGTTAACAGGGCCGTCGTAGGTGCAGAATAAAGATTCCGCACTCCAAGGTACACATAGTGATGCCCTAAAGGTGTCATTTGACGCAATTTTATTTCATGGGGATGAACAGCTGTGATTAGTAATTGGTTGACTTTCCAACATGCATTTTGCAATTACTCTTTTATCTACATTCGTGCAGTCATTTCATAGTTATTTATATTTTTTGGGATTCAAGGTCAGATTCATTTAAATTCCTGAGTCCAAGAGGTATGTCCGCTTTGGTCCGTGCTGCCGCTCCGGGGTGTCGTGTGGTGTCCGGCACAGCAGCCGACATGAAACATCAAAATTACTCCCTGAAGACACGAACACGCGCACTCAGGATGAGGATTTGCCAAGCAGAAGCGTTTTATTCCAGTCCTCCCAGCCACCCAACGTGTTTTGGCCTGCCAGCCTTGTTCGCGCTCATTTGAATTTTTATGTCCTTGAGGGTGTAGACACCTAATCCTGGATATACACGCACACAATATACATTTAAAAGTATTTTTACTTACCTCAGCTGCTATGGAAGGGCATATTCACATTTGTATTACACTAATAGTGAATAATATATTCAATATTCTCCAAAAATGCAGCAGCAGGCTAACAATCAACGCACCTGACCCAAGAGTCCCTAAGATATAGAAAATATTTTTTATCTGTTCTTCTTTGTGTGCACTCAAACCAACACCTGCTGCCAAGGTGTAATCCTTTAACCTAAAGGGAAGACACAATTTAGAACAATGGTAGTGCACCACCACTAATAGTATTTCAATGTTAAATTCTTTGATTTGAAATTAAATCTTCTTTTTATTCTTTTTTTCTCTTATCCAACAGTACATGAATTCATAACAGCAACATCCAACGGATTTCGTCCTTTCACATAGGACTTCTTCAGGGCTGTAATGCAACACAAATAACACACATTCAATAAACACATAACAATACAAAATATCCACAAATACACTATTATACAAAAGGCAATAGGCCACAACAATATAAACAATACATCAATGTAAGCCCTACTCCAAAGGGGAAGAAACTGACAAGGGACTGCTATAATTATCCTGAAAAACACTAGTATCCAAATATTAAAAATCCATATAAACATATATACATATTGGGGGTCATTCCAACCCTGGCGGTCGGTGTTAAAGCGGCGGCTAACCCGCCAACAGGCTGGCGGTTAAAAAAATGGAATTCTGACCCTGGCGGAAACTGCCAACAGAGACCGCCACTTTAACACTCCGACCGCCACGGCGGGACAAACAAACAGCGCGGCGGTCACCGCCAACAGACAGGCGGAAGACAATGTACCGCCCACCCTATCACAACCAACGGAGAGAACACTGCAGGGGCATCAGATAGAAAAACTACAGGCACCTCAGGGGGAAGGGAAGGGGGGGCACCTCAGCCACATGAGTACACGAAGCCAGATCCACGAGGGGCCTCCATGGCCACTGTCCTATCCTGGGGAGTGCAAAGCTACAGTCTCTCAAGTCTCTACAGTGGGTGGGTTGCCCACTGTTACATCCTGGGGAGTGCAAAGCCACAGTCTCTCAAGTCTCTACAGTAGTGGGTTGCCCACTGTGCCCTCCTGGGGAGTGCAAAGCCACAGTCTCTCAAGTCTCTACAGTGGGTGGGTTGCCCACTGTTCCATCCTGGGGAGTGCAAAGCCACAGTCTCTCAATTCTCTACAGTGGGTGGGTTGCCCACTGTGCCATCCTGGGGAGTGCAAAGCCACAGTCTCTCAAGTCTCTACAGTGGGTGGGTTGCCCACTGTGCCATCCTGGGGAGTGCAAAGCCACAGTCTCTCAAGTGGATAACAGTTTCCACTGGTACTGGAGGGGGACTAGTGCCCAGAGTGCTTCGTGCAGCCCTGCCCGACACAAATGCGGGCCTGCCCCTTCCGCCAATGGGCCAGCGGTGCTTGAGATGAAGGGCCCAGCGGAGCGATGCTTGAGATGAATGGCCCAGTGGAGCGGTGCTTGAGATGAAGGGCCCAGCGGAGTGGTGCTTGAGACGGCGGTGCCCAGCGGAGCGGTGCTTGAGATGAAGGGCCCAGCGGAGCGGTGCTTGAGACGGCGGTGCCCTGTTCAGCGGTGCTTTAGACGGCGGTGCCCTGTTCAGCGGTGCTTGAGACGGCGGTGCCCAGTTCAGGGGTGCTTGAGACGGCGGTGCCCTGTTCAGCGGTGCTTGAGACGGCGGTGCCCTGTTCAGCGGTGCTTGAGACGGCGGTGCCCAGTTCAGCGGTGCTTGTTTGAAAGGGCCCAGTTCAGCGGTGCTTGTTTGAAAGGGCCCAGTTCAGCGGTGCTTGATTGAAAGGGCCCTGTTCAGCGGTGCTTGAGAAGGCGGTGCCCTGTTCAGCGGTGCTTGAGACGGCGGTGCCCTGTTCAGCGGTGCTTGAGACGGCAGTGCCCTGTTCAGCGGTGCTTGAGACGGCAGTGCCCAGTTCAGCGGTGCTTGTTTGAAAGGGCCCAGTTCAGCAGTGCTTGATTGAAAGGGCCCTGTTCAGCGGTGCTTGAGACGCCGGTGCCCAGTTCAGCGGTGCTTGAGACGGCGGTGCCCTGTTCAACGGTGCTTGAGACGGCAGTGCCCTGTTCAGCGGTGCTTGAGACAGCGGTGCCCAGTTCAGCGGTGCTTGTTTGAAAGGGCCCAGTTCAGCGGTGCTTGATTGAAAGGGCCCTGTTCAGCGGTGCTTGAGACGGCGGGGCCCTGTTCAGCGGTGCTTAAGACGGCGGGGCACAGTTCAGCGGTGCTTGAGACGGCGGTGCCCAGTTCAGCGGTGCTTGTTTGAAAGGGCCCAGTTCAGCGGTTCCGGCCCAGGCACGGGTGTCACTCGCCACCTGGCATGTGGCTGGCAGGGCCTTCCTGCCCATCTGTCCGTTGGCTTGCGGGGCCCTCCTGGGCTGCTGTACCGGGCCTCTGGGTGTCCTCCTGCACACCTGGGAGGGGGCTGGTGGGGCACTCCTGGGCAGCTGGCCTGCTGCCGGACTTGTCGGGCGTGCTGCCCTTCCCACCCTTCCCTGGTCGTCTGTGGCCCTTTGACACCTTTGGCGGTGTGCCAGGTGGCACCCCACTTCCAGACGGAGCCAGGGTAGAGATTTTGGTCCCTGGTGTCCGTGGCCTCTCGCGCCGGGCACTGCTAACTTTTGGGTGCTTTTCCAGGGGTGGGCTGGCCGTGCCTTGGCTCCTCGCCGGAGTTGTTGCCCTTGAGGGTGGGGGACTCCACGGTCCTTGGACAACAGTCCTGATAGGTCCTGGTTTGGTGGTGGCTGAGGTGCTGATTGCAGTCTTATGAGATGGACGGGGTGGGGGAGTTGTTGGAAAGAGGTTAAGGTTGGCAAGGAAAAGCAGTTTGGAAAGAGAGTGACGGGTAGGTGTAGTGGGTATGGGAGTGGAGGAAGAGGATGTGGTTGTAGGAGTGTGAAGTCTGGTGTCTTTGGGTGCAGGTGCTTGGGCTGGAGGCTGTCGTGAGGTGGATGGCTGTTGGGTGGGTGGCTGCTTGCGTTTGTGTGGTTTGGAAGAGGGGGTGACAGACACAGTGGGAGTGGACACAGGGGACGTGTAAATGGTAGTGGGGGTAGTGACTGCACGTGTGCGGAGTGTTCTGGTGGGTGTGCTGGTGATGGACGTAGTGGCTGAAGATGTTGTGCATGCAAGTGTGAGTGGAGACGTCACAGTGAGGGAGGAGGGAGACGAGGAGGAGGGGGACACAGTGGAGGCAGTGGCTGTTGGTATGTCTGCATGTGGATGTTGCTTGTGTGAATGCTTGTGTGATGTGTGGTGCTTATGTCTGGATGAGCTTCCCTTGGGTGTTGAGGTGTGTGCAGGCTGGTCTGATGGTGTGTCTGGGATAGGCAGAGGTACTGGGGATTGGGTCTGGGTGGAGGAAGTTGAAGGGGGGAGGCTAGAGACAGGGACAATTGCTGCCGTCAGTGCTGAGGCCAGAGCGTTGAACGATCGCTGATGGGCAGCCTGACCCGAATGAATGCCCTCCAGGTATGCATTACTCCGGTGCACCTCCCTTTCTACGTCCTGGATGGCATTCAAAAGGGTAGACTGCCCAACAATGATGGTCAATGACCTCCTCACTGAGGGCAGCAGGGGTGACTGGGGCAGGGCCTGAGGTGCCTGGGGAGAAGGAGATGCCCACCTTCCTGGGTGAGCGGGCACGGGGCGAAGGCTGAGGGGCTGCTGGGAGGGCGGTGCTGGTGCGCTGGGTTGCGGCTGTACCTGTTGTTGCGGGGGGCACGGATGTTGCCGCCACCACAAGGGAGCTCCCTTCAGAGGACGAGTTGCTGCCAAGACATCAGCACGAGTCCCCGCTGTGGAGCTCCCCTCGCCCTCCGTCTCACTGGTGAAATCTGACTCAGTTGCATGGCCCGCCATGGCCATGTGAGATGCAGCTCTCTCGTGCTCCGATGCCACTTCTCCTCCGCCTGATGATGCTGATGCACACATGAACAGGAAGACCACAAAAAGGGGGGGGGAGAAATAAAGACATGTTGAGTGCATGGATTACCGCTACCGTTGGCGGACAAGACAGACACAGAAGCCCCCTGCACTACGCCGCGCACTTGGGGTCCACTACGCAATCCGTGGGACATGGCCTACAAGCCTATCGACGACAACTGCACACATAGATGACACAGGGCCATGGATACCTGAACTTGGCACCCTACAGAGGTGGGGGGCGGGGGCACAGGGCCATGCCTTACGGAGGGGCCTAGCCTACAGAAATCGCCCTGGCCTAGGGAGACCCACAGCCCTCCTCCCCCACCCAGACACCTCCACTGCACGCAAAGTCACCAGAATCAGACTGTACTCACCCCCTTGTGTCTGCTGTGATGTCCTCACGCGCCCATCCAAATCGGGGTAGGCCACCGCCAGGATCCGGGACATCAGGGGGGTCAATTGACGACTGGCACCCCTCCTACGTTGGGAGGCCATCCCCAGCAGAGCCTCCGCCGTCTTCCTGCTCCAGCGGCTGATGTCCTCCCACCTCTTCTGGCAGTGGGTGCCCCGTCTGTTGTGGACCCCCAGGGTCCGGACGTCCTTGGCGATGGCACGCCAAATCGCGATTTTCTGGTGGGCGCTGACCTATGTGACATGTACAGGGAGAGAAAAATTGTCATCACCTTCTGCATGCTCGATGTGAGTGGCCCCCCATCCCCACCCTTGCCATGTGGCACATGCTCTCATCTGTCGTCTGATGCATGACTCAATCGCTCCCCTCCCCACCATCTTTCATCCACCCGACTCAACCCAGCCATTGCCCACAAAGCATGCTCCCAGTGTACTTACCTGTTGGTCTGGAGGACCGTAGAGTAGCGCATACTGGGGGAGGACCCCATCCACGAGTTTCTCCAATTCTTTAGAAGTGAAGGCAGGGGCCCTTTCCCCAGTCGCAGCAGCCATTGTCTCTTCCAGACCGAGGTCACAGCAGCACTTGCAGTATAGGTCCTCTCCTGTGGAAGATCAGGTATCGAGTGATTAAGCTGATAGAAAATGGCGGTCACGCCCGCGGCGGTGCGTACCGCGACCGCCGGCACACATCGTCATTGGCTCCTGAAACCCATAGGTTTCAATGTAAACCAATGCGGCTTTGTGCCGCGGTCTTCGACCGCCTACCGCCACGGTGTGCCACGCCAGCGCATTGACCTCACATCCCATTGTCACACTTCACAGGTCAGGCAGCCGCCATTTCAAGGGCCCACATGGCTTAATTTCTACTGCGTCACACATACCTAGGCCTTTCCTCAACACTCATACACACCATTCAATGCATAGTGAATCGTGTTGTGTGCAAGCTGTGTGAACGTACCTGTGGGTTGATTGACTCTGTGCTCGCTGTTGTCCTTCCTAGGCACCGTCCGCTTGGCAATACGAGGAGATGGAGGAATCTTCCCGTGTACAGACCGCTGGTGGACCTGTCGACAATGGAGGAACGACATGTCATTCTGACATACAGGCTTGACCGAGCCACTATACATGAACTGTGTGCCCAGCTGGAGGCTGACCTGATGTCACCCATCCGCCAACCCACAGGGATCCCCCCTCTAGTGCAGGTGCTGTCAGTACTCCATTTCTTAGCAAGTGGGTCATTTCAAACAACAGTGGCCATATCATCAGGGATGTCTCAACCTATGTTTTCCAAGGTATTGTCCAGAGTGTTGTCTGCCCTGCTGAAACACATGCGGAGCTACATCGTTTTCCCTGAGGTGGGGGAATTTGCCTACAGTGAAGGGTGACTTCTATGCCCTTGGACATATCCCCAACATCATAGGTGCCATTGATGGGACCCATGTGGCTTTGGTCCCCCCCAGAGAAAGTGAACAGGTGTACAGGAACAGGAAAACTTATCATTCAATGAATGTACAGATGGTCTGTTTGGCAGACCAGTAGATCTCCTATGTTAATTCCAAGTTCCCTGGCTCTGTGCATGACGCCTACATCCTGCGCAATAGCAGCATCCCGTATGTGGTGGGTCAACTCCAGAGGCACCGGGTGTGGCTATTAGGGGACTCTGGTTACCCCAACCTTTCCTGGCTATTGACCCCAGTGTGGAATCCCAGGACCAGGGCAGAGGAACGCTACAATGAGGCCCATGGGCGGACTAGGAGGGTGATCGAACGCACCTGCGGCCTCCTGAAGGCCAGGTTCAGGTGCCTCCATATGACAGGTGGATCCCTAATGTACTCACCAAAGAAGGTGTGCCAGATCATCGTGGCCTGCCGTATGCTTCACAACCTGGCTTTGCGCCGCCAGGTGCCTTTTCTGCAGGAGGATGGTCCAGATGGTGGTGTTGTAGCAGCTGTGGAGCCTGTGGAGAGTGAAGAAGAGGAAGCCGAAGAGGACGACATAGACAACAGGAACACAGTAATAGAGCAATACTTTCAGTGACACACAGGTAAGAGTAGACACCGGCATATTACATTTACTTAAAGACTCCTACCTCTCTACTGTCGTGACTTTCCCTTCCGTTTTCAGAGCTGTGGGCCCCACTGCGTGACATCTGCTTTGTTTCCCCATGGACTACAGCTGTGTGACAGTGGTTTGTTGGCATCACAATGTGAATAACAATTTTGGCACTGTCATGTCTAATACATTTGTTAAAATCACAGACAGACTCCAGATTGTTTATGTGAAATAAGTGTGTTTATTCAAGTGCTCTAATTTGGATGGGTGGTTGCAAATCGGTGAGGGGTGATGGTGGAGGATTGTCCATGGCAGAGTCCAGACTATCAGGTTCACAGATGCATTGTCCAAATGCCTGTGGGAAGTGGAGCAGGGGCAGTTTAAGGTTGGACAGGGTGACAATGTGGGACAGTGGGATGACAATCAGGGTGGTATCCTTTGCTGGCGGGGGTCTTGACATGTTACTCTGTCTTCTTCCTGGATCTCAGGGCCCGCTTGCGGGGTGGTTCTCCTTCTGCAGGGGGTGGGGTTCTGGTGGCCTGTTGGTCTTCTGTCGGGGCCTCCTGTCCACTAGCGCCGGCAGAGGTGGTAGCCAGTTCTTGGTCCATGCTAGTGTCAGGGGCCCTTTGAGGTGCCACAGTGGTCCGCAATGTGGAGATTAACTCATTCAGGGCCACTACAATGGTACCCATGGCGGTACTGATGTTTCACGGTTCCTCCCTGAACCCCATATACTGTTGTTCCTGCAGAAGCTGGATTTCCTGAAATCTGGCCAGGACCGTCGCCATCGTCTCCTGGGAGTGGTGGTATGCTCCCATGATGGAGGAGAGGGCCTCGTGGAGAGTGGGTTCCCTTGGCCTGTCCCCCTCCCTGTCGCACAGCTGCCCTCCCAGTTCCCCTGTTTCCTTGGGCCTCCGTCCCCTGGACCGTGTGCCCACTACCACTGCCCCCAGGTCCCTGTTGTTGTTGGGGTGGTGGGTTAGCCTGGGTTCCCTGTAGTGGTGGACACACCGCTGATTGATGTGTCCTGGGGACAGAGTTATGGGCCCGCTGGGTGGGTGCTGTGCTGGTGTTCCCAGAGGGGCGAAGGTCTGCTGTGGCCTGTGACGGTCTGAGGGGAACCGACTGTCCCGAGGTCCCCGATGGACCGGGCTGGTCATCTAGATCCAGGGAGACAGAGCTGCTGTCATCACTGTGGGCCTCTTCTGGGGGTGGAGGGGACATTTGTCCTGCGCGGTGACCTGGCGTTCGGGTCCTGCAGGGGTATAAAAGTATGGTTATTGCTTCTATGTGTGTCAATGGCGTGCAATGGGTGGGTGCCCGTGTACCCCAGTGCTGGCATTCCTTTGTGGGGGCTGTTGTGACGGTGTTTTGGGGGGGGGTGATGGGTATGTGCATTGGGCATGCTTTGGTGATGGGTGTCCATGCTTTGGGGCCGCATACAGGGCTAAGTTTTGGGATGGGTGGGTTGTGATGGTGAGACATTTGCAAGGGGTAGTTGTGAAGGGGGTGAGGGTGGGGGTATGAGTTGGCATGCAGGTGGGGTGGGGGGGTGAAGTAGTGAAGATGAGACTTACCAGAGTCCATTCCTCCAGATACTCCTGCGAGGCCCTCAGGATGCAGGATGTTCAAGAGATGTTGTAAATTCGGGGGGAGGAGGTGGGGGTCCACCGCCAGTCCGCTGTACAGCGATGTTGTGCATTGATACCATGGAATGCACCTACCCCATAGGTCGTTCCACCTCTTTCTGATGTCATCCCGATTTCTTGGGTGCTGTCCCACAGCGTTGACCCTGTCCACCATTCTGCTCCATAGCTCCATCTTCCTGGCAATGGTGGTGTGCTGCACCTGTGTCCCGAACAGCTGGGGCTCTACTCGTAGGATTTCCTCCACCATGACCCTGAGTTCAGCATCTGAGAACCTGGGGTGTCTTTGAGGTGCCATGGGGTGGTGTGGATGATGTGTGGGGTAGAGTGTGTACTGATAGGTGGGGTGCTATTTAGTGGTGTGTTGTGTGAGGTGCGTGGAAGTTCTGTGGGTATTGGTATTGTGTGCCTGTGGATGCTTGGTAGTTGACGGTGGTGTCTCTCTCTGGTCTTCGTTCGAAATCTTTGGCCGTAGGGGTTTGTGGGTGCTGTGGGTGTGTGTTTTATAATGTTTTGGGTGTGTGGGAGTGGTGTGTGTATGTGTATCAGGTGTGTGTATTTTGAATTGTCCAATGTGGTAGTGTTTTGTAGGTGTATGTGTATTTCGACCGTGGCGGTGTGTACCGCCAATAGAATACCGCGGTTGAAAGACCGCCGCGTGGATTCGTGGGTCGTAATGGCATGGGTGTATTTCTGTTGGCGTGACGGTAGAGGTTTGGTCATCGCCAGTTTATCGCTGACCTTTGGTGTGGCGGACTTTTGTGGATGGCGGTATTTTGGCGGTTTGCCTAGTGTGGGTCAGAATGACCTTGGCGGTTTACCGCGACCGCGGCGGTGTTATGGCGGTCTTCTGTCTGGCGGTAAGCGCCTTTTACCGCCGAGGTTGGAATGACCACCATAGTGTCAAACATACAAATTATAAAATCATCAACAATTATTACAAATAACATCAATAATACATAGAAAGACAAGCAACACCAAATAAAAAATAATAATAATAATAATATATATATATATATATACATTTACAGATATATATATAAATATATATATATATATATATATATATGTAATATCATATATATATATACAAAATTGTGTTACCCACCACACCAAAAGGATTTTTTATTTGTCATGAGTGCAATATGTGGACTTTTGGTTCTGATAAGATGAAGAACTTTCGTTACAACACAACAAGAAGATATGAGAATAGACACTTCATTAATTTTAAGACAAAATATGTGGTATACATTTTAGGGTGTACATGTAATAAACTTTACTTAGGGAGTACTATAAGATCCTTAAAATTCCGGATACAGGAGCATGTCCGTGCCATAAGGAGTAGAGATATAAAATATCCCCACACATTGCACATGATGGAACATCATTCTGGTGACAGTTGTATCTGGTTTCATGTGATGGATTATGTACCACCTGATCAGAGAGGAGGATGCAGAGAGTTAATGTTAAGTCAGAAAGAGGCTGCATGGATATGCTGTCTACGTTCGGTGGAATTGGGTCACAATACGGATCATGAATTACATTCTTTTTTCTAAAGTGACGATCTGTGCTTATTTGTTATATTATTCTGTATAATAGGTGAGTGTGAGGCTTAGAAAATTGATTTGTCACCTATGAATTATTAAATATATGACAAATGGGGGGTGGTGGCTTTATTTCTGAAAAAGTAGACTATTGATTTAGGCCCTACCTTTTACGATGACCGTTACTGTGAAAACCTGATTGTTATGAATACAAGGTTAAAGAATTTGTGAGTGGTAAAACATTCACAAATGACATGATGGAAGATGGCAGCTGCAATTACAACTAAATTTACGAAATGACGACTCGCGACACACAGGATCGTGCATGCGGGTTATTGCCGCTTTTGACATCAGCTATATACATTGGTGGATAAATGTAGTTAGTTCCGTTTATATTGTTAATTATATCGAAAAATATTTGGGAAAAGTGAGCTTTTGTAATGGTATCTGACCTTTTCCAATCGGGCTGCCGTGATTACAATTGTACTTAATGAACGGCAGCTTCCGGCACATGTGATCAGGCGGCTTGGCTATGGCAGCTTTCTATTTCGATTAGGTACACCAGTGAGCTATGGGAAGGTGGGCTATTTAAACTGGGCCACTCGTTCGTAGCTCATTTTGCCAGATATTGTGTATACTGACGTGTGAATATTGCCATTCCCCCGACGTGCGGAAAAATAGAAGGTATTGTAATTATTGCACTCGAGAGAGGTGCATTGAGGAAAATAAACTTTTTTGTATTGTGACTATGTTTAAAATTAAATTGGGGATAGCTTTTAATGGATAATGACAAAATCATGCAGGAACCTTTGGTTGTAAGACTCTAGGGGAATAAGTCTCAATTCAAAATATTGTTGATAAAATGAGCTTAGAGATCAGCTAGTGGCTAAAGTAAGGATGGTATACTATTTGATTATAAAAGATGAAAGGGAAATTAATGACAATATATGCTTTTTACAAACATTTGTATATTTACTGATAATGATATTACTGGGTGTTATAACATAAATAAGTATGGGTGACATTTATAAATCAGGATTGTTCTTTTCAAACAGGTGATACAATGTTTTTCCCTCACATGAGATGCACAACTTGGAAGTACCAATGGCTTATGAAAAATAACATGACAAATCAAATTTGAAGTCCATTGATTGGGTATGTGTAAGGAAGTATGTTTAGATAACTAATTATGAATTGGCAGGTATATATATAGGGAGTGGTACTTTCATTATTATACAAATATAGGTTTTGGATAATTGGTTTTACATTATTCAATCATTGGTGAATTAATTGTGCCAAAAATAATTTTGGGTGTAATAAGTAACGTTTAGAATGATGAAGGTTTGTTTTTTCATATTTTATTTTTACGGCTAAGACATCTTAATCAACCTGTTTAAATTACTGGATCACTTTTGCATCACTGTCTCAAAATTGCATAATTTGTATCTCAAAACGCTTCGTGAGCCTAAAGAATAACAACACATTTTGGTGCTTAAGACTTTTTACCACACACTGAAATTAGACAAAACATTAGACAATTGTAAAAAAGACGAAACATAGGGAAATAAAAATATATGCAAACACATCAGATATTGGGAAACATAAAACAATCATTAATTACATCAATAAGAAAATTATCTGCAGGAGTCACAGCGTCCAGGTGCTAATTGAAACCACGACAGGTGTGTAACATGTATTATAAACCTGCCCCGTAGATCACAAAGTTAAAAATAAGATTTGGATGGCAAATCAACGACATGAAATGGGTATACTGGTCTAGAGTTAACATACAGAAAAACCCTTGTATACTGAACATAGTTTTCCCTATTGTTGTCATGTGAGTAGAGCTACTTCTACTGCTCGAAATGCAATGCTGCAACTATGCAATATTTTAAAGAAATTGTTCTATAGAGCACATCCCCTGTATGCAAACACTAGAAATTATATCGCCCAGTGACTTATTTAACGACAGGAATTTTTAATGACGTAAAAAGAGCAACAATATAGACTAACAGCTATTAGCAACTCGTTTGGAATGGAAGGAGGTGACCGAGCCATTCTGAATGCTCCATTTGAGACCTATAGCTTCTGTTGGAGGCCTGCTCTGGGAGCATTCCTTGCTTGCTAGCGCTCCCCATTTAGAGGCAGATTTGCAAATTTACAAGCCCCTAGCGCTGCCTTAATCTCCCCTTAGCATCATTTTTTTGACGCTGAGGAGGTGTTTAGGTGGTCATTCTCCCTTGCCATATTTACAAAGTGGCGCAATGCATACATAGCACCTGTTTGCAACCCCTTATGCCACATTATGCCTGCATCAGGCATAATGTATGCAAGGGGGCATTCCCACGCAGGGGGTCCTGAAAAAATGGAGCAGTGAAATTTACAATATTTCACTGTGCCATTTTTTCCATTATTTTTAGCACCTGTTCAGGGCAGGAGTTAAAGTGATGCCCCATAATAATCTATGGACCTCCCTGTGCTTTGCTGTGATAGCGCCAACATTTTTGATGCTAGTGCAGCAAAGCACCACAACAGCATACAAAATGTTGATGTTGTTGTCGTAACGACAGCCATGGTCTGCCATATTGTAAATGCCGCACAACCATGGTGTCGTTAAGGGGGGTTTGCAAGGTGGATGCAATAAAAGTGTTGCATCAAGACCGAACCACCACTTTCTTGTAAATATGCCCTTAAGTGTTTTAAATAATGCTGTGGCTGTGTGAGGGGACCAGTGGCTCCTGTCTAGAGCCAGATTGGGAAACCACAAGCAGCCTTGGCAGAAAGTGCTCAAAGCAGACCAGGGTAATTGAAAATGCAAGCCAAATCTGTTTGTTAATGCTTGTGTTAGTGCATGCTCAGGCCAACTGTTTTTGCACTCTACACTTGCCAAATACACGAGTATTAAACAGAAAACACAAAAAAACCTTAGCTAAATGTGTCATTCTCACGTCCTCAGTTTCAAAAAGCTGCAAATGACATTTAATTATGCAGGCCACAGGGTCGTAACTAGACGTCTATCCAGTTAGAAATAATGTCCTTGCCTCAGCAGAATGCTGTACCTTAGGTTGTTCCACTAGGTTTTTGGAGTTAGATAGAAAACGCTCTGTAGCAGGCTGCAGTACATTGGTGGTTCTAGAGGTCCCTGGAATCAGATACAAAGCATTTTTCAGCAGGCTTCAGTACCTTAAGTCGTTACAAGAGGTTACTGGAGCTAGCCATAAATCCTTTTTGCAGAAAGCTGCAGTACCTTGGTTCATTACCCAAGGTATCTCGAGACAGACACAAATCCTTTATTCGGCAGGCTGCAATACTTTAAGCGTTACTAGAAGACCCTGGAGTAGGGCACAAGTTAATTTTTGCAGGAGGCTGCAAAACCATACTCGGTTATAAGGGGTCCCTGTAATCTGGCACATATCCATTCAATAACTGGTTGGAGTACTTTCTCATGATAGTTGTCCATCGATGGAGACAACAATCCTTTTCGATAGCAGGTTGCAGAAAAATAGGTTCTAATTAGAGGTTCATAAAGTCAGAAACACACCTTTTCAGTAGAAAACTGCAGTGCCTCATGGTGTGAGGAGGTGTTACTGGAGTCAGACACTAATCCTTTCTGTAACAGCCTGCAGTACCCTAGGCTCCTACTAGAGAGATATAAAGTCAGGCATATGTTCTTGTATTTCTCAGATTGCAGTACCTTAAGCAGTTATTTAGGGTTCCTAATGTATCCATCACTGCCTCATCAATCTCAGGATACCAGAGAACTGCACATAAAGCAAAAACTCTTGGATGTCTCTTATTGAAAGAAGCAATGACAAAAAGTTGACTGCCTTTTTGCTTTTACCAGGCCAGATAAAAGAGTGGGTGCGCCTTAAACATATACTTGCATTCTCACTTCCACAAGTCCAACGATTTTGGCTTGTTTTCTGTGTCCTACTTAAATGTATTAATACTGGGTTATGATGATAATAGTCATTATCAACACTGTAGGTGAATTCAGGGGGGTAGCTTGGTCTGCAAGATTGGAGGATTGAGCTTCATATTTCCCAACAATTACGATGGCTCATAGTGATGCAACACACTATACAACAAGCTGGCGCACAAGAGGGGCTTGTGTATTGCAATATGTTCTGGTGAAGTCACCATAGCACTTATTCACATATAGTGCCAGGCCTTTGCATGCAGAAATTTGCAATATCGTATAACCAAAAGAGCAGATTTTTCTAGCTGTTTGTATTGCACAACGTACTCTTGAGCCGATTAGTTGCAATATGCTGTGCCAGACGACAGTGAGCTGGGGTATGTGAAACTGGATAAGAGTGGAGTACATTAGCTGTACATAAAGCAAACAACTGCAAGAGAAAAAAAAGCCACTGATGTTACTTGAAAGTGAAAGCACCTTCTAAGGTATTGATGCTAACTATGTATAGAAGTGCCAAAGGTGAAATGAAAGCATCTCACACTGCCGGCGGTCAGCTCGTGAAAATGGGAGACAGAAGCAGCAAGGGCAGGGAAGGAAAGCACCTCATACTCTAGTTGCAAGTTTCAGTTTGGGAACAAAAGACTACAGAAGGAAGAAAGTCTAGAAGAGAAAGTGACAACAAAGAGAAGGTGTGTGAAAGAGGTGGGGAGCGTGAGAAAAAAGCAGAGAGCGGAAAGAGAGACACTAGAAATGGAAACAAAAAGGGAATGTAGAGAAAGTGAAAGAAGGAAGGAATTTCCCTCCATTCGCCATTGCCTACGCTGGTGAGGGTGGTGTAGTGGAGAGAAAGTGAGAGCACCAGAAAGACGGCTAACAAATGTGTGTAGCACTACTTTTTCATGTCCCATCTTCAAAACATAAATGGGAAGAATAATGGAACAATTTAACCGTTAACAAAAAAACATGGCCTTGATGAAGAGGCCTGTCATGTAATAGCAAATAATTAAAAATTCAACATTGCAGTGGCTGAAGATGGCTGACTCACCATTCACTCTGTATGTACTATTTCCTACATCTATTTCTTTCTCCCACACAGCTAGTGAGGAAATGTCTGTTTTTGCATGTTCAGACCCACATTTTTGGACTGATGCTGCTTGTTTTTTTACACTGAGAGTGCACGAAGGCCTCCTGAGCAGACCTCCACACCAGTGTTCTAACCCCTGACAAAGTACATGTTGAATTGCTATTTCCACTTGGCAAGTGTTAACTTACTTATAAGTCCCTAGAACATGGTACCCATGGTGTGCACAACAGAGTGTCCACCCAGGGCTGCAATACTGTTTGTGCCACCCTGAGTGTACCAAAGCTCAAAATGGCTCCCAGCCTGCCACTGCAGACTTGAAGGGCAGTGTTTACAATGCTAGTTTGACTTTGCCATTTAAGCTACAGCCAAGCCACCACCATACCACGAACCCCATATGTAAGTCTTCCCTAAGTAAGGCATATGGAGCCCTATGGCAGGGAGCTACATATTGTTAAACAGGACATATATTTTTCACATGTCTTAACAGCAACAATTCAAAATTGTTGTTTTGCTGGGGAAAAATTAGAACCCCCTTTGAATAACATAGGTTTACTGTCTGGCACCCCAGCCCGGCTACTCCTGAATGGAACTACCTATCTGGGTACTATAAGGTATCAAATTAATTGTGGCATTAAATTAAAATTGTCAACAGTTTATAAACTTTTTGTTGACCAATTCTTACTTGTGGTTGCATTTAAAAGTATTAATATCTTCTGAAATCTGTTAATCTGGATCCTGCTGGTGGGTTTTTCTCATCTAAGTCTCTAAAAATTCAAAAACATATACTCTATTTTTAACAATTTGTGGCCTGGTTCCTTCATGTTCTGTGACTTTACTATTGGTTGTTTTGTACTGTTAATGGTTTACACTACATTTCTTTGTTATGACGTGCTGCTTGAAACCACAGGTACCCAGGGATGAACAAAAGGTCATACAGATGAGCCTGACTGGACACAAGACAATTTGTGAGTGTATCCCACTATAAGGCTCAAAATCCATATAATATAATACACCCAAATCTTCACCTTGGTGCCTAGCGGTTGGATCCCAAACTTGTGTTTAGCTGTACCATACGCATATTAAGTTAGTAACCACTGGGAGAATGTACCAAGTCAAAATTGAGCAAGAATTCTGAAAAATTGGCTAGTTCTGTAACTCCAAAGGCACTGATTTTCATGAAGAAAAGTCGATTTATGAAAACGGTTTTGCAAAGTCTTCACATTGGAGACCAGGGGGATCAACTTAGCACTGATGCCCATGCTCAAGATTAACACCCTATGGACTCTATGCAGGAAAATATTTTTTTTTCCAGGAAATACGGCCTCAAAAGAGGATCTTGAGAAAGCCTTCAAAGCTTGGAAAGAATCCAGGAGGGCCCAGGATCAGCTAGAGGAAGAGATCACCCCTGCTGACAATGGGGATGAGTAGGATGACGGAGATCACGTTGAAACAGAAGGGGACAATAACAGTGGGGTCCCTACAATACGATCAAGGATCAACTGCCTGCCTGGTAGTAAAAGGAGCCCTTCTTCAGTGTAGGAGACCACAGGATCTGGCAGCTCAGCTCAGCCTCCAAGAGATCTAGGCAAGGAAGCTGGCTCTGGAAGAAAATAAGTTGTCCCTAGAGGAGAAAAGTGTCAAGTTGGGGATGAAACCCCAAGGATCTGTTGACAGCAACAGAGAAGCAGAGGTAACTGCAAAGGGTGCCTATGATCCGAGGTTGCCCAAGAGTATTGTTCCAAAATACACAGATGGAGATGATACAGACAAGTATCTGGCATCCTAGGAGAGCTCTCACAGGACGAGAAGGGTGGGTGCACAACATTAGGGGACTTTGGTGTGGGAACTCATCCCAAATGTTGGGTAAGATATGCTACAGACACTTGAGGATGAGGTGGCAGAGTCTTACACCCACATGAACCAGGCATTCTTTGAACTGTTTGGATTTATCCCAGAAGAGTACCAACAAAAGTTTAGGAGCAGACTCAAGGGGGCAAAACAGACATGGATTGAGTTTGTAGATGCCTGTTAGAAGTCACTGGAAGGCTGGATTAGGGGAACAAGGTACATATCTATGCTAAGCTCTACAATTTAATGGTGAAAGTACCCATACTTACATATTGTACTTCAGAGTAGCTACACCAGCACCTAGAAGACTCTACATTATCTAACTCGAGAGCTGGGGAAGATAGCTGATGAGTGGGTACACATTAGGGTGCCCAAGAAGTCCCAATCTGGTGAACCCAAGAAAGTGGAAGAACCCCCCTCTGGGGAAGAGGGAGGCAAGTTTAAGAAGTCAGAAAAGCCCAAAGAGACCCCAAAAGATGCCCGAGGAGGGAAGCCCATAGCCACATCACAGTCAAAGGGGAGGGGGCACCTGGGAAAGAATTTTGGCTCATCAAAGGCTGGGGTGTGCTGTTATTGTAAACAGCGAGGGTAAAAGAGGGATGATTCTGCATGCAGCAAACGTTACCCACTGGTGACACTCACAAGGGTATTGCCAAGGTAGGTATTGGGGTGGAAGCTGTCCCTAGGGCTTGCAGGAGTTACACTGAAGTCACTCAAATTTCACTGGGTGGGGAGGAATTTGAACCCTTGACCCACTGACCTGCCAGTATGGTAAAATTCAGACAGTGGCCAGGAATCAATGTGGTTGAAGCCCGGGCCATTACAGATACAGGTACTAGCATTGTGATAGTTATAGCCAGGCTGGTTTCTCCATGCTCATGCGGTGCATCAGATAGTAAACTCTGGCAATGTAACAAAGTCACATCCCATAGCTGTGGTCGACTTTGAGTGGGGAGGGGTTACTTGCCCTAAGAAAGTAGCTGTGTCCCCTTCTATTCCAGTGGAGCATCTATTGGGTAATGATCTGGAAACATCCTCCTGGACAGAGGTGGAGCGAGGGACTCATGTAGCAATGCTAGGTATCCCTGAGTGCGTATGTGTCTCCTCTAGAGCACAGAAGGTTTTAAGGGAAAGTCATGGGACTCTGGATCCTATAATAGTCGACAAAAGCCCTAGTGCCAAGAGGGGAGAAAGGAAGCCTGCAAGGCCACTTCTAAAAGTCCACAGAGCCAGAGGGGGCCTAATCCTCAAGGGAAAGTCATGGTCTCTGATCAGGAGGGTGCTGCCTTGATAAATTTGCCAGGCCTAGCAGAACATAAAAAAGCAGGTGATTCCTCCAGAAAGCACTTAAGCCTTAACCTGGCCTATGACATCACCTTACCTGGATATCTGGGGCAGACCAAAACCTGGGACAGGTTGGTCAACCATTTTTACTGGCCTCAGATGTCAGAAAAAAGTAAAGGAGTTTTGTCTCTTCTCTGTTACCTGCCAGGCCAGTGGCAAAGCAAATATCAAGCCAAAGGCTTCCCTTGTACCACTGACTGCAGTAGACTTCCTTTGAGAGGCTAGGGATTGTTATTATTTGCCCCTAGACCCGCCTACTGTCTCTGTGCATAGTTTTGACTCATACGTTCACTACCCCTGACCATCTTCAAGAAAATAGTCTTGTAGAAAGATTTAGCAAGACCATGAAAGGCAGAATCATGGGTTTACCTGAGAAACTGAGAAGGATATGGGATATTCTCCTCCCTCACAAAGGAGTATGTTTCAGCCCATTTGAGCTGCTCTTTGGCACCCTGTAAGAGGTCCTCAAAGTTGGTGAGAGAAGGCTAAAGAGACCTCTCAAAGTGCCCAAATAAGATACAATGAACTATGTATTTGGTCTAAAACTGAGGAATTTACCTCTTTCTATGTGTGCTGCAGAATGCAGCACACATAGAAAGAGGAAATAACAAGAAGGAAAACATAATTTTTCCCCTCATTATGCCATCTTCTGGGAGGTGTAGCAATTTCACGCAATCCCAGGTTTACAAACCTTGCAAATTTGGGATTGCATGAAATCTAATGGTGGATGCATGGGAACACCCATGTTCCACCCATGAAGCACCTCCCAGAATGAAATGTAACACAATGCAGGTCAAGCCGCTGAATTTCAATACACATTTTTTACAAAGTCGGGCAATGCGGGGCAAATCGCCTCTTGCATTGCCATATAAATATCTACTAGCATTTTGGATCATGGATGGGCCACAAACGTGGTGCAACCATGATGTAAAATGTTAGTAAATATGGCCCTTGGAAGCCAGCCAGATGTTTGTTTCGTACTGTTATGACCAGAAGTCTTCCATTGTTGAATACCAAGCTGGACATTTGGTGTGAGTGTTAGAGCCTGTATCACCCAGAGCCCTCTGAGGCAAATGGACTGGGTCTTGTCCTATCTTGGAAGAGAAGAGTGAAATTACATACCTGGTGGATTTGGAAACATCCAAGAACCCTCACAGCGTGATACATGTGAACAGGCTCAAGTTTCATCATGATAGATCAGACATCACTATGTTCATGGCAACAAATGGTGAAGAACAGGAGAGTGAACCTCTTCCAGTCCTACTGTCTAACAATGTCAAAAAGACGGATCACTGGATGGAGTAGTCATCTATTCCACTTTGTCCAACAGCAACAAGACTGCTCCAACCTGCTTAGTCAGTTTACTGGCCTCTTTTGCTGACCCCAGGTTTGACAACATGGTAACCCATTAAATGGACAGTGGTCACCAGTGTCAGTTTGCTTGTCAAAAGCAAAATATACAGGTTGTTAGACCAGATCAAAACTAGCATCAAAGACGATATTCCAAAGATGATAGAGTTGGGGGTGATTGAGCCCCCTGGTAGTACACGGCCTAGGCAATAGTACTGGTGCCCAAGCCAAACCTTGAATCAAGTGACACAGTGAGCATGAGACCCATTTCTGGGCATACCCTTCACACTTAGGCCCTCATTACAACTTTTGGGCAGTGAAATGCACGATGGGGCTGTGCCTGGGGGCCCCTGCACTGCCCATGGCAAGTGCATGGGCAGTGCAGAGGCCCCCAGGGGCACCCCGAGTGCCCCTTACCGCCAGCCTTTCCATGGACTGGCTGGCGGATGGGAGCTTGCACCGCTGCCCTGGGGATTATGACCACCTGGCGGAAACCTGGTGGTCAGTTGCAGGGGCCGGCAGTATGGCCATGGCTAATGCACCATGGTCATAATACACTGGAGGTACACTGCCAGCCTGTTGGCAGTGTTACCACCAATGTACCGTCGGCCGCTTGGGTCGTAAAGAGGCCCTTAGTGTGTTAAAAGCAAAAATAACTGATGATGGACATAATGCTGAACATTCAACAAGCCACCCCAGTTTGGATCCAGCCATATGCAAATCGGTCTTGACCATGCTTCCCAGGGGAATAGTCCAGCCCAAAGTGCGAGGGTAGGTCCTCCTTAGAGCACTGGCTTCAAGCTAGCCTGGCTGTTGAGGGGTGATACCCTGAAACGAGTCCCAGGATTCTTGCCTTAAATTCAGGGAGGATCTTGACTGGCAGTTCGGGCTGGACTGTCCCCATGGGGAGTAAGGTCAAAAGTGATTTGCATATTGTTGGGTCCAAACTGATGTGGCATGGTCAGCAAAAAAATGGATTAAACTCAGATCTGTGACTGGGGGTGAATGTTTGAATTGTTCAGCATTCTGTCTATCATCTGTTCTTTTTGCTTTTGTCGCTCTTTACCAAGAGCAGATGAGCTCATAAACAAGTTGGGGGCTGCAAAATATCTAAGCACCTTCAACTTGACTCCAGGTTATTTGCAGATAGCCCTCACACCAGGAGCCAAGAAGAGGTCAGCCTTTTCGACTCCTAAAGACCACTTTCTGTTTAAGGTGATGCCCTTTGGATTTAAAAATGCACCTTCTACATTCCAGAGTTTGGTGAACACGGTACTTTCAGGTTTGGAAAGCTTTAGCGCAGCATATCTGGACAATATTGCTGTCTTTAGTTCCATCTGGGAACATCACCTAGTTCACCTCAAGGAAGTGCTTCAAGCCTTTTAACAGGCAAGGCTGACTATCAAGGCAAGTAAATGTCACACAGGGCAAGGGTCTATAGTGTACTTGGGCCACCAAGTAGGTGGAGACCAAGAACAACTTCTCCAATGTAAAATTCAGACAGTTCTGGACTGGAAAAGCCTTCAGACACAGATTCAAGTCAGAGTGTTTCTGGGCCTGGCTGGGCAATATAAGACATTTGTGAAAGCGTATGTAGCATTGTGGCACCCTTAGCAGAGTTAACCTCCAAGAAACAGCCAGGGAAGGGCATATGAACTGACCAGTGTCAAAAGGCCTTTGGCACTCTTAAGGAAGCCTTGTGCTCAGCAGCTGTCCTAAAGGCACCTTACATTAGCAAGAAATGTTTTGCCCAAGCGGATGCTTCATTTCTTGGGATCGAGGCAGTGTTCTCACAGCTGAATGACAAGGGTCAAGTTCAACCAGTTGCCTTTATCAACAGGTGACTTTTCCTCAGAGAGCAGCATTGGAGTGCCATTGAGAAGGAAGTCCTTACTGTACTTTGGTCACAGAAGAAGATGAGATCCTACCTTTTTGGAACTCACTTCAGAGTTCAAAATGACTGGCAACTTCTCAGATGCCTGATGCAGAAGAGAGGAGAGAACTCTAAACTGTTGAGATGGTCCATCTTGCTACAGGGTATGGACTTTACACTGAAGCACAGAACTGGGACTGACCATTCCAATGCAGATGGCCTTTCCAGGTTCTGCAGCTTAGATGATGAGAACCACCAGGGTAAGAGTTAGTTACTCATCACCTTTCGTCTCGAGCGGGGCCATGTAAGGTATCTTTGGAGTGGGCAGAATAGTGCACTCTGGTATTGTTAGGTGCCACAGATTACTGGAAAGTCATCACCAGATGGAGGGGACCAAGTGCTCCATTGGCCAGTGACCACGTGGCCCCCTCAGGGCAATATCCTGGGATAAATATGGCATCCCTGGAATCCTGACCTTAAGGTAATATCAAAATTGGAGCCCCACAAAGAGAGGCTGCACTGTCTGCTGGACTGCACCTGCTGCACCTTGGGCTAAAAACATTGGGACTGTGCCTGTGCCAAAAAGTTGTGCCCCAGGCCAAAGAAGTGATTCCAAAAATTGTTTGGCTGTTCCCCTGGAACTATTTCTGGGTGCAAAAGAACTGAAGAAGCCCACACCAGCAAGCTAGTAGCCACTTTAGAGAACTCGCTGCTGACTGCCGCAGGGTGCCCCAAGAGACCAATCCTTATGTACCAAATGTTTCACCCAAGTCAGCCGGACCTAGGGAGGATTGTCAGAGTCCAAATTGGTCACCCAACAGGGACACTAGCCTCCACTAAAGAGTTGTGCTCTGACTGCTGTATCCAGAGAGCAATAGCCCAGCTTTAGCTGACCTTTTACTATCTTGAAGAGGACATTGTGGGAACCCGACCTTCATGGCCAAAGTTGCTCCAACATCAACCATGGACTGAGAGAGGACCGCAAAGGCACACCCATTGACTGCACAGTAACCAGAGCATCTTTGAGCATCTTTTCATGCTGTATCTCCAGCACTCCATATTAGTCTATGACAGTTGTTTTGTAAACTTTGAAACTGGCTGAAAAACACTCTGATCCAGGTAACAGTCCAAATGTACCCCATTGACCCCCTAGACCTTCAGCCTGTAAGATTTGGTTGCCCAAGCTGTGCCGGAGTAGCCAAACTATTACAAACTTTTGAAAAGTTTATAAACTTTTGATTGACCAATGCTTGTTTGCAGTTGAATTAAAAAGTGATAATCCTTTAAAAATTCATATCTACGGAACCTTCCAGTGGATTTTGCTAATCATGGACTCTAAACACTTATAAAAATATAATACATTTTTATAAATTAGTGTTGTGTTTATTTTGTGTTGTGTGGCTTTCTTATTTTTTTGTATGATACTTTTAAATGCTTTACACTAAGGCCCATATTTATTGGGTTTTGGTGCAGGGCAGTGCAGCAAGTCACCTTGCTGCGCTGCCCTGCATCAAAGAAAAAGGGTAGGAATGCGCCATATCTCTGGCATATGGCACATTCATGTCCTTTCCCCCTGCTCTCATGTTGTTTCAGGAACCGAGAAACCAATTTAGGCACCTTTGTACCTTGGTGCCTTGCATGCAAGATTGTTTGTGTAGAAAGTGGCACCTTCCTGCACAAAAACAATCTTGGGAAGCTTTTTCCACTTTCTATCTGTGCTACAGAATGCAGTACACACAGAAAAAGGACCAAACAAGGAGAAATAGTGAGGCACAAGGTTTGGATGCATCCCAAGGTTTACATGGTCATGTAAATCTAGGGATGCATCAGAATCCAAAGGTGTTGCATGGGAAATCCCACCGCAATGCCCATGGAATGGCTCTCTAATGCGGAGCAAGGCAATGCAGCGATTTGCTATGCTTTGCCTTACCCCATATTTATGAGGCCATTCAAAGCTGCACAAAGTGGCTTGGTATGGCTTCATAAATATGATTTGAAGGTTTGTGCCTCCGAGCATCACAAAAAGTAATGCAACGGTGGCACAAGGGCCTCATAGATATGGCCGAAAGTTCCTTTGTGCAAGCCTTGCTGCTGGAAAGTGATAACTTCCCACGATTGATGTAAAGGTCATTCAAACGAGCCTGACTGCACCCAAGACAGTTTTTGCGAGCGTATTCCACAGTAAAGTTGCACAGCCATAACTTATAAAGAACCAAGGGCCACATGTACAAACTTCAGGTTTTGCGACTCGCAAATTCCAAGTCATAGCGTCTCGCAATTTGCGACACGCAAAACCGGATGCACAACAGTGTTAATGACACTGTTTGCGATTCCCAACGTGGTCGCAAATTACCTACCTCATGAATATTCATGAGGTAGGTCGCAATTTGTGACCCCATTGTGAATGGCCACCCTCACAGAGATGGTGGCCTGCTGGAATCTGCTTTTAAATAAAGCAGTTTTTTTTTTATAATGTAGCCCGTTCTCGTTCAAGGAAAACGAGATGCATTTCAAAAACAAAAAACAAAAAGCTTTCTTTTCATTTTTTCAGAACAGGCAGTGGTCTGTAGGACCACTACCTGCTCTGAAAAAATATTTTCGCTGCTATTGACAAAGGTGAAGGGGTCCCATGGGGACCTATTGCCGTTTGCAAATGGGTTAACACCAGTTTGAAACTGGTGCTAACTGCGATTGTTTTGCGACCACATTTGCGGCCACAAAACAATCATACAGGGACTGTGACTCGTAATTAGGAAAGGAACACCCCATCCCAATTGTGACTCACAAACCCTTTTTGCGATTCAGTAGATAGATTACCGAATCGCAAAAATGGGTCTGTACATCCCAAATAGCATTTTCCACCTCGCAAACGGCCCGATTCGCCGTTTGCGACGTGGAAAATGCTTCGTACATGTGGCCCCAGAATCCTCTGACAAAGAAAATATAGACAGCAGCACCTAATCATTTAAAACATAAAGTATAAAATACCACTTCTTACCATATAATTAGATTAAAATCACAAAGCAGGTCATCATTCTCATCAAGTAAAAGAAGAGGATAACATGTTTAAAATGTATATTAAACTTAAAAACAACGTCTAACGCATGACAAAACCTCCATCCTTGGCCTTGTCTTGACTGCGTCTTTCAAAAAACTTCCAAGGGAGAAAATTATAAACTCATTGTTTAACATTTGCAATAAAATCAAAAGAATGGCGAGACGTCCCTGCCCAAAGACTGGCATCCAGGTACTTCTAGAGAAAGTCGATCATAATATCCTGGGCCTCCACCTTGACAACTTTTCTGCTTGGGTCATCTCAACTGGGTGTTTTGGTGTGGTAGTTGGGCCATGACTGTACATCCAAGGGTATGTAATACTATCTAAGTGACCTTCTATACTCTGTGGCCCGACATACTTTCCCATTTCCGATAGCAGTATATATCTTGTTCCCCAAAGTCCCGGGCTGTGGGGTGCACTAAAAGAATCCACCACAGAAACTGGCCTTTTAAGTAATATAACAGCTGGTTCTTTTTTAAATAAGAGTCTTGATTCTTTAATTATCTTTTGTTTGTTATTATGTTTTAGTTTTATAGATAATGTTTCATTACTTTTTAAACCGGTTTGTGCAGTAAAATAAAAAAATAATAATACATTGACACACAAATGAAAGCATCTAACTTCTAAGTCTCGAGATTTCCAAATTGTCTGCAATTGTCTAATAACAAATAGTATATTTCATATAGATAATTAAGAGAGCCACACTAAATTGATGACGGATCTGATGAAAATTGTATTTGTTTCTGAGTTAAATGTAAAGCCTAATAAATCTAATACTTGTATCATCATGGATTTTTGGAAAGAAATCATATTACAGGGACTGAAAAAACTAGGGGGCAGATTTATGAAAAGTGGCGTTGCACCTAGTGCAGTGCCACTATTCTTGCGTCCTTTAGCGCCCCCCTAATGCCATCATGTGGGCACCATATTTAAAATATGGCACACCATGGCAGTAGTTAGGGGTTATAGCGTCACAATTTTTGATGCTAGTTCAACGCAGGTGTGCAATTTGATACACAAACGTATATATTTTTTATTTCTTAATGCACAACGAAATTGAAAGTAAATGTTCAAAGAATTTTGGGTATGGAAAGACAAACTTCTCAAGCACTACCCTAGTTTTTCTCTCTCCTTATGTTTACAGCTGAGGTGTCTCTAGTGTGTTTCTGCAAGCCCTGACCATAGAACATTAAACACACAGGGGCATATTTATACTCTGTTTGCACCGAATTAGCGTATTTTTTTTCACTCTAATTCGGTGCAAAACGAACTCCAAATTTATACTTTGGCGCAAGACCCATCTAGTGCCAAAATTATGGAGTTAAAGTCATTTTTTGGAAGTGGAAACCTACCTTGCCTTAATGAGATGCAAGGTAGGAGTTCCCATGCAAAAAATGACTCTATGGCCTTAACGCCATATTTATACTCCAGTGCAAAAATGGTGCGCAGGAGGGAGGAGGGGTAAGAAAATGGTGCAAATCTTGCTTTGCACCATTTTTTAACGCCTGGTTCAAGCCAGGCATTAGGGGACCTGTGGGCCTATTTCCATGGTGGAGCACCATCGAATAAGCCCACAGGTGCCCTCCCCAGGCCCCAGGGATACCCCCCACACACACACGAGAGGGACTGCGGAGGATGGGGGACCCCTTCCCAGATAAGAACAGGTAAGTAAAGGTAAGTATTGCATTTTATTTTTAAAAGTGCCATAGGCGGCCCTGAAATGGGCCCCCCTACATAACACTTGGTGCAATGGCCATGCCCAGGGGACCCTGGTTCCCTGTGCTGGCCATTTGGGTGGTGGGTACGACTCCTGTTTTTTCTAAGACAGGAGCCATGTGGTATAGATGGTTTTGCATCAGAAAATGACTCTAGGCAGGTTAGAGTAAATTGTTTTTACTCTAACCTGCCTAACGTTATTTCTTTTTACACTAGCCCACCCTATGCACCGGCTTGCTCCATTCCATAAATATGGTGCCTGGCTGATGCACAGAATTGGTGCAAGCCGGTGCTAAACTTTTTGATGCAAAACTGCGTTAGTGCAGTTTTGCACCAAAAATTATAAATCAGGGCCCAAGTGCATTTTGAAGTCAATTGTCCTGACCATTGAAACTTGAAACAAATCACAGAGGAACAATCTGAAAGAGGTGCAGGGTTGCTACGTCCGTAAAGCATAGATAAATATATAAAGTCAGTATTTGTAAAGCTCCCTGAGGGTCTCAAATTGCTGAGTTGTAGGCAGGGGAGTTTAAGTGATTTGCCCAGAATCACAAGGCGTTGAGCCAACGCTGAGACCCCAACCTGGTTCCTCAAACTCCGACGTCTGTAGCTCCTGACCATTCTCTACTAATTAATGCATTACAGTTACTACTAATGTCATTCTCTTTGCTGTTTAGATTCAGAAAGGCATAGGATTGAAGGCAGAATAAATAACCATTTCCTTAGACTCAATCATGGCTAAACAACTGATCATTGAAAAACAATTCTCAGCAACAGAATGTGACACTTATCATCTTCTATTATTTCGTGCCGCGGTCTAAAAGCCATTACTTCAACTGCCATTATGATTACTGAGAATTACAGTGGCAGAGGCTAGCCAGTTTTATTCTGTAATAATTTCTTGCAATTTAGATATTAGAAATAGGTCACTGCCAATGTAATATCCATAATGGTCAGTAAAAGTAAAGGTTTTTGGAATAGTTTGGAAACTTTCCTCATTAAAGCTTTTATCAGCAGCTGATACTGCAAATCTCAAGGGGAGGGGTGCAGGGAAGAAGGGACAGATAACAAATATATCATAATAAGAATAAAACTTACCTTTTCCTGTCGCCGTCACCTCCTGCTGCGTTGCTCCTCTTCCCTCAATGTGGTTGCTGGGACACCAGCACATGGTCCCCAGCAATACTGCCACTGCTTTTATGCTAAACCTAGTATGAAAGCAGCACCAGGATTGGTCTGAGTGGCTTGACCTGTGGCTCAGACACAACCCTGGGCCAAACCCGCATGACCATTGAGGTGCACTCTTTCCTCCTCCCCCTCACACGTCCCATGGCCCAGCCATGCCCCACCCTGAACACGCTGATGGCTGAGTCAGCAGATGGAAGATAAAACAACAGTTAAATATCATTTTATCTTTCATCTCCTGGCTAAGTCCGGGGGTCGATGCTCCTGTCCCTAGTTTTTATGCTTTGTTGGTGTGGGTAAACATGCACAGTTTTCATGAGAATTAGGAAGGTACTCATGTTACATTAATGCGGCTATGCACATGAAAGTAGATACTTTTGTATTGATTTTTATTGCAAGACTGACCCTCAATTTCACTGTCTGCTCATAATACCAAATGACTTCACATGTTTTTTCCTTAATGACATTCCACTGTTCAATCAGTCTTAAGGCAAGAACATGCAACATATGCCACACACACATAAATTAGCTCTTGATTAACTTATGTCCCACCATTTTATATTAGCTGCATGGTGAACATTGCTAGCAAAACCTGATGGTGCAGCAGACAGTTAATGCAAGACATTTTCTACTCTCAATTAGTCTTGCATGAGGCAACAGCTTTATCATCACTGTAAGTGTAAAGAAAGCGGAAATTACACAACATACTACCAACCCAATAACTGTAGTTTGTGCAAGATTATGAACATATAAACAACATTTTATACAGAGTCAGGGTTCATGGGACCCTTTAACAATTTTCCATTAGCTTAAACAATTAAATTTCCATTAGCATCTGATACTTCTTTCTTATCAGTGAGAATACATAGAATTATAAATGTTTAACATTGAATACTGGGGATATTTTTCCGGAAGAGGTTATGAGTTACATCAGATACATTTTGAAGCTTTAGATGTCTATAATTTCTCAACCCCCACGGGGCAATCATCCCAGTTATTCACTTTTTACCTATCTATAATTTTATGTCATGTATGCCTTTTATACCAAAATCATCTGCCCCTCCTTTCATCATCTACATACGGGCAAAGGTGCACTGTGGAGTTGCACCATCCCCCTAAAAAAATAAAAAAACAACCTGGCATCCACCCCAAACACCATTTACTTTTACACTCCGCCTCTGACAAGTTGAAAACATATACCTGGCCTCCTGCCACCGACCACCACCAACATCCATATATATGTATCTCCCAAATGTAAAAAAAAAAGAATTAGCCTCCTCCCTACCTACCCATGCCATACTCTGTGTCTTCCTATCTCCGGCGTATGAAAAGCCCTGCACTCCACACTGAGATGGACTCATGCCGTACTTGCACTTGCTCTCTGAAAGGGACTTATTAAGCCTGCTTGCTTTCCCCTGTCAGCAAGGGTCAGCAGAGACCTGCGCTAACAGGGAAATGTGGTGGTTAGCCAGGTACCATACTGCCTACATTCGCCTGCCTCACTTGGGTCTGTGGAAGACCAGGAGAAGTGGTAGAAAGGAGATGGGACTTCAAGTTGGCATTCTGCTGCCTCACTCGGCTCTAAAACACTAAGGGGCATATTTATACTCCGTCTGTGCCGGTTGTGCGTCAATTTTTTTTACGCACAATCAGCGCAAACGTTGCCCCCTATTTAAATTTGACGCCCAAGGCCACGGATTACAAAATTCCACTGTGTGCGTCATTTTTTGGATGCGGCAACCCGCCTTGCGTTAATTATGTGCAAGGTAGGCGTTCCCGTCCAAAAAATGGCTTAAACGGCCGTGCGTCGTATTTATGCTTTCAGGCAAAAATGACGCACGGCCAGGGGGCAGAGCCAGAAAATGTCGCACAGCCCGATTTGCGTAAAAAATTTATGCCTGGGTCAGGGCAGGCGTTAAAATGGGGCAAACACACCAGAATTTAATCAGAACACACAGAACAAACAGCAGAGCAGCAGAGCAGCAACAGAGAGCCACGGAGGTGATACTAATACAGCGTGCAGGCAGACGCAGAGCCCAGCAGCAACAACAGCAGCTACAACAACACCAGCAGGGACCCCAAAGGCAGCGCAGAAGGCAGGAGAGGATATTCCGCCCAAGAACCACCCTTCAGGGCCTCAGAGAACACAACATCATCCAGAGGTACCAGTTGAACTGGCAGGACATTCAGCAGCTGCTGCGCAACATTGAACAGCAGTTGGCCCCCACTTTGGTGACACCCCGCACCATCCCAACAGAAACAAAGCTGCTTGCCGTACTTCATATGCTGGCAAGTGGCTCTTTCCAAACAACTGGTGCCCTGGTTTGCGGAATATCACAACCATCATTCTCCGCCTTTTTGCCCAAAGTACTGGATGCCATCATTGGACTGACACCCCGCCACATCTGCTTCCCTAACACACTGCAGAAGCAGCAGGAAACAAAACAGGGGTTCTACCTCATCAGTGGCTTCCCACACGTCCTTGGTGCAATCACCTGCACACATGTACGCCTTGTGCCACCTGTTGCAACTGAACACCTCTACCGCAACAGGAAGCACACACATTCCATCAACGTGCAGGCCATAGTCGATCACCAGGGATTGATCCCCAACATCGTGGCTAAATATCCTGGGAGTGTACATGACTCATACATCTTCCATCACTGCACCATCAATGAACACTTCCAGGATGGACGGCATGGCAATGGACTACTTGTTGGTAAGTACAAAAACCTACTTATATACACACTGCACAGCAACCCTCTAGGACACACAACACATACACCGCAACAGGAACATGTGAACAGGAACACGCTGAGGTCGTGACATCGCTAGCCATGTTTCTTAGGTCACCATTGAACCTGTCACACATCGGAAATTACTGTACAGTCTAATGTTAAGACGTCAAAGATCACAACATGTGGAGTGGGTTGCCCAAATGTCACCTTGCAAAATGTAAGTGTCCCAATGACCTTTACATTAATCCATTGCCTAAGTCTAAAGGTATGGGATGTCCAGGGTACATTGATATGAACGTGTTAACAACACTGTCAATTTTAACTGTGCATGGAATTATCATCTCACCCCGAGTGAAGACACACGGACACCTGTATCACAAGTCACAATGCTAGGGAGGGCACACTGTAGTGCAAATCCCAAAACATACTGCTGACAAACGGTTAGCAGACAAACACTCGTTCTACCAAGGAAACAACACAATGCAGATGGTACAACTACTGCCATGAAAGGTCATTTCAATAGTGTCAGCTACATCAACATGATCCCAATCATTTTCTCTTGCAGCTGATCAGGGGTATGCATCCAGCCATGGATTATGACACCATTTGGCAACCCAAGTACTGCTGCAGAGTGTGCCTACAACGACGCCCATAGGAGGACACGCAGCATTGTCGAGAGGACCTTCGGCGGCATCCTCAAGTCAAGGTTCCGGTGCCTCGACATCACTGGTGGTAGCCTCCTAGATGGTCTGTAGAATCATCCTCACATGTGCAATATTGCACAACATTTCTATCAAAAGAAACATTCCCCTCCTGAAACCAGAGCCACACATGCCTGAAGAGGAAGAAGAGGAGGATGCTGGCCTGCAATAGGAGGGGGAACTACAGAACACGGCCACTGGTATACGCAGGCGGCAACAGATCGTCAACAATTTCTTTTGAATATGATCACCTTCACCACTTTAGTTAACTAATTTAAATAAACACCTATTCTAATCACCATATCATGGTCTGGCTATTCCTTTTTGCACACCTTCATCTCTACTTATCAGAATAAGAGTGTTGCCTCATGGAGCATTGCTGAGATACTGGGTAGGACATAGAACATCCCAGAGCTAATGTGATGCCTAACATACAATGGTCACATACACACACACTCTTAATGACATATATCATGTACATTTCTCCTTTGAAGGCCAATAGCAGAGGACCACAACTATTTCACACATACATGTTGAAATCAAGGTCCAACGCAGCATATGGCACACAACTAAGACACCATCACTCAATAAGGGGAAAACAAGCCTCATACATGAGGCAGTCAATGTGCTTTGGCATCAGTAACAGGAATGCCTGACCAGACCCTTGACAGCAGTAAGTCCAACTGCATCCAATATTTGCAAGGACTATCTGTGACCAGAGTCCCATAGAAGCAGAATAGAGACAGCACAAGTGCCACACATGAGCAGCATTGCACACATGACATTCCATGTACATGTCAGCCCATTTCCTAACTCCTAACACACCCATGCACCTGGTCACAACCCACCTGTCGGAAGAGGTCCCTGGAATACTAAGATGTGTACCCTGATATTCCCTCCTACACACACAGACCAACATTAGCAAACCAGCGTGCTACACCCTTTCCTATGGTATGCCATTGTCATAGAACATCCGACTGCAAGGAAGTCAGGTCAAGTTATACACTGTCTTCTAGTTTCAAAGCCCTGTTAGCACATGTTGATTGCTTCCCCTGTCAAAATGTCTGTTGGCCCTTAGAATGCAAGTCTCACCTACAGGACTGGTGAGTAACAGATGCAGCCCACACCTGTGATCACCTCCATGCACACCACCCATTTCAAAAAGCACTGCCCCTGATGATGCCTGGAACAGCATAGGAGTTGCCATTATGTCACATACACGTTAAGCATTGATACTAATTAAGCCGTGTAACACAGCCACTGGGTTCATTTGTCACCTTCAAAAACACAGGACATACATAGTTTTACTTGTCAACTGTCTAGTTTGTCCTCCAAACAGTCTCAGTCAGACCACTGATTACGTAACTTGTCAAGTAGTTGGATCCTGAATCACCTTGCATTCTGTCAGCCTGACTGGCAACTGTCTGTGCGTCACACTAAAGTATCCCTGTGTCTACATATGTACCACACTTATGTTAGCAAACCTCTCATTCATCATGGGGCATTGGGCATGGGCTTCTTCCATGCATACACAAATACATTGTGTAGCATAATCTGCCTTTTAACTGTACCATTTGAGTTACATCCTCTTGGAAAAGCAAAATTCATGGCCCATCGCTTGTCTGGGTTGCATTTATGCATGAATGACAAAGTGTGACAGTGTCCCAGGGCCGTAGGCAGGGATTGGGTACGGGGCTTTCAGCACAACCAGCAACCACTGATAATGTCAATGAATAATACACAAATGTCAGGACCATGACAGTTCACACACAGAATCACAGTGCGCACAACATAGTGATGGGCAGTGTATGGTGAATAGCTGCGAGAATAATTAGCACAGAGGCTATGATGTTCCCAGATGCAGTGGGAAGTGCAGAGGCCAACCTGTGTACAAATGTTGTAATGACGCCTGCTGGAACATGACACCTGAGACATTATCTCACTCAGCACACCAAGGTTGCCCTGTTGGCTGTCTCTTTACATGTCTTTAGTGACAGGGTGGGACCATCCACATGTTGGTTCACATGTCCACATCCACTTTACTCACATTGATCAACCAAGGATACTCAGTAGATACAGGAATAGCTGCCACTGACTCATGATGAGTCCTGGACCGAACTGTGACAAATTACACCCCAAAAAATATACAGGATCATCATTGGACCACACACATGATAAGACACTTATGTGCAATTGATCACTGGAAAGAAGTGGACACGTGCTGTCTTGTGTGCTGGTCCACCAGAGCTACTTGATAGTTGGGGCTCACTTCTAGGGCCTCAACTGTGGTGTCATCATACATTTGAGATTCACCCTTGTCTGTCTGTGCAAACAACATGGTACCCACTTCCTCAATGCATGTGTATGACTCACTGTGGGATTCACCAAGTAGTGCCTAGGAAGCTCTTACCAATACTGTAGGACATAGGATGTAGAAAATGTGGACCATTGACATGAATAAGCGTCTGCCATCCTTCTGGTGCATGATGTCACATGTGGTGTCTACGTGACCCTAAAACTTGGAAGTACACTTTACGGGTTCTGTTACATGTATGACTAACTCATGCCCTCGCTCATTTCCAATATGGCTTGCATCTAAGGATTGGACACATGGACGTCACATTCATACAAGCATATGTACAATTATTCTTCATGTGATACACACACACTTGGTCAACAAACACATTAGTTGCCAAAGCACACAATTTGAGCCAAAGGCATTTAGGTATTGTACATATGTGCGTCACATTGCTATCCTCTCCTTATGTCAGACATGCCCAATTTGTGCAACACATATATGTAGGCCACACTTATGACTATCTATTGTGTCAGCCAACTGTAAAAATACTGTGAAGGTAGTAGTGGATCATGTTCCGCTGCAGTATGACGTCACACATATGAACATACACCATCAACACCATACTGTCTTCAATCAGCCCATCTCTGATGTGTCCCAAATGTAACATAACCAAAAAACAAGTAAAAATGCCCCAAACCAGTTAATGCACTGTAATTTTGAAACTCCCTAGCGTTATGCGTCATTTTTTGATGACAAACTGTATTTGCGTCATTTTTTTTTTGACGCACAGGAGTGAAATTTAGCCCGCATCCAGATATTTGTACAGTCCATGTACTATTATGTGGATGCGGGTTAATTTCCACTTCTGTGCATCAAAAAAAATGACGCAAATACAGTTTTGGTAAACAAAAAATGACGCATAACGTGAAAAAGGCGGTACTTTTTAAATAGGAAGTGATGTAATAGGATATCCTGTTTACAGATCATGTACAGTGGGTGTACTTTCACTTTGCAGTCTATGATCCTTCTAGACTGTGTAGCTGTGTAGAGAGTGTTGTCCTGAGATTTTGTGCTGTTTTTGTCCTGTGTGCTATCTGTTGTCAATTTGTGAAATAAGTATTGTTGGTGTATACTGTACTACTGTGTTTTGTCTACATTTGTCCATTTATCGTGTGTTTTTGTTGTTTGTGGGAGTCTGTTGTGGGTAGTGTTAGTTTGGGGATGGTTGGGCTCTTTTAGTGTTTAGGTTTACTTTTTTTCTGTCTTTGTACCCCTACTTTCCCCCTTTTCCCCTTTCTATTTCTTTTACCCCTATTCTATTTCACTTCCAAGTATGTCTGGTAGGCCACGTCTTAGCAGGATGGGGGAAGAGGAGTTGGGGGTGTTCATGTGGCTTGTGACGCATTTCTTGCCGCTCATGATCCAGGCAGGGTGATACAGGGGTATCCAACAGAGGCGCGCAGAATCCAGTGGGGAAAGGTGCTGCATCACCTGCAGCGTGTGTATGCCAGCCAGAGGAGTGACCACCAGCTGAAGCACCGGTGGGCTGACCTCATCACCAGGGAGCAGGATCTCTTGGACCACCTGGGAATCATGATTGGTGGCACTGTTGGTGAGTACGAATCATGTTAATGTGCATGATTAAATGCTCTGTTGTGACATAAGGGGATTAGTACAATGTCTCCCAGCTAACTTGCTGACTGTGTGTAATGCTGGGGAAATATAAAGAGATCATTGATTCACTATGGCAAGGATCACAATTGCTAGCTGTCAGGTAGCACGTGCTCAGCAAACTTACAGGTTACTTTTCCACGAAGTAAATTGGTGCGGCCTTTTTGTCAGAAAAGCTAACAAAATAGGAGACAATCATGTCTATATAGGGTACTATTGACAGAGAAGTACAGATGTACCAACATTTAGGCCAACTTTGTTGACGCAATTGCTAGACTGACTTTAGAATCACTACATGATGCAGAAAATGAGTGCTGCCTTCACGTCAATTGATAATAGCAAAGTGGCTCAGACATATGTCTCATGTGAGTCTGGTGAGTGTGGAAGGATAGCGTTCACGGAAGTACTATGAATGTGTGGGATTATTGTGTTCCTTGATCTTTTTTGACACGTCAGTTCTTGATTTGAAAACATTGTGAAAAGGTGTAAGGTGCCCTCAGCTAACATCTTAAGATGTTTGTTGGAATTAGTTGTGCCACAATCCAAATATGGATGGCAGTCCAAGTGTATGCACATGGCCTCACATCTCCATGGTTGGTGCAAATCACCATAGCTGGGCCACATCAATTGAATAAACTGTAACAACAGAATGGCTTACAAAAGTCCCTGCCCCTCCCTCTGTACATTGGACCTATGTGCAATAAATGTGTAATGGCCACAAGGCATGTTTGACTTGTAATGCAATCCTCAAGTAACCAGGCTTTGGATGTCTCTCTTGGATGCACATGATGAGACGATTACACTCCATATTTTTTACTGCTCACCAATTACGGGGCATATTTGCAACCACTTGATAGTTAGGGCCAATGTATGTGTGCAGATATGAGTGTAGCTGTCACAGGAGACCCATGCTATGTACAAGTTGGCCGTGATATATCAGATGCAGTACCATCATGTCTGAATGGCTGCCATTTCCTTATTCAGCCTGCACATTGTATATGTTTATGAAATTGTTGCATTGTGCACAGATTCTGAGCACATTTCTTCCTTCCATACCTTACAGGTGGACCGGCAACCTACACTGTAGTAGAGGTGGCGACATTTGAGGACCCCGATCACTCCAGTAAGTGTTGATATGTCTGTTATGTGTTGTATTTGCTGGTTATGGACTCGAGTGAGTTGGACGCATAGCAAGGTGTGATGCGTTAGGCCAGCTTTTCCTTTGTTCCATGAGTGGGAATGCAGTTCTCACATGTTTTGAGTTGGCCAATGCGTATCCAATGGTATCATGTAGGGATTGTAGGACATTCCTGTAGGCCCCACTGTGAGTACAGGGGTTAGTCATGTGTATGACACTTGTATCACCAAGAGTCGCAATGGAAGTCAGCCCCAATTTAGTCAGCCTGTCAGACCCACATTCTCTAAGATTGGTACAGCAAATAGCTTTCCAATAGACATCTGCTTCCCTATTTACCTATGTTATTTTGAAACATTAGGTAGAACCTCTTAGCAGCATGTATTTCCACATGTAGTGCTACAAGTCTGTGGAACCTGAGTGCAATCGCCTAGGTGTGCATGCAATTCATGATCATGGGTGTTCTAACAACTCTGTGTCTGATGTAAGTCAGGCCTCACTGGAAGTATATGTTGTGTACCAAGTTCTGCATTTCCTTACATGTCTGACCCTATGAGTGTTCTAGGGTTTGTTGACTCCTAATTCTAGATAGACCTTACCTGTGGTGTGTCTGTAGAGACAAACATGTGTGGAGTTTCCAATACACTCCTCGGTGTACATGTTGTTGGCAAATTATAGTTGTGTATCCACCCCCCCTTCAAACACGGCCATTGGTTTGTGAATGGGGTACCTAGTACTGATGCTACCAGTATTTTACACATACATGTGAATAAGTGACGGTTTGGTTGCAAACTATTGTAGTATACACACTCAGGTTTGGCACTTGGTACTATAGTGGCAAGTCCAGTTACAACTTGCAGATCATGTGGCTTTAGTTTTGCTTTCCCTACACTGACATTTGTAGCCCAGGTCTTGGCGGAGGATATGCAGCATGATTCTTAGCTGATAACTGGCAGAACTCAGATTGCAAGTGAAAGCCAGTTGTTACCCATCTTGTAGGTTAAGGATGTGCTTTGTGTGATGTGACCTTTGTAGTCTGGCCTGCCATGTACTTCCTCAGGGACATTCAATGATCTGTATTGTGATATCAGCTGTCACAAGTACAGTAGATGTAATGTCTGATAAACTTGCTGTGCCATTTCACACAATGCAGTTACCAATGTAGAATATCTGCATTTGTCTTCACAGCTGCTAACATGACTCCAGACCAGGTCCGTGAATTTCAGCGCCGGGCCATGCGATATCAGCACATCCTGCTGGTGGTGTCGGGGTTCCGTAGGATGGCCCAGCGATATCGCCATGAACGGGCCTCCGGGGCATGGAGAGCCTTCCCACAGGGTGGGCCGACATTTCTCACCACAGCCACCACCAGCACAACCACCAATACGAGCCAGGTGGCCCCACCCACAGCTGCCACTGTTGGTCCGACATCTGCTGGACTTCCAGGCCCCAGCATTGCCACCGGTGCAGGACAGCCCACTAGGCCTGGCACCACACCCACACAGACCTCCTCCACCAGTACCCAGACTGCCACTGCTCCATCTGTTGACCCTGCAGCCTTCAACCGAATGGATCATAAGATGGACAAAGTGCTGCGCAAGTTGAGCCACCTGAGCCGGGATGTGCAGCACATTAACGGGCGGGTTAAGTCCATTAAGAGGACCCTCCGGAGGGCCAACTTCTAGACTTTTTGCTATGGACATGATTCCCTCCCCTCCCTCCTCTTTCCTTGTTCTTATAGTTAGTGGGATTAGGGAGCTTAGTGTTAGGTTAGTATAGGCTGTTAGTTTAGTTAGTGTTAGTAGGTGGGGGGGAGGGGCCTGCTTGTTTCTATTTTTACTTATTACATGTGTGGGTGGGGGGCTATGTTGGTGTTCTTGTGTGTTAATAAAAATAAATAAAAAAAATCCCAAAAAAACTAAAATAAAATAAAATAAAAATACAAAAATATATATATATTTGTATAGGATAGTATAGTATGTGTTTAGGTTAGTATGTGTTGTCCTCCATGTGTCCTGTCTCATAATAGGGGTGGGGGGTAGATGTTTAGAACGTTTTGTTACATGTGATAAGTAAGTGTAGCTTAGGTTAGTTAGGGACAGTTGTGGGTAATGAGTAGTCAGGGTAGATTAGGGTAGGTAAGATTTTTTCCTCTGTTTCCTCATCTGTGATTAGCATTTAATAAATATTTGGTTAACCCTTAATAGTATGTGTTGAATGGTACTTGATCGTGGTTTTGGATTCAGTGTATATCAATTTTGTAATATAACATCTGTGTCCTATGCTACAAACAAATCCCAACTGAGCTGTACGATTGGCAGCTAGCCCAGAGCTACCTTGCAAAGTATCGACCCTTCGTTGCAACCACCAATCACAGTTAATATGGATCCCAATGTGTTTCTGTTGATAAGTGTGTTTTGAAAGTCACAAACAGTGCTTCCAGACTTGATATTGGGGAAACAGTTTTAGGTCTGACTGCATTGTGATGATCATGCACACCCTTATAAGATGAGTTCTCATTGGCAATCTTGTATTCTTGTCTTCATGACCCTCATACATCATTTGTGACACAGTTCGGCATGATTACCTATTTGTATGTTAACTCAGACACCTTCATTTATGCAGTTTTTTTAGTGTTTACTTAGATTAGTGTGGCATGTTTATTGTGTTATTTTTCCATGTTGACAACATTTTGCGGCGACTATTTGATGACTTAGTTATCCCCTGAGGAATCATTCTTCTGTCCAACACAGCATGTGGTGTAATGGTTTCGCACTTCATCAGATTTGTCCCTCAGGAAGGGCAGAGTATGATACAATCATGGGCACTGTGCAGAATTCTCTGATTACATATTATCAGAACGGTTGTATTGACAAGCTACGTAATTTGAAGGTAGGCACATTTCAGTTATCTACTTCACAGTTGATATGTCACATTACCCAGAGACAGATTTGTTGTGTAAGTGCTATTTATTGAAACGTGCTGTAGTGCTATCTGTACATTGTCCATGATTGTGAGTCCATTATAGTGACATCTTACATTGTGATCCAACACAAGGGGTTACGGAAATGCTTTTGACATGCTGGGGTTGATGTTTCAGACAGTGCAGAGGGACAGGATTTGGCAATGAGTAGGAGAGAGACAATCACTGGGCTGGGTGACAAGATATACAGTGGTTTGCAGAACAGTGCTTGAGTACAGTTGTTGCAAGACTGGCAAGTTACAACGCGCAGGACCTTGGTAAATGTGGGCCATGTGGCAGGGACTAGTGCTTCCGGGTCATTTTCCTTGTGAATGTGATCTGTTACATGTCTTCTTCTTCTGATGTGTGTGTTGCCTGCTCTGTCCTTGTTGTTGTTGGTTTTGAAGGGTCAACACACACCTCAGTGTTAGAAGACGTGGAGTCAGGCATCCCGGTCGCTGCTCCCTGTGAAGGTCTTACGGGCAGTACTGCAGCTAGGAGGGTCTGCTGGTTCTTGAGAATATCAGCCACATCACGATGGTAGGCAGCCAGGTCTGCCCTGAGGGAGTCATGATTGGATTTGTGCATGCAGTGGAATGTTTGGGGTGCGAGGTGTTGTGGCAACTCCCTTCCTGCAGTGGTGAATTCCTTGACAGTTTCTTGTGGTCCTTGCAGTATGGATGTTAGGGCTTGTATAGCTGCTGCCTGATCTGCAGATGACATCATGCACGAACACATCCCCTCAAGGCTGGCTGCCATAGTTTGCATCCCCACCCGCACCTCCTTGGCCAGCTCCCGCTGTACTCCAACTACAGTTCTCTCAAAGCTGGTGCCAGTGTCGTCTGAGTCCTCAGCTGTATTGGAGCTGGCAGGTCTTACAATTGGGGTGGTGGGTGGATCCTCTGCGATGGCTGCTTGTTCTGTGCTCCTCCTTGTGACTGAAGGTGGGGTCTGGAGGGTGTCAAGGACCTTTTGGATAGTCTCCTGGGGAATGTTTATTGGCTCGTCATCCATGTCATCAGGGAAATCTGGGACAGGCATATCGGCAGGAGATCCATCTTCCTCTGCAATGAAACAGGGTACAATTAGTGTGTCTGTGTTGTGGCAATTTTGATGTGACATGCCTGCCTTTTGATGAATTCACTTTGTGATCTTGTTTTGTGTTAATTTCTCCAGTCCTTCAGATGAGCATTCTTCCAGGCCTATGGCCCACCTGTGTGTCACATGTATGTTATTGAGTTATCAGACTTGTCAGCCTCATCGCCTCTAGGTGTTGGTTTATGCCAAATAGAGATTTGACACCTTCTTTTCTTACTCAACCCTCTGTGTACATCCATTCTCATGGTGAGACCTTTCACTGGCTGTGGGTGTACTGATGGCCCTTGCAGCACACTTAACAATCTGGACCTGCCCCAATCTCTGATCTTTCACATCCACTTAAATGTAATTGACATGTGGCATATCCTATGCATGGCAAGGTTATGATCCGATATGGATGTTGACATTGGTAATGTGTCCTGCTGATGTTGGGGAATGTGTGTTACATTGGATTGCCCTGATAATCGTATCAGTGTCCTATTTCCTCCTCTGACTGTGCAGGTGTATTTCAGTGACCAGTTACATGTGTCCCCCCCTCAATGCTGTTGTCTGAGCAGTATGACATTTGGGATGTTGCATTGTTACCCAGGCACAGGATGGACCCTGACATATGCAGCATGGGTGTGCCCTTAGTGCAGTGTAGCTTCTATTGTTGTTTACATTGGCTGATGTTTGCGACAACTATGGGCATTGACATTTGAGAGTACTGGGGCCCTTGTCTTGTTTCTGGGGATTGTTGCAGTTGTCATCCTCACCCTCTAATTTAGGTGTGTATGATCCATGGGGAGGTTTCTGCCATTGGCTACTTGAGCTGCACACAGAGCAGAGGTGGTAGTGGCAACTGTTGTCGCAGTTACATTCCAGATGTCGGTATGGCTAGAGGTTGTTAATAGGGCCCTAGTTAATGTAGGTGGTATGGTGGCTGACGTGTGCCGAGATGTAAGTTTGATGTTGTGGCCTTCCCTCCTGGCGTGGCTTTCCCTTTGCTCCATCGTTGGCATGACAGCATGCCCCCATGGGACTGTTGTTGGTGTTGTATAATGGTGTGCCCCAGGTCTTCTCAGCACGGGCCATGCCCCCCTGCCGTGCCCCTTTACCCATGTCACTCCATGTATTAGATGACTTCCATGCATTTAGTGGTTGGTATCCCCCCCTGCTCACAGTTGACATTATTGCATTTTAATTCCCCATGCGACTTACCCTGCATGTGCGTTGTCTCCTGGTAGTCTGCGCTGTCCTGTCCTTTAATCCCTGTGGCGATCTCCTCAGGGATGACGGCTGCGACCATCTCCTCCATGTGGTCCAGGGCCTCCTGGTGTGATGGACTCCCCCCTCCAGTCTGCAGTGCTGCCTTCCTGTTCCTGGCCATCTTTTCCTTGGTCCTGAGCTTGTAGTCATGCCAGCGTTTCTTGCACTCGATGACAGTTCTGTGTACTTCAGCCACACTGTTAATCTTGTCGACAATTTGTTGCCATGTAGCCTCTCTCCTACTGATTGGCAACTTTGATGTGACAAACAGTTGGTGCTGGTGTTCCGTCACCTCTTTAACCAGAATTTTCTGCTCCTCTGCACTAAAGCGGCACTTTCTTTTCTTCTTAAAAGTGTCCTGGTTCTTGTGTGGGACATCCTGGTTGGTTCCTGGTCTGCTGTCATCTTCCTGAGGTCTGTAGTGGCATCTGGGATCCATTTTGGCTCTCCTCTGGTGAAATGGCAGTGTTCGCTGGTTTTTTTGACGCTATTGCATAAAAAACCGGCGCATATCCGGTTTGCGGTGTCGTAAATCGACCCACAGTCATTTCCGCCGCATTAACGTAGTTTTGCTTTACGACCTGACGCTGCGGTGTGCGTCAAAAATAATGACTCCCACCTGTGGTTTGCGCCGCCGTGCGTCAAAGTATAAATATGACGCCCGCATGGTGTACCAAAATGGCGTTAGCCGGCGGTAAACATTTTTACGCAAAACTGCGCCGGCGCAGTTTTACATCAAAATGTATAAATATGGCCCTAAGGAAGCAAGTGCTTCCCTAGTCGTGTCACAGCCGTGAGGAACATCTTTCATTTAAAACAGTTGTTAAGCTATAGCAGTTAATAACTTCATTTCTAAATGGCTAGCTGTTCACTCTAATGGCTTCCAAATTGAGTCATACATGACACATGCTTCAGTGCACTTTTTTAGGAATTGCTTAACAATGGCTCTGATCGTGTGCACCACCTACGAGGAAAGCACTATTCACAGGCACGTTCCAGTTAAGTCTGATAAATATTTTTTTCTGCTAAATAAGAATTTGTAATGAAGATGATGACGCTCGGGCCCATATTTTTATCTCTCTTGTTCTGTTGGACCTTTTTGGGGGTATGTGAGGGGTGAAAAAGAGTTTGAACAAACCCTTCAAACTAATTAACAGTGTAAACTATTTGGCCATACATTAAATCCAGGAGAGGCAGCATGAAGTTTAAATATTTATTACATCTTTAAAGCCAGACTGATATAAAGGTATCTCTGAAATATGCTATAAAAGTACAGAATCACCAAAGGGGAGGTGAATTTTTGAATGAGATTACATTGTATAATCACAAGGCATACGATAATGTCAGTTGAAGCAATACAAAAGATGAGAAACAGAATCTGATGATCAATATATACGTTGTGGTCCTCTTGCCTCATCATTGGAGAAACCTAGTTAACCTAAATACCATAAGCTAAGATCAAGGGAAATCTTAATTAGTTCTTGCCAGATATAAGAAATATAGGAAAGTGTCAGCATACCCGAAACCGGGGTAGAAGTTCTTATAAAGAGGTGGTGTATGGCATAAAGCCACATAAAGGAATAAAGAGTAGAGAGGGCAGTACCCCTCCAAGTCTCAAGGGAATCTGCTCTCGTCTAAGGATAAAGAGAATCTGCTCCTATCTAACTAAGTGAATACCAATTAAACCTACAAAGCTTTGACAAGTCTACGTCAACTGTAGCAGTAGTTTTCCATCTTTTTGCATAGTTGAAGTTGGCAACTTGCATCAAACTACACATCCCACGAATTGGTTGTTAGGACAATCTTGAGTCCCGCTTGACGTCTGCCATACAAACAGTCTTTTCTTCCAGTTTGTTAGTGCTCTTTTGTCCTTGCCAAAGTATCCACCCATACCTCACTATCTTGGATGCACACTACACACCTTTTATTAACTGTAGACTCATGAATGCACCTGCAAAGAAAGAATATTGTAATGTAAGCAAAACTCCACGTTGAAGATTAGACACAAGAAATCACATGCTGCAGGCTTTTGGTCATGCTTATTAGAAAGGCATTAATGCACATTCGAAATACATGATTGAGTGTATCTTACAATTATCAATGGAAACAATAATTATAAATGAAAAGTGATTATATGCAGTTACTCCATATTACCATAATCCGAATGCATGATTATAAATGTGCATATGTACTACGATTCAGCATGTTAAAATCAAACATTATAACACACACATACATAAACTAACAATTTTCTACTGGGAATGCACCTTAAGTGATACTATTCAGAAACCTCACTTTACATTAGTAACATTAAGGCTTGTGATATATATATTGTCAAATACATGGTTATGTCACTGCTATAATCCATGATGGTGCAACCAAAATTATGCATTACCAAAGGTATCCCACCATTACCAAAGGATATATGATAATTGCTCTCTGAATGTGAACTCTTGATGTTTCCTAAAAGCAAATTCAGCTTGTGAGAAAACTGGACTTTTTGCGGTGCCCCCCCACAGACATTTTGTCTACATTTTTTTAATACTAGATGCTGTTTTTCTGACTCTGAGAGAGCCCTGGGCTCTGCTAACCAGACCCATGGCCTTTGCTCTGTTTAAAAGTATATGGTAAGTAGGTGTAATTACAATTGGTACTGACAAACTACCTGTAAGTCCCTAGTACACAGTAGGACATGTAGGTTTAGAGGCCCAGATTTAATACACTTCAGTATGCACTGCTGTGGTGAATGTTCTCAATTTAAATGCCAGCCCTGCCTTGCAGGGTGCTTTTAAATTAAAAGCATTTACAAATTTGACATTGGAATGAACTTCTAAAGTCTTAAACTACCTTGAGTTTACATGTGTCACCCCTGAGGTCCCCCTATGTGCCTCAGGGGTAGGGTAACTTGTAACTATACGCAGGGACATTATAAAAGATGTTTTATGTGTCCTGGTGAGGGAAAAACTGCCAATTTCCCTTTTCCCCATTGTAGTGTATTAGCTCCATAGGCTAACATGGAAAAACTTCATTAAAGTATACCTATTGCTACTAAAGAGATAATGTCATTCCAGGACTTACAGTGATAGTTAGAATACATCCAACTTGGCACTGTTAGGTTTATTATAACTATCACAGAAAATAAGTCATAGAACTTGCTTTTCTGATGAGCCAAAATCCAGACTTATGGCTGTTCTTCTCCGATTGGCCAGCCTCTGCAAGGCTGGGTCAAGCTGTCTTAATGAGGTATGAAGTGCCTGCATTTGGACAATGGGATATCTGGTGGGTGGAGATCTGAAATCTGCAGAGCAAAAAGCAGGAAGGAGGCTGGGTAGCCAACCTAGTCTTGAAAGGTGGTATGACAGTTAAGACAGGACACAGGCTCACCCCCACGTCCTGCCACCCCAGCCAGATGGGAGCCCCAGTAATTAGGTTAGCAGTGCGGCTGGAGGGGGAGTGTGGGAAAACGGGGCTGATTGCAGAGGCCCCTGACTTTTTGCCCCCATTTTTCATTGCTGGTGTTTTCCTGACTCTGATGGTGCCCTGGGTACTGCTTACCAGTCCCAGGGCCTGTGCTCTGCAAAAAATGAGTATGCAAATTAGGCTGATTATAATTGGCTAAGTCAACCTACCTATAAGTCCCTAATATATGGTAGGGCATGTAGGTTTAGGGACCCCATCATAGGTGGTGCCCCCATAGGTGCACTGCTGAGGAGCCCAGTGTGCTTTTAAAGGCAGGCCTGCCTTGCTGCTTTTAAAGTAAAGTTACATGCAAATTTGACTTTGGAATTAAAATTAGTTCCAAAGTCTTAAACTACCTTATTGTTACATATAAGTCACCCATAAGGTGTGCCCTGTGTGCCCCTAAGGCTGGGTGCCATGTCACTATACGCAGGGACCTTATAAAAATAGTTTTATAAGCCCTGGTGAGGTAAAACAGCCAAAATCGTTTTTTCACTCATTGTAGTGAATGTCCTCCTTAGGCTAGAATGGGGAGACTTTATTTTGATTTTAAAAGTCCCCTTAAGTAACAGATACCTCAAGTTTGGTATCAAAGTAATTGTCAGAATAAATCTCACAACTTCCAGTTGTTGGATTTAATATAACTAGTTCAGGTAAAGGGTTTTGAACTTTACCTGAAAGGTTGCCAACTTCAGCCCTGCAGTGTTTTTGCTGCTTTGCTCTGATTAGCTAATAAGTGGCCTGGCTCAAAACAAAGAGAATTGCCTGGGGGAGGAGATCTTCCCTCAGCAGATGGAGCGTCAGGAAGGGCTGCCAAACTTGTCCTCAAAGGCAGGGAAGGACATTTGGAGCAACCCAGCACCTCTCTCACATCTTGCAAACCCAGACAATTAGTTGCCCCCTTGATAAGATTAGGAGAGGGCAGGAGAAGGGTGTGTTTAAGATTTTTAGCCACACTAGTGGGTGGGCTCATCCAGATGTAACCTCCAAAAAGTGGTCATCACAGGGGGAACGGCTCTGCACCTGATGGGAGAACCAGGACCCCCCTTTTTTCACCCAGGAGCAAGGATAAAACTGGAAGACCGGCACCCACACCTCGAATCCCTACTAGGAAGAACTACAGAAAAAGAAGGACTGCCCTGCTGGACCCCTGACCTGCACCTGGATACTGCACTCTGGAGGACTGCACCAGCTGCACACTTCATTTCACCACAAGAAGGACTTTACCTGGCTTCAACTGGTTCAAGGAAGGATTCCCTGTTTGCTGCAGGTGAAAACTTGTTAACCAGAGTCCCCTGCATCAACTCCTGAAGAAACTGACCAGCTGACCACTCTTCAGTGGCCAAAAAGGAGTTTGTACCAGGTGTTGTAGTTCCCACCCTCAAGGAGCATCTCAGAGCTTCTGGAACCTTGGGGTGAGCTGTGAACCTCAAAGGAACCTCATAGGAACTTCTGGAAGAAGGTCCAGAAGTTTGGAGAACTTCTGGAAAAAAGCTCAATAAAGGGACCGACCCGCCACGGCAATTCTAGCTGGCTTGCCTCAACTATGACGTTGCCTGACTTGCAGGTTCGTCCCGGTGAAGAAAATCTCTGAAAAAGTGACTAAGTCCGAACGTAGGAAGTTGACCGGGACCTCCCAGGTAGTGTATCGAAAGAGGGCTCCAGGGACGTCGGATCAAGATTCAGGTTTGCCCCAGTCAAAGGATTTTCATCAAATTTTTTTGACTAAGTCAAAAGGTAAAAATCTCCACCAAGGACTACTGCAACCCGTATCCGAGGAAGAATTCCAGGAGGTCGACTTGGACTGGTGACTTGGTCTAACTGAAGAAAATCTCCAGAAAAACGACTAAGTCCAAAGGTAACCTTTTGACCGAGGCCTCCTACGAGCTGTAGCCGAGCAGGGCTCCATCGCAGTTAGCCTCAAACTTTGACTTTGCCCTGGTCGAGGTGCGAAGATGACCAGATTTGCGCTATTCGTTTCTAATAGCTGAAAAGCATTAATTCTTTAAAAGGTTCCCCTTCTCCGATTTTAATTGTTTTGGTGTCATTTTAAAGATAGAAATATGGTCTATTTTTATAAATTGTATGGTGGATTTGTATTCTGTTTTGTGTTTTACTTATTTACTGTTTTGTGATTTTCAAATGCTTGACACATTTGTCTCCTAAGTTAGGCCTTGTCGCTTGTTGCCAAGCTACCAAGGGCTGAGCTAGGTTTAATTTACTGGGACCTAACTGGACCTGAGTGGAGGGTAGTGGCCTATTGCTAAATGTAGGTACTTACCTGCCCTTACCAATAACCCATTTTCCAACAAGGAGTGCTAAGGAAACTCATCCACATCAGTGGGATGGCTTAGTCAGATCTTAACCTCTAGGAGAAAGTTTCTCCATTTTTGAATTTGGAAAAATAGTGTTTTCTTGGAAAGGAGATGCCACACTTTGGGGGACGTTGTCATAGTTCAGGGTGTCATCCTGCACATCATTGTTCAGGGATGCCCCCTGCTTGTCACCCAGGAACACTGAATACATTTGGCACAGTTGCCCATCAACTCAGATCCCTGCCTGAATGGAGAAGGACTGTCCTGCTGGAACTCTGGTCTACACTCTGGATGACTGCACCTGCTGCACAATGAGTAACTACAGCTCTAAGTACTTTGTCTGGTTTCAAGAGAGTGAAGGAGTGGATTTGCTGAAAGCAACAGGTTAAAAGAGCTTATCCTGCATTATCTCCACTAAGAAGACCACCTTCAAATGGACTTTTAAGGATTTGGCATGTGCATTCTGGGAAACATAGTCCAAACATCTCATGGGCTACCCCACAGTGTCTAGACCCTTGGATTTGTGTTGTGGACCACTACAGACCCAATGGAGGACTTCTGGTAGGAGATCCAGAAGTTTGGAGCAACTTTGGAAAAAAGCTCCATAGGGTGACCGACCCATCGATGAGAGTCAAGCTGCCGATATTGAACTGTGACCCGGCATGAATTTCAGGTTCGTCCCGCTGAAGGTCCAGAGCTTTACTCCATCAATGAGACTTCCAGTAGTTGACCAGGACCTTGCGCTGAGGCAACCCGCTGATGTTGCATCGAAAGCCAGCCTGGTGGCGAGGAGAGAAAAAGCTCCAGAAAAGTAACTTAGCCAGAAGGTAAAAACTTGACAGGGCCCTATCACTAAGTGTATTCCACCTGCGCTCCATTGCAGTCAATCTGAAACTTTGACCTTGTCCCGTTGCTTTTGGCTTTTAGGCACTAGAAAACATGTATTCTTTAAAATTCATCTCTGGTTCCCTACATTGGATTTTTTGTCATTTTGGTGTCATTTTAATAATAAAAATATTTCCTATTTTTATAAATTGGTGTTGGATTTGTATTTTGTGTTGTGTCTTACTTATTTCATGTATTGGTGTTTTTAAATGCTTTACACACCTATCTCCTAAGTTAAGCCTGCATGCACGTTGCCAGCTGCCAGGAGTGAGCAAGGGATTCATTTACTGAGACCTTGAGTGGACCTTACCTTGTGGTCATATTACTAGTGGTGGGTACCTACCAACCCCTACTAATAAACTGCCTTGCAACACAGCTCGATTTATAAAATTGGTGCTAAGTGCCTGTATTATATGTTTTATCATCCCTTTATATTTTAAGATGTTTTTATGCACTGATTAAAAACGTAAACAATATTGGGCCTGTCTAAACACTTCAAGTGCTAATAAAATTATTAAAATTCAAGTATTTCATAAAATAGTTGACTAAAAGTACATATCACAATGGTTGCAAATATCTCAGAATGTTTTATTATTATATAGCATTCAATATATAGTAGCCCGCTTGACAAGTTTTCTCATTTTCCTTTAAACAGGATAAAGATGTGATCAAGTGTGTGAGCAGAGATTGAGGTTATTTAAGTCAACATGCATTGAATGTAATTCTTTTCTGATGGCCTTGCTAGCCCAAGCAGTTAGTACTGAATTAAAGCTGTGTTCTCTTATCAATAAGGTATTCTAACCCTTAAGGTTGTCTGATGAATGTCATGCCCTTGCTAACTCATAATAGGGGTGTTATTTCACCTAGATGATCACACATGCTGAGGAATAGGTTAATTGATCGTCTCTAGACAATGGCCCAACTCCCTTGTGCCATCCTTCCCATGGATACGTCAGAATTTCTGGCGCATTCTTGAGACCGTGCGCCATGGAACTCTGTATTGTAAATACGGCGCATCCATCTTGTGAAAAACTTTTAAGACGCAAGGAAAACTGATGCATCACTGAGGTAAAGCAGCAATGCGTCAGTCCTTGTAAATATGCCACTTAGTGAGTTTTACTTGGTGGAATTATGTCATGTCCTGTAATGTTAGCCTATGCTTGTTGTGTTATGGTATGTTATGACGAGTTATGTATACATTTTTAAATCTCTTTCAGGTGAAAGAGGTATTAAAGCACAGAAATATTATCGACTTCCAACATTATTACATTTTGAGCATAAGATTAATGACAGAAAATATGTTGTCTGCTGAAATCATTACAGTGAAGATATGGTCAGTGTGTTTTTCATCATAGTACATCTATTGACATATTAAAGAAACTTCAGTTTACACGTTTTTCACCAGCTGTTTGCTTCCTCCCTGTGATGTCACTTCTTGTGATGTCATTTCCTATGCCATCATCTCATGTGACTTTAAAGACGCAAAGTCTAGGTGATGCTTTTCACACACCTCGTCTGATTTTGTTAAACAGATGGTGAGAGAGTATGGAACAATATTGCTTTCCGTGTACATCAGTGCCAAGCAATGCACGCAGTTGTACATCTGTTTTTAATGTTATTCAAAATATTGTCTAAAACTGCTATGATGTGTTTGTCATAAATGTATATATTCATCGTACAAACTGGCAAATTATTATTTAGACAACCGGAAGCATCCTGAGTTGGTATTCCATTAGTTCTCTTAATTACTAATATTAGTGGAAACTAGGCCCATATTTAAGAAACGTTTGCACCTCCTTTGTGTCATTTTTTTTTTAATGCAAAAGCAGTGCTAACCTACCACCATATTTATGTTTTGACTGGACTTGTCTATTGTCAAAATAGCAGAGTTAGCGACATTGTTTGGGAGCGCCAACCCACCTAGCGTTGTTTAGTGACAATGATGTGCAAGGTAGGCGTTCCCTTCCAAAAAATAATGCTAGCCCTCCAGCGCCATATTCACACCCTGACACTAAAAGGATGCACATAAAGGAACTGGTTCCAAAAAATAACGCAAAGCCTGATTTGTGTCAAAATTTTTAACACCTGGTCAGACCAGGCATTAAAATGAGGACCACACACTACTACTTCTACACACTACTACTTAAGGAAACTACAGAGGAGCATTGGCAACCTCCTGGACAAAATGGAAATGTTTATGCTCCAACTTGGCACACTCTGCAGATGACAGCGACAACAACAGGTTCCTTTAGCACCACCATAGCAACCCCAAACACCACCACAGAAGCCATAAAGGGAGCGCAGAAGGCAGGAGAGGATATTTCAAGAGCACACAACCATCCTTGCGCTCAGGGAAAAAGATGTAATCAGAACCTAACGTCTAATGCAGGAATCCATTGTACGGCTGCTGCACCACGTTGCGCCAGACATCACTGCAAGGGTGGAAACTTCAACAACTATTCCACACATGACCAAACTCCTTGCTGGCATCAAGATCCTTTCAGACAACGGGCGAACAAGTGGTTTGTATCTCCCAGCCATTCTTCTCGGACTTCCTACCAAAGTTTCTGGATGCAATCATCCTCCTCACACCCCACCACATCTGCTTCCCCAACACCCAGCAACTCCAGCGGGAGACCAAGCAAGGTTTCTACCTAATTGCTGGGTTCCCGCACGTGCTTGGTGCAGTGGATTGCACCCATGTCCAGCTTGTGCCGTCTGCAGCAACTGAACACCTATACAGCAACTGCAATCATACCCTTTCCATAAATGTGCAGGCCATTGTGGACCATCTCCATATCCCGGCAGCGATCATGGTGCCTACATATTCTGGCATTCCACCATCAACGAGTGGTTCCAGGATGGGCACTATGACAATGGGCTACTCGTAGCTAAGCCACCATACCAATCAGTACACAGACCATTATCAACCTTGCATGACAAACAAGACATACACTACACTAAATAACATGGACAGGGGAACACAGATGTACAGACAACAGCACATATGCCACATGCCACATTACACCATATTCATTGCACATCCTACACACATACACCCATATGTGTATAATACAGTCACAACCTAACTGGCACACCACATGAAGGACAGTTGGAGCTATGTCCCTTTTGCATAAAGAAGCTGGGCCCAAACCACTACAAGTGTCCACTGTTTGACAACTAAATACAGATCCCACACACATGACACTAAACAATGAATAGCTTAGCTATGTGAAGGGCATAGGCCATGTCAATGTAAAGAAAGTCACACATAGGCACAACCCCACATTTGTCATGGTGTAAAAGCCTCTGACGGCACCAATATCAAATGCCTCCCTACTGTTGTCATTACCAACAACATATCACCTACACATATCTGATGTACCCGTGGTGTGCACCTTCACCTGTTTGCTACATTGTGCCACACACATAGGAATACAACATCACAGCTATGAAAGACCATAGGGCAGATTCATGAGAAGTGGTGCAGCACCTAGTCCTGTACCACTTACCATGCGCCCCTTAGCACCCCCTAACACCACCACGTGTGCCCCATATACAAGAAATAGCCCATCATGGCGCAGAGTTGGAGCAATACAGTCAAGATAATGGATGCCATAGTAGGACTCTTTAGGAGTATTGAGAACATACCTGACCTTTCATGCACCGTTCATAGGGAGCCATGCAAAAATATGGTGTGCCCTCTTACAATGCCTGCACTGTGCACGTGTTGAAAGTGTCTGTGACAAATCATGTATAGGAACCTTGGAAACTCCGCTGCACCTATTTTGCTACTGGATCAATTGTGTGATTCACACCCTTGTACACATGATGGCTAGCACAAGCATAATCTGCCACAAAGGGTCAAAATGTTGCACTGCATACGTAGTGACACATGGTAACATGGAGGCCTAAGTTTGGCTTTGAAAGGCTACAGTGGTGTCACTGCAAATTACACCATTGTGGTTCAAGGAGGTGGTAGGTTCTACTGACAATAGGACACAGCCTCAAACACAACACATATTTGGCATGGTTGAACTGTCAGTTCAGATTTATTTTGACAATCACCAGGTCCCTGAGCCACAACCCATGATAGTAATGTCCATCTACACAAACCAATGCAACCATCCCACAAAACAGGAACACACGCAATACCAGAAGCAAGTCTGAGTCACTAATCCACTTAAAACTAACATCTGCCATGGAACATACGAAAGTACAAATATGCATTACTAACACATGTACTCTCGTTCCTTTGCAGCCGACCAAGGTTAGGGCATTCAGCCATGGGTGATGACTCTTTTTGGCAACCCGACAATGGTGGAAGAGCAGGCATACAATGAAGGACACATAAGGACACTAAGGTGGTCATTCTGACCTCGGCGGTAAAAGGCGCTTACCGCCGGTTAGAAGGCCGCCACAACACCGCCGCGGTCGCGGTAAACCACCACGGTCATTCTGACCCTCAAGAGGCAAACCGCCAAAAACCAGACATCCACAAAAGTCCGCCACACCAACGGCCAGCGTTAAACTGGCAAAGACCAAACCTCCACCGTCACTCCAACAGAAATACGCCCATGCCATTACGACCCACGAATCCATGCGGCGGTCTTTCAACCGCGGTATTCCATTGGCGGTACACACCGCCGCGCTCAAAATACACATACAGCTCCAAAACACAGCCACATTGGACAATTTGAAATACACACACCTGAGACACATACACACAACACTCCCACACACCCAATTAACTATAAAACACACACCCACAAACCCCTACGACCACAATTCAGAGACGAAGCCCAGAGAGAGACAGCACAGAATAGAGAACACCATCACACAGAGGCACACTACACCATCACCCACACAACAACCACGCACAAAACACCACACACCACTACACTCACCACACTCATCACCGCAAACACCACCCCACACCTCATCCACACCACCCCATGGCACCCCCAAGACACCCCAGGTTCTCAGACGCATAACTCAGGGTCATGGTGGAGGAAATAGTTCGGGTAGAGCCCCAGCTCTTCGGGACACAGGTGCAGCACACCACCATTGCCAGGAAGATGGAGCTATGGCAAAGAATAGAGGACAGGGTCAACGCTGTGGGACAGCATCCACGGAATCGGGACGACATCAGGAAGCGGTGGAACGACCTACGGGGGAAGGTGCGTTCCATGGTATCCAGGCACAACATCGCGGTGCAGAAGACTGGCGGCGGACCCCCACCTCAACCCCCAGAATTTACAACCTGGGAGGAACAGGTCTTGAACATCCTGCATCCTGAGGGCCTCGCAGGAGTATCTGGAGGAATGGACTCTGGTAAGTCTTATCTCAACTACTTCATCCCCCTCACCCACCAGCATGCCAACTCATACCCCCACCCTCCCCCCCACCCCCAGAACACATCCTCCTTGCTAATGTCTCACCATCACAACCCACCCATCCCAACACCAAACCCTGCATGCCACCACAAACTATCGACACCCATCACCTAAGCATGCCCACTGCACATACCCATCTCCCCCACAAACCGCCGTCACAACAGCCCCCACAAAGGAATGCCAGCACTGGGGTACACGGGCACCCACCCACTGCACGCTATGGCACACACAGAAGCAATAACCATACTCTTATACCCCTGCAGGACCCGAATGCCACCACACAGCCCAGGAGGGTCCAGAAATGTCCATCCCACCCCCAGAAGAGGCCCCCAGTGATGACAGAAGCTCTGTCTCCCTGGACCCAGATGACCAGCCTGGCCCATCGGGGACCTCGGGACAGTCGGTTCCCCTCAGACAGCCACAGGCAACAGCAGACCTACCCCCCTCGGTGAACACCAGCACATCACCCACCCAGCGGGCCCATGCCTCTGTCTCCAGGACACGTCAATCAGCGGTGTGTCCACCACTACAGGGCACCCAGGTTAACCCACCACCCCAACAACAACAGGGACCTGGGAGCAGTGGTAGTGGGCACACAGTCCAGGGGACAGAGGCCCAGGGAAACAGGGGAACTGGGAGGGCTGCTGTGCGACAGGGGGGGGACAGGCCCAGGGAACCCACTCTCCACGAGGCCCTCACCTCCATCATGGGAGCATACCACCCCTCCCAGGAGACGATGGTGACGTTCCTGGCCAGATTCCAGGAGATCCAGGTACTGCAGGAGGAACAGTCTATGGGGTTCAGGGAAGAACTGAGAAACATTAGTTCCGCAATGGGCACCATCGTTGTGGCTCTCAACCAGATTGTCACCACATTGCGGGACCATGTGGCACCACAAAGGGCCGCTGTCACTAGCATGGACCAGGAACAGGCTACCACCTCCGCCGGCGCTAGTGGACAGGAGGCCCCGACACAGGAACAACCGGCCACCAGAACCCCACCTCCTGCAGAAGAAGAACCACCCCGCAAGCGGGGACTGAGATCTAGGAAGAATACAGAGTAGGATGCCAAGACCCCCGCCAGGAAATGATAACCCCTGATGTCATCCCACTGTCCCACATTGTCACCCTGTCCAACCTTAAACTGCCCCTGCTCCACCTTCCACAGACATATGGACAATGCACCTGTGAGACTGAGAATCTGGACTCTGCCATGGACATTCCTCCACCATCACCCATCACCGATTTTCAACCATGTCCCAAAATTGAGCACTTGAATAAACACACTTATTGCACACAAATAATCTGGAGTCTGCCTGTATTTTTGAAAATATGTATTAGACATAAACGTGCCAAAATGACCAGTTACATTGTGATGACAACATACCACTGTCACACAGCTGTAGTCCATGGGCAAACAAAGCAGAGGTCACGCAGTGGGGCCCACATCTCTGAAATTGGAAGGGAAAGTCACAACTCTGTTAGCATACACTGGGTGAAAAGGACAGACAGTAGAGAGGCAGGAGACTGTAGGTAAATGTAAAATGCCGGTGTTGAGTCTTACCTGTGTGTTATTGAAAATACTGCTGTATCACTGTGTCCCTGTTGTCTGTGTCGTCCTCTTCGTCTTCCTCCTCTTCACTCTCCGAAGGCTCCACAGCTGCTACAACACCACCATCTGGACCATCCTCCTGCAGAAAAGGCACCTGGCATTGCAAAGCCAGGTTGTGAAGCATACAGCAGGCCACGATGATCTGGCACACCTTCTTTGGTGAGTACATTAGGGATCCACCTGTCATATGCAGGCACCTAAACCTGGCCTTCAGGAGGCCGAAGGTCCGCTCGATCACCCTCCTAGTACGCCCATGTGCCTCATTGTACCGTTCCTCTGCCCTTGTCCTGGGATTCCTCACTGGGGTCAGTAAACACGACAGGTTGGGGTAACCTGAGTCACCAATTAGCCACACACGGTGTCTCTGTAGTTGTTCCATCAAATAAGGGATGCTGCTATTACACATGATGTACGTGTCATGCACTGACCCAGGGAACTTGGCATTTACATGGGAGATGTACTGGTCAGCCAAACAGACCACCTGGACATTCATGGAATGATAACCTTTTCTGTTCCTGTACACCTGTTCACTTTCTCTGGGGGGTACCAAAGCCACATGTGTCCCATCAATGGCACCAATGATGTTGGGAATATGTCCAAGGGCATAGAAATCACCCTTCACTGTAGGCAAATCCCCCACCTCAGGGAAAACGATGTATTTCCGCATGTGTTTGAGCAGGGCAGACAACACTCTGGACAACACCTTTGAAAACATATGCTGAGACATCCCTGATGAAATGGCCACTGTTGTTTGAAATGACCCACTTGCCAAAAAATGGAGTACTGACAGCACCTGCACTAGAGGGGGGATCCCTGTGGGTTGGCGGATGGGTGACATTAGGTCTGGCTCCAGCTGGGCACACAGTTCCTGTATAGTGGCTCGGTCAAGCTTGTATGTCAGAATGACATGTCGTTCCTCCAATGTCGACAGGTCCACCAGCGGTCTGTACACGGGAACATTCCTCCATCTCCTTGCAAGGCCCAGCGGACGGTGCCTAGGAAGGACAACAGCGAGCACAGAGTCAATCAACCCACAGGTACGTTCCCACAGCTTGCACAGTACACGATTCTCTATGCATTGAATGGCTTGTATGAGTGTTGATGCAAGGCCTAGGCATGTGTGACGCAGTAGAAATTAAGCCATGTGGGCCCTTGAAATGGCGGCTGCCTGACCTGTGAAGTGCGACAATGGGATGTGAGGTCAATGCGCTGGCGTGGCACACCGTGGCGGTAGGCGGTCGAAGACCGCGGCGCTAAGCCGCATTGGTTAACATTGAATCCTATGGGTTTCAGGAGCCAATGACGAAGTGTGCCGGCGGTCGCGGTACGCACCGCCGCGGTACGCACCGCCGCGGACGTGACCGCCATTTTCTATTTGCTTAATCACTCGAGACCTGATCATCCACAGGAGAGGACCTATACTGCAAGTGCTGCTGTGACCTCGGTATGGAAGATACAATGGCTGCTGCGACTGGGGAAAGGGCCCCTGCCTTCACTTCTGAAGAATTGGAGAAACTCGTGGATGGGGTCCTCCCCCAGTATGCGCTACTCTACGGTCCTCCAGACCAACGGGTAAGTACACTGGGAGCATGCTTTGGGGGCAATGCCTGTGTTGAATCGGGTGGATGAAAGATGGTGGGGAGGGGAGCGATTGAGGCATGCATCAAACGACGGATGAGAGCATGTGCCACATGGCAAGGGTGGGGATGGGGGGCCACTCACATCGAGCATGCAGAAAATTATGACAATGTTATTTCTCCCCCTGTACATGTGACATAGGTCAGCGCCCATCAGAAAATCGACATTTGGCGTGCCATCACCAAGGACGTCCGGACCCTGGGGGTCCACAACAGACGGGCCACCCACTGCCGCAAGAGGTGGGAGGACATCCGCCGCGGGAGCAGGAGGACCGCGGAGGCTCTGCTGGGGATGGCCTCCCATCGTAGGAGGGGTGGCTCCCGTCAATTGACCCCCCTGATGTCCCGGATCCTGGCGGTGGCCTACCCCGATTTGGATGGGCGCATGAGGACATCACAGCAGACACAAGGGGGTGAGTACAAGCACATTCTGCTGATTTAGCGCACATTGGAGGTGTCTGGGTGGGGGAGGAGGGCTGTGGTTATCCCTAGGCCAGGGCGATTTCCGTAGGCTAGGCCCCTCCGTTAGGCATGGCCCTGTGCCCCCCCCCTGTAGGTTGCCTAGTACAGCTAATCATGGCCCTGTGTCACCTATGTGTGGATTTGTCGTCCATAGGCTTGTAGGCCATGTCCCACGGATTGAGTAGTGTACCCCAAGTGCGCGGCGTAGTGCAGGGGGCTTCTGTGTCTGTCCTCTCCGCCAACGGTGTCGCCAATGCATGCACTCAACATGTCTTTATTTCTCCCCCCCCCTTTTTTGTTGGTCTTCCTGTTTCCTGTTCATGTGTGCATTAGCATCATCAGGCGGAGGAGAAGTGGCATCGGAGCACGAGGGAGCTGCATCTCACATGGCCCTGGAGGGCCATGCAACCGACTCGGAGTTCACCAGTGAGACGGAGGGCGAGGGGAGCTCCACAGCGGGGACACGTGGTGACACCAGCGACACAGACACGTCCTCGGAAGGGAGCTCCCTTGTGGTGGCGGCAACATCCGTGCCCACCGCAACAACAGGTACAGCCGCCAGGGAAAGGGAGGTGCTCCGGAGTAATGCATACCTGCAGGGCATTCATTCGGGTCAGGCTGCCCATCAGCGATCGTTCAATGCTCTGGCCTCAGCACTGACGGCAGCCATTGTCCCTGTCTCCTGCCTCCCTCCTCCAACCTCCTCAACCCAGTCCCACTCCCTTGTTCCTCTGCCTATCCCAGACACACCTACAGACCAGCCTGCACACATCTCAACACCCAAGGCAAGCTCATCCAGACATAAACACCACACATCACACAAGCATTCACCCAAGCAACATCCACATGCAGACATGCCAACAGCCACTGCCTCCTCTGTGTACCCCTCCTCCTCGTCTCCCTCCTCCCTCCCTGTGACGTCTCCACTCACACTTGCATGCACAACATCATCAGCCACTACGTCCATCACCAGCACACCCACCAGGACACTCAGCACACGTGCAGTCACCACCCCCACAGCCATTTACACGTCCCCTGTGTCCTCTCCCAGTGTGTCTGTCACCCCCTCTTCCAAACCACACAAACGCAGGCAGCCACCCACCCAACACCCATCCACCTCACGACAGCCTCCAGCACAAGCACCTGCACCCAAAGACACCAGACCTGACTCACCTACAACCACATCCTCTTCCTCCACTCCCATACCCACTGCACCTACCCTTCCCACTGCTCCAAAAAAAAAATTCCTGTCCAAAATTAACCTCTTTCCATCACCTGACCAACCCCCTCCATCTCTTAAGAGTCGAATCAGCACCTCAGCCACCACATCCCCTGGACCTACAAGGACAATAGTCCTGGGATTTTGGAGTCCACCACCTTCAAGGGCAGCTACTTCGGCTAGCAGTAAACGGACAGCCAGCCCACCCCCTGGTAAAAAATCTAAGAAAGGCAAGGCCCGGCGCGAGAGGCCAGAGACAGCAGGCTCCAATGGGACTACCCTGGCACCGTCAGGAAGTGGGGTGCCACCTGTCACACCGACAAAGGGAGGAAAGGGCCACAGAGGAGCAGGGAAGGGTGGCAAGGGCAGCACGCCCGACAAGTCCGGCAGCAGGCGAGCTGCCCAGGAGGGCCCCACCAGCCCCATTCCAGGTGTGAAGGAGGACACCCACGGGCCCGGGACGGCAGCACAGGAGGGCCCCGCAAGCGAAAAGACAGATGTGCACGAAGGGCCCGGCAGCCACATGTCGGGTGGCGAGTGAACTCCATCTCATGGCTGGATCTGGTGCCCTGGAGACACATGTCAAGAACCGCTGAACAGGGCCCTTCAAGACAAGCACCGCTGAACAGGGCCCTTCAAGACAGGCACCGCTGAACAGGGCACCGCCGTGTCAAGAACCGCTGAACAGGGCACCGCCGTGTCAAGCACCGCTGAACAGGGCCCTTCAAGTCAAGCACCGCTGAACAGGGCCCTTCAAGACAGGCACCGCTGAACAGGGCACCGCCGTGTCAAGAACCGCTGAACAGGGCCCTTCAAGACAGGCACCGCTGAACAGGGCACCGCCGTGTCAAGAACCGCTGAACAGGGCCCTTCAAGACAGGCACCGCTGAACAGGGCACCGCCGTGTCAAGAACCGCTGAACTGGGCACCGCCGTGTCAAGCACCGCTGAACAGGGCCTTTCAAGTCAAGCACCGCTGAACAGGGCCCTTCAAGACAGGCACCACTGAACAGGGAACCGCCGTGTCAAGAACCGCTGAACAGGGCCCTTCAAGACAGGCACCGCTGAACAGGGCACCGCCGTGTCAAGAACCGATGAACAGGGCCCTTCATCTCAAGCACCGCTCCGCTGGGCCCTTCATCTCAAGCACCGCTGGCCCATTGGCAGTAGGGGCAGGGCCGGATCTGTGTCGGGCAGGGCTGCACGAAGCACTCTGGGCACCATGCCTCCTCCAGAACCAGTGGAGTCTGTAATCCACTTGATAGACTGTGGCTTTGCACTCCCCAGGATGGTACAGTGTGCAATCCACCCACTGTAGAGACTTGTGAGACTGTGGCTTTGCACTCCCCAGGATGGTACAGTGGGCAATCCAGCCACTGTAGAGACTTGTGAGACTGTGGCTTTGCACTCCCCAGGATGGAACAGTAGCCATGGAGGCCCCTCGTGGATCTGGCGTTGTGGACTCATCTGGCTGAGGTGCCCCCCCTTCCCCTCCCCCTGAGGTGCCTGTAGTTTTGATATCTGATGCCCCTGCAGTGTTCTCTCCAATGGATTCGGGTCTCCTGTGTGGGCTTTGCCCATGTGTTTCGGCCCATTGGCCCACGTACAATGGCTGATACCCAATTTGGACAAGACAATTTACATATGTATATATAGTTATAGTGGTTTGTTATATTTATTTACTTAGCCGTACAATATACTTCAATTTTCATGATCATTTTATTTTGTCTTTGCATTCTTCCGGGGGGTTTGGGGGGTGTCACTCTGAGTTGTTGCTCTGCATTGATGTGTATGTAGTTGTGGGTGAGGGTGAGGGTGGGTGTGTCGCGTATGTGTGCCTGTAATCTTTTCTCCTCCCCCCTCCCCTGTGTCATAGGTGCAGTACTCACCGTTGTCTCCTGCGGCGGCGTTCGTGCTCCTGGTAGAGGAGCAGGTAGACAATAGCTGGTAGGATGTGTAACTCGGGTTCCATGCTGTCCAGATTCCTCGTGGAGTGTGTAGAGGTGAGCGTTTTCCGTTCGTACTGTCTGTTTCTGCCGTGTTTTTATCGACGGGGCTACCGCCCCGGAAAAGGTGGCGGATTGGTGGGTTGTGATAGGGTGGGCGGTACATTGTCTCCCGCCTGTCTGTTGGCGGTGACCGCCGCGCTGTTTGTTTGTCCCGCCGTGGCGGTCGGAGTGTTAAAGTGGCGGTCTCTGTTGGCGGTTCCCGCCAGGGTCAGAATTCCATTTTTTTTACTGCCTGCCTGTTGGCGGGTTGGCCGCCGCTTTAACACCGACCGCCAGGGTTGGAATGACCCCCTAAATGTGGTGGGGAGGACATTTGGGCTCCTGAAGTCAAGGAACAGGTGCCTGGTCCAGACAGGAGGAAGCCTGTTGTTTGCACCACCCCTGGTATGCAAGATGATACTTGTATGTGCTATCTTGCATAACATATGTAAATGGCCAATGTCCCCTGGGATGAACTGGTAGATGTCCCTAATGAGGAGGAGGATGACAATGGTGCAGCACAGGTGGAGGGGGAACTACAAAACACTGCTGCTGGAGTTCGCAGGAGACAACAAATTGTACAGAACTTCTACACCTAGACAATGTACAACCAATATCACTTTGTAAATATCACCAATAAATCACTTTGTACCAGATTGTCCATAGTCTACTTATTCTCTACTACATATACCACTGGAATGTTGCTCATACCTCAGAAAGCAGGAAAGAAACACAAGAGTTACAAAGATGGTTGGAACATAGGTTGTGATGTAAGAGGGTCTAGCACCTCCATGCAACACATCTGTTTCTCATAACTCATAGCCAAGTGGTTGTCAAAGGCCGAAGATCCACCCACCACAAAATATACATGGCAGTAAATAGGCATTGCACAAAATCCTTTCCTCATATCATCCCCACACCTGGCAAGTTGTATTCAAGGGGAGCGTACATAAAGTATGGGCTGTTTCCAAATGGTGCATCCGAAAAATAGGAACTAAATTGTCACATCTCAAGCGGGTATCTGCTACAACAGCACTGAGCACGTTTGACAAGGAGGGACACCATTGTTATCAATGGACCTTCATTGACTGTTTAGGGTTAATAAACAAAGTTTGAGCCTAAGCCTGCACCATATGTCAATGGGGTTACATACCAGCACAGCCATTGGGCCCAACCCTGCCACATGGTCTGCTGTACCTCAAATACTGGCCAACATGTTGGCTGTGCAGTGCACTAAGGGTTGCTAGACAAGTGAAACAGTAATGGGTGCTGATTCACTCTCCATACATATGGCCTATAGCTAGGATTTAATAGTAAAATGGGAGCATGCACCATCAAATGAATGTCTGTGTGGAATGTACACAGAGCCTGTCTCACTCCCTATGTTCATTCTAATGCACTTGTCACACAAATCTATTGTCTTGACACAGGCCTATAGCTTGTCAATCCGAATATACATGTGAAGACTGATGTACAGGTGTATAGTCTAGGTAGGAAAGGGTCTGCAATTTCCTACAATAGTTGACATGTGACAGAAGGGTAACCTAGTATAGTCTGTGTGATACCATCACACACCACATATGAAAATACAACTCTCATTGACACTCACATGCTTGACCAAGAGAAAGTTACCTACTGTGACACAATTCCATAAAATGGCCAGGTCTCCAACATGTCACTTAGGTGTGGGATGTGAAAACAGGTCTAGTAATGTCCAAGCATGTCACAGACCCATCCTAAATTGTATGGGTGAAGAAGGAGACACATATGTTGCATGTGGCAGTTCAAAAATCCTGCACTGAGATGATTTCACACACTAACAAGATACACTCATGGTGACAGTGACATAGGTTGTGGAATGCAGAATTAAGTGCATACCCATGTACACCAAAGGATGTGGAAGGACAGCTGAGAGAACCCCTCATACACTGGGAGATACAACATGGGGGAGGTCACTCGGAGACTACACAAGTGCTCTGCAGTTGTATTGGCATGTGTGTATGGAAGTAATGTTATCTCGCAAAGCCTTGAAATAGGAGGGAAACTGTCATCTCACCAGTAGTAGAAGTTTTGTACATCTTCAAATTATACAAGTCACACTTAGCATCCTGTCCATGTATGACCGCACAATGTTGCAGTAGAAGAAGTGTACAAAGTGTAAGCAGCCTAAAGAATGCCAGCAAGGTAGAACAAAATCTCTTCCAAACAAGATATGCCGTAAATGTTGGAGATGGTAAACACATGGACCAATACTGACTGTACAACACAAGTATGTCACCATGTGATCATCCAACATATGTTCAGAGATGATGCCTATGTCAGTACATAACCCACTCATGTTTGCTACAACCACAAAGTTGTAGTTGACAATCACATACTATTCTGACAGAAGGCAGTGACAGATGACATTAGCTGTCCCCGGGGTCTACAAAAATTACAACTTACACTAGAGATACTAGCCCTAACCAAGCTGCAAATGGAAATTACTAAGGATGTATTACCATGCCTGTCAGACCATGTCAAATGATGAGACATGCCCTACACGTACAAGTAGAAAGTCCTCTGTACATGATAGAGCAAGCCTCACATAATGTACCCCAAAGGATAATGAAAATCCCAGGCCATTTGATCACACATGTGCATGTGTCAGTCTGCAGGGGTCTGCACATTGCTCTGCTGAAGAGCTATCGTGATGAGGCTACATCCCTGCCCAGCACCCCCTAACCACAATGCTGAGACTACATTGAATCATGACACAGTCAGGGGCCTGATGCATGTGAACAGTGGACTGAGCACAGTGAGGCACTGTCAACCTGACCCAAAACATGCAAACGTGGGTCTGTGTGAGCATTAAAAGTCCCACCGTAATAATGATGACTAGACTGCCATCATTGCTTGACTGCAACACACCTACACAGGTGTGTGCCATTATATGTGACAGTCATAACAAACATGTTGTGGTTGATTTTAAATACCTAGTTTGTGGCATGCACACATAAGTCTGATATTTCACCACACATGTGTCACTTAAATGGCATAGGCCTGGTATTGTGTATTGGAGTCCACACAAAAGTAATCTTTCCACTAGTGAAAATGCATTTGTATCACATGATCATTGACATACCTAAATGATCATCAGATGTGTTCCCACATACGGAAATATAGATGGCACTGTTATGATTACACAGCCATTTAACAAAGTGTAACATGTGTCCATGCAGGAAGATAGATATGTGGGGGTTCATATTCCATGAACATACCGCTGTGGCACCTTTTACACACATGACACTACACATGTCTTTCCGCACACTCAGCACACACCAACCTTCATTGACATGTGAGTACACCATCTCCTACAACATAGATGCATGGGGAACTATATGTCACACGTGTAGCAGAGCATGGTAAAGCCAGAACCTAACAACACACCACAGTTTGGACACACATGCACTCACATTTAGAAGGGTAACGTGAAATCTACCCAGCCGTAGTCCACTGCATCCTCTAAGTATGATTTGTCAGGGGTATTGCAGGCATTACCATGTATTGGACATTGATCATTATATGTACTGTACTGTTGTTAAACGTACATTTGGAAATCAGACATTACTATGTGGCATACCCACAAATATGTGTTAGATCACATATGTACACTACGAGTACACATGTGGCAACATGTATGTGGACAAAGTCATGCAACACATGCACATATGCAAATGGTATCAGTCATTGCATGCATCACACACACATGCACACAAACATAATGGTAACATATACAGATGAGACAGGTAAGATATGAATGCACATGCACACACAGGTAGCCATACCATACTAACTACATATATGCACAGCCTTTGTGGCATGATATGTGAATCTGGGTGCACTGTCATCGTTTTCAACAAAATCCATGCATTTCTGTTATGCGTCAAACATTTTGATGCTAACGGAAATATTCCATACTCCGCTATGTCAATAAATGACATCTGGCCTCTGCAAGTCAATCGCAAGGCAACAGCCCTTTTCAAACTTCAGGGGAAGGAATACTAGGTATGACCACCACGCATCAATTTTTTTGCCGCAAGCGCCACTACTTAGCAACAATCACATGTCTTGAGGCCTTGTCATCCTCAATGGGAAAAAAATCAACGCATGACCATCATGCATCAAAAAACAGGACTTCCTGGCAAAATACATGATACAGTGATTTCACGTCACATTATTTTTGTCAGTGACTTTGTGAGGGTGTGTGGAGCTGGTGCTGGTGGAGGATTGGTGTTGTTGGAGAGTTTTGCGCTGTGTCCTGTAGCTGTTGTGTGCTTTTTGTCTTTTTCCTCAGTCTCAATAGTGTTTTTGTCCTGCATTTGTCATTGTATTGTGGAGTGTTTGTCTAGGGATAGCATAGTTTTGTGGGTATTTGTGGTTATGTGGGGTAGTTAAATAACTAATTTTTTTGGCCTCTTACATTTGCATTTAGCTCATACTGCATACTGTCTGGGAAATGGAGGGCAACAACGATAGATGAACTGGGAGGGTTCATCTGGCTGGTGCAGCATTACTTTCTCATGGTGCTAGTTTTGGGTGGCTGCGTAATACAGAGCTACCTCACAGAGGCACAGAAGCTGCGGTCAGGCAAAGTGCTCCAACACCTACACAGAATATTCTGAGTTGTGCACACCGACCACCAGTTGAAACACCATTGGGCTGACCTCGGAGCACAGGAGCAAGGTTATGGGGCTACTTATTTGGGTGGCACAACCAGTGCTGCAGGCCCACTAGTAGCATTTAATCTACAGGCCCTGGGCACATATAGTGCTCTCTACTAGGGACTTATAAGTAAATTAAATAGTCCAATTGTGTATGAGCCAATGTCACCATGTTTTAAGGGGAGAGCATATGCACTTTAGCACTGATTAGCAGTGGTAAAATGTGCAGAGTCCTAAAGCTAGCAAAAATGAGGTCAGAAAAATAGAAGGAGGAAGGCACAAAGTCTGGGGATTACCCTGCAGAGAGGACATTTCAACAACTGGGTGTTCTAATAGGACGGTCACTGCAACAACCATTACATGTCCTTCTGATGCAGAATACTGTGTCATTCTGACCCATATGGACATGGAAGTGTAACACAACAAAACAGCTGCATGACAAATCAATGTACATATGGTGCAATGAAATGCACCACAGGAGTGTCAGGGAAAGTGGTACTTTAGTGGTGCCAGAGTTTCCATTATCTGGCCCTTTGTCTCACAGACAGATTATTAATGTTTGGCAGTTGTTCTGACCTTCCTCTAAGTTGACTTGCTTACTCAGCCTAATAAGTTAAATGTGAAACTGTTGTCCATGCACATATATGTCCAAAAATCGCAAAGTTATTATTTTCCTGTCATGTATTGCAGGTGGACTGCCTTCCTACATCAGTGGAGAAGTGTCCCAAAATGAAGACCCAGATGCAGCCAGTAAGTGCTACCTTGTGCGTCACGTGTGTCATTCCGGGGTTTTGTGTGAGAGGGTCTGATGTGTGCAATGCTATGATGAAATGCATTTTGTGACCAATGAGATGACGTCATCTGAGTCTGGGATATGGACATGAAGTGTGATGCTATGTTGAGGGTGGAGAATGAATTGATTGTTGTACAAGTGCCAACATGTGCTGTTATGTAATTGTAGGTGTTAGGAAACTGAAAGCATGCCCACACATACATTGATGTCAATCATGATATGTGTCTGAGATGCTGCTTATCTGATTAGCATGCCTGTTGCCAACATATTTGTCACAGCACTTTCTACAGCACTCTGTGCCACATGTAGCTTTCAGTTTCTCAGGGACCGGTACTGATGATGTAGATTTGTTGAGGTCTCTAGGGGACTTATGTAGGAGACATATGCACCACTGGTGCCTCACTACTCTTTAGATTTGAAGTGAGGCAGCCTTATTGTGCTGGCCAACAGTCAGTTGAGTACACAATCAGAATACAACTCTGCTCCAGATGGTTATGGGACATGTCTACGGATTGTAACAAGCTAGGTGTGTGCAGAATTACCAACATGGTCTATGCATCATGATATTTGTGAGTTATCTTGGTCACATCACGTGTGCATTGAATGTGAATGCTGAGTGTGCACCTGGTACTTAGAAGATGTCTGACATGCATGTGCACATGTTGTTCAATAAATAGGAATACTGTAGCTGCACCAAATGCAGTGCCAATCTTACTGTGCCCCTTAGAGCACCCATACAGCCACCATGTGTGTGCTGCATTACACAATTTGCACGCCATAGCACAGGGTAGGGAGCAAAAGAATCTGTAGACAACATGGATGACTGTTCAGGCTTTGGCCAATTAAAATGGGCACTAAGCCTGATCTGTACATGTGGGCCTATCGTGAGAAATGGTATGCCCCTCTTGTAAGTCATGCTCCGAGCAGGTGTTAACCCAAGGACACAAGAATGATGCTTTGCCAAACCTTAGATTTGCTGGTGGGAATTTTCCTGGCCCCCTATCAGATGACCCACCTTGCATCCACAATGCCTGGTTGTTGGAGGTTGGCCCTCTAAATAGTGTGCAAAATCGAGTACACTATGCAGAGGGTCTGGTCAACCACAGGTTGGTTTCCAGAGGTTAAAATTAGACCACCTAATGCTCCAATTTTTTAGGTAGCTTATCGAGCAGTTAGGCTAATCAAGGAGATGTGCTAAGCATTTGCTGTGCTCACAAATCCAACCATGCACCACACACACTTAGTGAATAACCCGAGACCCGAATTTATAAAAATACTTCAGACTTTTATATAAAGATCTTGAGAATACATTAATTACTTTTCAAGTTATGACTTTTTAAAGTTTTAGCAAAGTTAGGGCCATATTTATACTTTTTGACGCAAAACTGCGCTAACGCAGTTTTGCGTCCAAAAAATTAGCGCCGGCTAACGCCATTCTGAAGCGCCATGCGGGCGCTGTATTTAATCAATGACGTTAGCCGGCGTTAGCCGCCGGCGCTGCCTGGTGTGCATGGAAAAAAACGACGTACACCATGCAGCGCCGGCGTAGGGGGATATGGGGCTTGGGCATCAAAAAATGGGGCAAGTCAGGTTGAGGCAAATATTTCGCCTCAACCCGATTTGCGCCATTTTTGTCGACTCCCAACCCCCATAGAAATGACTCCTGTCTTAGCAAAGACAGGAGTCATGCCCCCTTGCCCAATGGCCATGCCCAGGGGACTTCTGTCCCCTGGGCATGGTCATTGGTCATAGTGGCATGTAGGGGGGCACAAATCAGGCCCCCCTATGCCACAAAAAAAAAAAAAAAAATGACTTACCTGAACTTACCTTAATGTCCCTGGGATGGGTCCCTCCAGCCTTGGGTGTCCTCCTGGGGTGGGCAAGGGTGACAGGGGGTGTCCCAGGGGGCATGGGAGGGCACCTCTGGGCTCCTTCAGAGCCTACAGGTCCCTTAACGCCTGCCTTTTCCAGGCGCTAAAAAACGTTGCAAAAGCAGCCGTACGTAATTTTTTTTGACCCGCCCACTCCTGGGCGTGAATTTTGCCCGGGAGTGTAAATACAGCGCACATGCCTCGGAGTCAATTTTTTAGACGTGAACGCCTACCTTGCATCTCATTAACGCAAAGTAGGTGTCCACGCTAAAAAATGACGCAAACTCTATGGACTTTGGCGCTAGACGCGTCTAACGCCAAAGTATAAATGTGGAGTTAGTTTTGCGTCGGAATTGCGTAAAAAAAAACGACGCAATTCCGGCACAAACGGAGTATAAATATGCCCCTTAGTCTTTCTGTGCATAATTACACTCCATTGGAATCAATACACAGTCACCTTTAAAAATGCATTAAAAATCACACAGTTGAGTTACCAGTCTTTTCTCTTGCAGGGTGGCCGGACTGGTCAGTGGGCACACTGTGCCATCTGGAGAGTCACGGGCAGCTCCCGGTTCCGGCGGGAGAAGCGTTGAAGAGGTTCTTGGCACATGCACAGAGCCACCTGGAGGGGCAACTTTGAAAAGGAGCTAGTTTGCAGAGTTAAAGATGGTGCCTTGGGGTCCTCTTGGGCTGTTAAGGTTGCAAGGGGTTGGGGACACGGGCACAAAGCAGATCCTGCGATGCAAGACCCAGGGCAGCCAGGTGCAGGGCGTTTTAGAGGTCTTGGAGTCTGTGCGCAACGGAGTCCACTGGAGCTGGCATTGAGTCTCTATGAAGGCAGCTTACAGGACAACGGGGTCACTCTGGTTGGAATTCCAGGGTGTTCCTGAAGTCCCTTGACTAGGGCTTCCTCCTGATCCTTTATCAGCTCTTGGGGAGCTGTTTTTCGGCTGGTCCGATGTCAGCTGACCATTACCCGGGGTATGGCTGTAACTCGCCCACTAGAGGGTGCAGTGCCACCAAATTTGGCACAGATGTGAGTCACATCCGGGTGGTCTTGGATGTGTCATCATGTCCAGCTGTGACATCCGGTCCCGGAGATATTGGTGATTCAGTGAAGTGACCCTCACTGGTTTGTGGTCCTTTGCAGGTTTCTTGATTTTCTTGAGTGGTGCCTCCACTCAGGAGGGAGATTTAGCCTATTTGCAAAGCCTGGAGTACCTCTTGGATTTTTGAGGTCGGTCCAGTGGTCAGCACCTCCACAGTGGCAATTGTTGGGACTCTGGTGCAGCGAGCAGGGGTCTTGGAGCCTATTCTTGTGCAGCAGGTCCTCAGTTTTTGTCCTGGCGGGTTCTTTGGTGCTGTCTTCTTTCTTCCTGTTCAATCTGTTTTCTTGGTCTAGGGAAGCCCACTAGACACTGAATTAAGGGTGTTTTGTAGGGGGAACCTGGTAGAGTCCAAAGGGACACTTACCCTTGGGGGGATACACCCACTACAGTGACCTTTTCCTGTTGGAAGGGTCACTTCCCTAAACCTCATTGGCTATTTTCCTCCATTCCAAGATGGAGAAAAATGAAATGAAGGGTCCACTTTACCTGCAAGCCCTCAGGGGTGGTGCTTGCTCAGTGAGGCCACTCCTCCTACCATTTGTGTGGTTTCCCACCTTTGCCTCCTCCAGAAGTGGGGTTTTGCAAAGGGGGAGGCCATCTGCTGCTAGCAGGCCTGAGGGGTCGAGTTTCAAGGGCGGTAGCCCTTTGAAGCTCACTGCCAGGGCAGTGCACATTCCTGAGGGAGGGGGAGTTAGCGCCTCCATCCAAGAAAGGCTTTGTTTCACAAACCAGAGAGACAGGGCTTTTCCCCAAGGTTTGTGTATTGGCTGTCTGGATGTGGCAGACTTGCTGGAACCAGTCAGCAACCATGCCAGGATAGTTTTATTTTTCAGGGGCACCTCTAAGGTGACCCCTGGGTACTTTTTATAATAAATCCAGTACTGGTACCAGTTTGGATTTATTATTCTGAGTTGTTTGATACCAAACAACTCAGGGATCAGAGTAGCCATTATGTAGCTGGGAACCACGTATTGACCAGTGTCCAGCACATATGTTAAAATTGCTGCTCTGTTCACTCACTATGTCCCAGGATTGGCAAGGATACAGAGGGGGCATATTGCTCATGCAATTATGCCCTCACATATAGTATGGTGCAACCTGCCTTAGGGCTGGAAGGCCTGCTAGAGGGATGACTTACCCATAACATATGCAGTGTAGAGCGGAGAGGGCACACAGGGGAGTGCCATGTCTTTGTTGTATTTTAGGTTTGTACCAGTACACTCAGCCTGCTATGGCCGTGCTTGGTGCATCTGGATGCATAGCCCTTGAGGGTAGTACAGTCAGTGCTGCTGCCCTCAGGGGCTTACCCATAGCACCCTATGCCCTGGGTACCAAAGTACCTTTTACTAGGGACTTATAGTGGTAGCTTAAGGTGTTTCCAATCACTTTTACATGTTTTAGGGAAAGCACACTGGCACGGGGAACCTGGTTAGCAGGATCCCAGTGCTCTCCAGTCCAAGTTGCATTCAGAAACCAGGCAAAAAAGTGTGGGGGGGTACTACAACAAGGAGCCAGTCTCTCACACTGGCTAAGACTTGATGTAACACCAGGGGTGTCAAAGTGGTGGATTGCATACATTGTGCTACTTATATACCATGCACAGGGACTCCAGGATTTTTGTGCCACTTGATCCTCACTAGTATGATGACACAAATTTCAACCAATGGCACAGTAGTTCACTTACCTCTATGCCCTGATGGTCAACAATGGATAGCTGTTACTTCATTGACATGTACATGATACCATAGATGGCTAGTAGGAAGTTATTAACGATTTGGAGTTTATCAGTGTTGTGGAAAGTGTGATGGACAGCATGTGTCATCCTAGGATGCTGTGTACATTGCTTGTCTATTCTACCTCCACCCAATGCTGTATTCATTTCCATGTTCTGCTCATGTTTCGGCTGCCAATATGACTGAGAATCATACATTTGAGAAGAGGGCTGACAGGAACAGACACATCACGGAGGTACAGACCTGGTACTAAAGGATTGAAAAGAAATATAGGAGGAGAAATCCCATGGGGCTTGATGTGTATTTTCTCACAGGAGACCTCCGCTACAGCCCATAACTGTGCAGGCCACGTCGTGTAAGAAATCTTGGGTCGGGGGCCTCTGCTGGTCACACCCCCTCCACATTTACCGACCTATCCACACCCAGGTACCCCAACAGCCACCTGCTCCAGCCACAACCTCAACCTTTGAGGCCGACATGAGATGGGACATGGCAGCCATGATGGCAAGATCGGATAAATTAGACAAAGACAATTCCAGGGACTACAAATTGCTTGAGTACTGCAATAAGAAACTGAAGAACATGTAAAATATTTGTGTCACAGCCTCCAGTTCCTTCCCTTCTCCCTTTTAGAAATTTTAACTTTTTTTATTGGGTTTTAGGTGGATAGTGTTGGGTTAGTAAAATAGTGTAGTTAGTGTAAGTATAGTTAGGGGGGTGGCTTTAAGGGAAAAAACATATTTTGGGAGGAGGTTATGTTGGGGTTTCTATGTTAATAAAAAAAAGATTACAAATTCTTAAACTTATAAAAAAATATATATTTGTTTAGGATATAGGTTAAGATAGTACATGTGTAGCCTTAGTGTATGTTGTCCTACTCATATCTTGTCTCTTAAAGGGGGAGGAGGGACAATGTTTAGAGTATGGCGTTACATGTGTAAGATAAGTTTAGGATACAATAGATAGGTGTAAGTTAAGATAAGTTAGTTTAGGTTAGTTTAGTGTGGGGTAGTGTACGGGTTCGGTTTTGATATGATGTTCTTAACATGTTTTAATAATTACTGTTAGTATTTGACAATTATCTCACCGTGTTAATTGAGTGTCTGGGTATTCTCATGTGTGCACTGGCAAGTAGGAGGAATGCCTTAGGGTATGCTTTCTGTCTTAATTTTCATGAATGGCCATGTGCATCCCCTATGACCAAGGAGCTGTCAGATTGGCTGCTAAATGACATCAGGTACTCAAAACATTTGTCATCCACAGTTCCAGCCATTCACGTTGTGTATGTATGTGGAATTTTTGACAGGTAAGTATGGAACGTCAACTGTCATCGCTGGGGTTTGGAAGAATTATTGGTGGAAAGTGTGGCACCCATGGCATCATTCATTTTAGGGTCTGTATCCTACCACACTGATAGCTGCCCATCACCGATGAAATTCACCTCTTCTGACCCAGATATGTAAGTTGTACTGGTGCTCTTATCTGAGTAAATTACCAGACACTTGACTATGACCCATTCATGCCATATGTCTACTTCCATGGATATATGCTCAATACATGTAGCTAAGGCTATGTAAGTTGGTTGTAGCTCACAACACCATAATTTACCTTTTTCAAGTTAGGATCCTAGTTTGTGGCTTTGTGTCTGACAGTAATGCACACATGTAATTAGGTTCTGTTCTCATTGACATAGCTTCACACAATGAATACATTTAGCTGAGTTGATGGATCACAGTAAACCTTGACATGTTACAATTGAACAAGGAGATTTATTTGCAGGTGCAAGTGTATTTACCAATGCAATACAATGTCCAGTCCATAGAACCCCATGAGAGATCCTGAGCCATTTGTTGTACTTTCAGAGTCTAAGGGTGAGGGACACGTCATGAGACATGGTTAGGAGAAGTATGCATTAGTGAGGAGGTGTCCAAATTGCCAATAGGTATGAAATGAGACAATGACAGTATACAGCAGACAAGTCAACAGTGGTTGAGTGAAGGGGGTACTTTGCAGCTCTCACAACACTGGCATGATCAGAAGCCCAGAACTAAGGAGTTACTGTTCATGTGGCAGAGACTGGTGGAACCAGGTGTTATCCATGTGAATGTTGTTCCTTCCACATCCTCATCCTCTGATGTGTGTGGTGCCTCCTATACCATGGGTGGTGCTGGTGTTGAGGATGAGGTTGAGGGGGGCACACACACACACATCAGGGGTTAAAGGTATAGAGTCAAAGGTCCCGGCAGCTGCCATTTGTGGGAACACATAGGGCATCACTGCAGCAAGGAGAACCTACTGATTTCTCAACACCCCTGCAACATCACAGGATAAGCAGCCATGTTTTCCCTGAGGGAGGCCTCTTCCTGCTGTATGGACTCCAGGGTATTCTGTATAGCCCCCAGCCTGTTGTCTATCATGATGCTGGCACTTTGGGAGGGCAATTGTTGAATCCTCTGCCTCATGACAGCAGCTATGTTGTACAGGGACTGCTGGATTCACGTAGTGGGGACTGGGTGACTCTGATGTCAGCTGAGTTGTCCTTATTTGGACTGAGGCATCTCTGCACTCCCTATAGGCTGCCTGCCATGGTCTCCATCCCCACCCGCACCTGCCTGGCCTGCTCCCACTGGGCTCCTACCACTGTCCCCTGAAAGGCGATGTCTCTGTCCTTGGAGTCCAAGGCTGTGTCAGGACAGGCTGATGCTGTGTGTTGGTAGATGGATGGTTCATGTGAAGACCCCGCAAAGCTGTGTGTCCCTCCTGTGATTGGAGGTTGTGTCTGGAGGGAACCAAGGACATCCTGGAGAGTCTCTTCATTGATGGTCAGCAGCTGGTAATCAACGTAATCTGTAAAATCCAGAACTCGCAGGTCAGCAGGAGATGAGGCATCATCCTCTGCAATGAGATAGTGATGTGTTAATCTTTGACTGTGGTGGCTGTTGACATGGCACATCATTTACTTGCTACTGAAGGCTCAGTGACATGTTAGAGACCCCAGGTTGTAGTTGTAAATTATGTGTTGCATTGTGCATCACACATGGGGAAACCTTTCAAGGAATTTTGTGCTTTGATCCCAGGCCACCAACTTCCTTGCAGGCTTCTTGCCCTTGCCACTCACACCATGGTGGTATGTAATTTACATTCCTATTCACCACGGTGGGCATTCCCACAGTAGTGTAATGTGTGCTGTCACACTTTTGGTGCTAAAAAGCATTGGCACCATGAATGATGGCACTAGTGCAGCAAAACACAGGTAAATCCATTGCTTACCATGCTTGTGCTGCATTCTCACCTGCCTCTAGCAGACCCCACACATGAGCTAATTGGACGGGACAGTCCAACCATTAGGGATTGCTGCCCCCATTAGTTTGCCCCTCCCTACATTTGGGACATTTCCTTGCATACAACCTATCTGGCACATGCATATGTTGGGCTAAGGATGCAGATTGTGAATCACTGAATCCATTTTGAGACTTTGTTGATCTGGCACAAGGAGAATGTGCAGCTTGGGTTCACATGGGCAACTATTTATATGATGGTACTGTTGCATTATGGGCTAGTGACATTGTGCCAGTAGTGCAAGTTTGATGCCACTTCTTACGCATTAATGTCCCATTAAGCAGTACTCCAACCATTCACACAATACAGTCAACCTTGTTACATGGTGAGATTGCAGCTACTTGTACAGCTGTACAAATGATGGTCACAGACATGCCCCATGTGTTGTATGAGTTCACTATTGTGCCAATTCCCAAATGGTGCATGGAAGTGTGTGGAGTTTTTATTGGTACACCGATGCACTTAGCGTTCCACAGGCTGCACACTTGTGCCCTGACTTTTTTTTCAAGTGGTGCGTCTCAATGCAGCAGCAATATAAGTAGCACGGTGCTGCACCACTTTTGGAATGCAGGGAGGCTCCATGTTTAAGGAATACGGCACACTCCTGTGTTTCCCACTGCACCTGCACAGATTTGTTCTCCCTTCATCAATGCCGGCATCCTTGCACCATAGTGAAGGGGTGCCTGTGTTGAGGGGATAGATTGTTTATATGCAGGGCAATGTCCCTTCCTGCACATAAACAAGTAGTTATGGCAAGGTGGCATTTCTACGTGTGCCGCAAGATGCAGCACACATGAGAAGGGCAATGACACAAGGAGGAAGGAATGCATTTTGCTTTGTTGTGCTATACTGACACCACCCCTGGGGTGGTGTTGACTTCAGTCACATTCTCTGAAGAACATCTTGTGTTGAATCTGGGGCATGAACAATATTCAATGGATGATTTTGAGGCACAGCTAAAGCCACACTAATTGCACATCCCTTCCAGGCAATGTGCTGCATATATAAAAAGTGGTGTAACGCCACAGTATGTGGCTTATAACCAGTTACGTTTATGTCAATGTGCATTGGGCAACCACAGCGTCACTACAAGTGTGGCTTGCGTGCTGATGAGACATCTTGATTCATGGCCTATGTGTCCCAATGCATTGAATATGTCCTATAAGCTTCCCCCTTCTGCCTTTTGTGAGATTCAAGATAGTCTCCCTTGCAACTTACCCTACATTTGTGGTAGTTCTTGGTAATCTGTGCTGTCCTGTGAGTCCAGTGACCAGCTCCTCCAGGATGACTGCTGCCACTATTTCCTCCAGCTCATCCAGGTCCTCCTGTAGAGTGGGACTTCCACCTCCAGTCTTCAGAGCTGACTTTCGGTTCCTGGCTAGTTTCTCCTTAGTTCTGCACTTGTAATCATGCCAGCGCTTCTTGCAATTGGTGAGAGTCCTCCTCATCTCTGCCACGCTGTTCACTTTGTCCACTATTGCCTGCCATATGGCCTCTCAACTGCCTATTGGCAATTTGGAGGTGATGAACAGCTGGTGTTTGTGCTCCACCACCTCTCTGACCAAGATATCATGCTCCTCCTCACTAAAGTAACACTTTCGCTTCCTCTTCTCCTTCTCCTGGGACTTTTCTGGACCCTCCTGGCTGGTACGTGGCTGACTGGCATCTCCCTGGGGTCTCTCCTGGCTTGCATTCTCCATTTTCTCTTCCCAAATGTATTTTTTTTGCTTGCACACTTTTTTTTACGCTAATGCAGTTAAATATGGCGCTAACCCTTTGGGCCACAAAACAGCCTAGCACCAGTTTTGCAGAATTAACCTCATTTTTCTCATGGCTTGTCACAGTAGTTAGCGTCATTTGTTTGGCACTAACCATTCCTTAGCTCCATCATGCATCATTTTTTAAATAAAATTAAAGCAATCATTCATTGTGTGCAGCTTGTTAATTTTGATTCTCTGCGAGGCCCACAGATCATTTCATCCTCTCGAGGTCAAATAGACGTGTGTATGTACTCAGATGGGGTGCACTTCGATATTTTGCATGTATACTCTGATTGTTAAATGTATAGGCAACATGTAGGGAGAAATACCAAAAGCACACCCTTAAAAGTATAGCTGTGAGTTAATACAGAATTGCTTGAAATCCTGTCTTGGCTAACTCAAAGAGAAATCACTCCTCCAAAAATAGGAAGCAGTATGTGGTAGAGTAGGATAAACCACGTCCCTGAAGACACTGCAATAGCCAAAGAATTAATGACTGAGCTTTATTCTTTAGATACATTAGCACGTTTTACACAGTGTGTGCTTCATGTTACTTTTGCATCACAAAAGGCACTGATGTGCACGTGTTGTTTCAAACGACAAGTTGAACAAAACACAAGGATTATATTTTCTGTCTTTTAATGTGTTATGTCAAACAAAACAAAGACCAGGGGCATGTGTAGTGACACTAGTGCTGTTTTTGAAGATGCAATATGATGTCTAATTTGACTGCTGGTCATGACCTATCATTCTTTGGGGAATGGTAATGTGAGTTGTTCAGATAACATCAACTGAGCCTTCAGCCGGGATTGAAATATGATGGCGCCATTCACACTCCTAAAGAAAATACAATGGAGCAGACAGCCATTTCTCCTCTGTAAATCAGCCTGCTGTAGGGTTTGGATGAATAGCAATATCTATCTATCTATCTATCTATCTATCTATCTATCTATCTATCTATCTATCTATCTATCTATCTATCTATCTATCTATCTGTCTTTTAACTGAAAAAGCCAAGTGTTAAATTGACATTATATTTAAGTTACAGAAAAATACATGACCTAATGTTAAAAATTCTGAAAACACACTGAAATTCACCAGTTACATGCTAGTCAAATAACAATAACTTGAGTTCTCATTGTGCACTGCTTGTAACCTCACATATTACATCATTCATGACATGTTACCTTACCTAATTGTTGATATCACTGATTATATATGGGATACAGTACCCCTGCCATATATTATAAGGACATTGCAAGTCAAGAGTTCCATGATCATATAGAGGAAAGAGGCCAAAAGACGAATTCCTTTGTAAGAGCACAGCACTCCTCTTGATACATGGTCAAACCATTGCTTTTCCTGCAAAACAAACAATTCAAACCCTTGGTGAGGTGCCTGGTCATATTAAAGAAAGAGGATGTTTGTGAACATGAAGAATAGAATTAGATTCTGTAGTGGAAACCATATAAAACATATTGGAGTCAGCTTTTTAAGAAAAACGCTGTAGATCAGAATGTATAGAAACATGCAGAGCAATTCTGCCGTTCCTATAATTACCTAAAGCAGTGGTTCCCAACCTGTGGTCCGGGGACCCTTTGGGGTCCGCAAAACCTTCTCAGGGGGTCCGCCAGAGCCTAGAAAATTAACAAATATGAACAAATATTGACAAATTAGGTCCCCAGCTTCCAGTAATGACAAAGGCGGGGGTCCCTGCATTCCGATGATGATTCAGTGGGGGTCCCTGGGTTCCATCAATGTTAAAGTGGGGGTCCACAGAAGTCAAAAGGCTGGGAACCACTGACCTAAAGCAAGGGAAAAAAAAGTACCCAAAATATCTCCTGTCTGCTTATCACTGTTCAAACAGAGCAGAAGAAGAAAAGCACCAGATTTCGTTATCATTTTTCAAAAAGCAGCTTTAATTGTGCTCTGTGACCTGCCTTTCCCAACCACTGCTGACAGCAGGCATTGTGATATCAGAACCCACTGCAATAAGTTATTACAGTCGAGCAGCAATTCACATTTATTATTACAGGTGACTAGAGTTGCTCGAAGTGGCCTGTACTAAGAAAATTAGTTTACTACAGTGATTCCGGGCACCTATGTGTTATATTTAAATAAAATTGATGTTGAATTTAATAATGAGATCATTCAATAATGCTAAGTTAACACCTTTTTAAAAGGCAGGAGTAGTATAACGTTAATTGAAGGTGTTTGTCTGGGGCCTGGCCTGGGCAAGGCAGGATTTCAGAAACCAGAGAGACTTTCCTTTGAAGTAGGCCTACTTAAAAGGCCAAAATGGGTACAAGAAGAGCACCCAAACCCCTGAAAATTAGATCACTTCTGGACATCAAGAGGAACCTCTGCCTGGAGAAGAGCTGAAGAGCTGAGGAGAAGTGCTGTCCTGCCTGTGCGTTGTGGAGCTATCCTGCAGTTTCTGCTTCTGCCTGTCCAAGTGGACAAAGACTGGACTTTGTTGTGTATTCCTGCTTGTGAAGAAATCTCCAAGGGCTTGTCCTGTGCTTTCCTCCTGTTGTTGAAGTCGCAGGGCCATCAAAGTTTCTCCTGCCAGCACCTTGACTCTCTGCTGAGACTCCTGCCCTGCCGAGTGGTGCTCTATCCAGTTCCTGGGGTCTTGGAAAGTAGAGCTGGCAGATCAAGACTGAAAATCCGCGCACAGAATGCCGTGCCGGGAAAATTTCGATGCACCTTACGAGATGCGGCTGAGAAACGTCAGGCTGCCAGCTTTGCGGCTGAAATCAATGCTCTACCTGCACCACATCAGGAAGATCGATGCACACAGCTGGAGAAACAACATGCAACACCCGCCGATGGAAGCTGATAATGTCGCAACCCACACTGCACGGTGTTTCTGTTACCATGTAGCAGGATTTTTTATGCAAACCTCGCTGGGTGTGGGAAAATGACGCAAAGCCTGCCCGGACCTGAGTGCTTCTCTGGATCGAAGCATCTCTCTCCTGCAGAGAGGAAAAACAACGCACGCCATCCCAACCGGAGGGGAAACAACGCACGGTCTCCCTTGCGAGTGAGAAATTGACGCATCGCTGGCCTTTTTTGATGCACATTCGCACCTGCGGTGTTATTTTGATGCAACCCAGGTACTTTTTCACACTAACGGCCTTAGCACTGTTTTCTCAAGGATTTAAGACTCTTTCTTGCTTTTCAATTCATAGCTTGACTTGTGTACGGTGGATTTTTGTAATTTTAGTCTTGTTTTGTTTAGATGAATATTGCCTATTTGTCTAGACCTGTGTTGTGTCATTTTGAAGTGTTTTCACTGAGTTATTGTGTGTGTTGGTACAAATACTTGACACCTAGACTCTGAAGTTAAGCCTGATTGTTTGTGCCAAGCTACCAAGGGGGTGAGCGGGGTTTAAGTGAGGGTGATTCTCCTTTACCCTAACTAGAGTGAGGGTCCTTGCTTCGACAGGGGGTAACCTGACTGCCAACCAAAGACCCCATTTCTATCAGTATTTCAATAAAGCAACATATGCATTTTCTGAGTGCCGGTGTCAATCTCTTTCTTTCTGACTGTGAGGAGAGTGATCTGTTTGATATATATATATATATATATATATATATGTATGTACATATATATATATATATATATATATATATATATATATATATATATATATATATATATATATATATATTCAAGAAAAACAGGTCTCTTTTCGGCCACTCCCCCGGACCAGTTGCATGGCGGCACAAGAACAGACAACTCGCCATTTTTACTCCTGATAATGACACATCTCATTGGAAAATAATTAACATTTCATTTACATTCATATTGTTGTTATTTTTATATTTTAATATTCATTGTATTTTTTATATTCATTATGTGGGTAGGTATGACAGCCTCAATTATTGCCCATAATACCCATTTCGGTGAAACAATCATCTCCCAAGGGTAAAAAGTGCTAATTACAATCTCATTATTAATTGCCATTTTTACTCCAGATAATGACAAATAGCATAGAAAATATTTAACATTTAATTTACATTCATTTCATTGTTATATTTTTATTTTAGTATGTTCATTGTTTTTTTATATTCATTATATTGGTGGGTGTAACAACATCCATTATTGCTCCTAATATCCATTTCGTGAAAACAATCATCTCTCAAGGGCACAGAGTGCTAATTACAATCTCAATGAATATTAAGATAAAAATGCCAGTGTCAATAGGGTAAACTAAAGTGCTGACATACTAATATATTTTGCAAGTCAATATGTTGATACCCATAATTAAATATCTATGCAGTTAGTCCAGTCGTACAATAAAGAGCAGTAAAGTGCGGAAAAAACAGGTACATCAATGTTAGATTGACCAGATTAATGCAAATCATGCAATATAGTGCCCAAAATTCAGTGCATCGATACAAAGGTAACTAAGATAGTGGAAATCATGCAATAAAGTGCATAAGGTCAAGTGCGTCAATGTTTGGAAGTCCATAATAGTGCAAATCACACAATAAAGTGCCAAAAATCAAGTGCATCCATGCCAAGATGGTACAAAGTCAGCAAGGAGGTGCCGAGGATCAGATGCATCAAGGTCACAGTGGCTCAAATGGTACACAATTAGTAATATGATGTCAACAATAAGATGCATTTTAAATGGGGTAAATAGTTTGGGAGATCCAAATCAGACATGAGTAGAAACCATAAAGTGCAGCAATATGTGTCCTCCAAATGTACATGTAGTTCAGCATCCAAATTATGTCCATCCGGGTGCTTCAGTTTCCAACAATAGTATTAGTCTGTATTCCTCCCTTCGTAATGTTTTCTCCCTCTCACCTCCCCTTGGATGTAACCTAATATGTATTATGCCAAAATATCCAAGAGTATTCAGGGATCGAGCATGATACTTTTCAAAATGAACCATCAAAGGATAGCTACTATCGACATTCATAATTGCTCTTGTATGTTGGAGGATCCTGACCTTTAACTTCTTGGTGGTGCTCCCTATGTACAGTTTGTCACATCCACATTTTATAGCATAGATTACATGATCAGTACTACAGGTAATACTCTCCTGAATGGATATAGTCCATCTCTCAAACGTTTGATAACTCTTGCAGTCTAATCCATATTGACACGCTTTACAAGAGCGACATCCATGAAAACCCAAGGTTTTTTTGTCAACCAGTTCTCACCCCTTTTATTCGAGTCCAGGAAGGTAGACATTAAAATGTCACATAGAGATCTAGATTTCTTAAAAGTTATCTGTGGTCCTGCTTGCACTACTTTTCTCAAATGTTCATCTCTGTTTAGCACATGCCAGTTCCTATGTAATATCTTTTTAACTTTGGACTGTGCTGAGCTATACTTGAGAAACAGTCTCTTCACATTACTTTTCTGTTCATTTGGACCTCCCTCTCATGAATATAACAGTTGTTCTCTCGATTTCATATCCACTCTTCGCTTTGCATCCTTAAGCACATTTATGGGATATCCTCGCACTAAAAATCTGTTCATCATATCTAACGATTCCCTGTTGTACTCATCATTGGTGGAACAAACTCTCTTGCCTCTCAAGAATTGACCCTATGGAAACTCCACTTAAGGTGTCAGGATGACCACTATTAGCATGCAACAGTGCATTATTGGCGGTTGTTTTCCTATGTATTCCAGTCACTAGTGGTTATTAATGACCAGCATTTCAGCATCCAACAATTCACAGTGTGTTCTACTGTATGAACTCGTGAACCGTAGGTTATTCTCATCTTGGTTCAATTTCGAGAACAAATACATTTTGTCACCCTCCCAGAGAATGAAAAGGTCATCTATAAAATGTGCCCACATTGCAACACTCTGATTATACTTCTCATTCTCTTTAGTCGAGGCCAACTCCTTCTTCCACCACCCCATGAATACATTTGTGAGGGTAGGGGCAAAGGAAGTACCCATTGCCGTCCTGTGTTCCTGTAGATAAAACATTTTTTCAAAGAGAAATACATTATGGGTGAGGCAATACATTAACATATCCGTTAACATCTGTGTATATTCAGACAGCTCTATAGGTCTGTCCCTTAGAAAATATTCACAGGCCTGCACCCCCTGGTTATGATCTATAGAGGTATACAATGATGCAACAGTTTGATGTACTAATCTTTCCATAGTATGCCATCCATTTTTTTTCAGAAAGTCTGTAGAGTTTTTCAGATGTGATGGAAGATTTATGACATACTCCTGTATAAATAGTTCTATGTACCTTGATGTGTTCCCCACCAGGGACCTTTTCGAACTGACTATTGGCCTACCTGGGTGGACCTGTCTATTTTTTAGAATCTTTTGGAGAAAATAGATGATTGCCATAGTTGCAAGCTCAGTTTGTATGTATTGATACTCCTCCCAATCTAAAAACCTACAATCAAACCAGGTTTTTAGTTTTGTATGATATTCCGCCTCCATGTGTTTGATCGGGGTTCCAGGAAGGGGACTATAATGTGTGACGTTACTTAACTGTCTCTTTGCTTCTGTTTAGTATAAGCTCAAGTTCATCAATCAAAGGTTACCCCCTTTTTCAGAGGGTATCATAATATACATAGTGTCAGTCATGCATGCTTTTTGTGATTTGATGTTTAACCATTTTGCTGTTTTCAAGAACTGAGGATTTGAATAGTGGTTTGGCTTGGGAAGAAAAAGGCTTAATGCTCTGAAACATTTAGGTATATCTGAACAGTTGATCCTGTGTGACTTGTGTGAGTGCTGCAGTACAATAAAGTTTGAAAAATTTGGACCTGGCCATTTTCAAATCAATCTTGACCCTGCTCCAATGGGAGCAGTCTATCCCAAACTGTCAGGCCAGGTACCCAATCAGAAGCAACCCACAACCGGTTTCAACTTAGTTAGGGCTCATTAGCCAGGTAAAGGTTGGCTCTGGAGCTCAGTGTGCTCGGGCTCGTGCCTGGGCATACCCATCACACCTGTGTATACAAAAAAGTGATGGATGGAATGCTTGGATTGATGTCAGACACTGGTAATTACTCTGGCTTCATCCCAAGCCATCATTATTTTTCACACCACGCCATCTCAGTTTGGACCCAACCATTTGCAAATCAGTCTTGCCCCTATGTCAGAGGGAACAGTCCAGCTCAAACTGTCAGATCAGGTCTTTCTTGAACTGGAACAAAAGAAATCAAGGACCGATTTAGACATTTTATGATGAAAAAATCTTTTCCCCTACCTTTGAGGCCCACCACATTTAATTTTGGGATAGTTTATGTCCTATCCTTCCAGACAGCTTTTTACTGCATTCCTTTTAACCTCAGTTTGCTTAAACCTTCCTTGGTGATAACCTATGATTTAGATTAGGCATTTTAAGTCTATGGTGGAAGGCAAGAGTGTAGGAGGCTGGCCTGGCTTATAGTGGGTCCCTGATGTTACTTACACCTTGTGCCAGGTCCAATTATCCCTTATTAGTAGACTAGTAGTGTTCTAGCAGCTTAGGCTGATAGAGGTAGCTATAGCAGAGAAGCTTAGGCTGAACTAGGAGACATGCAAAGTTCCTATTATACCACTTATGTCACATAGCACTATATTATAAGAAACACAATACTCAGAGTTACTAAAAATAAAGGTACTTAATTTTAGTGACAATATGCCAAAAGTATCTCAGAGGATGTACTACCTTAGGTGGTAAGTAAAATACACAAAATATACACACAAACAAAATCAGGTAAGTAAAACACTTAGAAAAGTAGTGCAAACACTGTAGAACACAATAGAATGCAATAGGAGAAAATAGGCTTTGGGGCAACACAAACCATATACTCCAAAAGTGGAATGCGAACCATGAATGGACCCCAGACCTAGTGTAGTGTGTAGAGGGTAGCTGGGAGTGTAAGAAAACACTAAGGGTGTCCACAATACCCCACCCCAAGACTCTGAAAAGTAGGAGTAAAGTTACCCTACTACCCCAGAAAGACAGTAAAGTCGAGATAGGGGATCCTGCAAAGGCAACAACTGACTGCAAAGCACTGAAGACGGATTCCTGGACCTGAGGACCTGCAAAGGAAGGGGACCAAGTCCAAGAGTCATGCAAGTGTAAAGGGGGGCAGGAGCCCACTAAACCCCGGATGAAGGTGCAAAAGGGCTGTCTCTGGATGGAAGATGCTGAAGATTCTGCAACAACGGAAGGTGCCAGGAACTTCTCCTTTGGTCAGAAGATGTCCCATGGCGTGCTGGAGGATCCAGAGTTGTTTCCTTGCAGAAATACCGCAAACAATTCTTGCTAGCTGCAAGAGTCTCAGTTGAAGATTTTTGGTGCTGCCAGAGCCCAGGAAGGACCAAGAGGTCGGCCCTTTGAGGAGGAGACAGAGGGGGAGCTCAGCCAGAGAGAGAGCCCATGGAGAAGCAGTCAGCACCCGCAGAAGTACTTGAACAGACATTCAAGAAATCTGAGTAAGGCAGTTGTCTCAGCACAACAAAAGAGGGTCCCACGAAGTAGGAGGTCAACTCAGTGAGTTGGGCAATGCAGGATGGAGTGCTGGGGACCTGGGCTGTGCTGTGCATGAAGGAAGTCTTGCAAAAGTGCACAGAAGCCCTAGCAGCTGCAGATCACGCAGTACACAGGATTACTGTCTGGCGTGGGGAGGCAAGGACTTACCTCCACCAAATTTGGACAGAAGGACCACTGGACTGTCGGGGTCATTTGGATCCAGCTCCTGTGTTTCAGGGACCACGCTCATCAAGATGAGAGAGGACCCAGAGGACCGGTGATGCAGAAGTTTGGTGCCTGCGTTAGCAGGGGGAAGATTCCATCGACCCACAGGAGATTTCTTCTTGGATTCCAGTGCAGGGTGAAGACAGACAGCCCTCAGAGCATGCACCAGCAGGAAACAGTTGACGAAGCCGGCAGGATTAGGCACTACAATGTTACTGGTAGTCTTCTTGCTACTTTGTTGCGGTTTTGCAGGTGTCATGGAGCAGTCAGTGGTCGATGCTTGGCAGAAATCGAAGAGAGAGATGCAGAGAAACTCTGGTGAGCTCTTGCATTCGTTATCTGAAGAGGAACCCACAGGAGAGACCCTAAATAGCCCTCAGAGGAGGATTGGCTACCTAACCAGGTAAGAGCCCATTAGGAGGGGTCACTGACGTCACCTGCTGGCACTGGCCACTCAGAGGCCTCCATTGTGCCCTCACACCTCTGCATTCAAGATGGCAGAGGTCTGGGACACTCTGGAGGAGCTCTGGGCACCACCCCTGGGGTGGTGATGGACAGGGGAGTGGTCACTCCCCTTTCCTTTGACCAGTTTCGCACCAGAGCAGGGGCTGGGGGCTCACTGAACCGGTGTAGACTGGTTTATGCAAGGAGGGCACTATCTGTGCCCTTCAAAGCATTCCCAGAGGCCGGGAGAGGCTGCTCCTCTCAGTCCCTTAACGCCTATTTCCAAAGGGAGAGGGTGTAACACTCTCAGAGGAAATACTGTGTTCTGCCTTCCTGGGACTGCCCAGGCCCCAGGGGGGCACAAACCTGTCTGAGGGTTGGCAGCAGCGGTAGCTGCAGAGAAAACCCCAGAGAGTTAGTTTGGCAGTACCTGGGATCCATGCTGGAGACACAGGGATGCATGGGATTGGCACCCCGATACTAGATTTGGCCTGGGAGGACAATTCCATGATCCTAGACATGTCACATTGCCATGTTCGGAGTTACCATTGTGAAGTTAAACATAGATATTGACCTATATGTAGTTTACGCGTGTAATGGTGTAACCACACTCACAAAGTCCGGGGATATTGCCCTGAACAATGTGGGAGCACCTTGGCTAGTGCCAGGGTGCTCTTACACTTAGTAACTTTGTACCTAACCTTCACTAAGTGAGGGTTAGACATATAGGTGACTTATAAGTTACTTAAGTGCAGTGTAAAATGGCTGTGAAATAATGCGGACGTTATTTCACTCAGGCTGCAGTGGCAGTCCTGTGTGAGAATTGTCTGAGCTCCCTATGGGTGGCAAAAGAAATGGTGTAGCCCAAAGGGATCTCCTGGAACCCCAATACCCTAGGTACCATATACTAGGCAATTATATGGGGGCTTCGGTGTGCCAATCAGAATTGGAGAAAATAGTCACTAGCCTGCAGTGACAATTTTAAAAGCAGAGAGAGCATAAACACTGAGGTTCTGGTTAGCAGAGCCTTAGTGATACATATAAGGCAGCACACAGGGAACACATACGGGGCACAACTTATGAGCACTGGGGTCCTGGCTAGCAGGATCCCAGTGACACAGGCAAAAACAAACATACACACAAGTAAAAATGGGGGTAACATGCCAAGCAAGATGGTACTTTCCTACAAAGAGCCAGTTCACATAGGGTTCACTTATGCTTATACATTTATGTGGAAAATATATTACACCTAACCTGAGGGAAGGACTAATTTATTCTAGGCCTAATTTTGCCAGATATCTATTTTGGACTAAGATAATACATTCTTTGATTATGCTTTCTCAGACTGACAGAATCAAATTAGGTTATGTTATTGGTACTTGGAAAATTAATCATTGATCAGTGTTGAGAGATGTCACAGTCCAATTTTAATAGCTCTCTTAAAGTGCCTTGTTAAATCTGTGTAGTTGGGTTCGCTCATAGACTTCATAGGCCTAAACCACAGCTCCATTCTCAGGGATATTAGTCCTGCAAAGTTTGGAAGATGACAAATCCATCTGGAGCCTTGCATAAAGTAACATTAAATGTTTTATAAAATACAGTCACATAAAGCACTTTCCAATATACCCAATAAACAGCTTTAGATTTTAGTGAGTCTTCAGAAAGTCATGTAATTGCATATTTTAATATTTGAGGTTCTGTGACATTGCAGACTGAGAAGCAGTTTTCCTCTCCAGCTAAAAAGTCAAACCCCAAGAGGAAATTTGGGCCCTGCAATGGAGAAAGGTGCTTGCTCAGAAATAGGCTCCAACTGATACATTGCATCACTGTGGAAAGTTCCATTTAAAAATGTTTTCAAGGAGAAACAACATTAATTTCAAATGCCAGAAAGAAGGCTTGATACATTTCCTATCTTACTGATTATTCCCTCAGGATTCCAGTGTCAAAAAAATCTAATGTAGTACCAAATATTTGCTTTCATGCCATATCTAGCTTTTGCTGTTTCACACCTCTGTAGTATGTTCTATATACTTTGGTAATCTCAATATTTCTGGTTATCGTTTTTCCCCTTCTCTAACTTCATATATTCCTTAGGTAGGAATAACATTTCCTTGCTTTTTTCCTATTTTTTATTTTATTTTCCAAAGTAGTTCTCGTTGGCTCTTTCCCTGGCAATAGAGAGGCGATAATAACCATAACTAAATTCACAAAACAGTCTTTTTAAATCATAAGATCCAACGAAGACCTTCTGCAAGCTTTGTAGTGAAAGGCTGAGGTTGTCTTTATTCAACTTGTTCCAAAAAGAAGCCAGCCAACACATTCAATCTCACAGGAGCTTCACCCCATTCCCAACTTTATGGTAATTTTCGACTTGAGAACGATTCCTGCCCAAAGACCATAGTATAACAGGCACAATGGGTCTGTAAATCTCCCGATATAAAAAAATGAGAATCTTTATTTCAGGGTAATTGCTGGGATATAGTACCGGGGTCATACAGAGCACAAAGAGACTCGACAGCAAAGTGAGTTGCAAGCTTGAGACTACGGTCTTTGACAGGAATTTTTCTCAACTTGTAAATTACCATAAATTTGGGAGTAGATTATTTGGAAAGCCTTGATAAAGCTCCTGTGCCTCTCTACTGCTAGTTGATGAACAGCCAACCATTAGAGGTGGGCAAGTAGCTGGACTGTATGGAGGAGATTTATTGGTGGTTAAGTACAAAGTCCTTAGGTGTTCAATAGGGTAATAATTGTGAGATGTTTGCACTTCATCACTGAGAATGTTTTTTCTCTCACTCTTCCCTCTTCCCCATTTTCAGCTAATAAAGAATTAACGGGGTCTAGTTCACACTTATGATCAAATATCTCTTCTTGGGTGTAGGCTTAGCATTTAGCATCGACGTCTTACCACCACAGATCAACTCACATCTCCAGTGGGGGGCTCGTTGTTCACAGGGATTTGGTCAATTGGAACTGTTGGATGCAGTAAATGATGAAAAAAACAAAAATTCACATACAAAATGAAGGTTGATTGAAGTTATAGTTAACTTTGGTTGTAGCACATCAACGTATGTTAAAGAAGGCCTTAGAAATTCACTTAAAAACACAGTTATGAGCAGTTATAGTTATGAAGTAAAACAAAAACACTGTTGAAATGTGTTAGTTATGGCTAGAAGCAGAGTTCACAACATGTACAACAGCCATGCAAGCCATAATTTGCATTCAACTCAATTCTTATAACCCAACAACATTTATACCAAAGAACAACGCCTAAAAGCAAAATGTGATTAAACAATAATGCACACTTAAACAAATAATTATTAAAAAGTAATTACGTTAGTAATTACATCTGTCACATTAGGAGTGATGTCATAAGTATGGCATTTGGTGTGCAAGTTAAGGGTTGCATTGCTGTCATATGAGCTACGGATTGTTGTCATAACCCTGTGTTGCAAATGTCAGTTTTTTTACATTTTAATTAGTAACCACCGACCATGGACCCAATCCCTACAGTACTCAGCCTTTAGTCATAGACAGCAGGGTTGGGAGCGGAGCCTACTATTTGTCCAAGCCCTGTACCAAGCTTGGTCGTAGTGGCCAGCACCTGTCATGCAGTCTTTGATTATGTGTATTAAGGGTTGGCCCTGGATTAGCAGTACCTGGTCATGAAGATTTTCCTGGATTTTAGATAGCTTTTGAGGAGATGAGGATGCTTATAATCTAAAAAAACAGGCAGGATCCGCTGTACCTGTCGTTGTACCACAGACCCCTGCCCCCATTTCTGGCATGGAGGCACTGTGGATCCTGAAATGTACAGAGTATCCTGCAACTTATTTAAAACAAAAATATTTACTCAATTTGGAGGGCCCTTTGGGCGTTGCCTCCATGTGGCCAGAGGGAGACTGTGTGCCTACCCTGCACCCTTATATGACTTTTTTACTTTTTTGTTCAGGTCACAGTATCATTCCGTGCATCTTGAAATGACAGCCAATATTATCACTCGAATCTGCTTTACTAAGTCAGCAAAGGGATGAAGGGAGAAAAGGCCACCTCTTCAATTTGGATTTTTTAAATTTATTTTTTATTTCTGGATCTGGAGGGAATAGTGAATTCAAAAAAATACACAGAAACAAAAATGTTAATGCTTGAAAGCCTGTTCAGCAACATTTTAAAAGTCTGAGATCTGAAAAACTACTGAACAGATTTAAACAAATGGACACACATTTTATGAGTAAAGTTCTACTTTCATATCAAGTTTGGTGTCAATCTGTTCAGGGGTTTGGGTTGTTGGCGCAAGCAAAATGTTCTACAAAATTTAAAATGGGAAAACACATTGGGGGTTATTCTAACTTTGGAGGAGGTGTTAATCCGTCCCAAAAGTGACGGAAAAGTGACGGATTTACCACCAGCCGTATTACGAGTCCATTATATCCTATGGAACTCGTAATACGGCTGGTGGTATATCCGTCACTTTTCCGTCACTTTTGGGACGGATTAACACTCCTCCAAAGTTAGAATAACCCCCATTGTTTTTAACACCCCATTACCCCCACACCACCCCACCCCATCCCCTGTTTAAGTTTTTTCCCCTGGTTCCACAAAGGAATGTTAAAAACAATAATGATTAGAGGGAAAGAGGACCAATACCTATTCCTGGTGTCTGCCATTATTGTTTTTACCATCCCTCCAAAGGAACCACAAATAAATTACAGATACTGGTATCCTTCAAAAGAGATATCTAACAACACTGATCTCTCACCTCATAATTGTTGGAAATTCCTACCACCATTCAAGTGCTTCAAGTCAACATAGTCAGCCAACCGCCCCCCCTAAATAACTGTTGGGCAGATGTGATAACCTGATGAGAAAACACGCAACCTAGGGTGGTTGGATGATGGTTTGTGAAATCTTTTTACTCTAGATAGACTTACAGAGTGATTTGTCAGCAACCCCATCAGGAAATTTCCCTTGGGCTACATCCAGTTACCTAGGCAGCTTTTGGCCCTTATTACAACCCTGGCGGTAAATGCTACCTACCGCCGTGCTGACGGCCGCCATCATACCATGCCCACGGCGGTATTCCGCTACGGGTATTATGACCCATACTAAGAATTCTGCCACTATACAGACACCCACACAAGTCTGCCAGCCCAAAGGTCAGTGATAAACTGCCGACAGCAAAACCCACACCGTTACCCCAACAGGAATACACCCACAGTATCACGACGCACAAATCACCGTGGAGGTCTTTCAAACATGGTAAACCATTGGTGGTACACACCGCTGCACTCAAAATACACACACATTTACAAAACACCACCACATTGGACAATTCAAACTACACACACCTGACACATATACACACACCACACCCACACACTCACACCACTATAAAACACACACCCACATTACCCACAACCCTTTCAATGAAAAACAAGATTGCCAACACAGATAGACACAAGTCAGGAGCACCCAGGCACAGAACACCATCACCCATACACCATCCACGCACATCACAGCATACACCCCAACACATCACCCCACACATGCTCACACATATCACTCACACCACATCCATGGCACCCCAAAGACACCCCAGGTTTTCAGAGGAGGAGCTAAGGGTCATGGTGGAGGAAATCATCCGGGTAGAGCCACAGCTATTCGAATCACAGGTGCAGCAGACGTCCATTGCTAGGAAGATGGAGCTATGGCAGAGAATCGTGGACAGAGTCAATGCCATGGGACAACACCCCAGGACAAGGGATGACATCAGGAAGAGGTGGAATGACCTACGGGGGAAGATGCGTTCCGTGGTTGCAAGACACCAGGTAGCAGTACAGAGGACTGACAGTGAACCCCTCTCTCCTCCCCCCAACTAACAACTTGGGAGGAGCAAGTCTTGGCAATAATGCATCCTGAGGGCCTTGCAGGAGTAGCAGGAGGACTGGACTCTGGCAAGACAAATCTTTACTACTTTATCCCCCCCACCCAACCTGCATGCCATCACAAACTCCTACCCCTACCTTCACCCCATCACTCTACCACCTCATACATACCGCACCATCACAACCCACCCATCCCAATACCAAGCCCTGCATGTAACACCAATGCATGGACCCCCAACACAGACCTGCATGGACACCCATCACCCCAGCATGCCCAGTAGAGAGACTCACCCATCCCACAAAATCACCAATCACACAAGGCCAAGCTGACAGGGAAATCACAATCATACAGGGAAACACACCCATGTACAATATGGCCCACGCAGATACAATAACACTGCATTTGCCTCCCCACGGGACATATACTCAACGTCACCGGAGAGGAGGTGCCATCTACATCATGCCCCCCCCCGAAGAGGCCCACAGTGACGACAGCAAATCTGCACGCCTGGATGACGATGACCAACCTGGCCCATCCGGGACCATTGGACAGTCGGTTCCCCTGCCACAGTCCCAACCCACCACAGAGCCTCCCACCTCAGGAAACACCAGCACAGCACCCACCCAGCGGGCCTATGCCACTGTCCCCAGGACACCTCACAAACACTGGACGATCAAGGACCAGGGTTCAGTGGCAGTGGGCACACGGTTCAGGGGACAGAGGCACAGGACAATGGGTAAGCTGGGAGGACTGCTGTGCGACAGGGGGAGGACAGGCCCAGGGAACACACTCTCCATGAGGCACTCTCCAACATCCTGGGAGCATACCACCATTCCCAGGATACGATTGGCCAGATACTGGCCAAGTTGCAGGAGACCCAGCGGCTGCAGGAGGGACAGTACCTGGGGATCAGGGATGACCTAAAAAACATCTACACCACCCTGGTCACCATTGCAAGGGTGCTGGCTGACATGGTCAAGACCATAAGGGAGACAGTGGCACAACAACGGGCGCCTGACATTAGCCAAACCGATGAACAGCCTTCCACCTCCGCCAGCGCTAGTGGACAGGAGGCCCTGCCACAGGAACAACAGGCCACCAGCACCCCACCCTCTGCAGAAGGAGAACCACCTGGCAAACAGTCCCTATGATCCAGGCAGAAGCCAGAGAACATGGCCAAGACCAACGCCAGGAAATAAGACTCTCCTGATTGTCACCCTTCTGTCCCACTCTGTCACCCAATCCACCTTGAACTGCCTTTACTCCCCTTCCTATGCCCCATTGGACAATGCACCTGTGATACCAAGAGACTGGACTCTACCATAGACTTTCCTCCACCATCAGCCCAACCCAGCCCATTGCACATCCCCCTCTACTTATGAGCACTTAAATAAACACCCTTGGAACAAATACTAATCTGGACTATGTCAAATGATCCACATATGTATTACTACAACATTATCAAAGCATTGCAACTTAAATGTACAGTGAAATATACTTTGGAATGACCTTTGGTGGGCAGCAGTACACATAGCAGGAGCCAGAGTAGGGCACAGAGATCTAAAATTAGAGATGCCAAAGGGTACAGTCAGTGGCTATACACATAGGGAAACAAGCTGCCATGTGCAATGTCCAACAGAAAACTGAAATGTAAAGTGAACTTACAGTGTCTTACCTGTGTGTCACTGGAAGTACTGCTGAATTATATTGCTTCTGTTGTCAACATCTTCTTCCTCTGCCTCCTCTTCCTCACTGTCCACAGGCTCCACCACTGCCACAAGACCATCTCCAGGCACATCCTCCTGCTGAAAAGGCACCTGGCATCATAAGGCCAGGTTGTGCAACATGCAACGATGATCTGGCCCACCTTCTTGGGTGAGTAGCACAGGGAGCCACGTGTGTGGTGGAGGCACCAGAACCTGGGCTTCAGGAGGCCGAACGTCCTTTCAATAATCCTCCTTGTACGCCCATGTGCCTCATTGTAATGTTCCTCTGCCCTTGTCCTGGCATTCCTCACTGGGGCCAGTAGTCATGAGAGGTTGCGGTAACCAGAGTCACCTGCAAATATCGGGGGACAACTGTTAGACACACACTAACCCTTAGGGACAACCCCATACGCAGACACCTACTTATAGTGTGGGGACCTTGGGCTCACCTATTAGCCACACCCGGTGCCTCTGGAGTTGGCCCATCTCATATGGGATGCTGCTATTCCTCAAGATAAAGGCATCATGCACAGAGCCAGGATATTTGGCATTCACATGGGAGATGTACTGGTTCTGCCAAACACACCATCTGCACATTCATAGAGTGATAGCTTTTTCTATTCCTGAAAACATGTTCATTTCTCCGGGGGGGGTGACAAATGTCACATGTGTACCATCAAGGGCACCAATGATGTGGGGATATGCCCTAGGGCATAAAAGTCAGCTTTCACTGTGGCCAAATCCTCTACCTAGGGGAACATGATGTAGCTGCGCATGTGTTTCAGCAGGGCTGCCAACATTCTGGTCAACACGTTGGAGAACATTGGCTGGGACATCCCTGATGCCATGGCCACTGTTGTTTGGAAGGAACTACTAGCCAGTAAATGGAGCACTGACAGGACCTACACTAGAGGGAGGATAGCTGTGGGCTGGCGGATAGCTGACATCAGGTCTAGCTCCAATTGTGCATACAGTTCTATGATTGTGGCACGATCAAGTCTGTTGGTTATGATAATGTGTCTGTCCTCCATTGTCGCAAGGTCCACCAGGGGTGGGAGGATGCCTCCATCTCATATTCAGCCTCAGCGGTTGAAGCCAATGGAAGAAAACGGTGAGCAGAGGGTCATATTCCCACATCTATTGCACTAAAGATTATTTGTTTACTTTACAGAAACAAGATGTGAATCCGACAATCAGTTGCTGTGCAAATGTCTGCTGTGGCGCAGTTAGGTGCCATGCCCTGTGCCCCCCTGAAATGGCGACTGCCTGACCTGTGAGAAGTGGAAATTAGGTAGTTGCGCTGGCATTGTGTGCCGTGGCGGTAGGCAGTCAAAGGCAGCCGCACAACTTTGCATTGGTTATCATTGGGCCCTATGGCTTCCAGGAGCCAATGACGATGTACGGCAGCAATGACGGTACGCACCACCGCAGATGTGACTGCCATTTTCTATCTGTTCAATCACTTGCTACCTTACCCTCAACAGGAGAGGACCTACACTGCAAGTGCTGCTGTGACCTGTGTCTGGAAGTGACAATGGCTCATGTGTCTGGGGAAAGGGCCCCTGCCTTATCTGCGAAGGAGTTGGAGAAACTGGTGGATGGGGTCCTACCCCAGTACACGTTACTCTACGGTCCTCCAGACAAACAGGTGAGTACACTGTGAGCATGATGCGTGGGACATGAATGTATGGAGTGCTGTGTATGTCAGCCACATGTAGGGGGGGCACAGGCATCCTGGCCAGAGTGCTGCATGTAAGGTGGTCAATGTATGTGCATCAGGGGATGGGATGGATATGGTGGGCCATGAGTGTGACAGTCCGGACGGTTGACTAATTCCCTTTTCTGCTGTCTTTTCCATGCAGGTCGGTGTCCACCAGAAAAAGGGTATTTGACATGCCATCGCCAAGGAAGTGTGGTCCCTGGGAGTCTTTGACAGGCGGAGCACCCACTGCCGCAAGAGGTGGAAGGACCTGCGCCACTGGGCAAAGAAGATGGTGGAGGCCCAGCTGGGGCTTGCCTCCCAACAAGGAAGGGGTGCCCGTCGCACCATGACCCCTGTGATCTTCCGCATCCTGGTGGTGGCCTATCCGGTGTTGGATGGGCACTTGAAGGCATCACAGCAGCCACAAGGGGGTGAATACAGATTCTGAATCCTGACTTTGCGCGTGTTAAGAGGTACCTGGGTGGGGGATGTGGGCTATGCGTGCCCCTAGGCCAGGGTGAAGATGGCAGGGTAGGTCCCTTATTGGGCAGGCTCTGAAGCACTCCTACCCCAATAGTGTTAGTGGGCATCTACTACAGGGCATGGTCCTGTGGGTTTCAGGTGTGCAGCTAATGGCTTAAGGCATTGTACCCCGTGGGCTTGTGACTATCTTTGTAAATGGTGGGGCATGGCCTAGTGTATAGGGCTGCTCCCTGTGTGTTGTGTACGCCAACGGTAGTGGTGTTAATGGCATTGACCAAGTGTATCCTCTGTTTCTCCCCCCCTTTTTGTTTTGTCACCCTGGCCTTGTGTGCATTAGCATCATCTGGCGGAGGAGCACAGGCACCGGCGACGGAGGGAGCTGCAGCCCACATGGGCCTGGAAGCCGAATCCACCGACGGTGAGGGCACCAGTGGGACGGAGGGTGAGGGGAGCACGACGACGGGGACAGGAGGGGAGACCACAGGCAGCGACTCCTCCTCCGATGGAAGCTCCCTGGCGGTGACAGACACCTCTGTGCCCACCCTAACAACAGGTACAGCCACCACCCCCCCACCAGCACCGTCCTACCAGCAGCCCCCAGCGTGTTTCCCATGCTTGCTCACCCAGGACGGTGGGCATCTCCTTCGCCCCAGGCACCCCAGGCCCTGCCGCAGTCAGCCCTGCTCCCTCAGTGAGGAGGCTATTGACCTCCTGAGATCCCTCACTGTTGAGCAGTGTACCATTCTGAATGCCATCCAGGGTGTCGAGAGGCATTTGCAACAAACAAATGCATACCTGGAGGGCATTCACTCTGGCGTGGCGGCCCAACAGAGTGCGTTTCAGGCTCTGGCCTCTGCACTGATGGCAGCCATTGTCCCTGTCTCTAGCCTCCCCCCTCCAACTTCCTCTGCCCAGTCCCAATCACCTCAACTCCAGCCTATCCCAAGCATACCTTCAGACCAGCATTCACCCAAATCAAACCACAGAAATGGCTCAGGCAAACACAAGCACCACACATCATCCCACAGGCACTCACACAAGCACCATCCCCATGCAGACACACCAACATCCACTGCCTCCACTGTGTCCCCCTCCTCCTTGTCGTCCACCTCCCTCCCAGTATTGTCTCCACTCACACCTACATGTACTACATCCACTACCTCCATCACCAGCATGCCCATCACTACTCACCCCTCACTGGCAGTCACCACCCTCACATCCATGCACTCGTCCCCTGTGTCCTCTCCCAGTGTGTCTGTGACCCCTTCTCCCAAAGTACACAAACGCAAGCACCCACCCACCCAACAGCCATCCACCTCACAACAGCATCCAGCCCATGCACCTTCACCCAAACTCAGCAGACAGACACCTCGTACAACCACTCCCTCTTCCTCCACTCCCAAAACCTCTCCTTCTTCCCGCCCCAGTGTGTCTGAAAAGATTTTGCTGGCAAACATTGACCTCTTCCCTACCCCTCCCCACCGTCCTTCCCCTCGGGCCTGGGTGTCCAGAACCGGGGCCAGCAACTCAGCCACCAAGTCTGCGTCCGCTGTGGTACCTGCAACTCACAGAGGCTCAAAGGGGGCAACCGTCAGCCCAGACAGTGTGCCACCAACCCCTGCAAAGGACAAAACCATTCCACCACCTGCCAAGGTGAAGAAGGGGACAGCATGCAGCAAGGGCAAGGAGTACAACCCACCCAGCAAGGCCTCCTCCAAAACTCCAGCTGCCAGAGCCAAGGTCACAACAGCATCTGCCAAGGTGCGGATGGGCAGAAAACCCAAGGCAAAGCACTTCAGCTGTCGGAGGCTGCAGGTGAAGGCCTGGTGCCCACCAGCACAACCGACAGCCCCGCCACCTGCACTGCGGGCAGCACTGCCAGCCGCCCCGCCGCAAGCACCACCACCTGTAACACAACCTGCACCACCGCTAGCACCACTACTGTCAGCAGCAGCATCCCCAGTGGGCAGCCATCCGAGGCTGCAGGAGAAGGGCTGGAGCCTCCCTCCACGACTGGCAGACCGGCACCTGCACCACAGCCAACACCGCCAGCAGCCACGCCACAAGCACCGCCACCTGCACCGCTGACAGTAGGACCACTACCAGCAGCAGGAGTCCCAGCGGGCAGCTGTCTGAGGCTGCAGGAGACGGGCTGGAGCCTCCCACCACCACTGGCAGCACTCCCAACAGCTCCGACACTGCCACCAGTTTGCAGCCTTAGCTGCCGCAGGATGGAGTCTTGCCCTGCCTTCATGGACTATCATGATACCTGGTCCGTGCAAATCTCGTGCCTCAGACACCCAGGTGAGGGAATGTGAACTGCCACACCCCAAGTGCTCCATCACTGGGCACAAGGCCACCTCCAGATCCAGTGGAGATATGCATTCACTCACCCCACCTTGGCAGGATGAAGCACACTGGGCACAAGGCCCCCCTCCAGAACCAGTGGAGAAGCTATTCACGAGAGAGACTGTGGCTTTGCACTTCCCACGACTAAGGAGTGGGAAAACCACCTCGTTGAGAGACTGTGGCTTTGCACTCCCAAGGACCAAGCAGTGGGCAAAGCACCCACTTGAGAGACTGTGGCTTTGGACTCCCCAGGTCATCGCTGTGGGCAAACCACCCACTTGGGAGACTGTGGCCTTGCACTCCCCAGAACATCACTGTGGGCATGGAGCCCCCTCCAGCAGCAGTGGCGTTGTCACATCTTCCGTCTGAGGTGCCCCCCCTTCCCCGTCCCCCTGAGGTGCCTGTGTGTTTTTGACCTGATGCCCCTGCAGTGTTCTCTCCGTATTGAGACAAGAGTCATGTGTGGGCTTGGCCCATGATTTTTGGGCCAGTGGCCCATGGACATTTGGAAAGGACAATATATGGCCTTATGTACATATTGTATATTTTTGTAAATACTGTTTTTCTATTCGTTATGTATATCTGCCTATTTCGAATGTATCACTGATTTGACTCAATTCATTTTGTCCTTGCGTTCTTCCAGGGGGTTACGGGGTGTAAATGTAATTTTGTTGCATATGTTTGTGTGTATGGTGTGGGTGAGGGTGGTGGTGGGGGTTTGGCGTGTTGTGTGTGTGTGTGTCACTCTCTTTTTTCTCCCCCTCATCCCCTGTGTACTAGGTGCAGTACTCACCGTGGTCATCGCCACCGCCTTTGGTATTCCTGGTAGATGAGGAGGTAGACCAGCATGGGCAGGACCTGTAACTCGGGCTCAATGGTGTCTAGGTTCTTCGTTGAGTGTCGAGAGGTGAGTGGTTTCCCTTCTGTGTTCTGTTTCTGCCGTGCTTTTGATGGCGTTCGTACCGCCCCGGAAAAGCTGGCGTATTGGCGGGTTGTGATGGGGTGGGTGGTACATTGTCTGTTGGCGGTGACCGCTGCAGTGTTTGTTGCTACTGCTGTGGCTGTCGGAGTGTTAAAGTGGCTGTCTGTGTTGGCAGTTTCTGCCATGGTCGTGATCCCATTTTTGTTACCGCCGGCCTGTTGGCGGTATTACCGCCGCTTTAACACTGACCGCCATGGTTGTAATGAGGGCCTTTGTGTTTACGTGTACTCATAATAGGTTGGCTGATATCATGGATAGTAGCCCGCCGTCTCTTTTCCTCTTGCTCACACATACACACACTCTGCAAGATATATATATATATGTGTGTATATATATATATAAATATATATATAGATAGATAGATAGATAGATAGATAGATAGATAGATAGATAGATAGATAGATAGATAGATAGATAGATAGGTAGAATAAAGTATAGATACATTTTTATCTGCAATCGGTAAAAAAAAATTGCATTTTCTAAAGGAAGGCTGTGTTTATGGGATGGAATCTCATGTGTACCTAAAATCTTCAGCGATGCAAACTTCTGACACACATTTTCTGCTCTGTTTACACTGAGCTCACCGTTCTGCATCAGACTTGATTACTGTATTTAACCTTCGAAATGAGAACAGATTATGATGCACAAACAAACCCGAAGTGTGAAATGAAAGACGTTATCATTCTGTTTTTTTTCCCAGATCTAAGCAAACCTCAGCCGATCGCATGGCAGTTACAGAGCTTTAGATGATTCATTAAAGTGACTTTTTTGCAAGCTAAAAATAAAATGATAGAACACACTTTAATACAGAGCCCTGCCAGGGGAAGCTGTATCATATATTTTGTAGTATTTAGATAATTTGCATCCCTAATCAGGGGAGAGGGCATGCACCAAATGAATCCTTGATATCACTTATATTCAGAACTGATACTAATTAAAACAAAGTGAAATGTCAAATGAGCTGCTTGATCCGGATTTTTGTTGTTCTCTTGAAATAAGTGTGAATAATGTTATCTGGGGTGTTACTTTCATATTGATCATAGTCGTAGTTGCATCAAAGAACATGGCAAAGGGTAAAAGTGTGATTCATAGACTAAACCTTTTGAAATTCTGACATTTCTTCACTTTCCTTTATGGTGAAATATTCATCAACTCCTCGGCTTGATTAATGTAACTCTTACTTTATGGAACTACCTCTGTCTGGCTGCCTCAAAAAATTCTTAATTTTGTGAGATGGGTTTTTGCTTCCTTCTGTGCTTCTTGCACCTCAGCTCACCCCAAAATGCGACTTACTTTGCTGTTAAAACCCCTTCCTCTGGTCGGTCCGATATGGGGATGTTTGATCTGGTTTGGTTCGCTTTTGCCCCTCACATGTTTGTCTCATCAGGATCTTACTTGACAATGCCTAGTACTGAGAGTCTCCGGAAAAGCTCCCCAGCCTAGCAGGTGACAGGGGGGAAACCTCCTCGCCCTTTCTTAACAAAGGTGCCAGCACGGGTCCTGATTTCCCTGCACCCTTCTTGCACCTCAGCTCACCTCAAAATGCGACTTACTTTGCTGTTAAAACCCCTTCCTCTGGTCGGTCCGATTTGGGGATGTTTGATCTGGTTTGGTTCGCTTTTGCCCCTCACATGTTTGTCTCATCAGGATCTTACTTGACAATGCCTAGTACTGAGAGTCTCCGGAAAAGCTCCCCAGCCTAGCAGGTGACAGGGGGGAAACCTCCTCGCCCTTTCTTAACAAAGGTGCCAGCACGGGTCCTGATTTCCCTGCACCCAAATAGACTCCAAGAGGATAGGTCAGAGTAAAAGAGGGGTCTCAGGTAAGAAGAGTTGAAAGTGAGAAGGGGCAATTGCCTTCTCACTTGGAGTAAGTCTGGCATTCTAGCTTTCTGTAGCACAGCTCTTGTGATGGGATCGGATGATAAGAGCATTTCCCCAGGTCCTCAAACTCACTGTACCTATCTTCAACCACCCTACACACCCAAGGCGCATCCAGAAGTAATTGGATCCAAAGACAAAAGCTACAAACCCCTATTTTACACATAAAAAGGCTGCAACCAACTGTAATACTTGTACTAATAGAGACGAAAGGTTATTTTGCTTGTCAAGACATTTGTTGACAATGGCTTAATGTTGCTAGTTTGAATTAAATTACGTTGATTGTTTACACATTAATAAGCTAATAGAGGCTGCAATGTAACACAAGGAGATGGTCAAGTATAGAACTCATCCCTAAGTCCCTTGACCAAACAAAACTGTAATCAATCTCTCAAGCTTGTTCAGACCTGACAGAACTTCTTGACATAACCAACAGCAATGAGTGTTTGCAGGTTGGACTTGTCACCTGCCTTTTGCATGGTAGAGACCCAATAGCAAACTTTGCTTCAAACCCAGACATAGATGAGCAGAACAGCACATCTTTTTAAAATTATCCATCAGGGGGGCGTGGTCTGGCCATGGGTAAAGATGGCCACCAAGTTTGGGAGCACCGCAAGGCTTTGGGCTCTGGTCAGCGACGGGGGGCACTCTGGGTGCCACACACCCTCACATTTTGACCCGGGAGTCCCCCCCTCCAATGGTGGAAGATGTCACGTACAGAGCCGCGGTCTGGGCACGCGGCCCAGAGCCAGAGGAGAGACGCTGTGAAAGTGCCTACTGGAGACCAGAGAGCTGCGGCCCACCATAAGAACAGGCTGGCAGCGCAGAAGGGAGAAGCTGAAAGAAAAGGTCAAGGTGTTTTGTGCCTGCGCCTCTGAGCCTTTTGACACAGGCCGCCGCATGAATACCTGGGCCGGGTGAGAGGAGTGTCGGATTGGGGGAGGGAAGGAGGCGAGGAGAGAAGCCCTCTCTGGAGGAAAACCGGCCTCAATGTTTTGCAAGTGCGGAGTGTGCTCGCCAGCGGATGAGGGGTGACGCAGTGCCGAAATACCGGTCCCGCAATTATACAACTGGGCCTGCCCTCAGGGCCTGAGAGCTCAGCGGAGGCTTCAGAGAGACAGTTGGGGGCGCTGAAGATCTTGGATGCCCCACCACATTACCCCTGAGTGGACTCTTTCTCCTGCCCAGAAGGACGGGGGCCTGACCCAACACATTAACCCGGGAGGGGGACACGAAGGGATGCAGTGGGGCGTATTGAGGGCCCACCGGCCAATGTGAAGTAAAGCCCCTGGACCGGGAGGACGCACAAAGATGGGTGTGATCAGACAAGGCCTCCCCGATAGCGTTCTATAGCCATGGCGAGTGGAGCCCTTTACCCCTGCCGTTCCATCACATAAACTGGAAGCTTCTGTGTTCCCTAGCCCTCTCACCTCCTAGGTGCACTGCCTGTACCCAGGACTCCTGGCCCCCACCAACACAGGTAGAACGCACAGACGTGGCCTTAGAGAGAGACCCCGCATTGGAATTTCTTCCTCTCTCATCACTCCAACCAGCCTGGGACCACCAACTGGGCCTCCAGCCCTGAGGACCACTCCCCAGACAAAGTTCTGCGATGCCCGGCGGGAAAACAGCAAGTAAATCCTCAGGCAAACCGGCACGACAGGTACTTTTTTCAGAGGCCTTGCAGCTTAACAAACCTGCATCCTCGCCCATACAGTCCCCGGATATGGCCGACTCTGAGCAAGTAATAACAATGGACCGCATCCTACAGGAGATCACAGCGGTCAGGCGCAGACTTGAAGGTATGGATACAGCTATAACCTCACTGACACTGGAGACCAAATCAATGTGCTCAGAAATAGCAGGATTTCCGACTCGAGTATCAGGACTGGAACACCAAATGGCAACCATGGAGGACCATGTTCACAAGGCCATGGACAAAGATCAGGAACTCCTGTTCCTTCGTAGTAAACTCACAGACCTAGAGGACAGAAGCCAGAGAGATAATATCTGCCTTTTTGGATTTCCGGAACACGTAGGAGGTACAGACACTTTCTCTTTCCTCCGCTCCGTCCTCCCAAAACTGACCCAAATTGCCTTTGACCCGCCATTAGAATTTCAGAAGGCACATCGTCTGGGTCCAAAGAGAAAAGACGGAACCTCCAAACCTCGCCCAATCATTGCCTGCCTCTTGAGACATGGCCAGGCCCAGCAACTCCTCTCAGCGGCCCGAGTACACGGACCCATCAAAATGGATGGCTTCGAGATCCGCATAACGGCTGATTTCTCCAGAGAAACCAACGACCGCTGGAATGGGTTCCTAGCACTCGGGCCCAAAATGAGACAATTGGAAGTAAAATATGGGCTGTTCGAACCAGCGAGACTGTGGGTCACCAAGAATGGAGTATCCAAGGACTTCTATAACCCAGAAGACCTACACATTTTCTTGGATGGCCTACAACCCGAATCTATGGACACAACATCCCCAGATCGGCCTCTGCAGCCATCTAGCGACAACCAAAGCACCTTGCCTCCAACAACAAACCAGGAAGGGACGGACTGATTTGAACCCGATCACCGGCTCAGAGGTAGAGACCTGGAGAGATTTGCGAAGACCCACGACGCAAGGAGACAGGTTCTGCAAGCGGTGGCGCTCCACACACAGCTTTCGGACAGAGATAAATCTCGCTCCCCCCTGAAGCCCACGCCAGCTCCTCCCTGACCCTGAACCTGAACTTGAGCTCATTTGAACATCCCTACACTTGCCTATGAACGCAGTCATGCTGTGAGGACTTTGAGAGCTCAGAGACTCATTGAGTGCCCGGAAAGATCATTAATAGATTGTCGGACAGATGAGTACCGGACCGTGGGTTGAAGTTATAAAGTTATAATGTTATATAATCACAATGTTTCTGGAGCTATAACATACTTTAACTGTGCAGCATTTAACATTTAGTCACAGTTTTGGTTTTGATTGAGCTTTACATGCCAATGAGGTATACACAAACACAAGCACTGCCTCTTATTGTTTATTGTTTTTGCTCCTTTTATGCCGTTGTTTCACTTCTACACCTCCTAGAACTATTCAAATTAGACTCTGCTGCATCCTACCCCCTACCCCCTTCCCCTGTCACACCAATCTTAGTGGAAGAGACCACTGTCTGGATAACCCCTTGATCAGATCAGACCCTCATGTTCACGGGGTTGTCGGGTGATCTCCTCACCTCCCACTACCCCCCCATATCTGCCTAGGCAATAAACATATCAATAATTGCTCATCACAGCGGCTCCCCTCCCCCTCCTCTCTCAGTCGATGCGCTCCCTTACAGCCCTCAGTGACCCCGTCTACTCCTGAGGTCTGCTCTTCTCTGTCCCTTGTGGAGACGGACCCTTAGTGCTCTGCTCAAACCGGGGCCTAAATGGCTGAGCGTGGGAGCCCCATAGGTTCGGCCCATAGTCAACAGACCTGGCCCTTTGGACTTTTGGTCTCATACTCCTCCCATTAGCTACCTAACCTGCCTCTCTTTCTCTACTTTCTTCCGCTCTATCCCTGCCTGTCCTCTGTATCTTCCCACCCTTCTGCTCTTTGCTTTTGATTTTCTCCTTTATCCTTCTCCTCTCTTCTCCCTATCCTACTCACACCCCTTCCTGCCTTTTCCCCTCCCTCCCACGTCTACTCCCACACTTTCCCCCGACAGGGGGTCGCCTAACGCTTGTCACTCTGCCACTTCTTTAACCCACCTTGATAGACCAGTTGTCCTAACCAATGCCTTCCTCCAACCCCCCTCTCCACCCTAACAGACCCCCCTAGCTCCACCATCATGTCCAGCCCTACTTTTGCTGTGGCCTGTCCCTTACATATCGTCTCCTGGAATGTCCACGGCATGACGCATTTTGTGAAACGGAAGAAAATACTATCCTACCTCCAGTCCAAACATGCTGATATAGCTCTTTTCCAGGAGACACATCAGTATAGCACAGAATCCAGTAAACTACGTAGGGACTGGGTGGGAAAGGTACTCTTTAGCTGTTGCCCTCGACTTCAAGAGGTGGGAGGCGGTGCCCCATGGAGATGCAGGGTTGCGATCCTGCTACGGAAGATACTACCCATTACTGTTATCAAAATATGGGAGATTCCTGAAGGGATATACATGTTTGCCAAGCTGAAGCTGGGAGACTTATCGATTTGTGTGGGCTCCATATGCACTCCAACTGGCCCTAAAAGAGGGTTTTTACAACTCAACCATCTTCTGGCTGAAATTAGAGCAACTCGTTACATCATAGGGGGGGACTGGAACTGTCCTCTCGATATTAGCAATAACCATGACAGAGCTCTCCTAATTGATGTGATGGCTGATGCGAGCTGGTAGACTGTTGGAGGCTTACACACCCAACCGACAAGGAATACACTTTCCTGCCGCCTGTACATGGTACTCAATCCCATATGGACTTTTTCTTGGTGTCGCACAATACTGTAGCCCAAACACAGGATACTAGTATAATGGACTTTGGCCTATCGGACCACCCCCCAATTAAATTATTAGTACAGACGGGTTCATATCCCGGCTGCAATCCCTGGCACTTCACCGCTCCTCTCTATAGATCTCCCAGGACAAGATCCACCTGCAGAACCATGTGTCCACTTACGTGAGGGAAAATGTTGGCACTGTCAGCTCCAACAGGGTTTTGTGGCCAAATGATGCAAGATGCTGCTATCGACAACAGAGACCGGAAAGCTCGCCAAGCGGTCCTAGAGGAAGATATAAGACATCTAAGGAGAGAGTATACCATCAAGCCATCTCTGGGCTGGCGCTGCTCTCTGGAATGCACCTGTATGGCGGATAATGAACTCTACACATCACATGCCGAATACGCTCTAAAACAGCCGCAGGGCAGACACTATGAACAAGGGGAGAAGGCTGACTGGTTACTAGCGGCACAGATCAGACAAAGGGAGGCAGCCCTAGCTATTCGGTCCGTCATGTCTGCGAAAGTTGATATACTCACTAGACCACAGAACATTGTAAACAAATTTGCAGCTTTCTATACCCCGGAACCAATGTCTGACCCTGCACACATAGCAGCCTTTCTAAACAACATAGCTCTGCTGTGACATTCGGCTGAAGGCCGTTCTCTCTTAGATGGAGAGTTTATTAGGGCTGAAATAGAACAAGCCATTTCCAATCTCCCTTACCACAAAGCGCCATGGGAGGACGGTTTCCCTACAGAATTTTACAAATGGGCTGGTGACCAGGCGATTTGCGCTGTCCATGATGCACTTAATGAGGCATGGCAAGAAGGGTCTTTGGGCGCAATGTCCAATAGAGCAATGATAGCTGTCATACCCAAACCAGGACAGGACCTGCTATTATGCGCCAGCTATGGCCCCATATCTCTACTGAACAGGCGTTTTAAACTACTGGCCAATATCCTGGTGGCCTGCCTGCATAAAGTCATCCCCTCTATGATACATTGCGACCAGGTGGGCTTCGTGCGGGGACGCTCCTCTCGGAATCATAGACCCTTAGCTATACCCTGTGGGAAGCCAAGACCATCCCGGTGGAGGCTTTCGCCCTGTCCCTAGACGCTTTGAAAGCATTTGACTGGATATAATGGTCCTATCTCTTTGCCATCCTGTCAAAATTTGGATTGGGAGACCACTTCATGGCCAAGGTTCATCTGCTCGATGACCACCCCACAGCCCAAGTCAATTGTTGGGGCTTTCTATCAGACCCCTTTCCAATACCAAGAGGGACATGGCAGGGATGTCCTCTATCGCCGCTCCGGTTCTTACTGGCAATGGAGCCTCTTGCGGCTACTATTCGTCAGTCCCCACAGATCACGTGTATACCCCTGAAGGAGGGAACCTCCACAATATACTTATATGCAGATGATGTGTTACTCACTATCACTGAGTTGACGAGGTCCCTGCCGGCTTTACTGCAGATCATAGATGGATTTGCATTACACTCCGGTTATCGGGTGAACTGGGACAAGAGTAAGCTGCTGCCTCTCTCATTCACGACGACGAGAGCCGCATTGCATAGCTATCAGTTCCGGTGGACCCCGTCCCGCCTCAAGTATCTAGGAATCTAGGAATATTTGTCAACCGGGGTTTAGAACGTATTGTGCCAGGTAACTTGGACCCCCTTATAGTGCGCATGAAATTAGACTTTGCGAAATAGTCACAATTGAGCTTCTCCATGTGGGGTAGGGTACAGGCAGTAAGAATGGTCACACTCACACGTTTTACCTATGTTCTAGGCATGATCCCACTCCAAGTCCCTCTTTCGAAACCCAGACAAATAGAAGCAGCACTGAGAGCCTTTGTGTGGGGCTCCACACGTCTGTGACTGATACCGGCGAAGCTGATGGCACGTCGATCTAGCGGGGGCCTGGGACTCCCTTCCATAGAGCACTACTCTTTGGCTCTCCATTTATCACAATTAGCATACATGTTACCCGGGAACCCGGAACAACCACAATGGGTAGCTACGGAGAAACTCCTACTTTCCCATTCTGGCAGTCTAACCAGCCAACCCGATGCTCACAGCAATGCATGTAGCCTGGCGCAGAGCACACCGTCTTCTCGCTATACATCCCTTCTTACATACTCAAGCCCCCTTATGGGAAAATAATAACTTACAGATCACGGTAGCTACCCTTAATTGGCCACAGTGGAGCAAGGCGGGTATTGCATGCTTGGCTCATGTTGTCAACAATGGATCACTCCAGCCTACGAGTGGAATACAATCTCCAGAAGAGACAGGAATGGCGATATCTCCAACTCAAACACTGTCTCCGACAAACAATGGGCCTTGCTCCTTGGGAACTCAAGGCCTCCCCAGTGGTTACTTATTGAAAAGCATGTTATCGCCATAAAGGTGTAATGGCAAGCCTATATGATGTGCTAACGTGTCACCTTCACTCGCAACCCCTCCTCGAAACGTTACGCTCTAAATGGCAGGCCCGTTTACTGACGGACTATTCATTGGAATACTGGACGGACATACTAGATACCATAGATAGGGGAACCAGGGAAGCTCGAGTGAAATTCTGTCTCTTTAAGATATTGCATGACTGGTACTGGACTCCCCTGAAACTGCACAGAGCAGGATTACTACCACATGCCAAATGCTGGCGATGCCCAGTGACTCGATGTCATCTACTCCATATCATATGTGAATGTGCCTCAGTCATACCCCTATGGGAAACGGTGAGTTCCACCCTCAGAGATTCCATGCCACTTCAATCACCACTCACTCCCCCGACCATCCTCCTACATGACACAAGCCCCTTCCCCAATCTATCACGATTGCAACAAAGACTCTTACATACGGCCCTCGTAACAGCTAAGATATGCATCCTCCGACACTGGTGGTTAACGGCCTCTCCAACCCTGGAAGAATGGATGATGGCTATGATCCGAATAGCCACCCATGAACGTTTTATCTATAACCTACAGGATCATGCAGCCTTATTCACCCAGGTTTGGGCCCACTTCCTAGCAGAAGTGCCATAGCTCCTTCACCATACATTTCCCTTCTCCCTCATCCACACAAAGGATTGCGGAACTTCATTCAAAGCCTCAACATACCCTTTACCCCCTCCTATCTCTTTCCTTAACTCCCCATACCTCTGACTCCCTTTCCCCCCTCCTTCCCTCCCTCTCCTTTCTTCCCTATCCTTATTTTCACCTCCTCACCTTCTCCTCTTCTCACCGGACCTTATCCACCCACCACAGATCCTTCACCAGCCTCATCGCGAACCCCCCTTCAACCAACTAGAGGACTTGGCCTGTTGCTACCGACTGCTGTGGACTACACCTCTCACAGACCGGCACCCCCCCAACAAGGCTCTAAACTTTACCTCGCTGGCCAACACTTAGCGTCAAAACTGGTAGCCAGGATGGATGGGTTGCTCATGGACTACCACCCAGGGGATGTTCCATTACTGGACAGCGGACATCACGACCATGCCTCCTGCCCTTAAGGCCTGACTAGAGCACCCGGACATGTACGTCAATTGGACGCTATACCCTACACGTAGAAATACGCTGTCCTTTAACCAGCACAGTTTTAGTGTGTACCATTGAATTTCTGTATTAAAGAATTGAAAATAAACAAACAAAATATCCATCAGTTATTTTCAATTGGATGATGAATAATGCATGGAAATTTAATATGAACAAGACAGAGGTACTTATACTTGGTTTGATTAAGACTGGTTGGTATGATATTTGGTATATGAAAGAGCTTTCCTGGAAACCTACTCCGAGAACTGTGGTATGGAATCTAGGTGTCTACTTAGATGATATCCTATTGCTATGTCAGCAAGTTTATAAAGTGGTGAATCTTTCTTTTCTTATTCATGAGGATTGTAGAATAGTGGAGCTGGTCCTAATATAATTGAGGGCTGACTTTGGCAACAGCCTGTGTTTGGGGATCACAATGCACTCATAAGGAAGCTCCAACTATTGTAGAATATGGCTGTTTGATTACTTTTTTACCTTAAAAGCCCATCACATTTTTCACTATAGAGGCACCAGCCCCACTTGCTTCCCATTGAAAAAAAAATCTAGTTAAACCTCTTTATGTGCTAGATCAAGTAGCACACAAAAGGGGCCATCTCTATCTCCAGGATAAATTACTGAGATACTGCTGGACTAGGTAGCTACAGTCAGCCCATGAAAACAATACAAAACTATCTAGTTCTAAGGAAGTTCACCATGGAAGTCAAGGCTTCACATATGTAGCAGCCAGATTTTGAAATCCACTTCCACATTCTCTGAAACCAATGGATATGTACTTCCTCTTTAGAAAATAATTACAAACAATCCTATTTGAGTAATCTGATAAACAATAAGTGAGTATAAATTGGAGCTGATCCCAGTGTTGGACTTTGCCTTCTCTGCAGGATCACCCCCAGACTTTTTGCCTTCACCCTCCCTGGTTTCTGAGCTTGTGGTTGTTGGCCTTTAGGACTCTTAGGCCCATATTTATACTTTTTAGCACCGCATTTGTGTTTTTTTTACTCAAAAGCAGCACAAACTTACAAAATACAATGACATTTTGTAAGTTAGCGCCACTTTTGCATAACAAAATAATGCAATTGTGGCGCTAAAAATGTATAAAAATGGGCTTTAGTGGGCTTTACCACTGCTAACCATTAGTTTAACCCAATTGGCACATTTAATTTACTTGTATCTCCCTAGTGAAGCAGTACTACATGTACCTAGGGCCTGTGCATTAAATTCTACTAGTGGGCCTGCAGAAGTGTGCCAACCATTTAAGTACCCTTTTAAAGCATGCCTCATGCCTGCAATTGCGGTCTGTGTGTGCAGTGTTAAACTGGAATTTCAACCTGGCAAAATAAACCCCTTTCCAGGCCTAAAACGTATTTTTTTTAATACATAAAAGTCATCCCTATGATAGAAACTAAACAGCCCATGAGGCACGGTGCATTGTACTTTGAAAGCTGGACATGTACCTTTAAGGTGTACATGCCCTTGTAGTGAAAAACTCTCAAAATTGTTTCTCACTTTTGCAAGGCCTGCCTCATTCTTATGATAACATTGGGTTACCTTATTACATTTAGTAAGTGATAACATTTGATTGGGAGTGAGTAGGAATGTCATGGTTGGTGTCTGAGGAATTGTGATTTAATACCCCCTTTAATGGTAAACTTGTAAATCAAGTCACAATTCTGAAAATGCCACATTTATACAGTTGCCATTTTATTGTCCTAGCCATTTGGTGTCTGCAGCCTGTGTCCTGGTCACATGAATAGATGTAGTTGGCAGTTGGCCTTTGTGTTTTCTTTCCAGATAGTATCACAATAGAGGTGCTGGGTGTTGGCAGGATGGACCATCCTGGCTTGATTGGGGGGGGACAGAGCTGTCACCTACCACCCTATCCCAAGCTGAAGTGACTCTAAGGGTCAGCTGACAGACATGTTTTGAGCTACAGATTCCACTCTTTAACTGCTCAGCTTACCTGCTGCAGCTGGACCTGCCTGGACCTGGAACTGTACATGACTGAGCCCTGCTGGACTCTGCTGGAGTGAGTTCCCAATCCCCAAGATGTGCTTCCCTGGTCTGGACCCTTGGTTTGACTTCAGTTGAGCTCCTCCCTGAAAACAAGAAGGGATCCCGAAGTTTTGGGCTCTTTGTGACTGCGAACAGCCCATTTGTGTCAAGATCTTGCCACCCACACCAATCGCCAACACGAAACTCCAGTGAACAAGACTCTTCACGCTACAGCGACCACTAGCAATGACCAGCAAAATGAGGTCTGCACTTTAACTACAGCATAAACAGCCCGCTGTGTCCAAAGCAAATCAACAACAATGATCGTCCTTGATGCCTGACAAGATCTTTGTGCTAGTATCTTTTTCAGCAGGACTAACCTGGTCCCTGTATTTGGTCCATGCTCCATCACAATCAGCCTGACTTTCCCCCAGTTCTGCATGACCAGGCAGCCGTAAGTGTTACTTTGTGCTTTCAAGCACTATACTTACCCAACACCTTTACAATTGCATATCTTTAGTTCTACTGTTTGGATTTTCGTCCTTTTGTTGGCAATTCATTTATGAAATGTTACAGTATTTTTCTAAATTGGTGTGGGGTTTTATTTGTGTTGTGTTGTCACTTTATGACTGTTTCTGTGCTGCATAAATACTTTACACCTTGCCTCAAAATTAATTCTGACTGCTTTTGTGCCAAGCTACCAGAGGGTTAAGGGCAGGTTAATTTAGTAACTTTTTGCGATTCACCCTGAGCAGAGTTTTACCCTCCCTCACCAAACAACCCAATTTCTCACAACCAGTATGCCGTCAGGGTAGCAGATCGCACATCATAAATATATTAACATAACATGCAAATAACATGGAAGAAGTGACCAGGTATTTATGTCCCACTTCTACCATGCACGACCTTTCCACTTGATATACCATTTAAAAGCACTGGGTCCGCATTTGGCTGGCAGCATTCTTACAAGTGCTCAAAATCCCTCTTTTGCACTAAAGTTCCAGTTTACCTTGGTGACTTAACCTTGTAGGCAATCCCCATGTTATGAAATAACTGCCTTATCAGCCATTGAAACACCTCATCTTTAGTGCAGCCACTGACTGCACCTGGAGTTGTTCTATTTGACCAGGAGTCTGCAGGAAGGTTCCATTCCAAAGGGCCTTATCTAACAAGCACACGGAAATATAACCACAGCCCTGTAATATTGACGGGTACTCACAGTGAGTTAGCATTTAAGGCCCTGTGTGGTGTGAATAATACTGTTAATATGAAAGGTCGTTGGCCCAGTCAGAATCAGGTATCAGGTTTTCCCTAAAAAATCTGGATCTGGTGTTACATTTAGCTACACAAAGCACGACGAGGATTTCGGTTTTTGATAATTGTTTCACTCCTAGCCCCTTGAAACATGGTCTCATCCATCCGCTTTGAAAAACAAATCTGCAGACTCGAAAAAAAGACAATTAGCCCAGTTCTTTAAAGGTATTACCAATCTGTGTAAATTCTCAGAGGACCGTATGTGCTTTATTATTGACTACATTGGCTGTATAATGATTACATGCACATGTGCAGAACTGAGCTGTAGTGTGCTTATGCTCACAGTAGCATTATCTACAGCTATCTAGTAACATTGACAGTCTTGCAAACTCTCCAAGCTAGTGCATGAGCTGCAGAAACCATTATTTCGTTCTCTTAGCAAGTGTGTTGTTGAGCAGCTGGGTAAAAGGTTATGGTGTGTCCCAGACAAATGTTTTACCTTAAGACTTCCGGATATTTCAGTACTGTCTCAGTTGCTCACATTTCCTCAATGACGCTCTTAAGAGCTTTATTGTCTAAGTTCTGCAGTGCTGAAAGAATGCCCCTATTTGGGCACTTGACATGTTTTCATAGCAAATAGCCCACTTTGGTACAGTAAGGAAATCTTTCTCTCGCTCTCTCTCTCTCTCTCTCTCTCTATATATATACTGTATATATATATGTATATATATATATATATACCTCTCTCTCTCACGGGCGCCTGTGGTTCACCATCATACAGGTCTGTTTTTATAACCCTACAAATGCCAACAAACAAAGTGAAATCTACTAAAAATGTGGAACTGTCTAAGGGAAAACCTTTCATTCCGTGGCACGATGGGAGCCATAATTCTCATAGTTAGAGATACAGGAAGATATAGTAACACACAAAACATATAAACACACAGACAGACACAAGGCATGTGTTAAACCTGTCATCCTTGGCATGGTTTCGGATGACATTTTGCCCTCCTACCTCCAAAATTGCTGAATTCATTTTTGCTGGCTTTAGGACTCTGGGCACTTTCCACTCATGACCAGTGCTAAAGTGCCTGGGTGCTTTCCCTAAAATGTGGTAACATTTGGCATATCCACAGCTAGCATATTTAATTTACTTATAAGTCCCCAGTAAAGTGCTCTACATGTGCCCAGGCCTTGTAAAGTAAATTCTACCGGGGGGCTGTAGCATTGATTGTGCAACCCACTTTAGTAACCCTTTAAACATGTATTAGGCCTGCCATTGCGTAGTCTGTGTGTGCAATTTTAAGCTGCTATATTGACCTGGCAAGTTAACCCTTTTGCCAGGCCCAAGCCTTCCTTTTAATGCATGTACGTCATCCATAAAGTAGGTCCTGGACAGTCCTAATGGCAGGGTGTAGTGTATTTCAAAAGTAGGATCCATACTTTTAAGTTTTGAATGTCCTGGTAATGAAAAACAATTAAATATGTTTTTTTTCACTACTGCAAGGCCAATCTCACCCATAGGTTAACATTTGGATTACCTGATTACATTTTATAAGTGTAATTTCCAATTGGGAAGAGATAGATATTTAGAGTGTGATTTCCCTGGTCTCACAATTTTAAATCATAACTCATGGTAAAGTTGGATTTTATGTTGCAAGTCTGAAAATGCCACTTTTAGGAAGTTGGTATTTTCTTACTTTAACCATTCCATGCATCTGCCTGACTCTGAATACACTTCTGGGGGTTTGTGCATTCCCTGTTGAGAGCCACACATAAAGGGAGCTTAGGTGTGCCTGATGGGCCATCCATATACTGATGGGCCATTAACATCCTGATGGGTCATCCTGGGCAGGACGGGAGGGAGGAGCTGACATTTGCACCTGAATAGGCTGTGCCTATCCCTACACAAAGAGCTGCATACCCTGCTGTAGTGAGTCTGGAGCCAGGGCAGGAAGGGCAAGGACTTTGTGCACTTCAAAGTCCTCTTTTCTGAGTCTCCCTCACTTCAAAGGCACAACTGGGTATTCTACTTGGCTTCTCACCCTCCAAATCTGTACACTTCTTGACCTGAGGACATTCTGCCAGGAAGAATGACTCCTGTGCTGCTTCACTGTGCTGAACTCCTGCTCTGCTGTGCCTGCCCTCCTTGCCAAGGAGTGAGAAGGACTGGATATCTACATCCTCAGAACCAAAGTGACTCCAAGGGCTTGCTGGCTTGCCTCCCGTTCTGAAGTCTCAGGATTTCAGAGACTTCACATCATCCTGCAATAGCACTTAGACTTTCCTTGCTGTAAGTCTTGCCCTGCCAAGTGATGCCAATCGAGTCCTGTGCCCTTGGAAGTGGGTATAAAGTGCTGCAACTGTAAAATCCATATATCGCCGTCATTGATCCAGTGGGAACTGATGCATCACCCCTCTGACACCAACACATCACTGATCAAGGACTTTGCATTGTTGGTGCTTTATGTTTCTAAGCACTATATTTGCAGGTATTCTTTAAAAAATCATATCTTGACCTACTCTTTGGAGTTTTGTCATTTTGGTCTTGTTTAGTGAAATGGGGTAGCATTCCAATCCATCGTTCTCCTACCCACCATGCCACCTCAGTTTGGACCCTGCCATATGCAAACCAGTCCTGACCCTGCTCCAACTGGAATAGTCCAGATTGAACTGCAGGGCCAGCTTCCCACTGACACAAGCAACCAAAGACCGTTTTCACCCTGATTGTGGCTTGTCAGTTGGGTGTAGCTTGGTTATAGTGGCACAGTGAACAAGAGATCCCCATCGGGGCATACCCTTGGCCACTTAGAGTGGGCCATCAAACACACAAAATGGTTCTGGTAGGAAGATTTGCAATTTGCTAACAATGCCACCTTAGTTATGGCCCAGCCATATTCAAATCAGCCTTGGCCCTGCTCCAACAGGAACAGTCAGTCCTAAACTGCCAGGCCAATTCCTCCTCAAGCATCCATCGGATGTATCTTGGTTCTAGTGGCACAGTGAGCACAGGACCATGTCTGGCCAAACCCTAACCCCTCAGCACAGTACATCAACACACACAAAAGGTGGTAGGAGTAATGCTTGCAATTTGTCAAAAACTGGCATTCGCTTGGGTAAGCATTCCAACCGATCATTTTGTGGCTCACCATGCTATCTCAGTTTGAACTTAGCCATATTCAAATGAATCTTGACCCATATATAATAGGAATAGTCTAGCTTCAACTGCTAGGCCATGTACTGCCTGATTTAGAACACAAGCAACCTAAGACTTGTTTCACCCTGTTTGTGGCACATCAGTTTGATGTAACTTGGTTCCAGTGCGAGGGTGGGCACCGGACCCACGTCTGCGCATACCCTTGCTAGTTAGGCAACCAGTTTTAAGCCTTCATTTTGCCGTGTACCTTAAACAGAATTATAGTAAGCCTTCCTGCAACTTGATGCTGTGAACTGGAGACTCATGATTTATTCTTTTAGTTTGGAAATTTCTGCAAAGTTTTCACCAACATATATGTTTCAGACAGTTGTTTCTCTGGACGGGTGGCACATAATGCAAACTCAACCAAATCAACATGGCCACACTAGCTACCATTCAGAGGTATGTCCATCTCTCATTTTTTACCCTAAAGTTTGAAGCTACAGTTGGACTGTGAAAAGGGACGTCTGACATTGTGAAACCTTGATCATCCTGCTGTTTTCGACGACCGGAAAATATACTGGATGAACCGCCAACTATTATTCAATATGCGAGTTAGTCGAAGGTGTGAGAAAATTCTGTCTTTGTGTAACACTGGAAGAATTTGAAAACTGGTAATGTCATGCCATTTACCTTGTCAGTCAGTAAATAAATAATTATGTTCTTTGCTTTCTGTCTCACCAGAAATAGCTAATGATATGCTTAAACGTTTTGATAAAATCGGACTAGGCACAAAACATGTTCTGTCATGGTGCTAGATTTCTACCAATCAAAGGGCAGTATATGGACAGGGTATGCAACAACTGCACCCAAACCATCACTTGTTTATTGCATAAATTAATTTCAAACCAATAGTGTTCTACTGTACAGATCACTGCATCAAGGATGGTTCTATTTATGAATAAAAAGTTGCGTCTAATTCCTATCTTTGCTTGTGATACAGAAACAGAGGTAAACAATCATGCACACAGTCTAAAGATAAAAAGCAGCCCGGTCACGTGCATTATTTTCATAAGCACAGCTATAAACGCGTGTTCTGTGAGAAACCAACTTAAATATTGTTCTTATTAGTTAGATGATTCTGAAGATATCTACCATGCATCAACTATTAATAAACCGAGGACATAACTGAAGCTCGAAGTAATCAGAAATGTGGAGTGAACATTCTTTGCACAGCTTTAAAAAGAAAATAGCGGTCACTCATTAAAGTCGTGGTGTGACATGAGAAGGAGCACAAAAAATACAAAGAATTATAAAAGCCAAGTGACAAGCTGGTCAAAAACAGAGAACTTCAGGGGTGTAAAACAATTCGGTTTCATTTCTCAGTGTGTGAGACCATTAATTCCCATTAACCCCCAATATAACCAGTCTGAATGTTTTGGGTCAAGCTAGGTCCATTAAACATGAAGAATTAAGCAGTAGGCGAAGGACATCAATTGCATGTAGCAGAGATGTAGCTTGGTCAGTAAGATTGGTGGCGGTGGGGGTAAGCTTCAGATTTCCCAACAATTACGCTTGCTTGTAGTGGTAAAATACACTATGGACCTCATTGCGAGTTTGGCGATCCCAGGCCCGCCATGTTGACGATGGTGGTCGCACCGCCAACAGGCTTGCAGAGAAGACCGTCAGAATATGACCATGGCGGTTTTCCCAACAGAACACATACAAAGCATTGCAGGCACTGCCGGTGCAGTCCAGCTGCCACAGACGACGATAGACACCTGCAGGCTGGCAGAGACCATGTTTCCACCGGACAGATTACGAGGTGGCACACTGCCACGAAAACCCAGGCGGAAACCAACCGTATGAAAGGAGACACTCACCTTCAGGAATCCATACTCCTACGGATCCCCGATGGAACCAGACCTACACATCTTCCCGCTGTTCCTGCTCGCCCAGAGATACTGGAATCAATGCTGAAGACATCAACTGCAGCTGTGAGTACACATGACAGCAATCGCGAGTACACACACTTACCTGTTACTGTTGTAAATTGGCAAAGTACATATGCACACACAAAATACCAATCAGGAATGGGTGGTAAGCACGACACACACACACATAACCTGACACTGACACACACTCACAGACAACCACATACACACCTGCACATACACAGTACACACAATAAGGCGATCACACACACACACACATGCGTCAAAAACACACATCTACTCCCCGAAACACAGCCCCGACACAGTCACACACAGCAACACACAACACTACAACACCACAACTGCAACACCATCAATGCATTGGCAAGCACCCACAATAGACAATACCCAGTGACAAATCACACATGCAACACAACGCACCACCAACAGGGAATGAACACTCTAGTACACAACCACACAAGGCAGCATTCGACATACCCAGCAAACACACATCACAACGTATCTGACATACCATTCAACACACATGCACACCCACATTGTCAAAGCTAACAAAGGCACACAACACTGCACCAAACACATGTCAACACAAGCACCACTCAATACTATGACCACAACATGCCCCCAACATACACTTGGCCATCACACAACACACACGCATCACTGGGGAACAAATGCACTGCACACAACCTCACATGCTGCCCAGATAAAACAGGTAGCACCAGCACCACTCACACACAAATAGTCACACACAAACAATGTCAGCCATTTTCATGCCCTAAAAAAGAAATCGAGGAAAAATATGTAACGTCGAAACAAACAACTAGCTGGTCCAATATTCTATTATAAATAAGTATAAATATTAAAATGTTGAAGTCCATAGGCCAGTCCAAAAAGAAATCATGCAACATGCACTTAAAGCACAACTTGGTGCCCCGAACTTGACTCCTAACTGCCATGTAACCTCCACAGGTAGGGGCATCAAGGGGCAGGCAGGCACCTCAGGGATTATGGGGGGATGGGGTTAGGCTTGGGAGGGAGTCATTTGGGATTGGGCTTGGGGGTTGTAGGTCTAGACTTATGGGAGGGTCAGGTTCTCTTGAAAAGGGTAGACTTCTTGGCGGGGGAGGGACATGGGTATTTGCAGGGTGGGTAGGTGAGGCCTTGGAGGTGTAAGGGGTGGGCCTGGGGAGGGAAATGGAGCATTTAGGGGTCTCACAACAAGTAGGAGTGTCAGTGGTTGTGGTGGCTGCAGGTCTGGTGATTGGGGGTGGATGTCTGAAGGTCTGTTGTGGTGCTGGCTGTGGGTAAGATAGGTGTAGTGGCTGGATCTGTGAATGTTGGTGTGGTGTCTGCAGGTGTGTCAGGTGTTGTGATTGTAATGCTAGTGGTGATGGGGGTGTCAGGGTAAGTAGTGACTGTTAATGTGTGTGCATGTGTATGTTCCTTGTGTGCATGCCAGTGGTGTGTCTTATGGTGATTGTGTTTGTCTGAGCTACCCTTGGATGATGAGGTGGATGCATTCTTGCCTGTTTGTGTGCTTTGGCTTAGTCAGGGAAGAGGGGTTTGGAATTGGGAAAAGGAAGGTGGAGGGGGGGGCGGAAGTCAAAGGGTGACTGGCTGCCATCAGTGTTGAGGCCAGAGCCTGAAAGAATCTCTGAAGGCCAGCCAGTGCACCGTGAATGCTCTCCAGGAACACATTACTCTGTTGGAGTTGAGTTGCCAGTCCCTGGATGGCATTCATGATCGTCGACTGACCCACAGAGATCGACCTCAGGAAGTCAATAGCCTCCTTACTGAGGGTAGCAGGGCTGAGAGGTGCAAGGGCAGAGGTGTCTGCGGCAAAGGAGACACCCACCGTCTTGGGTGAGCGGGAACGGGCAACTGTGTAGCGAGCTACAGGGAGGGCGGTGGTAGTAAGGGGGGGTGGACAGAGATGTTGCTGGGGTGGTCCCAGATGGGTCCGCCATTGGCAGGAAGTGTCCACTGGAAGAGGATTCCAATGATGAAGATGTAGATCCTGCCTCCCCCATGGCACTCCCCTCGCCCTTCGGACTACTGGGCCCCTCGATGTCAATGGTCTCAGCACTCCGGGTCCCCTGGCCGGCAGCTTCCATACTCGGCTATGCCCTGTCTCCTTCACCTGCCAATGCTAATGCACAAAAAGAGAGAGAGAGGGGGTCATCACATTCTTCACACACACATACATTACGACATGCAGAACAGGAATAAAAAATATCTCTTGCAAATAAAGCCCAAGTTAGAAACCATCAATAGCCTACATAATGTCACAACAAGATGCTTTCAACTTTCCCATATGACAATAGTCTCACCCACAACATAAACCAACCATCACGCCATTACTTCACCATCCCATCACTTCAGTCTAAGGAATTGCAGTTGACTGATAACATAATATCATGCCTACTCCTACTCCACACCTGCCTAGTCCATCACCAAATCTCGTGTTCCATGAAAGTAAACTCATCTCATTTCACAAATGACACACCATGTTGCTTTCCAATCACATGCATAACTGATCATTCTGTACACAACTTACACAATGGCAAAAACCTCAGATGAATACACTACATGTGGTATTCCAATAGCGTGCATCACAAAATGACATAGAATGTAATAGAAACATCTATCTAAATACTAGGAAAAGATTAATTAGGAGTTTCTGCACCCACTAATCTGATACATATTCACACAGACAGCAATTGTATGTACTGCATTAGGGTCCTACCTAGCACACAGGATACATCCACAGACAATCACTGGGTGCATAGTTACACCAACAAAACAATGGACAGCAAACAATGTGCATGAAGGGCTCATAACATTCCACCATACATGCTGAATAGAAACCTCTGTATGACAACATCTCTAGACCTACATCACTAACAACTGTCCAGACATGTGATTCCCACTACCTATGTCCAGAACTTAACACTTACACAACTGATTACTAATGTACCCATGAATGACACATACCACTAGAGTCAACAGGTGTATGTGTAATGGAACACCTGCTAGGAAAAAAAAAGGAAAAAAGAAGCTACAATATCAAATCAGGCATGAAGTACCAATTGACACATGATGTAGGCAGCAAATAGCATATGTTGCAGGTATGGTATCGGTCTATATAGCATGGACAATACATATGGGCTAAGGGTTCAGCTGCCTAGCCACTTACCTTCTCTACACCAATTGCATTAGGATAAAAGGTGTTGGTACACGTCAATGTAATACCATGAAATGTCACTGTCTTATTATCATCATGAGTTCAACATAGTGGGATGTCCACCCTTATCAAACTTCACATTTCCCAATGTATGAACCTGACATGACAATGGGGACACCTCATCAGACCTCAGAGGGAGTGTAGTAAGTTGGCCATACCAAAATCCTGATTTGGTTGGCAGTCTCACTTGAAGCGTCCAACCATTTCAGGACACGGCATTACTTGGCCCTGTTACTCATCTGCCAGACCCAATTTTGCAAATAGAGCAGATCCAGTGCAATAGGAGTGGTCAGAGACCAAAGAGCTATGCAACCCACCAATTGGTTAAATGGACTTGGGAACACTGGGTGGGAAGGGTGACACAGCAGGTTACAAATTTGTATGGATGAGTAAAGTCACACATATGACTCAGTCACATTTGCATCTCCATTGGCTGTCATACTATTTGGTAGACAAAAGTTATTAACATGTTCCCATGCACAATACAAAGACCACATCTGTGTTTGTATGTTGGTAAACGTAGTCACCATACCTGTAGCACGTACCACATCGTCACAGCTCCAATACTTAGACATCATACACTAAACTAGTAGAGGCAAGCACGTGGGTTCTGTCAGTACTTAACCCCTTGTGGCTGCTGTGCTGCCCTCAAATGCCCGTCCACCTCAGGGTGTGCCACAGCCAAAATACAGGCCATTGGTGGGGATCAAGGTCCTACAGGCACTCCTCCCTCGTTTGGAGGACATACCCAGCTGGGCCTCTGCGGTCTTCCGGGCCCAGCGTCTCAGGTCCTCCCACCACTTCCTTCAGTGGGTGCACCGCCGGCTGTGGACCCTCATGGTCAGTACTTACTTGGCGGTGGCAAGCCAAATTCCCTTCTTCTGATGGGCGTTGACCTGCATGGATGACACAAACAAAAGGAAATAGTCATGTACACAATCACCATACCAAAAGTAGTGGATAGTAGATGTCAGTGACAGCAAGTGGGCAAACATTCCCATCCTCTCAACTCGCACTCATTTGCAGATTATCATCTGCATGCATCAACACCTTCACTACTTTACTTTTCAGATAAACCATTATTCACCACACATATCACACATTGGTATTGCATTGGATTGACCTGCTCCTCTGGTGCACCATGTAGCTGTTCATACAGTGGTAGGACCTCCTTGATGTGCTTCTCCAGCTCCTAAGGGGTGAAGGCTGGGGCCCTATCTCCAGCAGGATGTGACTTTAAAACATGAGGCACTTGCTGAAGTAATGCATATATTAATTGATTAGTAACAAAGCTCAGTATATCTATTACTCCTACAACCTATAAGGGAGAATAGCAGTTACATCCACTTAGCAAAATATCAATCATTTATAAGAGTCCATTCTAAAAGGAAAAGAATTGTGTTGAGTCCTCCATGTGGTTCTTCAGTCTTTATAATTTATTCCAACGTAATTGTACATTTCATTCTCCGAATATGGCAGTGTTCTTTTATCTCAGCCCAATATTTTAAAGGTCCTTCTGATAAAGCCATCAGCCAACACGTGTTTCGTGTTGGGGAAGACCCCTATGACTTCTTCAGGGCCGGAAAACTTCAGACAGTTGAAAAATTCTTGAATGATAATGACTTCCTCAGGGCTGGAAAACTTCAGACAGTCAAAAAATTCTTAAATGATAATATCCAATCCATCATTATCATCAGGACTCTTATAAATGATTGATATTTTGCTAGGTGGATGTGACTGCTATTCTCCCTTATAGGTTGTAGGAGGATTGGATATACTAAGCTTTGTTACTAATCATTGAATATATGCATTACTTCAGCGAGTGCCTCAATGTTAATGTTTTGTTAATCTGTTTTACTTGGTAATTCAGTTTGGCGTTTGGGTGTTCCCCTGTGAGTGCACCTCTTTTTGATATATTGGTGTTATACTTATGTCTAACTGGTTCTTTGAGCACCTTCACCCCATTTTCACACCCTCTACTTTGTTATCCAGCAGGACGTGACATGATAGCTCCCAGAGGCAGTACACAGCAGCAGTGTCAGGAGTCAAGTGAGGGATACTGCAGAAGATGGCGGTCACATCTGCCATGAACAGGAACGTCACCTCTGGCGGACATCACCAGTGGCCCAAGTCCGCCAAGGGCAGCAATGTCTTCCAATGGCAATTTCCACAATGGTTGTGACCGCCTACCACTATAACTGCCTCCGGCTGACTTAGGTTACTTCCATTTGTCCAGTACAGTAGGTCAGGCGGTTGCCATTTTAAGCACATAACATGTATGGTAGAGTTTTATCATCTGCATCATTAACTATACCCCGTATAGTGCAGTACAACTGCAAGTACCGCCTTCATGTTTAGTTGTCAATTTGTGCATCTGTGCAGTAAATGCTGTGTTACAGGAAGACGTGGTGTAAGCAATGTACACCTACTCAGATGTTCCCATGGTTTCTAGAAAACGTAGATAAAGTTCAACAATATTTATAAGACATGGCTAATCGGTTGGACTTACAACCATGTACAGTAACAGATTAATCTGTATACGCAGTTCAATAGTTAGGTGGGGGAATGCACACCAAGTAGTGTGTCATCGGGTTCATACTTATGTGCTGCAATGTAGATATTTGAGCTTGTAACTGACCTCAACAGCAGATTTGTCTCAGTTGTGTATTTGACTTTACAAGATGTCTGCATGCTGCATGGCACATACTATGTTGAAATTTCTTCACATAGTTTTCCCGCCATGAGGAGAGGACGACAACCACCAATGTACTGTCAACTAGTAGACCTGTACACCATGGAGGAGAGACATTGTATCCAGACCTATTGGCTGAATCAACATTCTATTATGAAACTTTGTGATCAATTGGAACCAGATCTGTTGCCTGCCATATTCAATTCCTATAGCACACCTCCCATTGTTCAAGTCTCATCAGTGCTACACTTCCCGGCCACTGGGTTCTTTCAGAATACAGGGGCCCTAACTTCAGAAATCTCTCAGCTCATGTTCAGTCTGGTTTTGAGGAACGTATGGTGGACATTGTTGAAACACCTGGACAGCTACATCAGGTTTCCCCAACATGCGGATTTGGCCTCAGTGAAGGCAGAGTTTTATGTTATGGGGCACAATCCACATGTGGTTGGAGCCATAGATGGCACCCATGTAGACTTGTCGCCCCACCCCCACTCAGTGCCAAAGAACAGATGTCTAGGAACAGGTAAAACTATCACTCAGTATATTTTCAGGTGGTGTGTCTGGCAAACCAGTACATTTCGCAAGTCAGTGGCAAGTATCCAAGATCAGTCCATGATTCCTTCATCATGCGGAACAGCATTGTCCCACTGCTGATGACACGACTCCAAACTAAGAGGGTCTGGCTGGTTGGTAAGTTACAACTGAAATGTGTGTTTGCAAAATATGGCTCCTGCCATCACAGTGTTGCATGTCCCACATTTATGTGTGTGTTGTTCTACCAATTTGTTTACAGGTGACTCTGGCTATCCAGACTGTCCTTAGTTGTTTTACACCAGTGAGGTACCCAAATCATGCCAGGGGAAGTCCGCTATAATAAGGACCACTGGAGGACAAGGCTTGTCGCTTAGCAGACCTTTGGGCTCCTGATGGCAAGATTTAGGTGCTTGGACAGATCAGGTGAACCCTCCTCTACTCACTCAACGTGGTATGTCAAATAATAGTTGCTTGTTGCATGCTCCACAATCTTGCCCTTCAATGACAGATACCATTTAAGCCAGCTGAGGGGGAGCCAGCAGAACCTGTCAGTGGTAATGCAGATTTGCCAAGTGATGAAGAGCCAGGGGAAGATGAGGCAGGAGACTCTAGGGCAGTTCTCATAAATCATTTCTTCAACTGACTAAAAGGTATGTGAATGAGAAGTAATGATGTGGTTCGAATTTGCAACCTTTAGTGAATAGGTAGCATGTCACCTCCTTTCTTGCATCATCTGTGGGGTTGTAGATACCTCCAATGCCTATGCGCTTGCAAACCGGAAATTTGTAGTGTACAGAACGGAGTGGCCTTTATTATCTTGTATTATTATAGCAGATGCAAAGTTACACTTCTGGTTATGACTTCTTTGAACTGAGGAGTGTATACTGCTATGTCACATCCCTCTTCTCTTACAAACCCAGATTTGCCTAGATCCTGTTTGGCTGATTAACCTTGGCAAACGACAGCCAATGTGAGAACCAGATGGGAATTGTAGACAGCAAAGAGAAGTGGACATCGCTGATACCAGACTATGAGTTTTATTATGTGGAGTGTGACTGACATTGTTAGACTGTCAGGACACTGGGGTGGAAAAGTGTTTTCCCATCAAGGTCACTTGTAGGGTACATGAGGTTGTCTAATGCTGTCATTTGAGTATGAATATGTGTCTGGCTCATGTGTAAATATAATACCATAGCTTCTCCCTGCACAATGATAACAGTTTTATGTATTCCACCTTGGATCTTGCTCTCAGTCTGTTCCTTCTTTGGAGACCAATGTGCATGTCACTGTGGACTGACATAGGTGAGTGACAAGCCTACAGGTTTGTGGCCAACGTAAGTTAAAGTTTACAGGTATTGGTAGATCTGTACTGATAGCTTTCTGTGCCATGGGATGTGTATATTTGGAAGCTATGGTGTGGGTGTGTGATAACGCTTTGCCAGGTGATACAATGAATCAATCTGTGTGCCTTATGCCTTGTTGGTAGAGTGACATGACCCTAACCTCTGTATTGTGTAATTTAACATTGTGTTACACCTTAGCAGACATCCTGATGCTACTCTTAGTCTTGTTTTTGTGCTGTTTGCATATCTACTGTATTACTGATTGTCTATAGTTGTATTTTACAACCTATTTGGTATCTGTCCAGTTACAATCCTATTGTAATGAGTCTCCTGCTGATGGAGTCCAGTCCATGTATGGGGTCCATAACAATGGGTGTACAATACAAAGGGACATGATCAGACTAGAGTTTGCATGCGTAACTATTGTACATGGTTGATAAATGTGTCATACACCGGACCTGTGTTTAAATGTGATTTATTGTGAGAAACAAAACACATATGTGACTATGGATGTTAACAAAACACACAAAAAATGTTGATAGGTTTTGTCATGGTAGATGACATCACCAGGGTAGCTGCTACACCGTTTGGGAACACAGGTCTAGTGTCCTTTCACCATAGGAAAATGGAGATTGGTTACAGAAGAGTCAACAGGGTGTATCTGTGGCACTCAAGGGGTACAATTCAGGAGAGGTTTACTTCCTGGCAGTGGATTTGGTTTTGGCACCTGTTCCTGCTGGATGTCTGAGTGGAAGTCCATGTTTGCAAGGGGTTCTTCAGCTACACAGCGTGGAGTGTCTGAGGCATGCCCTTCCCCTGGAAGGGCCCCTATTCCATTATCAGCTGCACATATAGAAGGGCCTGATGTATCGTTGCCAGCGGAAGGGACGAGATGGGTACAAGACCTACACAGTGTGGCATTCATGTCACCCAGCACCCCTGGAAAGGATGCCAAGTGGGCATTGTATGCCTACCACTGCTGCATGAGTTCCTTGTGGTTGTCCGTCTGCAGCTTTTGGATTTCCCCCAATGTGGTGACATTTTGGCCCATCATGCGTTGGGAACTTTGGTAGGCTCTCAAGACTTGGGAGATGGTATCCTGGGCAGTAGTGTCCCTTGGGAACCCCATCCTCTGTCCCAAAGCATCCCTCCCACACACCCTGGCACAGTGTACCCACTCTCAGTGGTGGCAGGTCCATCATTGTCAGGGGTGGCAAGATGATACTCAGGTACCTGTACTGTGGGGCACACAATGGATGACACAGTCCTTGGTACACAGGTTAGGGGCCAAGTGGTTGCCTGTGATGTGGATACAACGGGGCTGGGAGGAGTTGATGTGGGCAGGATGAGACATACAGTTGTTGAATGACCAGTTGTCCTAGATGGGCCATGTTCTTCGTCAGTGTCCAGACATCCAGGGGTGTAATCCTCACTGGTAACTTCATCCAGAGGGATAGGGACAGTGTCTGGTATCCTTTCCATGGTGACAATGGCAAGGTTACCTGTGGAAGGAGTGACACAGAGTTCAGGTTACAATGTGGCATATTGTAGCAGTTGTGTGAGATGCAGACTGTGCCTTGACATGACCCCCAGCAATGACATTGACAGCTGGCTGATGCACTATTTAACTTGGATATATCATGAAACCCTGTAACTTCAATTCCATACATCATGTTTAATGCTGGTAAACCATGTTGGTAGTGATTATACAGCTGATGGCATGTAATATTGTCAGATAATTTACATGGCTGTTTACCTCTGTTGCCTAATAAACTGTTTGGCATGAGAGCAGGCACAAATAAGAGCTGTAAAATGCACATGGGTGTCCTTGTTGGAACACAGTATATGAGTTTACAATGGACATTGACCTGTATCTGGATGTACTGCATGTGCATCCACTTAGCCATCTGACTTTCCAAACCAGGTGAGCATGTTCCTAGCTTGGGATCTTTGATCCATGCCCATTATGTATGGGCACTCAGCTATAGCTGTGTTTTGCTTAGGATGTTACTGTGAGCAAGCCATTGCTTTGCTGTCATTGCCATGTACCTTCCCCATTAGTACAATCAAGATAGGTTTGATCACATATTGGTTTGACATGCATGACAAGTAATATTTGGTGCAATGTACTGGTGTTGACTATGTTGGGATTTAGCAAACTGGGAGGTGTAGTGCTATAATTAGCCAGTGCTTCATGTGCCATTTCAGAGGGCTGTGGGGCTAGATCTGTTTAGTGGACACATGGCATGCCAGGGTGGGGTATTAGGTGATTAGGAGCGAGTTGTAGTGGGTCGAATGTAATTTGGTATATGTATAGGTAGTGAGGGAGCATGTTAGTACTTACCAGTCCAGGAGGAATTCCTGCCAGGCCCTCAGGATGTAGAATGTCCAAGACCTTCTCCTCCCAAGATGTGAGAGTAGGGGGCAGATGTGGAGCCCACCGCCAGTCTTCAATACCGTGATCTGGTGCCTGGATGTAATGGAAAGGACCTTCCCCTGAGGTCGTTCCACCTCTTCCTGATGTTCTTCTTTGTGTGTGGATAACTGCCTACAGAATTAACCCTGTCAACCATCCTTTGTCAAAACTAAATTTTCTTGGCAATAGATGTTTATTGGACCTGTGCTCTGAACAGGTGTGGCTCTACCCTGACAATTTCATCCACCATGATCCTCAACTCTTCATCAGTGAAAAATTGGTGTTTTGTGGGGACACAGCAGTGGTTGTGAAAATGGTGTAGTTGTGTTCAAAGTGAAAAGGTTCAGAGTTAGGTAAATGGTGAAGTGTAGGTGATGTGAGTGTGTGATGTGGATTGTGTGTGGTACTAATATGTGTTTTGCATGTTTTGCAGGTGTGTGATGTGTGCATACTGAAGTGTAAATGGATGCCCAGTCTTTTAACTCTCTGGGATGTTGGTTGTCTGTGGCTGTGTGTTATGTTTTGATTGCAAAGGATTGCGGGTTGTGTAGGGGCGTGTTAAATAATGCAGTGAACAGGTGTGTCGGGTGTGTGGATGTGTATCAGGTGTGGGGTTTTCAAACTATGTGTGGTGTGGTCTTCTGACAAAAGTGAGTTCAGACCGCCGCAATTCACATAGCCAAGGGTTTTCCACCATGGAAGAACCACTGTTGTGATTTGTGGATCGTAATATGAGAGGAGGATTTTTGTTGGGCTGGCGGTGGGGGTGGTGGGACAGCCTCTTTTCTGTTGCCCACTGTCCTTGTGTTTTCAGGAGTTTGGCTGTTTTTTGGCAGACTTCATGGTGTGACTCTTAATATGGTGGTCAGATTGCCAAAAGACCGCCAAACTCGTAACAAGGCCCTATGTGACAAGCAGGGTGCCTGAGAGGGGCTAAATGGGCAGTGGAATGGAAGACGAAAGCAGATTGGTGGGTAATAAGTGAGCGAAAACACAATATTTTCTAAAACAAACAACAATCTTGAAGACCTTTATAAACAAGAGGGAGAGAGTGTCTGTGCGTTTTTGTCTGAGTGTATTAAAACATTCCTTGCGAAATCTAAAAGACAACACACCATACCCGACTAAAACCACCTGTACACAAGTATTTACCATAAAATACATTTATTAGGTGGGTGTTACATCCCAATGCCCCCCCGAGCTACGTTTAACCAACCTTCTTGTGTGAGAGCCAACCAAAATAGTCACAAATATGATGTCTTCATTTTTTTCGGGTAGGCATCAGTGTTTAGTCTTAGGGGTTATACATGAGGATGAACAGAATAGTAGATTGCATTAAAATTGCATCTACAAGGGCAAGTGAAGAAGAGCTGAGACCAGGTTCCAAAACAACATATATCGCAAGAAAAGAGTAATTTGTCGCTCTCAAAGAAAGTAAACAATTGCATCAAGTGCAAGTGAACCTGCAATAGGGCCTCCAGTGCCCTCAATTAGCTTCTGCTTTCTCCAGAAATATTTTTGTCCATAGTGTGGGAGGCCCCTGTTTCCAGTGGGAATAAATTGGAGTATTCGCGCAGGCCAGTCCTTCTTTGTCTGATGGACAGTTTAATTTTCTCTACAGATGAAGTGCAAGATGGTGTAGAACTTGCGGTTGCATCAGACCCGATTGATGATATGGGTCTGCTTTGTGCAGTTTCTATATTTCTGTCTTCCCTGTTGTGGCACGTTAGGTGAGGTTTGATGGCAGTGGACAACAAGCATTGATATTGCTTTTGTTGTTGGTCTGCCTGAAGTTATGTCTCCGGTGCCTCTGCAGGTATCCGGCAATGATGGATAGCTTCTTGTTTAGTGAGCTGATGAGATCAGTGCTTTCTTTACATTGAAGCTGTAGTTTTAGTTTTATGTTTTTTGTTTGGATTAAGGAAGTGCTGCTGCAAGTACTTGGGTAGCAAGTAAGGCAATGCAAGGCAGTCTAGGCTCTCATCATGTCTTTCAAGTGGTGAATCCTTTCCCTGCTGTATGCTTGTTTGGTTATGCCTCCTGTTTGTGACAAAGCCAATCTTCCTCCTTTGCAGACACCTTCACTGACGGATGAATATATGTTTGGGAAAGATGCACCTCATCTACATCACAATTGTTTTGCAGTGCTCCAAAAAATTTGTCATTCAGAGGAAATTAAAGGACCACTAGAAGTAATTAATTCTTCTGTTTATATTGAATGTGTATCCAATTGCTGACGAGGAGACAGGACCCACAGATTTTAACCCTAATGCATTTATACCTACAAATGTCATGTCCCCTTGGCAAGCTGTTGACTGGTAAGAGAAGGTTATTCCCAAGATTTTTGCTGGGTCCAACCTTTTTCTGAGGGCAGGGGTACATGATGCCAATTTTGCGAAACTGCTCAAGAAAGAGCTCCAATATTTTGTTCAAGATGGAAGAGCTGGTGATGTTTCCTACAAATGTGTTCTTGACTCCATGTGCGCCTTTGCATATTCATGGGAGCAATTGCAGTGGCATTGCACACACTATTGGGATTAGTGAGTAGAATATGGAAGACACACAGAGAAAAATGTTTTTGCATATGAGATTTATGGGTTAATTGTATTATGGCTCTGACATGGATGACAGTTTTTGATTACAAATTAGTCCTCAGCACCAAGCTCTGGCTCACCAGGGTGCTCTGGAAACCGATAAAGAAGATCTGATTTCCAATTGAGCCTTTGTCCCAGTTTCTGCTCTGGATATCAGCTAGGGTTCTACTCAGTCACCTTCGTGTTTTTCAAGGTGTCGAGGAGATTCAAGTTTGGTTTGGGTCATGCATAATTCACAATATAAAGGGCCATATGTATGAAAACAGTGGCTTGCGAATCGTAAATAGCGATTTTTAAGAAATCGCTATTTCCGAGTCGCAATTGGCCATGTAACAAAATTGCGATTCGGAAATAGCGATTTCGTAAAAATCGCTATTTGTGATTTGCGAGGCCCATTTACTGAATCACAATTAGCATTTTCGCATTTCCGATTCGGTAAAAAATCGTAAATTGCGAGAAAGTTCTAGAAAGCACACCTGGAGGAGCCTGATGACATCACTAGCAGGAAATGAGTCATCCCAGGCAGTTTCAGGTGCCACACCCAAACCAGCATCCTGAGAGAGAGCAGCCCAGCCACACAGAGCAGCATTCAGAAGGAGCCAGCACACCTGAGCAAGGATTGATACCCCAGGCCAAGAACAGGAGAAGGGTGAAAGAAAGCGCAAGCTGAAATTCAGCGAGCAGGAGCTTGAGGTGCTGACTGAGGAGGTGGTCAGGAGCCATGACCGCCTTTTTGGAAAAAGCTCACTCCAGATGCCTGAGAGTGAGAAGAGGAGACTATGGACGGACATACAGTCAAAAATCTGCGCAATTGGAGTGGCACAGCGCTCCATCAAAGAGATCAAGAAAAGGTGGTATGACCTGCGGTCCCGTGCAAAGGAGAGGGTGGCAAGGAGACTTGCTGAGGCCAGGGGCACAGGAGGCGGTCCACCCACAGAGGCACCATCCACACCATTGGAGTACCTAGTCGAGTCCACACTCCTCCCTGAAGCTGTGACTGGGGTCACAGAGATCGACACCTCCGGCACGCCAAGTACCAGCCAAGGTAAGTGCAATATTGATTTGTAACCCCATATGGGTATGCACAAAAGCCCCTTAGGAATTAGCAAGTAATGTTATACAGTGTGAGAAGTAGTCCAGTCCACATCATAGAAGCAGCACAACAATGCATTATGGTAGTGGCAGTCCACAACCCAGAACTGAAAGTAGCAAAAACAATGTATTTAAGTAGAGTGACACACAGAGGAACACAACACACACAACACCGTGTAGAGAAGTACCTGTACCTTTATTACCATTGTCTGACCGTAAATTTAACATACATAACTGACATGCTGCATATTGTTGTTGCAGGTGGGCCAGGCCCAGCAGCCACAGCATCAGCACGGGTAGGCGAGACAGACACCCATCTGGCCTCTGATTCAAACACCAGTGGGCCCCTCAACTTTACGACTGTACGACACATGCTCAGGGCACTGCCAGAGCTCAGCAATGACTCTGATGTGCAGCAGGAAGGGCCAAGTACCCCATGAGCAACAGGCAGGCGCAGCCAGATTCAGGAGGTCAGGTGTCATCAGACCACAGCACCATGCAGGATGGTGACAGATTCCTGGGCACAGCAGCATGAGGCAGGTGAGGGTCCCTCCTTATTTGGTGGCCTGGAAGCTGCTATGCTGCAGCAGCAGCGTCTACAAAATAAGCGGATCCTCGCATTAGATAAGGACTTATGCAAAAATAACCGCAACATGATTCCCTCAATAACAACATTGTAACACATTATGGGACCAAGGTCAGCCACTCCGAGTGAGCCAGCACTGGGGGACACTGAGGACAGTTCCAGCCTCAGCAGTGTTGCTGTACCAGCAGCGGACACCAGACGGCGCAGTGCCAGGCACAGCACTGCCACTGAGGGTGACAATAGAGGTGCCAGTGATGCAACTGGGCACCTGAGTGGTGTGCGTGGGCGCAAAAAATGACTCTAGCTGCCAGTGGACTGCTGTTGACACTATGAAGTAATAGTCTATTACTCTGGTCCTTCATTGTTTTGCGTTTATCACATTACCTGTTTTTTGTTATTACTCACACATACATTACCTGACTTAAGGTAATACATTTATTTCACTACAGGTACAGTTGTCAGAGGATTTGAGTCATTTATACTCACGTCTGAAATGGTTGTGTGTGATGTTGGCACGCCTTTGCCTTCCCTCTGCTGCACTGGTCATGTCTGCTGGCTGTAGGGGTGGTATGGGATCATCATCCTCATCAGATTCAGATTCACATATTTCTACAGGTGTGCCCCTGGTGGTAGCTATTTTGTGCAAGATTGCACAAGTAGCCACTATTCTACATGTCGTCTCTGGGCTGTACTGTAGTGCCCCTCCACTTTTGTGGAGGCACCGGAAGCGACTCTTCAGCAGTCCAAATGTGCGCTCAACCACATTGCGGGTTGCCCTGTGTGCTGCATTGTATCTCCGTTCAGCAGGTGTTGCAGGATTGAGGTAGGGCGTCATCATGTAGGTGCGCACTGCGTAGGCACTGTCTCCTGGAAGGGACAGAGGGTATGATGACTAACTGAGCGATCTGACATCGGCACGCCATCAATGCGCCAGTGTACAGAGGGACAATACCTAGTAGATATCCTTCACCAAACTCCCCAGCTAGCAGTCGTGTGTGAATCCCGCTGTGGCGAAAGATGTACGAATCTTGTGTGCTCCCTGGGTACCCGGCCCGAAGATCAGTAATGATGTAGGAGGCATTGCATATCACCTGTATATTCATTGAATGTAGGTATTTCCTGTTGCGGTACACATACTCTGTGGCGGACAGATTGCCACATGTGTGCCATCTATGGCACCTAGGACGTGGGGGATCTGTGCTATCTGGTAAAACTCTATTTTTGTCTGCTGTAATTCCTGTGGGGTGTGGGGGAATCTGATGTACTGTTGTAGTTTGCTCAGCATGGAGTTGATGAATGCATTGAAAAATCTAGAGAGGGTACTCTGTGATACCCCTCCAGCTGCTGCTATGACCCCTTGATAGCTCCCTGAGGCGAGTAGGTGGAGGGAGCACAATACCTGCACATGGGTGGGCATGCTGTGAGTCCTTAGTGTTCTGCGCTGCAGTATGGGTTGTAGCTCAGCTATCAGATCCACTATCATGGCTGAGTTCAACCTATACCTCTCAAATATTTCCTCCTCTGTCAGGTTAAAAAGTGTAATGTGCACTCTGAAAATGCGCTCCTGTCTCCTCCTCCCTCTCCTCAAACCTGCCAAGATCCTCATCCTCCTCGCCATGATGTAGAGTGCAGCCATTGTTGAAAGAGTCTTTATATAGGTTGCACCTGGTTACCACCTGGTTTCAGTTCATGGTATTTTGCATGTGCAAAATGCCATTCTGCGAATAATCGCAATTTGCGATTTTTTGATGCATCTCTTTGCAACTTGGATTTTGTGACTCGCAATTTGCGCCTCGCAATTTCCTACTGGAAATACCGAATCGCAAATTGCGAGTCGCAAAACCAGGTCGCAACGCCAAAAATCGAAAATTTTGCGATTTCTTATTTTTGGTCTGCGAATGCCTTTCATGCATCGCAGACCACTTTTTTGCACTCGCAAACAGCCGATTTTTGCGATTCGCACCGTTTGCGAGTGCAAAAAAGTTTCATAAATCTACCCCTTAGTTTAGCAGAATTACGTGAAATTCTAGAAAAAGTATGCAAAATTATGCATAAGTCCATCAAATGAAAAAAACAGATTTGTGTTATATTTTACATTAAATATGTCTTTATGCCCATTTTGAGGATGCATTTTGCACAAAACAGATAGTGCAAAACATGCAAATGCTGTGAGCAGGAGCTCCACACATTCTGGGCATTTGAATTGTTCCCATGCGGTTAAGCTAAATTTTACTAGAAATTAGGCTGTAACTGGACCAAACTTTATTCTCATTTGGGGAGATTTCTTTGGCGGAGACAAATACAATATCAAAGGCCCTTAAACCTACTTTTTGTAAGGGGGACCCCTGCCCCTCTAAATCTACAAAAAGAGTATCATGTGTTGTTGGGTCCATTTGTAAGAGAAAGATTATCCCAATTCAGGGAGTGGAACATTACAGCTAATTTAAAGGATATGTGGAGACACTGCTCATTAGAGAAAACAAGTCTAGAGGCCCTGGATCCAAAGAATTACAACCTATTTTTAAAATTATATTTATTTTCCGAGTTCTAGATAAAGCCACTATGATTCAGTTTCAGGAATGTCTTTAATTCATCTATATTATTGGTGATAAGCTATCAAGTTTTTGCCCAGACAGGGGTACAGAGACAGCATTGATTGATGACCAGGCTCTACCTTTCATAACGTTGATGCGGGTGATCTGGCATTGCTAGTGTTGCATGATATCCCCCATGCATTTTAACAATGTAGACTACGCCACATTGTTAGAAAGATTAACACAAAGGACAGAAGAATCAGGGAAGGCTTTACACTGGTTTCAGGCCTTCCTGACAGAACAGAAATCCTGGGGATTGATTGGACTCTCCATAACTAAAACAATGGAAGAGACTTGTAAAGTACTGGAAGGTCAGGTTGCTTGTCAATATATACCTACAGTCTCTCCATGAGTTGCTGTCAAAATCGGGGCTATTCTTTCAGATTAATGTGGATGGCACACAGTAATGCATAGGATTAACATCTCTATGGTAGACAAAAGCTGTGTGGCTGAAGTCTTTGTGATGATTCATGATTGAATGAAAAATAGGCACCCTCAGGTTGAATGCTTCTAATACTCAATTTTTAATAGTTGGTGGCACTGAGGATTGGCTGAAAAGACATAGTGCAATTTATTCTTCATTTATATTAAGTTAAAAATGAGGTTGCTGTCAAGAAGCATATTAAACCTTTAGGATTGTTCTTTGATCGGAGGATATCAACAAAAACAAAGGTGCATCATGTCATTCAATCATCAAATTTTCACAGTACAATCCTTAGAAAGTCACACTGCCTTCCATCTCTGAAAGATAGAATTCTGATTGCAAAAGCCATTATCAGGTCCCAGGTCGTCTATAAATGTCCTTATGGTGTAGGTGTATAGGAGAAACGTTAATGACCTGAGAGTGCATCAGAACACTGTAGTTTATGACTTTCCAAAACCAGGTCATGTATCTTTAAAATGGAGGGACTTATATTATCTTTCGATTTCGTCAATAGTTGCCTTTAAGACAAGTGTACTCACTCACAAAGCACTATACCGTCTCCCACTGGAATTTGTGAAAATATTTATTCTCATATAGTTTTGCAAGAGTGTTATGAACCACTGACGAACATTTATTACTACCCTCGAAATCTGTTAGGGGGATGAAAGAATCTGATCATTGCCAGTGATGGCTATCAAACGTTGGAATGATGTGACAGTTGACCTAAAAGGACCCATGCAGGAGCTCTCTTTCAGGATAATGTCAAAGACACAGTTATTTGAAAACTGACCATCTTTTTTGAACTGCTGAGTGCAGGGTTTCAGGTTTGCTCTTTGCACAAGTAGGATTGTTTGTGCCATTGTTTGTCTGTTTGCTTGTTTGAATTCTAGGGCTCATAACTTCTGCACACCTTCTCCACAAGCTTCAGTGGTCGTTATTATTTCCCGATTTGAGAGTGTGTGTGTGTGTGTATGCATGTGTGCGTGTGTGTGTGCAGCTGATAGGGTGGGACCATGTGTTGGGAAGCAGCTCAGGGCAGGTGATGCCAGGCAAATTAGGGACGACCACTAAACTGGCTAGAGCAGGAAATAGCCATGAATGGTCTCTTGCTGTTCTCTTTTCTTGTGTACAGGTTCATGTGGTTCATTTAGACAGCATGATGGCCATATTGTATGTTATGTGCCTTACTGCTAGAAGATCTCTGACATTTCTGAAGGTCAGGATTTACATGTCTGTCGTGTGTCATCTGATTTCATTGACAGATGTCTTTAGAAGAGAGATAATAAATGAAAGAGCTCAATCCCTGACAGCGTCAGCAAGGTGTTCCGGTCCTTGCAGCTGTTAAGCATTTGGACATTGTTTCCGGTGGCCTGTGTAAGAGGTCTAGTTCTGGAACTCTATTGGTAAGTTCCTTAGTTTTGGTTGCAATTTCTTAATCCTCCAAACTTGGGAGGATACCTTGCTACTTACGAAGCCAGAGGCCTTTTATTTCAGTTTCAAGACATTCTTTTGGTGCCTAGGTTTTTGACGAATATTCAGTGGAAAAAAGCAGAGTTTTTCCTGGAGCCTTTGTTGTGGCGTTACCAGGAATGGTTTCTTCTCCTGCTCAGCTTGGTGTGCAACAGAATGTTTCCCTTATATCTGAGTCTTCCTCAAGGGCTAGGTATGTCCCTATCTGTGCTGTCTTGACTACGGATTCTAGTTTAGAGATTCAAAGATTCTTGGTGTAGCAGCAGGAGTTTTCTTGGGCTGCAGCAGAACATATGCAGCAGTCGGAAACTAAATTTGCTTACATATTTCTGTTTATTCTTTCAGACTTTGTAACCTTCTTTGGGGCTGCAGACCCTTTCATGTCATTTGCCTTGGGTACTGGTTGTCGGAGGAGCTTCACAGGGAGTTGTTGTTGGCTCCATTGAATTTGGAATGGGCTGTTATCTGTACTTTCTGTGTGCCCAGGGGGACTTTGTATTGATTGAGCATTTAGTTCCTCAGTTGCTAAAAGAGTTTCTCTCATTACATCCTCATCTGTCGAGGGGCTGTGATTTCATTGTGAGCTTTGGTCCTGTCCACCCTTTAGCTTCAGGTGCTGCTACATTCCTTAATTTAGAAGCCTGAGTCCACATTTATATCTAGGGTTCTGCCTAAATTTGTCTGTATGCTTTGCTATCTTTAGGCATGGATTATCCAGCACTGGGAAATCTAGACACCAGGGATTGACCTGATTTACTTGGCTCAGATGAATGAGTACCAGACTTCCAACACTTTTGTCACCCTTGGGTCACATCATAAAAGGCTATAGTCGATTACTTCACCTTTAGGTGTTTTGTAGCTTTCACTGCTCCACCCAACAAGGCAGCTGGGGTTATCGTTCCCTCATTGGTTCACCGTTATTTTACACCCAGAGTGTGGATACCTGGGTTTCTCCTTCAGGTGTTGATCTGGGGGATGTGTGTCAGGCTGCCACGTAGGCCTCTCCTCAGATGATGTTGCTTATTTTAAGCTTGTTATTCTCACGTGAGGCTGATGGACACGTGGAGAGGTCTGTGATGGTATCCGTTTAGTGTCAAGGGAACATTGTACCTGTGGGAATACATTACTAGCATTGCATTTGATTTATGTTGTGTTCTCTTTCCTCTTTGTATCCTTGTATTTCTTCTGGGTGGGGGCTTGGGTGGGTCCTACCATGTTAAAAAAGGAAGAGACAAAAAGGGATGGAGAGGTTACCTCAATTGCAATTGGTAATCTCCGGATCACCCTTTCTTCTTTTCTACATCACATTCCGAAATAGGAGGTTCAAGGGGACTGGTTGGATGAAAATATGGAGACGGGAGGCTCCTCCCCAAAAGAAGTCTGGGGAAAACTGAAGGCAGAGGCTTTAACTGGTGTCCAACGGGATATAGAATGACTCAACTCTAAAAAATGTAATCAGGGAGAGAGATTGTAATTAACATTACTGAACAATCCACACATTATTTATTGTTTCTAAGGCTTGACGTGGAATAGACTAGCATATTGAATTCTCTTTGACTTGATCAGATGAATATGATCAATAGTTCCACGTCCTTTATATTCCGTATCACTATTTCTAAGTCCTTTTATATCCTTACCACCAGAAAAGTCTACTTGCAAAAGTGTGAACTTGAGTCAGACCTGACACCAAGAGATTGCTGAATTGCCGCAAGGTTTTTCGACAACAGAAGCTCATACAAATCATGGAGAAGCTGTTTCACCACTGTTTTTCTCGCTATCTGAATCAGGTCACGATGTCCCATCACTTTCGCAACTTTTAATGAGGGAAGTCTCTTGTTGCTTTTAGGAGCTGTTGTTCTGGAAAAAGGGGAGTTAGTCTCACAGGCCTTCAGAGGTAAATGACATGGGAGGAATCTGAGCTTTTAATCTACAGGAAAAGTGATCTCTACTGATGCAAAATCTGCCTTTCAGAGTGACTCACTAGCTATTTGTCTAATTTAAATATAAACTAGACGATTGTTTAGATCGAGTTTCTAGCTATGATTTTGGGAACAAAACTGAAAAAAGTAAGCCTCTAATGAGACTGACCACTGGAGACAGCAGAGACCGTAAATCCTGCCAGTGTGCAGTACAATCAAACAACCATCAATGCACAAACAATCGTTTCTGTGTACAGACATTAACATTCCCTTAGATAAGAAAACTGCAACCTACTAACTAGTATGAACCCCTTACGTTCTTATCCAAGAGAAGAGTTCGTAGAAAAATGTTATTTAGATTCTTTGGGGCATATTTATACTCCGTTTGCGCCGGAATTGCGTCGTTTTTTTTTACGCAATTCAGACGCAAAACTAACTCCATATTTATACTTTGGCGTTAGACGCATCTAGCGCCAAAGTCCATGGAGTTTGCGTCCTTTTTTAGCGTGGACACCTACTTTGCGTTAATTATATGCAAGGTAGGCGTTCCCGTCTAAAAAAGTGACTCCGTGGCATGTGCGCCGTATTTACACTCCCGGGCAAAATTCACGCCCGGGAGTGGGCGGGTCAAAAAAAATGACGTACGTCTGCTTTTGCGCCGTTTTTTAGCGCCTGGAAAAGGCAGGCGTTAAGGGACCTGTGGGCTCGGAAGGAGCCCAGAGGTGCCCTCCCATGCCCCCAGGGACCCCCCCTGTCACCCTTGCCCACCCCAGGAGGACACCCAAGGCTGGAGGGACCCATCCCAGGGACAATAAGGTAAGTTCTGGTAAGTATTTTGTTTAAAATATTTTTGTGGCATAGGGGGGCCTGATTCATGCCCCCCTACATGCCACTATGCCCAATGACCATGCCCAGGGGACAGAAGTCCCCTGAGCATGGCCATTGGGCAAGGGGGCATGACTCCTGTCTTTGCTAAGACAGGAATCATTTCTATGGGGGTTGGGAGTGGAAAAAAATGGCGCAAATCGGGTTGAGGCGAAAAATGTGCCTCAGCCTGACTTGCCCCATTTTTTCACGCCCAAGCTCCATATCCCCCTACGCCGGCGCTGCCTGGTGTACGTCGTTTTTTTCAACGCACACCAGGCAGCGCCGGCGGCTAACGCCGGCTAACGTCATTGCTTAAATACGGCGCCCGCATGACGCTTCAGAATGGCGTTAGCCAGCGCAAATTGTTTTGGCGCAAAACTGCGTTAGCGCAGTTTTGTGTCAAAAAGTATAAATATGGGCCTTTGTGACTTACATATTTTGGGGGAAGTGCAGCAAGGGCATTCCTGCAAGTAAACATTACTAAACACTTAGGCCCATATTTATACTTTTTGACGCAAAACTGCGCTAACGCAGTTTTGCGTCAAAAAAATTTGCGCCGGCTAACGCCATTCTGAAGCGCCATGCGGGCGCCGTATTTATATTTTATATATATTTATAGGCCACAAACTATGAGCACTAGGGTCCTGGTAGCAGGATCCCAGTGAGACAGGCAAAACACACTGACAAATAGGGTTTTAACTATGAGCACTGGGGTCCTGGCTAGCAGGATCCCAGTGTGACAGTAAAAACACACTGACACACACTCACAAACAGGCCAAAAGATGGGGGTAACCATGCTAGAAAGAGGCTCATTTCTCACATAACTCGCTCTGCAGTAGAGTGGTTACTCCCTTTATCATCCACTGTATGGTTACTTCCCTGTGGGGATGTAAACCACCCTGTTTGGAGATTTTTACCTAACCAACAGTGTGAGTGTAAATTCTCAGAGTTTCTATTTGTAAGATTTAAAGTTGGGCAGTGAGATTGGTCCACTGGGCCTATATCAAATGAAAAGAATGCGAGACAGGGATGCTGTCTCAATAATGCCATAGCTGGGCAAAAGGTTTATCCATATGGCTGTAAGAGAGAAAATGGTTGGTGTTTCTCTTGAGTTGGAGCAGGGCAGAGCTGCTGTGCTTTAAGCTCCATACTAGGACAGGGCTGCTGTCCTAAGTGTTCAGAGGTAGTGCAGGACTGCTGCATTAAAGTTTCTCTGGGAGGGCTGAGGGTTGCTCCAAAATTACTAAAATGGTGCAATTTTGAACATCTGGTTTACTAGTTTCACTGAGAAGTACTTTTACCTCTGGGAGTCCAGCTGTCGTAGCTGAGGGCACCCTTGATACAGGTTCCAACCCAGGAGAAGTTTCTCCCACCACAAGAATGGTATCCTTAGTGGTAGGGTGGGGAAGGGATTCTTTGATACCCTTTTTACCTGTTGGTGGAGAGGGATCCTGAGACTTCAGGCCTTTTTCTCTTCTTTGCTTTTTCATTTCACCTGAAATGAGAGAAACAATTCCTCATGGACGCATGGGTCCTAAACTCCACATCAGCCAACCTTAGGCCTCTAGATCATTCCCTAAGAAACAATCTACAGGTAAGCTAGGTGAACCACCACCTGCTTTGGACCAGTAACTCCACCCCCAACTAAGTTAAACTAACCTAAGGGTAGGGACTGAGTGGAGTTATTGACATCAGTAACCTGGTACTTCTGTCCAAGGAGGTGTTATGCAGGTGACACCAAGTTTTCAGTTACCAAAGTGATAGTAGCACCTGTGTCCCTGTAGGCCTGGGCCTCAATACCATTTATTAAAATTGACTGTACTTATCCATGTTAAGGGGACAAGCATCCAAGGTGGCATGGCCAATGCCACCAGGTGTGACAGAAACTGTCTTGTGATTGTCTACCCCAGTTTCTATGATGGACCCAAAAGTGAACCCAACTACACCCTTTGTTTGACTACTGTCAGTAGTCTCACCACTATTACCCCTACTGCTAGGGGCACTAGAGCTTGATGTATTAGCAGTGGTATGCTCAGGGGCTTTACCTGGGCAGGACCTATCCCCTGGCCAATGGCCTTTACCTCTGCACACATAGCGCCAGGGATTTTTAGTGTGTGTATAGTGAGAAGATGAGGAAGATGAGGAAGATGATTTATCCCCACCCCAACTGAGTGTTTTAGACCTGAAGAAGGATATTTGTGCTTACTTTTATCCCCATGCTTGTCCTGAGATTTTTCACCATCTTTCTTTTTGCTGTCCTTGTCACCCCCTGTATGAGCTTTTCTGCTCACCCTTGTTCTGACCTATTTGTCTGCCTTCTTTCCCAGTTCTTGGGGAGAGGTCAGATCTGATTCCACAAGATACAGGTGCAAAAACTCAGGCACACAATTGTTCAATATATGCTCTCTCAGAATTAGATTATACAGGCTTTCATAGTCAGTCATCTTACTGCCATTTAACCAACCTTCTAAGGCCTTCACTGAACAGTCTACAAAGTCTATCCAATCCTGTGAAGACTCTTTTATGGTCTCTCTGAACATGATTCGATATTGTTCAGTGGTTAAGCCTCAACCATCCAACAGTGCACTTTTCAGAACATGGTAGTTGTCTGAGTCATCCTCCCTGACAATAAGGAGTTTGTCTCTCCCCTTGCCAGTGAAAGACAACCACATGATAGCAGCCCACTGAGCTTGAAGGACCGACCCTCTGATCTTTACAGGCCCTCTCAAGTGCAGCAAACCACTTACAAATGTCATCCCCATCCTTGTAACAGGGGACTGCTTTGTGCAGATTTCTAGAACCAAATGTATGTTCTCTAACACTGGGGTTCCTGAAACTGCTGCTGCTGCCACCATGGGGAACTAAGCTCAACCCCTGCTATCCCTTTCCACTGCCAGGGATTCCCTGTCTAAGGTCAACTGTTGCTGCTGTAGCCTCAGTCTCACCTCTTCACAACCTTAGCTTTCTGAGTTCCCTTTCTAGGGACTGGTCCTCAGGGTTGGATGTGTGTGACACCTCTGAGACAGAAGTGACATGGGAATTGGCAGAGGCAGATCTTTCCCTAATTGAGTAACTCTAGTTACCTGGCCTCTAGGTGTGAAGGGTACCCTACTTGTGTGTGACCCTTCCCAATACCAGCTACAACAGGAGGTTTGTTGATGGAAAGATCTGTAGAAGGGCCCTCCCCAGGATCCTCAGAATGCTCCCCTGAATCCAACTGTTTGGAATCTCCTTCTACCTCACCCTCGGACTGTACCTGACCAGTGGTATGTCCCTGGTCATCCTGCAGGAGGAGATTTAAGAGAAATTTCTTGTTGGGTTTCTTCCCAATCCCTAAACTTCTTTCTATGCAGAGACCACTCAAACGTTTGAAATTCAAACTTTCAAAAGTTGTCTTTACAACTCTGGGGGTAGCCTCTACACCAGATACAGTGATAGAAAGAGGTTCAGGAGAAGAGTAAAAAGTTAGCAGACTAAGGGGGTTATTCTAACTTTGGAGGAGGTGTTAATCCGTCCCAAAAGTGACGGAAAAGTGGCGGATTTACCACCAGCCGTATTACGAGTCCATTATATCCTATGGAACTCGTAATACGGCTGGTGGTATATCCGTCACTTTACCGTCACTTTTGGGACGGATTAACACTCCTCCAAAGTTAGAATAACCCCCTATGGCCCTGATTCTCACCCTGGCGGTAATTACCGCCAGGGCAGAGGTCGGCGGTAGCACCGCCAACCGGCTGGCGGTGCTCCGCCGGGTATTCTGACCGCGGCGGTACAGCCGCGGCCAGAAGCAGAAAGCCGGCGGGGTACCGCCGACTTTCCGCTGCCCGTCTGAATCCTCCATGGCGGCGGAGCGCGCTCCGACGCCATAGGGATTCAGACACCCCCTACCGCCATCCTGTTCATGGCGGCTCTCCCGCCATGAACAGGATGGCGGTAGGGGGTGCCGCGGGGCCCCTGGGGGCCCCTGCAGTGCCCATGCCAATGGCATGGGCACTGCAGGGGCCCCCGTAAGAGGGCCCGCAAAGTATTTCAGTGTCTGCTTTGCAGACACTGAAATACGCGACGGGTGCAACTGCACCCGTCGCACCTTCCCACTCCGCCGGCTCAATTCTGAGCTGGCATCCTAGTGGGAAGGTTGATTTGCCCTGGGCTGGCGGGCGGCCTTTTGGCGGCCGCCCGCCAGCCCAGGGCAAATGTCAGAATCACCGCCCCGGTGCGGTGTTCTGACGGCGGTACCTTGGCGGACGGCCTCCGCCGTCCGCCAAGGTCAGAATGACCGCCTATATGGCCTAACTTTTTAGGGAAAATTAAAACTTTTCAGAAACTTTTGAAACTTTTAGAAAGTTTTAAAGAACTTTTTAGGAAGTGAAAAATGATTACTAGGTCCAATTATGTATAGCTCTAAGTATTGGAGTACACTTTGCGTTTGAAAAGCACTAGTAACAAAGTAGTAAAGCAATTGCAAGTACTTACCCCACCACTGCTCCACCAATGTAGGAGATTGCCTGGTTTGTAGTGGGTACCTAAGTTACTTACACCTATACCAAGTCCAGTTATCCCTTATTAGTCAAATGTAGGCCCTGTTCTGGCAGCTTAGGCTGTCTGGAGGTAGCTGTAGCAGAGCAACTTACGCTGAACTAGGAGACATGCAAAGCTCATGCAATACCACTATAGATACCCAGTACTTATACACAATAAAAGACAATACTCAGCGTTACCAAAAATAAAGGTGCTTTATTTTTGTGACACAAGGCCAAAATGATCTTAGTGGCAATACTCCTGGAGGTAAGTATTATACACAATGTATACACTACAGACCAAAACCTGGTACTAAATAGTCATAGAATAGTGCAAACAGTAGAAAATACAATAGAATGCAATAGGCCTAGGGGCAACACAAACCACATACTTAGAAAGTGGAATGCGAATTCCAAATTCCCCTATGCAAGTGTAGTGTGTAGAGGGGCGCTGGGAGTGTAAGAAAACACCAAAGGTAAGTAAACTACCCCAACCCAGAGCCCAGGAAAGTAGGAGTAAAGTACTACAAGTTTCCTCAGGACACACTACAATTTGTGATAAGAGAAATTGCAAGAACCAAGCAAGACTGTAATCAACAAATGGTGGATTCATGGACCTGAAGACCTGTGAAGAGAGGAGACCAAGTCTAGAAGTCACAGGAGATTCCAGGAAGGACAGGAGCCCCTGACAACCTGAGAAGATGGTGCAAAGGAGGATTCTCTGGTTAGAAGAAATTTGCATGCAGAAGAGCACCAAAGAAGATGGCTGCGGGTTCCTGCATGATGCAGGAGATGTTCCACGTCGAGATGTTGGATGCAGGCTGTTTGCGTCGCTGGATTCGTGCAACAAGCCTTGGTTCAAGCAAGGTCGCAATTTGTGTCAAAATGGCACTGCCTGACCCAGGAGGAACCTGGGGGCCTCAATTTGGACTGAGGAGGCAGAGGGGGCTCCCAACACTGGAGAGAGCCCACAGATGACCAGGCAGCACCCATGAGAGTACCAGGACATGGGGGCAAAGAAGATGCAAAATGTGGTTGGTGCAGCACAACAAAAGAAGGTCCCACGCCAAGGGAGAACAACTCAGCGAGTTGTGTGTGACAGGATGGAGTGATGGGGACCTGGGCTTCACTGTGCACGAAGGATTCTTGAAAGAAGTGCACAGAAGCCCAAGGACCTGGAGATTACGTGGTGTACAGGGGTACTGTCACATACCGGGAAGGTAAGCTCTTACCTCCTCCACATTTGGACAGCTGGACCTTAGGACAGTCTGGGTCGTGTTGGTCCACCACTTGTGTTCCAGGGAGCACGCTCGTCGTCAGGAGAGGAGTTCCAGAGAACCGGTCGTCGTCGCAGAAAGTGCATGCAGAGAAGTGACTCTGTCACTCCACTGGAGATTCCTTTGGTTCTTCTGGTGCAGGGTGAAGACTGGGAGTCCCCAGAGCATTCACACCTAGGAAACTGTTGCAAATACTGGCTAGAGCTGAAGTTGCAGGTCACAGGAGTCGTCCTGGATACTTTGTTGCAGTTACAGCGGTTCCTGGAGCAGTCTGCGGTTGATCCGACGGTCAGAAGCTGAAGCAAAGGATGCAGAGGATTCCTGGCTGGAGTCTTGTAAGCTGAATCTGAGAGACCTAAGTAGCCCTGAGAGGAGGATTGGCTACTTACCCAGGTATGCACCTATCAGGAGGGGTCTCTGACGTCACCTGCTGGCACTGGCCACTCAGAGGTCTCTAGAGTGTCCCCACAACTTGGAATCCAAGATGGCTAATGCCAGGGACACACTGGAGGAGTTCTGGGCACCACCCCTGGGGTGGTGATGGACATGCGAGTAGTCACTCCCCTTTCCTTTCTCCAGTTTGGTGAAAGAGCAGGGACTGGGGGTCCTTGAAATGGTGTAGACTGGCTTATGCAATGAAGGCACCATCTGTGCCCTTCAAAGCATTTCCAGAGACTCTGGGAGGCTACCACTCCCAAACTTGTAACACCTATTTCCAAAGGGAGAGGGTGTAACACCCTCCTCCCAAAGGAAATGCATTGTTCTGCCTTCCCAGGACTGAGCTACTCAGACCCTAGGAGGGCAGAAAGCTGTCTGTGAGGTGGCAGCAGCTGGAGCTGCAGTGCAAACCTCAGAGAGCTGGTTTGGCAGTACTGGGGGTCCATGGTAGAGCCCGCCGTATGCATTGGATTGGCCCCCAAATACCAGATTTGGAATGGGGAGACAATTCCATGATCTTAGATACCTCATATGGCCATATTCAGAGTTACCATTGTGAAGCTACAATTAGCTATTGACCTATATGCAGTGAATGCGTGTAATGGTATCCCCGCACTCACGAAGTCACAGGAATTGGCACTCAGCAGCTTGGGGGCACCTTTTCTAGTACAAGGGTATCCGCACACTTAGCAGCTTTGCACCTAGCCTTCAGTTAATGAGGTGGTGACCTTTAAGTTACTTAAGTGCAGTGAAAATGGTTGTGAAATAGTGTGCACACTATTTCATTCAGGTTGCAGTGCCAGTCCTGAAGAAAGGTTTGTCTGAGCTACTTATGGGTGGCAAAAGAAATGCTGCAGCCCATAAGGATCTCCTGGAACCCCAATGACCTGGGCACCTAGGTACCATATACTAGGGACGTACAAGGGGGGTCCAGTGTACCAACTGGAATTAGAATATGAAGTCACTAAACTATAGTGACTAATTTGGAAGTAGAAAGAGCATAAGCACTGGAGTTCTGGTTAGCAGGACTTCAGTGACACAGTTAAGCACTACTCACAACACACACATAGGCCACAAACTATGAGCACTGGGTCCTGGCTAGCAGGATCCCAGTGACACAGGCAAAACACACCGGCAAATAGGGTTTTAACTATTAGCACTGGGGTCCTGGCTAGCAGGATCCCAGAGAGACAGTAAAAACACACTGACACACACTCACAAACAGTGGGGTAACCATGGACAGGAGTAGGACATCCCTTGCACCCTCCAGGAACCCGACTTTGTCTTCTTGGGTGCAGTACTGACTTTTCTTCTCCCCAGTGGTTCTCCTTTTGCACCTTCATCTGGGTTAGCATGGGCTCCTGTTCTTCCTGGACTGTTCTCTGCTTCTTGGAGTCAGTCCACTTCTTCCACAGGTCTTCTTGTCCATGAATCCACTGTTGGTGTCTTGCAGTCTCTTCTGGGTTTTGCATAATTCTTCTCGTTTTTGTGTCTGTTCCAGGAGAGTTACTGTGATTTACTCCTGCTTTTCTGGTCACTGGTTTGGGTTCTAGTACTTACATTTGGGGTTTTCTAGTACTCCCACCTCCCCTCTACACACTACACTTGCCTAGGTCGGAGACCGACTTTCGCATTCCAATTTCTTAGTATATGGTTTGTGCTTCCCCGGTGCCCCATTTCTAACTAAGGTGATTTTCACTAATTGCACTGTTTTCTAACTGTTTTTATGCCTATTTCTGCATACTAGTGTAGATAATTTGTGTATTACTTACCTCCTAAGGGAGTATAGTTGATATGGTATTTTTGGCATTTGTGTCAGCAGAATAAAGTGCCTTTACTTTTGTAGCACTGAGTATTTTCTTTCATGTGTGTGAGTACTGTGTGACTACAGTGGTATTGCATGAGCTTTGCATGTCACCTAGATAAGCCTTGGCTGCTCATCCATAGCTACCTCTAGAGATCCTGGCTTCTGGCCAATGCCTACATGTCACTAATAAGGGATAACTGGACCTGGTATAAGGTGTAAGTACCATAGGTAGCCACTACACACCAGGCCAGCCTCCTACAGGTTGGAAATACTTCTCCCAAGAAAGAACTTGGTTGGGTCCTGGTAGTTTGGGAAAAGATAAGGATGTTTTGAAGTTCCAGTTATTTTTGTTAGTATTCTCGCAGTTTGTAAGGGAGAGTCTTTATAGATTTGGAGAAGGACAGACCTCTCTACTTTCTTTTTCCTGCACGCGAAGTTTCATGCTAAACACTTATTCCCCTTTTGAAGACTTCTACAGAAGTCTTTATTATGCTGACATCTTCCTAACTCCCTAATGAGAAGCCCTGATTAGTTGATTTTATGTTCACCGTATGTTGAGGAGAGAGAAAGGAAGTATATTTATGGAGCATACATTTACTATTCCCTGGTTCTGTATTATTGTAGCTGTTACTACTTTGTATATCATTTTCTCTTGGCAAAATCTACTAACCCGCTGTTTACTTGCTGTACTGCTGTGTCTTTTGAACTTAAAGCTTTTTTGCTTGTATACTAGATGGATTAATATCCTTTGATAAACCCTTTCAATCACAGTTATTGTTTACTGGCCCTCACTGTGGAATCACATTGGCTTCACAAGTCTGAAATTATTAGTTAATTAATGCCTACTCTCTTACTGTGCTTCACATCAACTAAGAAAAATCCATACGACCAATGGGGAAAAAATCTTTGATGACCTCACTAAGAGATTGCGGTATAAGTCCCTGTGCACTCTTATACAATACTATAGAGTGCGTATAGTAAACCACTAGTTCCACCCCTTTGTAAAGTCGTGAGTTCTGCATTATTCAACAAAAAAGAGACAGTGCCATGCCCATAACATGGCGTGTCAGCTCATTAAGAAAGGCAATTTATTTGAAGCAATCACACTGGCTTTGGGATTTTCTATTCTAATTGATAATGGGGTAGCTATTTTCAGTAATGATACAAATGAGCATTCTGTTTCAGTTACTGCAACCTTTTCCAGACTTTGGGTCGATCGATGATCTAAACAGAACCTCTGTCTTGTAATACAATTACTTAGGTAATAAATGCCTGGATGGTCTGGCCTGAAGGAATGAATGTCAGCTCAGTTATTCCTGTAACTCTGGTTTACTAACAAGGAATACAGAACAGCGCAATTTGTGCTGCCTAGTGCCAGTACAGGCACCAGTTGATCAAGCGGGCATGGGTTGTAGACAGGATAGTTTTTGTGCCGGAAAGGGTACCTAAGTTGCCTTTGAGGTTATTTCCTCTTTCCATGTATGCCGAAGAATGTAGCACACATGCATAGCGGAAATGATGAAGTGAAATAAATATTGTTCTCCTTTTTACGCCAGTCTAGGGCAGACAAACCACTTTTGACACAAATCCATGTCTACAAGTCTTTGTAGATATGAGTTTGCAGCAAAAAAACAATAGGAGGATGCTCTGGAATGCTCGCACACCATCTGTTGAACGCATCCCTGATGCAAAGTAATCAAGGCATCTCAATCCACTGCATTACGTTACACTTTTTTAAAAAAAGAAATACAAATTATCAGTTGTGGTGCTTTGTAAATACCACAAAGAGTTTTACATCAACTCGGCATCAAAAAAGGTGACACAAACCCAATGCAAATTCCTTAAAAATCTGGCCCCTGGGGCCTCATTAACAAGAAACTGATGCATCGACTCCCATGTGTCAGATTTCTTCTGCGCCTAGCGATTCCCTAATGATGCCATGGATGTGCTGTATTTGCAATACAGGGGTCCATGACACACATTTTCACAGATACATCAGAAATTCTGATGCAACTGTTGGTACTAACCTGTTACTTTGCTGGACTAGCGCAAAAAAATCATGCTACTTCAGCAGTGCATGGAAGGTTCCCATAAGAAAAAGCCCTGCATCAGTTTAATGCCTGCTCTGAGCAGGCACTGAATCTTTGACACAGTGAAGTTGCAGAATGACACAGTGAAATGTAAATTTCACAGAGTCAGTTCTGCGTGGCTTTTTGCCTGGGAACGCCTACCTTGCATATCATTACCAGTAGCTGGTGCCCAGAGGTAAAAAGTGATGCTAGAGGCCTCTAGCATCACTTAGTAGATTTGGAGTTGTTTTTGCACTGCTGCAGCATCAGAAAATGATGCTGTAGTGGTGCAAGGGCCTTGTAAATAAGCCAGACCTGCCAACTCACACGGTACCACCATGCGTCATACAATTTCAGCTGTCTTCACCTGATCATCCGGAGGAGAGAAGAAATCATGCAGTGGCAGGTAAGAGGAGCTGGAAATCACTGAAAAATGTGGATGTCCAGCTCCTCTTTGAAGGCTGTTAACAGCCGATATCCGTTAAGAGGAGTGAATACACCCCAGGACATCGACTGCACCACAATAACCTTCGTGTTTTTTCATAGGAGGGGGAGGAGGTCAATGGGGGCAGACGGGCCTCAAAGGTAGGGCCGAATAAGTCCCTGCCCCCTCCATAGCCATGCCTACTTCTCACAGTGTTTTTTATTTTCAGGTTGGCAGGTCTGAATAAGCCCCAAAGGGGCAGATTTATGGAAAGTGGCGCTGAAAGTGGACAGGGACCCTCTAGAGGAGCTCTGAGCACCACCTCTGGGGTGACTTGGGGAAGCCCTCTCCCAAAGGAAATCCTTTGTTCTGCCTTCCTGGGCTCGAGCTTTTCAAGCAACAGGAGGGTAGTACCCTGTCTGTGAGATGGCAAGAGCTAGGGCTGCCTGGAAGACCTCAGAAGGCTGAAATGGCAATACTGGGGGTCCTCTAAGGAGCCCCCAGAGTGCATGGAATCATTCAACCAATGTTTGAAAAAGCCCTGGGGTATGATTCCAACATGTTTGATACCAAACATGCTTATGTTCGGAGTTACCATTATGTAGCTGGACATAGGAAGTGACCTATGTCCAGTACACACGTAAAATGGCATTCCTGCTCTCTCAAAGTCCGGGAAAATGTCCTGGCGGTCGTGGGGGCACCTCTGCTATGGCATGGGTGCTCTCACACACACAGGTACCTTGCTCCCTGCCCTCAAGGCTGGAGGGCCTGCTATAGGGGTTGACTTAAAAGTGACCTGGTGCAGTGTAAATGGCAGTAAAAGGGTGCTTGCGCCTTTTCACGCAGGCTGCAATGGCTGTGCCGCTGAAGCCTTTGCATGGGCTCCCTATGGGTGGCAAAATATATGCTGCAGCTCATAGGGATCCCGTGGAACCTCAATGCCCTAGGTACATAGGTACCATATATTAAGGACTTTTAAGGGGGTGACCAGTATGCCAATTGTAAGTGAAATACAGAGTTTTGGGAGAGAGAGCATAGTCACTGGGGTCCTGGTTAGCAGGATCCCAGAGAACACAGTCAGGCACACTGACATCAGGCAGAAAATGGGGGTAACCATGCCAAGAAACAGGGTACTTTTCTACATAACCTTCTCTGAGTTTCGCACCGTATCGAAACCGAGATTGCAAACTGTGATCTTGAGCATCTTGCGATGCTGGTACGCAATGAACATGAGGCTTCTTCTGACCACTAAATCTTCATGCTCATTGCCAAGTTCTGCCCCTCAGGCCTCACTATCCGCATTCTAATACAAACAATAATCCATTCTTTAGCTAACAAGAATCATGGTAATGCTCCTGTAAAAGAGGAAAGAAAACTACCTGGCACAACTAAATTCATTTCAAAGTGGGTCCTGCAGTCATGGGAAGCTAAGTTAGCATTTAAAATGATTTTGATTATATGATTTTGATTACATGATTTTACATACACACATATAACTTTCAAAATAAATGCAAACCTGACTAAGAAATGACATGATTACATTTTAACTAAACATTAGTGTGTCATATAAAAATCTCTAACCTTTACAATGATTAAATTTCACTAATACGTTTAAATGCTTCACACATGTTAAGCTGATTAGGGCACACAGTATAATGTCAAATGTGAGTATATAACTGCATAATAATGACATCTTAGGGTGGAGCCTAAATTGTGCTGTCCTCCTCTGGTGGCGACATTAGCCATCACAATCAACAAAAGAGTCTTATCAGATGAGATCAATTCAAAACCCTGATGCGTCCTACATTTTTCGTCTTGGGTTTCCCAAGTTTTTAATTTCATCATAAAGTCTATTCCGTTCTCTCCAATTCTATATCCTCTCTCTTTCTCTTGAACCCTTTTTCATTCTGCTCCTCCCTCCTTGCTTTTACAAACTTGTGGCCCTTAAAGATGACAAACAAACAAATTAGGCAAATGGCAATGACTACAAGATCAAAATATAATGTAATATCCCACGTCCTTGGACCCAGATTTATACTCTGCGCTGAATTAGCTTCATTTTATTAACGCTAACTCAGCGCAAACTGAACTCCACATTTTATTTTGACACTAAACTAGTCTAGCACCATAATATTGGAGTTAAAGTCATTTTTTGGATGCTTGAAACCACCTTGCATCAATGAGATGCAAGGTGGGCGTTCCCTTTCAAAAAATGACTCTAAGGCACTAGAGTCTTATTTATCCCCCGTGCAAAAATGGTGCATGGGAGGGAAGTGGGCCTAAATACTGACGATAAGCCTGGGTCTGAGCAGGCGCTGGTTGAGCTGTGGACCAATTTCCATGGTCAAACACCATGGACATAGCCCACAGGTGCCCTCCCCAAGTCCCAGGAACACCCCCAACCACACCAGAAGAACACCACAGGATGGGGACCCCACCACAGGTAAGTATAGGTAAGTAGAGGTAAGAATTTGCATTTTTTTAAGTGCCACTGGAGGGTCCTGAAATCAGCACCCCACATGGCACTGGGTGCAATGGCCCAGCCCGGGGGACCCATGTCCCCTATGCTAGCCATTGGGGTGGTGGACATGACTCCTGTCTTTTATAAGACAAGAATCATGTGGTGTGGATGGTTTTGCATCCCGAAATGACGCTAGGCTGGTTAGAGTCATAATTTTTGGTGCAAAACACCATTCTCCCACACTGCCACCCCAACCGGGCTAATGTCATTTTTTTTTTACACTAGCCCCCGCCACTTTGCGTTGGATTGCGCCATTCCATTAATATGGCACCCGGCTGGCAACCTGGAATGGCGAAAGCTAGCGCTATACTTTTTGACGCAAAACTGTGCAAACGCAGATTTGCGTAAAAAAGTATAAATATGGGCATAAGTTTCTAAATCATCTACCAATTGCAACAAATCCATTTCCAGTTGCTTCCAAAGCACGTGTAGCTTCTAACTCCTTTAAATATCTCTTTAAGTCTAAACTAGTCTTAATGTATTTCTTTATCCCCTCTCTCTTATTAGGAATTTAAGTACAGCATTGCTGAACCTTCAACTCTTCCAGACTCTGCACTCCTTGGTGAGAAGGATGTCTAATGTAAGGTAGTTCTATATTGCCATAGATCTTGTAGCCATTATTTCAGTGTCTACAGCTAGCAATGAACTGTCTGTACTAGCTGTTAACTTTTACTATAGTAGACAGCTTTCTAGTTTTTAGATCATTCAAAATCACTCCAACAGAAGGAATAGCTGCATCAAAGATATCTCCAACTATTTTAATACCATTACTTCTTCGTTTAGTTCTAACTTGTGATTTCCAATGGATCAGTCAAATGATCTACTTAATAATTCTTTGGGAAAACTACAGCCATATAACATGTACCGTGCCACCCTCTGGGCAATGTAAAATAAACATGTCCCCCCACAAACATAGTAAACTCCAGGTCTAAGATCCTTTTCGCCTATTAACAAAGGGCAATTCCCTTTAAATTCTATAATGTGATCACAATTACTCCTTTCCATATTTTTAGTGTGAACAACAGATTTGACTGCGCACACATAATTTTCTCTTGTGCTGGCAATCTAAAGATAGTGCAGGTGTAATCCCTGGCTCTTGGTTTTTTAATTCTTCTATGCCCACATACCCTTTTATCTTTGGTCCCACCCTGTTTTGCTTGTGCATCCATTGCTCTTTTTCTATCATATCATATCTAGAAATTTCTTCTCAACCTCAGTTAAAGAACAAGTCAAATTGTGTCTATAAGCTGTCTCTACTGTCATAATAGGTTTAAAGAAACTGTCAGCCATTTCCGTCATTTTAGCACTCGAATGGTGATTCCAATTTTTAAACAAAGAGAGTTCAGAAAGCACTAAATCATATTCGAGAGATAATACTGGAAATGACCTTGTCCATATAAAAGACACTTATAAGGCTATGCCTGGCACCACACATAAGAGTATTATGGTGATAGGTAATCCCCTCGGCAGCTGAATCAGGCAACTGCGTACAGACAGAGTGGTCCTTAGTATCCACATTTTGAATGTGTTCATAAAGCAACTTAAAATAAGTGTTTGAAGGAAAGTCTCCTCCTGATGTATCTAAATGCATTGCCTTAGGATTAAATGTGTACAAACCATCATCAGTAGGATTCGGGGTCCTAGGGTTGCTATTAGGTTTAAGCTCAACTAATGTATGAGACATGGTTGAATATAATAAAGCAGTCAGTCAGTCAATACTTATAAATCGTGGCTTCTCACCCGTGGGGTCCCAAGACGTTGTTGGTGGCGTGATGCTCATTCAAAGAGCCAGGTCTTGAAGTCCTTCCTGAACTGCTTCAATGAGGTGCCCTGGCTGAGGTTGAGTGGGAGCATGTTCCATTCCTGGGCTGTGGGGTAAGAGAAGGAACTGCCCCCAGCTGTGTTCTTCCTGATTCTGGGGAAGGCGGCGAGGACAAGTTGTTAGGATCAGAGCTGCCTGGTGAGAGTGTAGAAGGTCAGGCGGTGGTTGAGGTAGGCCAGTCCGGTGTTGTGCAACACCTTGTAGGTTTGTATCAGTAGCTTGTAAGTGATGCGTTTCTCGACTGGGAGCAAGTGCAGGTCTCTAAGGTGGGCTCAGATGTGGCTGTGGCCATGGATGTCCAGGATGAATCTGGCTGGCACGTTCTGGATTCTCTGTAGTCCTCTTTGAAGCTTCTTTGTGATTCTGGCATAGAGTACTTTGCCGTAGTCCAGTTTGCTGCTGACAAGCATGTGTGACTGTTGTTCTTTAGTCTGTGGAGATCCACTTGAAAATCTTCGGAAGGAGGCGCAGGGTGTGGAAGCATGATGATGAGAAGACGTTGCTTCTCATCATGGAAAGCGTGGAGTCAGGATGATGCACAGGTTGCGTGAGTGCATGCTCGGTGGCGTGGGGGCGTTTCCTAGGGTGGTTATCTACCAGAAGTCATCCCAGGTGTAGGGGGTGGAGCTAAGTACAAGGATCTCTGTCTTGTCTGAGCTGAGTTTGAGGCAGCTGATTTTCATCCAGGTGGCAACTGCTATCATTCAGTTGTGAAAGTTTGTTTTGGCTGTTGATGGGTCGTCGGTCAAGGAGAGGATCAGTAGGGTATCGTCAGCTTAGGGGATGATGTTTAGGCTATGTTGTCTAACGATTTTAGTGAGCGGGCCATGTAGATGCTGAAGATGGTCCGCCTCAGTGAGAATCCCTGGGGTACTCCACATCAAATTTCTTTGGGTGCTGAGGTGAATAGCGGAAGTTTGACACTCTGGGTTTTCCAGTTAGGAAGAATCTGATTAATTCCAGTGCTCTGCCATGGATGGCGGTGTTGCAGACTCTATTGCAGTGGGTAGAGTGGGTGTCTGTGTTGAATGCATTGGAGAGGTCGAGGAGGATGAGGAGGGCCGTGTCTCTGTGGTCCAGTATGGTGCGGATGGCATTGATGGCTGCTAGGAGGGCTGTTTTGGATCAGTGATTGCTCCTGAATCCGAGCTCAGAGGGGTCTAGGATTTGGTTTGCCTCAAGGAACTCCATGAGTTTCAAGTTGATGGCCTTTTCCGTTATCTTGACTGGGAAGGGGAGCAGAGAGATGGGTCAGTAATTCTTCAACTCCCTTGGGTCGGCGGAGGGTTTCTTTAAGAATGGGTTGATCTCTGCATACTTCCAGTCGGATGGGAAGGTGGTGGTCTTGATGGGGCGGTTGATAGTTTGGCAGAGCTCTGGTGCAATGGTGGTGTTGGCCAGGTTGAAGATGGGACATGGGCAACTTTCTTGGAGGCTCTGATTCACTGGTGATGTGTAGTGACTGCCTTTTTGTAGGCTTTGTCTACTAATCCCAAAAGCACAACAATCATTTCTACTATAATATACATTAACACTCTATTGTAAATCTAGGTCTATTAAGGTTACTAGTTTCCATGACTTCTCTAGAATCAGGTAGTTAGTTAAATAGAAATTAGCAGAAAACAGATTCTTCTTCATACATTTCCACTTGTGCAAACAGCAAAATCAAGTCCATTAAATGTATAATGAAATTATTCACAAAGTCTTTGTGAGTTCTCCCTAACCTTACTCCATCTTCTCCTGAATGGACACCTTACACGCCTGCTGCAGCATCAGGCCCGGGGAAATGTCTCTTTTTTAACAAAGTCCATTACATTTCTCTAAGGAAAACAGAGATCAAGGTTCAGCTCAAAAGATCGTTCCAGTGCCAATCCAGGTCAGTTCTTTCAATGAAAAAAGCTAATTCAAACCACAGTTCAACAACAAACTCAAATTCACGGAAGTTCAATCTCACTACTGTTCTCCCAACCACAAGATCTCCTTCCACTGTCATTTGCTGCAAAGTATGTCCATTCAGGGGATGAGTACCTACAACAAGGTTTTCTAGCCCTTTTTAAATTTCTGAGAGTAGATTGTTTATTTTCACTGTCACTCTGTCGGTCAGACCAGAATTCTCAGTGCTCTCTGGGACAGTACACATTCTGCAGGAAGGCTTAGGGCCTGATTTAGATTTTGGCAGAGGGGTTACTCCAACACAACAATAAAGGAAATCCCATCTGCCGAAATATAAATCTCATTATTTGCTATTGGATTTAAATTTCAGCGGATGGGATATCTGTCACCTTTGTGTCCGAGTAACCCATCTGCTGAGAGCTAAATCAGGCCCTTAGTCTTTCTCTCTCCTGCCTTCTTGGCCAACTGTCTTCTGCTTCCACTCAGCTAACTACATCACTAGGTCCTTTGAAAGAGTCTGAATTGAATTAAACCAGCCCCACAGTCCAAGAGTCGCTTCCTGTCAGCCCCAGGCACCGGTACACCAACACCTCCCTCAGGCCGATGGTGTACTATGGCAGATTTTCAAAGAGTTTCTGTACCTCTTCGAACTGCTTCATGTTGTCTTCCAGTTGCTGTCTGCACTTCAAAAAGAGTTATTCTCACCTCATAAAAATGACACTCTACTATTTGAGTGTAGGCGGCATGTATCCAAATGGGGAGATCTTCACATTTAATTACTATATTTATCACAAGGATCACCTGGAATGGCCCCTTCCAGCAAGGTTCCAGACTTGTCTTTTGAACGTTTATCTTCACCAAGATCCAGTCACCAGGACTGAGGTCATGGCACTGCTACTGATGTGGAAGTGCGTAGAAGGTTCAACTCGGCGGGACACAGAATTCCCTATGTGAGGGATTTCCACCCGATACCCGCACTTACCCGCTGGTACGGCAGTTGTTCCCTCCTCATGTCCCCTGGGACACCATCAAGACCTTAAAAGAACAGGCAAGAGGGACATTAGGGAAGATAAGGTGCAGGACTTAGAAATCGATTTCCAGAAACTGAGGAAGGACTCTCCCTTTCCTTACAAAAACAAGCCAGAAGAAGGAAGCCGACACGCAGCTGACTCCCAAGCAGGATGCCGCAGGAGAACAACATGGCGCAGGAGATCAAGACACTGCAGAAGAGTAGGTAGCCACTGGCGAAACTGCCCAGGCAACCAAGGGCGCCCCTCCACGTCCCATGCAGGACAGCACTAGCCAGGTGATCGAAGCAGATGAGGAGGAACCTGGCGCTGCTGAAGACAGTCCAGAAACATGGGCGAAAGACCCGGTGCAAGCCACCAGAGAATGTTTACTTGCAGGCCACAGCTCAGGAGAGTTGTGGCAGAGCGGCAAGTGCCTCTGGAAGGGTGGAGATGCCTTGATGTGGAGTTGCGTTTCTCTGTGATGTTCCTGGCTGAACTAATATTTTGTGGGGGTTCAACTAGAGGGTTGACGGCAGTGTTTAGAAAACAGCATGATATCCCTGACTTTATTTCACCCCATAATAAGGCTCAATGGATGTATGTGTGGATGTTGTAACAAAAAAGTTTGTTAAAACTGACCTATCACACAGAGTTGTATGTTCTTATTTTCCTTTACACTTATCCTCCTCTACTTTAGTTTGCAAATTTTATTGCTCCCTGATATTTTTTGTACAAAGATTGTTATGCTTTGTGTGTTGTAAAATGATATATAAGCACTTCTGTGAATCACATATTGGTGTCTACTCACGGTTGTTACAGTGAAGGGATAAGACAAAGAATAAAAATGCTAAGAGAATACTTACTGCTTTCTACTGTGAGGGTCCTGGCAATGCCATCTTGATGGAAGTACTAAAGAGGGGTGAAAGAAAGAAAACCTGAATTATCGTCCATCCCATAAAAAACCCAGCAATGTACATTCATCTGTGTTAAATTATATTGCACTGCTGTAAATATATTGTCACAATGAAGAAAACAATGTGCCTCCGAAGCCATATATCCCCCTAGCCCTCCTAAACACTACATAGGCTAGTCCCCTCAATAGTCAAAAGCTATGTCATCTGTAATGTTCACATGTGCATTTGCAGGCACTGCCTGCAGACTCATTGCTCAACACAAGAGGCAAAGCATCAGAATCTTTGATGCGCACCTCTTGGGCAACCTGGATTCAACCTGCCATTCACCTTTTCCACAGTGCCTGAATCCTTAAGCCGATAATTGCAATGTAGTCTCTGCTCCACTTGTAATGCTACACCTAACATTTTCAGCACTTCATTACTGAAGTGAATTCCTTGGTTTACCTTCAGTGAAGCTGGTAAACCAAATCTAGAGATTGGCTCCTTCAACAACAGTTTAGCAACTGTGTGACTATCATTTTTCCTGGTCGGGTAGGTTTCAACCCAATGGGAGAAGATGCACATAATTACCAGGACATTTCTCAGACTGTTAAACACAGGCATTTCGATGAAGTTCAGCTGCATCCTGTTGCACTGTACTCACAAAGTCCCTATGTGCTTCATGTCACTGGAGTTCTGTTCCCTGCATTCATCTGTTGACACACAACACATCTGTGACATAATTCTTCAGACACCAACCTGAATCTAGAGTTGAACCAATGTTATCGAAACAATCTGATGTCCCAACATGTGTGGGTCCATGAAAATGTCTAGCCATCGGAGATAGCACGATACCTGGAAATGCTGGTCTTCCGTCTACAGAGACCCACCTGGAATTATCTCTCTTAACACAACCTGCTCTGGCCCAAATCTGCTGCTCTGTCTCGGGGACTCCCTCCTGCAACCTCTTCACAAGTATCAGTTCTTGACAATAAAAGGTTGTAGTTGGTTTCATGTTCAGATTCATTTACGTATTATCCATTAAATGTTTGGGACTATTGAACACAATAATATGCAAACTCATCAGCATATCGATTGCCAACTGTTACATAGGCCCTCATTACAACCGTGGCGGTAAATGCCCCCTCCCGCCGTGCTGACGGCTGCCAAGATACCGTGACCACGGTGGTATTCCGCTACGGGTATTATGACCCCCACTGAGAAATCCGCCACTATACAGACACCCATACAAGTCCGCCAGACCAAAGGTCAGTGATAAACTGGTGATAGCAAAACCTACACCGTCACACCAACAGGAATACACCCACAGCATTCTGACCCATAAATCACTGCGGCGGTCATTCAACCACGGTAAACCATTGGCGTTACACACCGCCGCACTCAAAATACACACACATTTACAAAACACAACCACATTGGACAATTCAAACTACACACACCTGACACATATACACACTCTCCACCACTATAAAACACACACCCACATTACCCACAACCCCTTACAGTGAAAAAAACAATAGCACACAGAGAGAGACAAGGCAGGAGCACCCACTCAATCAGAGGCACAGAACACCATCACCCATACATCATCCACATACATCACAGCGTACACCACAAGACATCACCCCACACATCTTTACACATATCACTCGCAACACATCCATGGCACTGCAAAGACACCCCATGTTTTCTGAGGAAGAGCCAAGGGTTATGGTGGAGGAAATCATCCGGGTAGAGCCACAGCTTTTCAGATCACAGGTGCAGCAGACATCCATAGCTAAGAAGATGGAGCGATGGCGGAGAATAGAGGACAGGGTCAACGCTGTGGGACAGCACCCCAGAACAAGGGATGACATCAGGAAGAGGTGGAATGACCTACGGGGGAAGGTGCATTCCGTGGTAGCAAGACACCAGGTAGCCGTACAGAGGACTGGCGGTGGACCCCCACCTCCTCCCCCACAACTAACAACATGGGAGGAGCAAGTCTTGGCAATAATGCATCCTGAGGGCCTTGCAGGAGCAGCAGGAGGACTGGACTCTGGTAAGTTATATCTTTACTATTATATCCCCCAGCCTACCTGCATGCCATCACATACCCCCACCCTTACCCTCAATCTCATCACTCCATCACCTCACATATACCCCACCATCACAACCCACCTATCCTAATACCAAGCCCTGCATGCAACACCAATGCATGAACCCTCATCACTGACCTGCATGGACACCAATCACCACAGCATGCCCAGTAAATCACCACTCACACATGGCCAAGCTGACAGGGAAATCTCAATCATACAGGGAAACACACTCATGCACAATATGCCCCACGCAGATACAATAACACTGCATTTGCATCCCCACAGGAACAATACTCAACGTCACTGCAGAGGAGGTGCCAGCTACATCCAGTCCCCCCACAGGAGAGGCCCACAGTGATGACAGCAGATCTGGATGCCTGGATCACAATGACCAACCTGGCCCATTCTGGACCTCTGAACAGTCGGTTCCCCTGCCACAGTCCCAACGCACCACAGAGCCTCCCCCCTCAGGAAACAACAGCACAGCACCCACCCAGCGGGCCTATGCCACTGTCCTCAGGACACGTCAATCAGCAGTGTGTCCACCACTACAGGGACCCCAGGCCACCATTCCCAGGAGACGATGGGCCAGATACTGGTCAAGCTGCATGAGACCCAGCGGCTGCAGGAGGGACAGTACCTGGGAATCAGGGAGGACCTAACAAAAATATGCACCATCCTGGTCACCATTGCAGGGGTGCTGGCAGACATGGGCAAGACCATAAGGGAGGCAGTGGTACAACAACGGGCGCCTGACACTAGCCAAACTGAGGAACAGCCTTCCACCTCCGCCAGCACTAATAGACAAGAGGCCCCACCACAGGACCAACAGGTCACCATCACCCCACTCCCTGCAGAAGGAGAACCACCCGGAAAACGCTCCCTGCGACCCAGGCAGAAGACAGAGAACATTGCCAAGACCCCCGCCAGGAAATAAGACTCTTCTGATTGTTACCCTTGTGTCCCACACTGTCACCCTGTCCACCTTGAACGGCCATTAATCCCCTTCCTATGCCCCATTGGACAATGCACCTGTGATACCAAGAGCCTGGACTCTACCCTGACCTTCCTTCCACCATCAGCCCAGCCCCTTGCACCACCCCCTCTACTTACGAGCACCCAAATAAACACCCTTGGAACAAATACTAATCTGGAGTCTGTCAAATTATTCAAATATGTATTAGTACAACATTATCAAAGCATTGCAACTCAAAGGTAGAGTGAAATATACTTTAGGATGAACTCTGGTGGGCAGCAGTACACATAGCAGGAGCCAGAGTGGGGCACAGAGATCTGAAAATGGAGATGGGAAAGGGTACAGTCAGTGGCCATAGATATAGTGAAACAGGCTGCCTTTTACAATATCCAACAGATAACTGAAATGGTAAGTGAAGTTACAGTGTCTTACCTGTGTGTCACTGGAAGTACTGCTGAATAATATTGGTTCTGTTGTCAACATCTTCTTCCTCTGCCTCCTCTTCCTCACTGTCCACAGGCTTCACCGCTGCCACAAGACCATCTCCAGGCACACCCTCCTGCAGAAAAGGCACCTGGCGTCTCAAGGCCAGGTTGTGCAACATGCAACATGCAACGATGATCTGGCACACCTTATTGGGTGAGTAGTACAGGGATCCACTTGTCAAATGGAGGAACCGGAACCTGGCCTTCAGGAGGCCGAAGGTTCTTTCTATAATCCTGCTTGTACGCCCATGGGCCTCATTGTAATGTTCCTCTGCCCTAGTCCTGGCATTTCTCACTGGGGTCAGTAGCCATGCGAGGTTGGGGTAACCAGAGTCACCTGCAAATATCGAGGGACAACTGTTAGACACACACTAACCCTTAGAGACAACCCCATACCCAGACACTTACTCATACTGTGTGGGGACCTTTGGCTCACCCATGAGTCACACCCGGTGCCTATGGAGTTGGCCCATCACATCTGGGATGCTGCTATTCCTCAAGATATAGGCGTCATGCACAGAGCCAGGAACTTTGGCATTCACATGGGAGATGTACTGGTCCACCAAACACACCATCTGGACATTCAATGAGTGATAGCTTTTTCAATCCCTGTAAACTTGTTCATTTCTCCGGGGCGGGACAAATGCCACATCAATGGCACCAATGATGTTGGGGATATGTGCCAGGGAATAAAAGTCAGCTTTCACTGTGGCTGAAACCTCCACCTGAGGGAACACAATGTAGCTGTGCATGTGTTTCAGCAGGGAGGACAACACTCTGGTCAACACCTTGGAGAACATTGGCTGAGACATCCCTGATGCCATGGCCACTGTTGTTTGAAAGGAATCACTTGCCAGGAAATGGAGCACTGACAGGACCTGCACTAGACGGGGGCTACCTCTGGGTTGGCGGATAGCTGTCTTCAGGTCTGGCTCAAATTGGGCACACAGTTCTTGGAGTGTGGCACGATCAAATCTGTAGGTAATGATAATGTGTCTGTCCTCCATTGTCGCTAGGTCCACCAGGGGTCTGTACACCAGAGGAGGCCGCCATCTCATATTCTGCCTCAGTGATTGAAGCCTATGGAAGAGAACGGTGAGCAGAGGGTCATATTCACACTTATATTGCACTAATGATGAATTGTTGACTTTACAGGAACAGTATGTGAAGTCGAGAGTCCGTTCATGTGCCAATGTCTGCTGTGACGCACTTAGGTGCCATGCCCTGTGTCCCCCTGAAATGGCCGCTGCCTGACCTGTGAAGAGGGACATGTTGAAATGAGATAATTGCGCTGGCGTTATGCGCCGTCGCAGTAGGTGGTCGATGACCGCCGCACAAAATTGCATTGGTTATCATTGGGACCTATGGGTTCCAGGAGCCAATGACGATGTACACTGGCGGTGACGGTACCCACCACCGTGGACGTCACTGCTATTTTCTATCCCTTCACTCACTTGCTACCTGACCTTCAACAGGAGAGGACCTACATTACAAGTGCTTCTGTGACCTATGTTTGGAAGCAACAATGGCTCATGTATCTGGGGAAAGGGCCAATGCGGAGGAGTTGGAAAAACTGGTGGATGGGGTCCTACCCCAGTACACGTTACTCTATGGTCCTCCAGACAAACAGGTGAGTACACTTTGTGCATGATGCGTGGGCCATGAATGTATGGACTGCTGTGTGTGTAAGCCACATGTAAGGAGGGGGCAGAGGGATCCTGGCCAGAGCGGAGCATGTAAGGTGGTCAATGTATGTGCGTCAGGGTGTGCGTGGGATCTGGTGGGCAATGAGTATGATGGTCCAGACGGGTAAATAATTCCCTTTTCTGCTGTCTTTGCCCTGCAGGTCAGCACCCACCAGAAAAAAGGTATTTGGAGTGCCATCGCCAAGGAGGTGTAGACCCTGGGGGTCTTTCACAGGCGGAGCACCCACTGCAGCAAGAGGTGGGAGGACTTGCGCCACTGGGAAAAGAAGACAGCAGAGGCCCAGCAAGGGCTGGCCTTCCAGCGAGGAAGGAGTGTCCATCGCACCATGACCCCCCCAGATGTTGCGCATCCTGGGGGTGGCCTATCGGGAGTTGGATGCGCGCTTGAACGCATCACAGCAGCAGAGGGGGTGAGTACAGAATTTGAAACCTGACTGTGTGCACCTTAGGAGGTACCTGGGTGGGGGATGTGGGCTGTGGTGCTCGTAGGCCAGGGCGAACATGACAGGGTAGGTCCCTCGTTGGGCAGGCTCAGAATCACTCCTGCCTGAATAGTGTTGGCAGCCATCTACTCCTGGGCAGGGTCCTGTGGGTTTCAGGTGTGCAGGTAATGGCGTTAGGCATTGAAACCCATGGGCTGGTGACTGTCTTAGGAAATGGTTGGGCATGGCCTAGTGCATAGGGCTGCTACCTGTGTGCTGTGTACGCCAATGGTAGTGCTGTCGCTAGCATTGACCAAGTGTATCCTCTGTCGCTCCCCTACTTTTTGTTTTGTCACCCTGTCCTTGTGTGCATTAGCATCATCTGGCAGAGGAGCAGATGCACTGGTGATGGAGGGAGCTGCATCCCACATGAGACTGGAGGCCGAATCCACCGACGGTGAGGGCACCAGTGGGACGGATGGTGAGGGGAGCACCATGACGGGGACAGGAGGGGAGACCACAGACAGCGACTCCTCTGCCGATGGAAGCTCCCTGGCAGTGGCAGACACCTCTGTGCCCACCCCAACAACAGGTACAGCCACCACCCCCCCACCAGCACCGACCTCCCAGTAGCCCCCAGCGTGTTTCCCATGCCCGCTCACCCAGGAGGGTGGGCATCTCCTTTGCCCCAGGCACCTCAGGCCCTGCCGCAGTCAGTCCTGCTGCCCTCAGTGAGGAGGCTATTGACCTCCTGAGATCCCTCACTGTTGGGCAGTCAACCATTCTGAATGCCATCCAGGGTGTCGAGAGGCATTTGCAACAAACAAATGCATACCTGGAGGGCATTCACTCTGGTGTGGCGGACCAACAGAGAGCATTTCAGGTTCTGGCCTCAGCACTGATGGCAGCCCTTGTTCCTGTGTCTAGCCTCCCCCTCCAACTTCCTCTACCCAGACCCAATCCCCTCAAACCCAGCCTATCCCAAGCACACCTTCAGACCAGCATTCACCCAAATCAATACACAAAGGTGGCTCAGGCAAACATAAGCACCACACTTCATTTCACAGGCACTCACACAAGCACCATACCCATGCAGACACACCAACATCCACTGCCTCCACTATGTCCCCCTCCTCCTCTTTGGCCACTTCCCTCCCAGTATCGTCTCCACTCACACCTGCATGCACTACAACCTCATCCACTACCTCCATCACCAGCACGCCCATCACAACACACCCCTCACTGGGAGTCACCACCCCTACAACCATGCACACGTCTTCTATGTCCTCTCCCAGTGTGTCTGTGACCCCTCCTTCCAAAGTACACAAACGCAAGCACCCACCCACCCAACAGCCATCCACCTCACAACAGCATCCAGCCCATGCACCTTCACCCAAACTCAGCAGAAAGACACCTCCTACAACCACTCACTCTTCCTCCACTCCCAAACCTCTCCATCTTCCCACCCCAGTGTGTCTAAAAAACATTTCCTGGCAAACTTTGACCTGTTCCCTACCCCCAACCCCCGTCCTTCCTCTCAGGCCAGGGTGTCCAGAACCTAGCCCAGCACCTCAGCCAGCAAGTTGCTGCCCAATGTGGAACCTGCACCTCCCAGAGGCTCAAAGGGGGCACCCGTTAGGAAAGCCAGTGTACCATCAACCCCTGCAAAGGATCAAACCATTCCACCACCTGCCAAGGTGAAAAAGGGGCCAGCATGCAGCAAGGGCAAGGAGAACGACCCACCGAGCAAGGCCTCCTCCAAACCACCAGCTTTCAGAGCCAAGGGCACAACAGCATCTGCTACGGTGGGGAAGGGGAAGAAAATCGAAGGCAAGGCACTTCAGCCGACGGAGGATGCAGCTGAAGGCCAGGTGCCCACCAGCAGGACTGCCAGCCCCTCCACCTGCACCACGTGCAGCACCGCCAACAGCCCCGCAGTAAACACCGCCACCTGCACTGCCACCTGCACTGCCGCTGCCACCACTACTGTCAGCAGCAGCGTCCCCAGTGGGCAGCTGTCTGAGGCTGCAGGAGAAGGGCTGAAGCCTCCCTCCACCACTGGCAGCATCAGCACCACGGCCAGCACCGCCAGCATCCCCACTGCAAGCACCCCCACAAGCAACACCACCTGCACCGCTGACAGTAGGACCACTACCAGCACCAGCAGCCCCAGTGGGCGGCCGCCCGCGGCTGCAGGAGACGAGCTGGAACCTACCACCACCACTGGCAGGACCTTTAGCCGCTGCTGGATGGAGTCTAGCCCTGCCTCCATGAAGTATCATGCTACCTGTTCCCTGCAAATCTGGTGCCTCAGACACCCAGGTGAGGGAATGTGTACTGGCACAACCCAGGTACTGTATCACTGAGCACCAAGCCCCCTCCAGAACCAGTGGAGATATGCATCCACTCACCCCTTCCATGGCAGGATGAGGCACACTGGGCACAAAGCCCCCTCAAGAACCAGTGGAGATATGCATCTACTCACCCCCTCCTTGGCAGGATGAAGCACACTGGACACAAAGCTCCCTCCAGAACCAGTGGAGATATGCATCCACTTGAGAGACTGTAGCCTAACACTCCCCAGGACCAAACAGTGGGCAAGCCATGCACTTGAGGGACTTGAACGACTGTGGCTTTGCACTCCTCAGGACCAAGCTGTGGGCAAACCACCCACTTGAGAGACTTGAAAGACTGTGGCTTTGCACTCCCCAGGACCAAGCTGTGGGCATGGAGCCCCCTTGAGGAGCAGTGGCGTTCTTCCATCTTCTGGCAGAGGTGGCCCCCCTTCCCCATCCCCCTGAGGTGCCTGTGTGTTTTCGACCTGATGCCCCTGCAGTGTTCTCTCTGTATTGAGGCAGGAGTCAAGTGTGGACTTGGCCCATGATTTTTGGCCCAGTGGCCCACGAGCATTTGTGAAGGACAATGTACAGACTTCTGTACATGCTGTATATTTGTGTAAATACTGTTTTTCAAATTCTATAGTATATCTGCCTATTTCTAAAATATCACTGGTTTGACTCAATTCCTTTTGTCCTTGCGTTCTTCCAGGGGGTTATGGGGTGTATCTGTAATGTTGTTGGATCTGTTTGTGTGTATGATGTTGTGGGTGAGGGTGGGGTGGGGGAGTTGCGTGTTATGTGTGTGTGTCACTCTCTTTTTCCTCCCCCCTTTCCTGTGTACTAGGTGCAGTACTCACCGTCGTCGTCGCCACTGTCTTTGGTGCTCCTGGTAGATGAGGAGGTAGACCAGCATCGGCAGGATCTGCTGCTCGGGCTCCATGGCATCCTGGTTCTTTGTTGAGTTTCCCTTCTAAACACTGTTTCTGCCATGCTTTTGATGGCGTTGGTACCGCCCCGGAAAAGCTGGCGGATAGGCGGGTTGTAATGTAGTGGGCGGTACAATGTCTTCCGTCTGTCTGGTGGCGGTGACCACCTCGGTGTTGGTTGCTACCGCCGTGGTGGTCGGAGCATTAAAATGGCTGTCTGTGTTGGCAGTTTCTGCTGTGGTCGTGATCCCATTTGTTTTACTGCTGGCCTGTTGGGCCAAGCACTTCACAACTGCAATTTTTGCAGACAACTGCAAGGCCTCTTACAATTTCATGACATGTTCATGACATGTTCCTTATTCCTGACCGGGGAACCTGATGATGTCATAAACCCCCTTTGTGACCATGACTGTCCAAAAACATGAACCACATCAAAGCCATAATGACTATCTTTAAAAATAGTTAGTGTCAGCTGTTCAATGATATAGCAAGATCTAGCAAAGGTGATCAGTTCAACCTCTTGTGCAGAAAACACGCCATGAAGCCAGTATGCTTCAAATAACCCTGTAACTGTACAGACTTCAGCAAATATTTATGGACTTTGTGTTGCAGGGCAGCGCAGCTAGTCACCTTGCTGAGCTGCCCTCCATCAAAGAGAAAAGGCAGGGATTCACTGTGTTCATTCAATACAGCACATTCCTGTCCTTTCCCATAGCGCTAATGCAGACGCTCTTGCACCCTCGGGCAAGGGTGCCTGCATTGCACGCAGGATTGCCTGCACAAAAACCTTCCTGCGCAAAAACATTCCTGAGAGGCTTTTTCCTTGTTCTATGTCTGCTGCAGAAAGCAGCAAACATAGAAAGCGGAAAAAACACAGAGAAATACACATATGAATCCTTGTTATGCCTCTCCTGGGAGGCGTTTCTTTTTGGTGCATTATCAGGTTCTTGAATATATGGTAATGCATCAAAATCCATGGATGTTGTGTGAGAACACCAAAGCAAACCCATGGAAAAGCCTCTTTGGTGCAGGGTAATGTCACACAGCAACACAGGGCTACACATGGTGGCCTTGCATGGCTTCATAAAACTCACTTATGGCTTTCATCGCTCTTGCACCATAAATCAGGCTATAAATAGGGCCCTGGGTAGACATCTCTCAGGGTATCCTCATTTTCTCTGAGGAAAGACCCATCCACAACAGTGGCATATCTTGTACATCTGTTCTCAGCTTGGTGTATGGACCTGTGAAATCATCATAGTCATGCTCTACTTTCCCATCATCATTTTCATTCTTAGGCAAAGGTAACAAGGTAGCAGGGCTCATTGAAGCACATCTCTTTAAGGTAATGTTCTCCACTGGAATTATGATTTGTTCATTTTTGGTCAATCAGCTGTCTGTCAAGTGCTGAGTACATGTACGCATAAGCCTTATCTCCAAGAAAAGGAGTCTTATAACAGTAAGAGGGTGCCCCATCACAATACTCTCACAACTTTCCATGCTGACGCCTACTGCCACTACAGTTTTAAGGCATCCAGTCAGTCATGCAGATATGGGATCAAGAGTAGCAGAAAGGTAAGCTATTGGTCTCTGTGCATTGCCATGCATCTGTGTAAGCACTGGGAGTGTGCATCCCTCCCTCTTACTGAGGAAAATCATAAACTCTTTATTATAATCAGGCATTCCCAGTGCCAGGGCACACACAGATACTTTCTCTCAGTGCTAGGAAGGCAATCAAGCAGTTTTCATCCCATGGTACTGAATATGACACATCCTTGTGTGTCAGCCTCTGTAAAGGCTTGGCCACTAGTGAAAAGTTGAGTACCTGCTGTCGACAGTAGCCCACCATTCCCACAAACATCCTGACTTCTCTCTGGGTAGTTGGCGGATTCATCTTAAGAATTTGCAGAGATTCTTTCTTGTGACACCTTCCTTGCTCACTTTTCAAAGTGATGCCCGAGATACAGAACTTCTCTCTAGCAACTTACTCGGGGATACTACGGTCCTGATTTAGAGTTTAGCAGACAGGTTACTCCATCACAAACAAGACGGATATCCCCTTCAGGGTATTACAATGACCATGCGATATACTGGAATTGTAATAAAACTGGCAGCATATCTATCATGTTTGTGACCGAGGAACCCCATCCGCCAATCTCTAAATCAGGCCCTTTATGTCCATTTTCAGCCAAGTGATTCAGCAATGCAATGTTGTCTTGTTCACTACCTTTGGGTGTATCCAATGCCACTAACAGGTCCTCGATATACTGAACCAAGACAGATTTACAAGCATTGCTAGGGACTTAAGGTTCTTTTTAACGATCTGATTAAAGATTGAGGGACTCTCTCAATACCCCTGTAAGACTCAGCACCATGCTAAAACACAGTTTTGGAACAGGTAGGCGAAAAGGTATTGGCTGTCATCATTTAAGGGTATAGAGAAAAAGGCCTGGCACAAAATGAATACAGTAAAACACTAAGGCCCCCATTACAACCCAGGCGGTTGGTGATAAAATGGCGGTAACACAGCCAACAGGCTGGCGGTCAATACCGCCAAATTATGACCATAGGGGAAACAGCTCAGACAGACAGACACTTTGGCCCTCATTACAACTTTGACGGGCGGCGGTGGCCGCCCGCCAAAGTTGCGCCGCAGGAATACCCCACCGCGGTCTGAAGACCGCGGCCGGCATTCCAAGTTTTCCCCTGGGCTGGCGGGCGGCCGCCGAAAGGCCGCCCGCCAGCCCAGGGGAAAACGACCTTCCCACCATGAAGCCGGCTCGTAATCGAGCCGGTGGAGTGGGAAGGTGCGACGGGTGCTACTGCACCCGTCGCGTATTTCACTGTCTGCTATGCAGACAGTGAAATACAAGCGGGGCCCTCTTACAGGGGCCCCTGCAGTGCCCATGCCATTGGCATGGGCACTGCAGGGGCCCCCAGGGGCCCCGCGACTCCCCCTCCCGCCATCCGGTTCCCGGCGGGAGAACCGCCAGGAACTGGATGGCGGGAGGGGGAGTCGGAATCCCCAAGCCGGCGCAGCAAGCTGCGCCGGCTTGGAGGATTCCTTGGGGGCAGCGGGAAACCGGCGGGAGACCGCCGGTTTCCCTTCTCTGACCGCGGCTAAGCCGCCGCGGTCAGAATGCCCCGTGGGGCACCGCCGCAAGTCGCCGGTGCCACCGCGTCCCGCGGCCCTGGCGGTTACAAACCGCCAGGGTCGTAATGAGGGCCTTTAACACACCGACTGCCAGGGCGGAATCAACAGGCACCACGGCGATAGCGCCCACAACCAGGGCGGAAGCCAATGTTCCGTCCACCGTATTTTGACAGTCCAATCTGCCACCTCTTCCATCAAAAGCCTGGCGGAAACAGATCTCAGAAGTCAATGGACTCACCTGTGGAGACTCAGGGAAGAAAAATGCCCGAGCTGCACATATTCCCAATGTTGATTTATGTCCTGCTCCACCATGAACACCAACGACGGCGAAGACAACCAAAGTGAGTACAGCCACCTAGCACACAGGGGAGGGGGGAGGAAAAAGGGAATGAGACACACACGCAACACCCCACCCCCAACACACAAGCAGATGCAGCAACATAACATAACTACCCCGTACCCCTCAGGAATAATGCAAGGACAACTCCAATAGGTAAAAGTGAGTGTAATAAGATAAATATAGTAGCAATACATGCATCCAAATAAAAACATATACACATATTTACAAATGAATGGACACTGCGCAGTCCTCAATGTTTGTGGGCCACAGTGCCACATTACAAAGTCCAAGGCCCCACTTTACTGCTGCAACAACACGGAAAGAACACTGCAGGGGCATCAGGTCGAAAATAGGCAGGCACCTCAGGGGGACAGTGAATAGGGGGCACCTCAGCTGCAGATGGTACAACGCCACTCGTCCTGGAGGGGGCAACATGCCCATTACTCAGTCCTGGTGAGTGCAAGGCCACAGTCTTTCAAGTGAGTGACTTGCACACATGCTCTGGAGGTGGCAACATGCCTTGTGCTTGGTCCTGGGAAGTAAAACGCCCCAGTCTCTCAAGTGGATGGCATCTCCACTGGCTCTAGAGAGGGCATCGTGCCCAGTGTTCTTCATCCTGGGGAGTATGGGGTGAATGGATGGCTTCTCCACTGGTTCTGGAGGGGGCATCGTGCCCGGTGATGCAGATCTTGGGGAGTGCAAGGTCACAGTCTCTCCGGTGGGTGTCATACCCACAGGATTTGCAGTGGGCAGGCCGCACAACAGCCCATGGATGCCGGCCTACAGAATGTCTGCCAGCGGTGACGGCTGTTCAGTGGTGGCAGTGGTGGTGCTGCTGCTGGTAGTGGTGGGGGAGGCTCCTGCCCATCCCCTGCAGCCTCAAATGGCTGCCCACTACTGGTGGTGATGGAGTTGCTGTTACTGCTGCTGGTTGTAGGGGGACGCTCCAGCCCATCCAGTGCAGCCTCGGACGACTGCCCACTGGTGCTGCTGCTGCTGGTGGCAGTGCTGCGGACGGAGCTGGCGGTGGTGGTGGGGGGAAGCTCCAGCCCATCCCCTGCAGCCTCGGACGGCTTCCCACTGGTGCTGCTGCTGGTGATGGTGCTGCTGGCAGAGCTGGTGGTGGTGGTGGGGGGAAGCTCCAGCCCATCCCCTGCAGCCTTGGACGGCAGCCCACTGGTGCTGGTGGTGCTGGTGGCGGTGCTGCTGGTGGTGGGGAGAAGCTCCAGCCCATCCCCTGCAGCCTTGGATGGCTGCACCACCATGGTTGGTGGTGTGGGCTCCAACAGAGTCCCAGCACCAGGCCTCTTGTCCTTACTGCCTGCTGGTGCAGGACCCTTGCCCTTCCTGCCAGCAGCTGGGGATGGCTCCTTGCCCTTCCTTGCAGCAGCTGGGGATGGCTCCTTGTCCTTCCTTGCAGCAGCTGGGATGGCTCCTTGCCCTTCCTTGCAGCAGCTGGGGGTGTCTCCCTGCCCTTCCTTGCAGCAGCTGGGGGTGGCTCTTTGCCCTTCCTTGAAGCACTTGGGGCAGGCACCCTTTCCGTCGTTCTGGCTGGTGCCCGGGATCCTTTCCCACCTGGAATTGCTGGGGACACTACTGTGCCTGTGGACTGGGTGGCTGAGGTGCTTGCCTGGGTGACATGAAGGACGAAGGGTAGGGAAGAGGTCAACGATGGAGAGGTAAAGCTTCTTAGGGACATTGGGGCAGGAAGAGGGAGAGGTTTTGGGAATGAAGGAAGAGGAATTGGTTGTAGGAGGTGTCAGTCTGCTGTGTTTTGGTGCAGGTGCATCGGCTGGATGCTATTGTGAGGTGGATGGCTGTTGGGTGTCTGAGTGCTAGCGTTTGTGTACTTTGGGAGGAGGGAGCACAGACACAGTGGGAGAGGACACAGGGGACGTGTGCATGGATGTTGGGGTGGTGACTGCCATTGAGGTGTGTGTTCCGATAGGTGTGCTGGTGATGGTGGTAGTGGATGAGTATGTAGTGCATTCAGGTGTGAGTGTAGATGCAACTGGGAGGGAGGTGAAGGATGAGAAGGAGGGGGACACAGTGGAAGCAGTGGATGTTGGTATGCCTGCATCTGGATGGTATTTGTGGGAGTGCCTGTGGCATGAAGTGAGGTGCTTGTGTTTCCATGTCCACTCTTGTATGTTGTCCTGTGTGCGTGCTTGTCTGCCTGTGTGCTTGGGATAGGTTGGTGTTGGGGGGTATGGGACTGTGAAGAGAAAGTTGGAGGGGGAGGGTGGAAATAGGGACAATGGGTGCCATCAGAGAGGTGGACAGAGCCTGGATTGATCTCTGTTGGGCCGCTAAGCAAGTGTGAATGCCCTCCAGAAATGCATTGGACTGTTGAATTTGTGCTGCCAGCCCCTGGATGGCGTTCACAATGGTTGACTGCCCAACAGAGATGGATCGCATTAGGTCAATAGCCTCCTCACTCAGGGCAGCAGGGCTAACTGGGACAGGGCCTGAGGTGGGCAGGGGCGAAGGAGATGCCCACCCTCCTGGGTGAGCGGGCATGGGAAACTCGCTGAGGGGCTGCTGGGATGGTGGTGCTTGTACGGGGGTGGCGGCTGTACCTGTAGCTGGGGTGGGCACAGAGGTGTACACCACCACCAGGGAGTCCCCATCGGAGGAGGTATCCGTGTCCGAATTGTCCCCTCCAGTCTCCTCTGTGGTGCTCCCCACACCCCCGTCTCACTGGTGCCTTCACCATCTGTGGACCTCCTGGGTCCTGTGGGATGTAGCTCCCACCGTCTCCTGTGCCTCTACTCCTCTGTCAGATGATGCTAATGCAAATAAGGACAGGGTGACAAAACAAAAAGGGGGGGAGAGACACTTGGTCAATGGCTGCACCAACACCACCGTTGGCATACACAACACACTCACACACAGGGAACAACCCTGCGCACTAGGCAATGCACTACCAGTTACAATGCTATTCACCAGGCAATGGGGAGGGACACATACCGCCAACGGCAGCATACCTGGGACCAACACACCTCTGCCCAGTAGTGGATGCCTACTAGCTAGGTTGGAGGAATTTCATATCAGAACCCTGCCCAACATTGGACCTACTCTGCAATGTCAGGCCTGGCCTAGGGGCACCCACAGGCACACATCCCCCACCCGGATATCACCCTACCATGCATAAGTTGTGATGATGGACACTCTACTCACCCCCTTGTGGCTACTGTGATGCCCCCAAGCACCCATCCAGCTCCAGATAGGCCACCGCCAGAATGCGGACCATCAGGGGGGTCAGGGTTTGACTGGCACCCCTTCCTCATTGCGAGGCTATCCCCAGCTGGTCCTCTGCGTCTTCTGTGCCCAGCGTCTCAAGTCCTCCCACTATTTCTGACAGTGGTTACTCCACCTGCTATACCCCCAGGGTCCGCACGTCCTTGGCGATGGCACGCCATATACCCTTCTTTTGATGGGCGCTGACTTGCAGAGGAAATAGACACAGGGAAAGGTATTAGTCAGACCGTCCTACCTGTTACCCTTATGGCCCACCATGCCCCTTCCCATCCCCATTAGCATAGACATGGCCCAGCATATATGCTACATGCTGCCCAGTACCCATCCACCAACCCCACCCACACGAGGCCTTCACACACAGCACTCCATGCATTCATGCCCCATGCATCGTAGTCACAGTGTACTCACCTGTTGGTCTGGAGGCCCATACAGCAGTCGTTACTGGGGTAGGACCCCACCCACTAGTCTCTCCAACTCCTCTGCGGTGAAGGCAGGAGCGCTTTCCCCAGTCACACAAGCCTTGGTAGGTTCCAGACACAGGTCACAGCAGCACATGCATTGTAGATCCTCTCCTGTTGAAGGTCAGGTAGCAAGTGAGTGAACAGATACAAAATGGCGGTGACGTCCTCAGCGGTGCATACCGCCATCGCCAGCGTACATCACCATTGGCCTCTGTACCCTATAGGGCCCAATGATAACCAATGAGGAGTTGCACGGCGGCTTCCGACTGCCGCCCGCAACGGCGCACAACGTCAGCGAAATTACCTCACTTCCACCTGTCCTTCTATACTGGACAGCCGGACGCCATTTCAGGGGAGGGGGGCAGGCCATGGATCCTAACTGTGTCACAGTTCACAATTTCAAATTCTGGACATGTGCCACCAATAAATTGCAACAATCACAATATGCATTGAACTGTAGTGGTTACAATGTACAGATTATGACTAGCTGCTCACTCTTGTGCCCCATAGATTGCTACCGCTGCGGATGAATAGGAGATGGAGACATCCCCCGTGTACAGACCCTTTGTGGACTTGGCAACAATGGAGGACATGTACATTATCCTCACCTATAGTCTTGACAGGCCCACAATCACAGAGCTGTGTGCCCAATTGGAGCCTGACCTGATATCTGCTATCCGTCACCCCACTGGATCCCGCCTCTTGTGCAAGTGCTACCAGTGCTCCATTTTTTGGCAACAGGTTCTTTCCAAGTGACAGTGGGCTTGGCAGCAGGAATGTCACAGCCAATGTTCTCAATAGTGCTGACCAGAGTGTTGTCTGCCCTGATTAAACACATGTGCAGCTACATCGTTTTCCCCCAGGTCGAGGATTTGACCACAGTGAAAGCTGACTTTTATGCAATGGAACATATCCCCAACATCATTGGTGCGATTGATGGGGCACATATTGCATTTGTCCCACCACGGCAAAATGAACAGGTCTTCAGAAATCGAAAAATGTGCAGATGGTGTGTTTGGCAGACCAGTACATCTCCCATATCAATGCTAAGTATCCTGCATCGGTGCATAATGCCTTCATCCTGAGGAATAGCAGCACCCCAAATGTGATGGCCTAACTCCAGAGGCACAGGGTATGGCTAATAGGTGAGCCCAGGTTCCCACACAGTGGATGTTGGTGTATGGGTATGGTGTGGGACATAAGGGTTAGTGTGTGGCTAACTGTTGTCCCTCGATATTTTCTGACCCCTGTGAGGAATCCCAGGACAAGGCATGAGGAATGTTACAATGAGGCACATGGGCGCACAAGAAGGATTATTGAAAGTACCGTTGGCCTCCTGAAGGCCAGGTTTTGGTGCGTCCATCTAACAGGTGGATCCTTGTGCTATTCACCCAAGAAAGTCTGCCTGATCAGCGTGGCATGCTGTATGTTGCACAACCTTGCCTTAAAGACACAATGTGCCTTTTCTGCAGGAGGAGGAGGATGAAGATGGCCGTGTGGCAGCAGTGGATCCTGTGGACAGTGAAGATGAGGAGGCAGAGGAGGAGAATGAGGACAACAGAAGTGCAGTCATTTGTCAATACTTCCAATGACACACAGATAAGACAGTGTTGTTTCACTTTTCATTGACAGTTTGATGTTTGACATTGACACTGGCAGGCTGTGAATTCCTACTTCTATGCCCACTCACTGTACCCATTGGCATCTCTTTTTGCAGTTGTTGGTGCCCCACTGTTGCTCCTGGTGTGTTCACTGCAGCCAACTACAGGTCTTTACTATGTAAACATTACTGTACAGTTGAATTGCAATGTTTAATCCTTGTTAAATGAATACATACTGAGATCATTTGACATACTCCAGACTTGTATTTTTTTCAAAGTGTGTTTATTGCAGTGTTATGAATAAAAATGGGGAGTGCAATGGGCTGGGCTGATGATGAAGAAAACTCCAGGTTAGAGTCCAGTCTATTTGTAGCACAGGTGCATTATCTAAGGGGGCATGGGAAGGGGAGCAAGGGCAGTTCAAGGTGGACAGGGTGACAGAGTGGGGCACAAGGGTGACAATCAGGAGAGTCTTATTTTGTGGTGGAGGTCTTGGCAATAGTCTCTGGCTTCTGTCTGGATCACAGGGAATGTTTGTGGGGTGGTTCACCTTCTACAAAGGGAGGGGTGCTGGTGGCCTGTTGGTCCTGTGGTGGGGCCTCCTGTCCAATAGTGGTAGCGGAGGTGGAGGGCTGTTCAGTAGTTTGGCTAGTGTCAGGGGCCCACTGGTCTGCCACTGCCTCCCTCCTACTGTTGGCCATGTCTGCCAGTACCCCTGCAATGGAGACCAGGGTGGTGTTAATGGACTTCAAGTCCTCCCTGATCCCCAGGTACTGTCCCCCCTACAGCCACATGTTCTCCTGCATCTTGTCCATGAGCTGGCCCAGCAAATCCTGGGAATGGTGGTATGCTCCCAAGATCACGGTGAGTGCCTCCTAGAGAGTCGGTTCCCTGGGTCTGTCCTGGTGCACAGCAGTCCTCCCAACCTCCCTGTTGTCCTGTGCCTCTGTCCCCTGAACCGTGTGCCCACTTCCACTGACCCCAGGTTCCTGGTTGTCCTGGGTTTGTGGGGTGGCCTGGGGTCCCTGTAGTGGTGGACACACCGCTGATTGATGTGTCCTGGGGACAGAGGTATGGGCCCGCTGGGTGGGTGCTGTGCTGGTGTTCCCAGAGGGGGGAAGGTCTGCTGTGGCCTGTGGCTGTGTGAGGGGAACCGACTGTCCCGAGGTCCCAGATGGACCGGGCTGGTCATCTAGATCCAGGTCGACAGAGCTGCTGTCCTCACTGTGGGCCTCTTCTGGGGGTGGAGTGGACATTTGTGGACCCTCCTGTGCGATGACGTGGCGTTCGGGTCCTGCAGGGGTATAAAAGTATGGTTATTGCTTCTGTGTGTGCCATAGCGTGCAATGGGTGGGTGCCCGTGTACCCCAGTGCTGGCATTCCTTTGTGGGGGCTGTTGTGACGGTGGTTGGGGGGGGGTTGTATGTGTATGTGCAGTGGGCATGCTTAGGTGATGGGTGTCCATGCTTTGTGGACGCATGCAGGGCTAGGTGTTGGGATGGGTGGGTTGTGATGGTGAGACATTTGCAAGGAGTAGGTGTGATGGGGGTGGGGGTGAGGGTGGGGGTATGAGTTGGCATGCAGGTGGGGTGGGGGGAAGAAGTAGTGAAGATTTGACTTACCAGAGTCCATTCCTCCGCCTACTCCTGCGAGGCCCTCAGGATGCAGGATGTTCAAGACTTGCTCCACCCATGTTGTAAATTCTGGGGGAGGAGGTGGGGGACCGCCGCCAGTCCGCTGCACCGCGATGTTGTGCCTGGATACCATGGAACGCACCTTCCCCCGTAGGTCGTTCCACCTCTTCCTGATGTCGTCCCGATTTCTTGGGTGCTGTCCCACAGCGTTGACCCTGTCCACTATTCTGCTCCATAGCTCCATCTTCCTGGCAATGGTGGTGTGCTGCCCCTGTGCCCCGAACAGCTGTGGCTCTACTCGTACAATTTCCTCCACCATGACCCTGAGTTCATCATCAGAGAACCTGGGGTGTCTTTGCGGTGCCATGGGGTGGTGTGTGTGATGTGTAGAGTGGATTGTGTGGTGCTAAGTGTGGTGATGTGTTTTGTTGTGTTGTGTGAAGTGCGTGCAAATATTGCTGGATGACAGTGAATTGGGCGTCTGGGTGCTCGGATGTCTTTTCTCGGTGCGTGTTCACGAATCTCTAGGAGTGGAGGTTTGTGGGTGATGTGGGTGTGTATTTTATATTGTAATGGGTGTGTGGGAGTGGTGTGTGTATGTGTATCAGGTGTGTGTATTTTGAATTGTCCAATGTGGTTGTATTTTGTAAGTGTGTGTGTATTTTGAGCGCGGCGGTGTGTACCGCCAATGGAATACCGCGGTTGAAAGACCACTGCGTGGATTCGTGTGTCGTGATAGTGTGGGCGTATTTCTGTTGAAAGGTTTGGAGGTTTGGTCATCGCCAGCGGTTTGACTGTTGTGGGTCAGAATGACCGTGGCGGTTTACCGCAGCCGCGGCGGTGTTATGGCGGTCTTCTGAACGGTGGTAAGCTCCTTTTACCGCCGAGGTTGGAATGACCACCTAAGTGCCTCATACTGTGTGGGGCCATGGGCTGGCTTCATTTCATACAATACCCTTCTCAAATTTTCAATAATTCTCAAATTAAATTGAGTGGAAACATCAAGCGCTATCTCTTTCAGTGATCTTACGCCATTGACTTAGCCAAATGCACGTGTGGACATCCACATTTATGACTATATAATGATGGGTTTGGGCCTTTTAGCTGCATCTCTTCTCCTCCTGGAACAGAGAATCTTACATCACTCCTAGTCAAATCTTGTAAAACCTTGAAAACCTAATTTTTCAACAGAAATATCACCGATAACAAATAATTTTCATTTTAAAATAGGAAATAATTTCTTTAATCACAACTCTTGTTCTGCATCAACAATCAATCTCTGTGCAGCACCTCTTGTTCTGGCTTGTCACAGGACAGCTATCTATAATATAATCAACCAATAACAGCATGGCACTACCCTCAAACATCTAATCTCAACCCATAACAGTATGACGTATTTCACACTCTTCTCAATGCAAACAAGCACAACAACAAGTGATACACAATTGCAACAAATAACTTTTTGTCTGCTCCACTAAAGAATTCAAAGTATTCAACCATACAATAAATGGTCTTGAGTGGCACTTTCCGACCTTGTCAGACACACATTAGTGAATCCTCAAACAGCAGGGTATCCCCAACAATACAGTTTCTCCTTTGCACAATAGGATCCACTGCACCAACTGCAACTTACAGTCACACAAAGTTATATGTACCTATCTCAATTGTGCAGCTGTTGGTAACTCATGACTAATACCACAAAACTTAGCAGACAAATTACCACACAGGTCCTCATTACAACATTGGCGGTAAAAGCCGCTTACCGCCGTGCAGAAGACCGTCAACACACCGTCGCGGCCACGGAATTCCGCCACGGTCATTATGACCCACAGCTCGGAATCCGCCAAAATTTAGACACCCAAACAAGTCCGCCACACCAAAGGTCAGTGATAAACTGGCGAAAACAAAACCTCCACCGTCACGCCAACAGGAATACGCCACACAATCACCACCCACGAATCCACGCGGCGGTCTTTCAACCGCGGTATTCCATTGGCGGTACACACCGCCACACTCAAAATACACACACATTTACAAAACACATCCACATTGGACAATTCGAAATACACACACCTGATACACATACACACACCAAACCCACACACCCAATACAATATGAAACACACACACCCACATCACCCACATACCCCTACGACAACAACTGAGACTGAAGGCCACAGAGAGACACCACCATCTATAAACGAGCACCCACAGGCACTCAACACCATCACCCACACCACTAAATATCACCCCACACATCACAACACACACCAACCCACACATTACCCACACCACCCCATGGCACGGCAAATACACCCCAGGTTTTCTGAGGTTGAGCTCAGGGTCATGGTGGAGGAAATCATCCGGGTAGAGCCACAGGTATTCGGATCACAGGTGCAGCACACCTTCATTGCTAAGAAGATGGAGCTATGGTGAAGAATCGTGGACAGGGTCAACGCAGTGGGACAGCACTCAAGAAATAGGGATGACATCAGAAAGAGGTAGAACGACCTACCGGGGAAGGTGCGTTCCATGGTCTCAAGACACCACATCGCGGTACAGAGGACTGGCGGCGGACCCCCACCTCCTCCCCCACAACTAACAACATGGGAGGAGCAGGGCTTGGCTATTCTGCTTCCTGAGGGCCTCGCAGGAGTAGCTGGAGGAACACCCATCACCAAAGCATGGCCACTGCACATACCCATACACCCCCCTAAACCATCATCACACAAGGTCCCACACAGGAATGCAAGCACTGGGGTACACGGTCAACCACCCATTGCACACCGTAGCACACACAGATGCAATAATCATGCTTTTACACCCCTGCAGGACCCCCACAGAAGAGGCCCACAGTGATGACAGCAGTTCTGTCCAACTGGATCTAGATGACCAGCCCGCCCCATCTGGGAACTCGGGACAGTCAGTTTCCCTCACACTGGCCCAGGGCACTACAGAGCTTCCCCCCTCTGCAAACACCAGCACAGCACCCACCCAGCGGGCCCATACCTCTGTCCCCAGGACATGTCAAGCAGCAGTGTGTCCACCACTACAGGGAACCCAGGCTAACCCACCACCCCAACAACAACAGGGACTGGGGGCAGTGGCAGTGGGCACACGGTTCAGGGTATAGAGGCCCACGAACACAGGGGAACTGGAAGGGCTGCTGTGCGACAGGGGGAGGACAGGCCCAGGGAACCCACTCTCCACGAGGCCCTCCCCAACATCATGGGAGCCCACCACCATTCCCAGGAGATGATGGCAACAGTACTGGTCAAGTTTCAGGAGATCCAGCGGCCGCAGGAGTAACAGTATTTGGGCTTCAGGGAGGAACTTAAATCCATCAATTCCACCCTGGGCACCATCGTAGGGGTGCTGAAGGAACTCCTCAACACCAGGAGGGACACTGTGGCACAACAAGGGGCCCCTGACACTAGCCTGGACGATGAACTGCCCACCACCTCCGCCGGCGCTAGTGGACAGGAGGCACCGCCACAGGACCACCACACCAGCACCCCACCCCCTGCAGAGGGAGAACCACCCCGCAAACGGTCCCTGAGATCCAGGACAAAGACAGAGAACGATGCCAAGACCCCCGACAAGAAATAAGACCACCCTGATTGTCATCCTTTAGTCCCACCTTGTCACCCTGTCCATACTTAAACTGCCCCAGCTCCACTTCCTATGCCCATTTGGACAATGCACTTGTGAGACTAATAGCTTGGACTCTGCCATGGACATTCCTCCACCATCACCCCTCACCATTTTACAACCCCCTCCAACATTGAGCACTTAAATAAACACCCTTAAAGCACAAAACAATCTGGAGTCTGTGATTTCAAATTAGTGTATTAGCAATTACAGTGACAAAATGCTCTTTCAAATGTAATGTCAACATACCTATGTCACACAGCTCTAGTCCACGAGGAAACAAAGCAGATGTCACACAGTGGGACCCACATCTGTAAAATCACAAGGGAAAGTGACAACTCAGTGACTATACACTGGGTGAAAAGGACAGACAGTAGAGAGGTAGTAGTTTTAAAGTACATGTAGCAGGCAGGTTTGTCTTCTTACCTGTGTCTCACTGGAAGTATTGCAGGATCACCGAGTTCCTGTTGTTGATGTCCTCTTCTTCTGCTTCCTCGTCTTCACTGTCCACAGGCTCCACAGCTGCCACAACACCTCCATCTGGACCATCCTCCTGCAGAAAAGGCCCCTGTAGTCGCAAAGCCAAGTTGTGAAGCATACAGCAGGCCACGATGATCTGGCACACCTTCTTTGGTGAGTAGAATAGGAAACCACCTGTCATTTGAAGGCACCGGAACCTGGCCTTCAGGAGGCCGAAAGTCCGCTCTATAATCCTCCTAGTTTGCCCATGGGCCTCATTGTAGTGTTCCTCTGCCCTTGTCCTGAGATTCCTCACGGGGGTCAGTAGCCATGACAGGTTGGGGTAACCAGAGTCACCTGCAAATGGCGAGGGACAGCTGTTATACACACACTAACTCTTAGAGATATCCCCAGACCCAAACAACTATTCACACTGATTTGGTTCCAGGTGCTCACCTACTAGCCACACCCGGTGCCACTTTAGTTGCCCCATCACATAAGGGATGCTGCTATTCCGCAGGATGTAAGCGTCATGCACTGAGCCTGGGAATTTTGCATTAACATGGGAGATGTACTGGTCTGCAAAACACACCATCTGCACATTCATCAAATGGTAACCCTTCCGGTTTCTGTACACCTGTTCACTCCTGCAGGGGGCGACCAAGGCCACATGTGTCCCATCAATGGCACCTTTGATGTTGGGGATATGTCCCAGGGCATAGAAGTCACCTTTCACTGTAGGCAAATCCTCCACCTGAGGGAAAACGATGTAGCTGCGCATGTGTTTCAGCAGGGCAGACAACACTCTGGACAACACGTTGGAATACATAGGCTGGGACATCTCTGATGCTATGGCCACTGTTGTTTGAAATGACCCACTTGCAAGGAAATGGAGTACTGACAGCACCTGCACTTGGTGGGGGATTCCTGTGGGATGGCGGATGGCTGACATCAGGTCTGGCTCCAACTGGGCACACAGTTCCTGGATTGTGGCACTATCAAGCCTGTAGGTGATGATCACATGTCTTTCCTCCATTGTCAACAGGTCCACCAGCGTTATGTGCACCGGAGGATGCCGCCATCACCTCACATGCCCCAGCGGACGGTGCCTATGGAGGAGAACAGCGAGCACAGAGTCAACCAACTCTGAGGTACGTAAACACAGCTGACTCAGAAAACTATTCATAAACCGAAATTTGACTGTATGAATGTTTAGGCAAGGCCTAGGTATGTGTGACGCAGTCAAAAATAAAGCCATGTGGGCCCCTGAAATGGTGGCTGCCTGACCTGTAAAGTGGAACAATGGGATATGAGGTAACTGCGCTGACGTTGTACACAGTCACGGTAGGATGTCAAAGACTGCTGCGCAATTCTGCATTGGTTATCATTGGACCCTATGGGTCCCAGGAGCCAATGACAATGTACGCCGGCGGTGACGGTACGCACTGCTGCGGACGTGACCGCCATTTTCTCACTGTTCAATCACTCAATATCTGATCTTCGACAGGAGAGGATCTACACTGCAAGTGCTGCTGTGAACTCAGTCTGGAAGAGACAATGGCTCGTGCGTCTGGGGAAAGAGCCCCTGCCTTCAGCACGGAGGAGTTGGAGAAACTCCTGGATGGAGTCTTCCCCCAGTACGCGCTATTCTACGGTCCTCCAGACAAACAGGTAAGTACACCGTTACCATGCTGTATGGGCAATGCCTGTGTGCAGTGGGGTGGATGAAAGATGGGGGGGGAGAATGAGGCGTGCATGAAACGACAGTCAGTGTCTGCATGTGCCACATGGCAAGGATAGGGATACGGGTCAATGACTGTGACGGTGCAGTTGGTAATTACTTCCCTTTTTCCCCTGTACAATTCCTGTAGGTCAGCGCCCACAAGAAGAAGGATATTTGGCGTGCCATTGCCAAGGAAGTCCAGACCCTGGGGGTCTACCACAGACGGAGCACCCACTGCCGGAAAAGATGGGAGGACATTCGCCGCTGGAGCAAGAAGACGGCGGAGGCCCAGCTGAGGATGTCCTCCCAACGTGGGAGGGGTGCCTGTCACACCATGACCCCCCTGATGTTCAGGATCCTGGCGGTGGCGTACCCAGAGTTGGATGGGCGCTTGAGGGCATCACAGCAGCAATAAGGGGTAAGTACACTCTCATTGATCTGATTCAGTGCGCATTGTAGGTGTCTGGGTGGGGAGGTGGGCTGTCTGTTCCCCTAGGCCAGGGCGAGTTTGCTACTTAAGTCCCCTTTTTCAGGCAGTCCCTGTGTCACCCCACCCCACCTGGGTACAGTGCCAACTACACCTAGTCAGGCTCCTGTGACATCCATGTGTGCACAAATCGGCATAGCCTTGTAAGCCATGTCTCAGGGATTGAATAGTGGACCCCAAGTGCGCGGCGTAGTGCAGGGGGCTTCTGTGTCTGTTGTGTCCGCCAACGGTAGCGGTATTGCATGCACTCAACATGTCTTTCTTCTGTCCCTTCCCTTTTTGTGGTCTCCCTGTACTTGTGTGCATTAGCATCATCAGGCGGAGGAGCAGTGGCACCGGAGCAGGAGTGAGCTGCATCCCACATGGCCCTGGAGGGCGAGACTACGGACTCCGAATTCACCAGTGGGACTGAGGGCGAGGGGAGCTCCACGGCGGGGACAGGAGGTGACACCAGCGATACGGACTCCTCCTCTGATGGGAGCTCCCTTGCGGTGGCGGGCCCATCTGTGCCCCCCACATCTACAGGTACAGCCCCCACCCCCCCTACCAGCACTGCCCTCCCAGCAGCCCCTCAGCCTTTGCCCCGTGCCCGCTCACCCAGGAGGGTGGGCATCTCCTTCGCCCAAGGCACCTCAGCCCCTGCCCCTGTCACCCCTGTTGCCCTCAGTGAGGAGGCCATTGACCTCCTCAGGTCCCTCACTGTTGGCCAGTTTACCATTTTGAATGCCATCCAGGGTGTAGAGAGGGAGTTGTAACAAACCAATGCATTCCTGGAGGGCATTCATTCTGGTCAGTCAGCCATTCAGTGAGCTTTTCAGACTCTGGCCTCAGCACTGATGGCAGCCATTCTCCCTGTCTCTAGCCTCCCCCCTCCAACTTCCTCCACCCAGACCCACACCCCTGTACCTCGGCCTATCCCAAGCACACCATCAGACCAGCATGCACACACCTCAACACACAAAGGAAGCTCAGGCAAACATAAGCACCACACATCACACAGGCACTCACTCAAGATTCACACACATGCAGACACACCAACATCCACTGCCTCCACTGTGTCCCCCTCCTCCTCGTCTCCCTCCTCCCTCCCTGTCTCATCTCCACTCACACCTGCATGCACTACATCTTCAGCCACTGCGTCCATCACCAGCACACCCACCAACACACCCCGATCACATGCAGTCACCACCCCCACTACCATTCACACATCCCCTGTGTCCTCTCCCAGTGTGTCTGTGAGGCCACCTCCCAAGGTACACAAATGCAGCCACACACCCACCCAACAGCCATCCACCTCACAACAGCCTCCAGCCCATGCACCTTCACACAAAGTCAGCAAACGTACACCTCCTACGACCATCACCTCTTCCTCCACTTCCAAACCCCCTCCAGCTACCCGTCCCAGTGTTCCTAAGAAACTTTTCCTGGTCACCCTTGACCTCTTTCCCTCACCTCCCCCACCCCGTCAGTCTCCTAGGGCCCGACTCTCCAGGTCCCAACCTAGCACCTCGGAACCAGTGGTGCCAGTAGTCACCGGATTATGGAGTGCACCAGCAGGGCAGGCAGTGTGGCAAGGAGCCACAGCATGGACAGTCCCCCATCTGTCAAACATCAAAAGTTGGCCAGTGCCCGGCGGGAGAGGGGAAAGACACCAGCCACCATGCCGCTCCCAGGGGTACAGTTGGGATTGTGAAGACAACTGCGACACCATCCAAGGTGGGGAAGGGGCACAAGAAAATCGGCAAGTCTGGGAAGATCAGCACGGCGGAGAAGACCGCCATCAGCCCCGCTGCCCAGGAGGCGACCGCCAGCAGCCCCACTGCCCCAGGCAGGACCGCCAGCAGCAGCCCCGCTGCCCAGAAGGCGACTGCCAGCAGCCCCACTGCCCCAGACAGGACCGCCAACAGCAGCCCCACTGCCCAGGAGGCGACCGCCAGCAGCCCCACTGCCCTAGACAGGACCGCCAGCAGCAGCCCCGCTGCCCGGGAGGCGACCGCCAGCAGCCACACTGCCCCAGGCAGGACCACCAGCAGATGAACCGCTGCCAAAGACACCGCTGCCACAAACACCGCTGCCAAGGACACCGCCGCCACAAGCACCGCTGCCAAAGACAGCACCACTGCCAAGGACACCGCCGCCACAAGCACCGCTGCCAAGGACACCGCCGCCACAAGCACCGCAGGCCCATGAGCGCCAAAAGCTCTGATGCTACTGAGGCCGCCACGAACAGGATGAAGCACTCTGGGCACCATGCCCCCTCCAGAACCAGTGGAGATTGGCATCCACTACCTCAGACCTTGGCAGGATGAAGCACTATGGGCACAAGGCCCCCTTCAGAACCAGTGGAGATTGACATCCACTACCGCAGTCCTTGGCAGGATGAAGCACTCTGGGCACCAGGCCCCCTCCAGAACCAGTGGAGATTGACATCCACTACCTCAGTCCTTGGCAGGATGAAGTACTCTGGGCACAAGGCCCCCTCCAGAACCAGTGGAGATTGACATCCACTACCTCAGTCCTTGGCAGGATGAAGCTCTCTGGGCACAAGGCCCCCTCCAGAACCAGTAGAGATTGACATCCACTTGTGAGACTGTGGCTTTGCACTCCCCAAGACCAAGCAGTGGGCAAACCACCCACTGGAGAGACTAGTGAGACTGTGGCTTTGCACTCCCCAGGATAAACCAGTGGGCAACCCACCCACTGTAGAGACTTGAGCGACTGTGGCTTTGCACTCCCCAGGATTGGACAGTGGGCAACCCACCCACTGTAGAGACATGAGAGACTGTGGCTTTACACTCCCCAGGATTGAACAGTGGGCATGGGGCCCCCTTGTGGATTTGGCGTTGTGCACTCAATCGGCAGAGGTGCCCCCCTTCCCTTCCCCCTGAAGTGCCTGTTTTATTTCTATCTGATGCCCCTGCAGTGTTCTCTCTGTCTTGTTTGGGTATCTTGTGTGGGCCTCGCCCATGCCTTTTGGGCCCAGTGATCCACGGACTATGATGGGGGACTCCCTTGGACTTGTGTTCTTGGTGTTTATAATTGTTCATAGTGTAAATGTGTACATATGTAAATATTTTTGATTACTGTATTTTAATATATTACAATCATTCGACTCATTTCCTTTTTTCCTTGCATTGTTCCAGGGGGGGTTAGGGGTGTAAATGTGATGTATCAATATGTATTGGTGTGTGTGTTGTCGTGAGTGAGGGTGGGGGGGGGGTTGTGTATTGCGTGTGTGTGTCACAGTTTTTTCCCTACCCCCTCCCCTGTGTCGTAGGTGCAGTACTCACCGTTGTCTTCGCCGCCGGCGTTCATGCAACTGGTAGAAGAGCAGGAAGATAAAAGCTGGCAGAATTTGGAGTTCCGGTTCCATGGCGTCCTGGTTCTTCGTGGGGTGTGTAGAGGTGAGTATTTTCCCTTCGAAGTCCTGTTTCCGCCGTGTTTTTGTTCGCGGTGAATCCACCCCGGAAAAGGTGGCGGATTGGTGGGTTGTAATACTGTGGGCAGTACATTGTCTCCCGCCTGTCTGTTGGCGGTTACTGCCACTGTGTTTGTTTGTACCGCCATGGCGGTCGGAGTGTTTAAGTGGCTGTCTATGTTGGCAGTTTCCGCCACTGTCGTAATTCAATTTTTTTACCGTTGGCCTGTTGGCAGTCTTACCGCCGCTTTAACACCGACCGCCAGGGTTGTAATGACCACCACAGTGTCTTACTCACTAATCACTTATCCTAGGATCTTGGGCTCTGTCCAGCCCGATAACAACTTTACCTTCTCATCATTAAGTGCATCCACATCTGTACAACAACTGAAAAATCATCAAATCTCACCATACAATCTCAACAAAATACTGCAAGCTCGTCTCATAACACTATTAATACTCACTCCTTGGCTGTTACAACTCTCCTCCGAACAAGAGAAACACCGCTGATCCTCCGAACAAGACGTGGGGGGTCATTCTGACCCTGGCGGCCGGTGGCCGCCAGGGCCACCGACCACGGGAGCACCGCCAACAGGCTGGCGGTGCTCCCGAGGGCATTCTGACCGCGGCGGTTCAGCCGCGGTCAGAAAGGGTAAACCGGGCGGTCTCCCGACGGTTTACCACTGCCCGTTGGAATCCTCCAAGGCGGCGCAGCTTGCTGCGCCACCGAGGGGATTCTGACACCCCCTACCGCCATCCTGTTCCTGGCGGTTCGCCCACCAGGAACAGGATGGCGGTAGGGGGTGTCGCGGGGCCCCTGTAAGAGGGCCACGCTTATATTTCACTGTCTGCATAGCAGACAGTGAAATATGCGACGGGTGCAGTAGCACCCGTCGCACCTTCCTACTCCGCCGGCTCGATTACGAGCCGGCTTCATCGTGGGAAGGACGGTTTCCCCTGGGCTGGCGGGCGGCCTTTTGGAGGCCGCCCGCCAGCCCTGGGGAAACCTCAAAATACCCACTGCGGTCTTCCGACCGCAGTACGGTATTTTGGCGGCTCCCGCCGGGCGTGCGGTGACCGCGCCCGGCGGGAGTCAGAATGACCCCCATGGTCTTTAAGGGCTAGGACTGCGTTTGAGCATGTCCACGGCTTCTACCAAGGTATTCTATTCTCTTTGCTTCAGTAAGCAACCATCCAACATGCTACAATCTGAGAGCGTGCAGGGACTTTCACTGCAATCTCCTAGTGAAGTTGTCAAAGATTTTTCCCCATTGGTCATATAGACCTTTATTAGTGGATGTGAAGCACAGTAAGACAGTAGGCATTAACAATTTATTTCAGACTAGTGCCTTTACAGTGAGGACCAGAAATCAATAACTGTGATTGAAAGGGTTTATCAAAAGATATTAATCCATCCGGCATGCAAGCATAATAGCTCTAAATTCAAAAGATTCAGTGATACAGCTGGTAAGCTGAAGTATCCCAGTAGATCTCACCGCAAGAAAAGCATATACAAAATAGTAAGACAGATACAACAATACAGAAACAGAGTATAGTAAATGTGTGTTCCGTAAAGAAACTTCCTTTCTCTCTCCTCCACTTAAAGCAACCATGAACTCATCTTATCAGGGCTTCTCGTTAGGGAGTTAGGAAGATGTCAGCATATTCAAGACATCTGTACAAGTTTTCAAAAGGGTAATAAGTGTTTTGCATGAAGTCTTTACCCTCCCATTGGTTGTCCCAAAATCGGTATTCAGAGACATGATGACTGGTTTCATATGGGATCAGGCAGACACAGACTGGCTTTAGGTACTCTCCAGAAACCCACATCAGAGGGGGGACTAGCTGCGCCAAACATGGAGGTATATTATTGGGCAGGTCAGCTGCAATGGTTGGCAAGATCGCTACATGAGGAACAAGAGGAACGGGACACACAACATAACTCGTGTCAGTCCTTTCACACCCTCCTGAACATGCTACTGAACCCAAGAAGGAGACAAGAGCGGCTCCCACAAATATTGCATACTATGCGAGTGTGTTGGGAGCGTAGTCAACAGTGCACATGTACAGCGCTCCCATATGCACCGGAAATACCAATAGAAGGATTGACACATATGCTGGGGGCGGGCCCTAACAGGGATCAAGAAATTAGCAACATTTAATATTACAGAACTGGGGGACCTGTTCCATAATGGGGAATTATGCACCTTCGCTGAGCTGAGGGAGTGATTTGATGTTCCCCCAGGAATGTTTCTTATATACAATGCAATTATTGGGATCATACAGAGATCATGGAAATTAGGATCTCCTGAGCCGACTATACATGATGGCTGCCGGATTATTTGTTCACAGGGGGAGAGAGAGGCTCAACAGCAGCCATTTACATAGACTTACATAAAGGCACCTCCCTTCCTTTTGATAAACTCCGTCTGACATGGCAAGCAGAATTGGGGACACCTATAGACGAGCAGCGAAGGGTCAGAATCACTACACGCATACACTCAGTAACTAGGAATGCTCGCTTCAAATAGATTAACCTCTATGTTTATCACAGAGCATATCTTACCCCCCCATAAAATAGCAAAAATGTATGCTACAGGAGGTGGAGGGTGCCCCCGCTGCTCAGACCAGGAAGCAGGATTAGAGCATCTGTTTTGGAGCTGTCCAAAAATCATGCCCTACTGGGAAGAGGTGTTTAGGAGTCTGACTGCGATTACCGATAGAAAGCTAGAACTATCCCCCTTAGTGGCACTACTCGGGGATTTTCCCCGCCCTCAGACTGAAAAAAAACAACCAATAGATATATTGACCCAGCATTAATTCTGGCCAAAAGAGAGATCACAATCCACTGGAAGGACCTTGGGGGCCCTCACATACAAAGATGGCAGAAAGCAATGATAAAATGGGCAGAGGCATAGGGAAGCATATTACATCAAGAGGCAGCACGGGGGTGTTGGTCACGAGACATGGCAAGACAATGGGACACATTGTTAGATTGCCTCAAACATCCAAGTGAAACAGCCTCAGACCAATCACGATCAGCTTCTGAATTAGATACTGACGAAGACCCTACTTCATAAATGTACAAATAACTGAATCTGATCAGGTTTCTCATCTGAAAAGTCCATGATGCTCAAGGAATGACTTACTGTATGCTGGGAGCGAACATGGGGGGGAGGGAACGGGGGAAGTATGTTTATTACATCTTGTAGGTGTATGTTCTTTTACTATCTTTATCTGCGAACTGATAAAATATATTTTTTAAAATAGTGTTTAGCATGAAGCTTCACACTTGCAGGGATAAAAAGCTGAGAGATCTGTCTCTCTCCAAATCTTGAAAGAATCTGACTAACAAATAGTGAGGAACTGAATCATCCTTATCTTTTCCCACACCACCAGAATCCAACCAACTCCTTACTTGAGAGAAGTATTTGCAACCGTCTCTAAATTTCCCACTGCATCGAAACCGAGATTGCAAACTGTAACCTTGAGCATCTTGGTATCCTGGTACTTGATGAACAATAATTTTCTTCTGACCTTTAAACCTCCATGCTCAATGTCTAAACATTACAATAATTACCCTTCATCAATATGTTTCAATGACTCACATACAAGACACAAAGTGAGTATAATGTCAAATGCGAGTATATAACTGCATAATCAGAATGTATAAGGGTTCAGCCTGAATTGAGCTGCTCTATGTCTTTTTTGTGATGGTATGCAATTGGTTTTCCCTTAATTATCAGTTATAGGCGCATTGCTTTGGTGTGCCTTTTGTCCAGAGTGAGGAGTGATACAGAGTACACAATACACAGACTGAGACATTGTCTGGCACAGAACCATAGCTGTCAGGGTTTCAGGTTGCGTCTGTGTGACATTGCCATGATGTAATTGCACTCACAATGGCATTGAACGGCCAAATGCGTAACATTTAGAGTGATGCTTTTTCCCAGGTGGAAACAAGTAATGAAGTGCACTGTCGTAAAAGTAAAGCAAAGTGATGCAAACTTGTGCAAAATGTTTTGTTCTTGGTTTTAATCCCCATCTCTGGCAAGTTGTCTAAAAGTTATGCAAAGCAGTGCTACCATCCAGGCTTTGTGACACAAACCCCTATCTACTAACAATAGTAGACAGAATTTTGCACCAAAAAATAAGGCCACGTTGAAGTGGGCATTAAAAGGAGAAATGCTTTTATTTCTCCTTACTTTTCCAGGTTTTCAAGTCTGCAGCACTGTACAGCATAATATATTGTAGGAGACATTTAACAGTTTGCCTAGGTATAGTATTTTATACTGGAAGGCTCTCCTTAGTTTAGCGTGTGTGCGCAGTAGCCTGATTGTGCATTTCCACTACTAACAGGGGAGGAGAGTGCCATATCTCTCTAGGTATGGCATTTTCCTCCTCAAACGATGTCATGCGGCGCAGCACAACTTTTGGTGCTGTTCTGCATTGTGTGTCAGGGTCATAAACCTGGACCTAAATCTCTTCACGCTTTGCAGCACCCTGTGTGTGATTACATTTTAAAATAGAGTGCATATTCAAAGGGGTAGCACTGTAATACACAATTCACTATTCCCCGCTGCGCCAACCAGGGATAAATTATATTTCTCTGGTTGCACAATAAAGATCTACAGTGATTTCATTACCAATTGATAGTTCATAAGGATAACATAAAAGAATGCAATTTCTACCAATGTCTTTTACTATTATAATTTGTCTTCTTTCATTTAGGTGTGTGCTTATTTTGTATGTAGATCCCTAAAGATGAAAGACCAAAAAATAGTTATAGAATATGTTTCCTTGTTTCTGTTTTGTTGTAAGACCCATGCGTCATTGGTTTCTAGAACAGTCAGAGCTAAATCCTATTTATGCCATATGAGAACTGCAGTTTCAAATTTCACCAGGTAGCTAAGACTGGCTTTAGTGCAGGGCATCAGAGCAGGATATTTGATGGAATGCTGACAGTTGGGCTTTTACCTGTGTGGAGTTGGAAATTGCCAAACATCACTCAAGCCCATTAAGACAAGAATACCATTCCTTCTCTGTGTGAAATAAGTTAACCCCAGCATTTTTGGCATCTCAACCTGAAATTTAAACTAAGAAAAACTTGTCAGTTATTCAATCATCTTATGCTGTAAAGACTGCAATAACAAGACAAAACGGACTGGGTAGTTTAAACATAAACCTGCGTTTGAAGTGATGAATTGTTAAGTGGGAGGAAAACACGGTAAAGCTAGATTCATTTAGCTAGGAAAAACGGGAGCTCCCCATCTAAATCAAAAGTGTTTGATTATCTTTTGCCCTTTAGTTCGGCCCCTATTCCAGAAGGGGTGAGGATATGGCTGGACCATTGGCCTAGTGGAGGCCACCCCCAGGGAGTAGAACCTGGAATGGTCAGGAGTGATGGGATTGCTAGAGGAATTCAGAAAATTACCTTGTTGTGGAGCAGGGCAATGGGTCAATCCGATTCGGAAATTTAGCTGGAGGAATTTGGCCTAAGATGATGAGGATATTTAACTGCAGGCCCCTGGGAAGGAAAGCCTATTTTTCCGGGAATTCAGAAGAGGAGAGATGCTGCTTCATTGTGCAAGGTGAGAGAGAGAGAGATTTGTGGGCGAGGTAAGTTTGGGAAAGCGGCTTGGGCTCGGGATGAATAGAATTCTACATATGCAAGAGAGGATTGTATTTTCACACTGCATGTTGCTTAAAAGAGGCAGTGAATTGGTGGTGGGTGGGGGAGCAGATGCACGGCTGGGAATAGAAGTGGTTATGTGATGGACTGTAGTGCTGCACCAGTCCTTTCTGACTGAAACTCTACAAATCACTACTAGATGCTCATACAAAGAACAATACACTTGTTTAATGTGCAATTCTGGAATGGGCCTACTTCGACCAGATATGGAAAAAGGAAGGCACAGGCACTGGTTTTGTGAATCAGCAGGGCAGAGCTGACTTTGTGCTCCATGAGCTGGTGCATTGCCCTTTTTCTTGGTACTGGGTCGTTCCTTGTCAGTCACTAGACGCCTAGCTCAATGGTGGGTTTAAAGGGACATTTATAATATCCTTTTTGCAGCTTATTGCCCCATCCATCTAAGGGGTTACTGGCAGTTATGAGCACTAGGTATGGCGCGGAAGGATCCCTCCAAAGGGAGATACGTAGGGTGTGAAGACTATGGTGGTCATTCTGACCTCGGCGGTAAAAGGCGCCTACCGCCTGTCAGAAATCCTCCATAATTCCGCCGCGGTCGCGGTAATCCGCCACGGTCATTCTGACCCGCAGCAGCCAAACCTCCGAAAATCCGACAGCCACAACAGACCGCCAGACCAGCGGTCGGCGGAAAAGTGGAGGTGACCAAACCTCCACCGTCACGCCAACAGAAATACGCCCATGCCATTACGACCCACGAATCCACGCGGCGGTCTTTCAAACGCGGTTTTCCATTGGCGGTACACACCGCCGCGGTCAGAATACACACAAACGAACAAAACTCAGCCACATTGGACGATTTGAATTCCACACACCTGATACACATACACACACCACTCCCACACACACAATACAATATAAAACACACACCCACATCACCCACAAACCCCTTCGACCAAAATCCAAAAAGAAGCACTGAGAGACACAGCAGCGATCATAGAACACCATCACACAGAGGCACACTACACCATCACCCACACAATATCCACACACAAAACAACACACACCACCACACTCAACACACTTAACTACACATACTCCACCCCACACATCATACACACCACTCCATGGCACCCCAAAGACACCCCCGCTTCTCAGACGAAGAACTCAGGGTCATGGTGGAGGAAATCGTTCGGGTAGAGCCCCAGCTCTTCGGCACACAGGTCCAATACACCAGCATTGCCCGGAGGACGGAGCTATGGCAGAGGAATGTCGACAGGGTCAACGCTGTGGGACAGCACCCCAGAAATCAGGAAGACATCAGGAAGCGATGGAACGACCTACGGGGGAAGGTGCGTTCCATGGTATCCAGGCACAACATCGCCGTGCAGAAGACTGGCGGAGGACCCCCACCTCAACCCCCACAATTTACAACATGGGAGGAGGAAATCTTGAACATCCTGCATCCTGACGGCCTCGCAGGAGTCGGCGGAGGAATGGATTCTGGTAAGTTGAAGCTTCAATACTGCTTCCCCCCCACCTGCATGCCAAATCATACCCCAACCCTCACCCCCATCCTCGAACCCCACCCTCACCCCCACCCCCATCCTCACCCCCACCCTCACCCCCACCACCATCCTCACCCCCACCACCATCCTCACCCCCACCCCCAGCACACCTATTCCCTGCCAATGTCTCACCATCACAACCCACACATCCCAAAACCTAGGCCTGCATGCGTCCACTAAGCATGGACACCCATCACCAAAGCATGCCCAATGCATATACACATCCCCCCCACAAGCCACCCTCACCAAAGCCCCCACACACGAAAGCCAGCACTTGGGGACACGGGAACCCACAGATACACCCATATGGCACACATTGAAACTATAACCATACCTCTATACCCCTGCAGGACCCGACCGCCAACACACCGCCACGGAGGGCCCAGAATTCTCCACACCCCCCACCCAAGAGGCCGTCAGCGATGACAGAAGCTCTGTCGACCTGGACACTGATGACCAGCCCGGACCATCGGGGACCTCTGGACAGTCGGTTCCCCTCACACAGGCACAGGCCACTACAGACCCAAACCCCTCTGGGAACACCAGCACAGCTCCCACCCAGCGGGCCCATGCCTCTGTCTCCAGGGCGCGTCAATCTGCGGTGTGTCTACCACTACAGGGCACCCAGGATAACCCACCACCCCAACAACAACAGGGACCTGGGGGCAGTGGTAGTGGGCACACCGGCCAGGGGGCAGAGGCCCAGGGAAACAGGGCAACTCGGAGGGCAGCTGTGCGACAGGGGGGGGACGGGCCCAGGGAACCCACTCTCCACGAGGCCCTCACCACCATCATGGGAGCATACAACCGCTCCCAGGAGACGATGGCGACGGTACTGGCCAGGTTCCAGGAGATCCAGGTACTGCAGGAGGAACACTGTGGGGGGTACAGGGAGGACATCAGAGCCCTCACCCCCACCCTGGTTACCATGGTAGGGCTGCTGCAGGAACTCATCAACACCAGGACGGACACTCAACAACAACAAAGGGCCCCTGCCACTAGCCTGGACCAAGAACAGCCAACCACCTCCGCCGGCGCTAGTGGACAGGAGGCCCCCGCACAACAGCAGCCCACCAGACCCCCACCTCCTGCAGGAGAAGAACCACCCCGCAAGAGGGCCCTGAGATCTCGCAAGAAGACAGAGTAGGATGTCAAGACCCCCGCCAGCAAAGGATACCACCTGATGTCATCCCACTGTCCCACATTGTCACCCTGTCCATCCTTGAACTGCCCATGCTCCATCTCTCCACAGGCCTATGGACAATGCACCTGTGTGACTGTTACTCTGGACTCTGCCATGGACATTCCTTCACCATAGCCCCCACCCACTTGAAACCACCCATCCCATTTTGAGCACTGAAATAAACACCTATTTTGCACAAAACTATCTGGAGTCTGGCTGTGATTTCAAAATATTGTAATTGACATGACAGTGCAAATATGTCCTTGTACATAGTGAAGTCAACAAACAGCTGCCACAAAGCTGTAGTCCATGGGGAAACGAAGCAAAGGACTCGTAGTGGGGACCCCAGATCTGAAATAGGGAGGGAAAAGCCACAACTCAGTCATCATACACTGGGGCAAATAGACAGGCAGCAGAGATGCAGGAGAGTATTTTACATTTACAAAATTATGTTTGAATTGTTACCTGTGTCCTATTGGAAGTACTGTGCAATGATTCTGTCCCTGTTGTCTGTTTCATCCCCGTCGTCTTCCTCCTCTTCACTCTCCACAGGTTCCACAGCTGCCACAACACCACCATCTGGACCATCCTCCTGCAGGAAAGGCACCTGGCGGCGCAAAGCCAGGTAGTGAAGCATGCAGCAGGCCACGATGATGTGACACACCTTCTTAGGTGAGTACATTAGGGATCCACCTGTCATATGCAGGCACCGAAACCTGGCCTTTACGAGGCCGAAGGTGCGTTCGATCACCCTCCTAGTACGCCCATGGGCCTCATTGTACCGTTCCTCTGGCCTGGTCCGGGGATTCCTTACTGGGGTCAGTAGCCACGACAGGTTGGGGTACCCAGAGTCCCCCAATAGCCATACACGGTGTCTCTCTAGCTGTTCCATCACGTAAGGGATGCTGCTATTCCTTATGATGTAGGCGTCATGCACTGACCCAGGGAATTTGGCATTTACATGCGAGATGTACTGGTCAGCCAAACACACCACCTGGATGTTCATGGAATGGTAACTTTTTCTGTTCCTGTACACCTGCTCCCTGTCTCTTGGGGGAACCAAAGCCACATGGGTCCCATCAATGGCACCAATGACGTTGGGAATATGTCCAAGGGCATAGAAATCACCCTTCACTGTAGCCAATTCGCCCACCTCAGGGAAAAGGATGTAGCTCCTCATGTATTTCATCAGGGCAGACAACACTCTGGATAACACCTTCGAAAACATGGGCTGAGACATCCCAGAAGCAATTCCCACTGTTGTCTGAAATGACCCACTTGCCAAGAAATGGAGTACTGACAGGACCTGCACCAGAGGGGGAATCCCTGTGGGTTGGCGGATGGGGGACATCAGGTCGGGCTCCAGCTGGGCACACAGTTCATGTATAGTGGCACGGTCAAGCCGGTAGGTCAGGATAATGTGGCGTGCTTCCATTTTCGACAGGTCCACCAGCGGCCTGTACACGGGAGGATTCATCCGTCTCCTCGCCAAACCCAGCGGACGGTGCCTAGGAAGGACAACATGGAGCACACAGTCAAGCAACCCACAGGTACGTACTCACAGCTTGCACAGTAAACGATTCTCTATGCAGTGAATGGCGTGTATGAGTGGCTATGCAAGGCCTAGGCCTGTGTGACGCAGTTGAAATTGAGCCATGTGGACCCTCGAAATGGCGGCTGCCTGACCTGTGAAGTGTGACAATGGGATGTGAGGTCAATGCGCTGGCGTGGCACACCGCGGCGGTCGGCGGTCGAAGACCGCGGCGCGAAGCCGCATTGGTTAACATTGAAGCCTATGGGTTTCAGGAGCCAATGGCGAAGGGCGCCGGCGGTGGCGGTACGCACCGCCGCGGTACGCACCGCCGCGGGCGTGACCGCCATTTTCTATCTACTTATTCACTCGCGACTTGAACTTTCACAGGAAAGGACCTATACTTACAAGTGTTGCTGTGACCTCGATCTGGAAGGGACAATGGCTGCTGCGCCTGGGGAAAGGGCCCCTGCCTTCACTGGAGAAGAGTTGGAGAAACTTGTGGATGGGGTCCTCCCCCAGTATGCGCTACTCTACGGTCCTCCAGACCAACAAGTGAGTTTAATTCAATATGGATTTCGGGCCACTGGCTGGCTTGGGGGCCTGGCAGGGGACCTGTCGGGGATGGGGGGCATGTTGGGCCTGGCGGGGGGCCTGGCGGGGGGCCTGGCGGGGATGGGGGGCATGTTGGGCCTGGCGGGGGCCTGGCGGGGATGGGGGGCATGTTGGGCCTGGCGGGGGGCCTGGCGGGGGCCTGGCGGGGATGGGGGGCATGTTGGGCCTGGCGGGGGGCCTGGCGGGGGGCCTGGCGGGGATGGGGGGCATGTTGGGATTGGCGGGGGGCCTGGCGGGGATGGGGGGCATGTTGGGCCTGGCGGGGGGCCTGGCGGGGGGCCTGGCGGGGATGGGGGGCATGTTGGGCCTGGCGGGGGGGCCTGGTGGGGGGCCTGGCGGGGATGGGGGGCATGTTGGGCCTGGCGGGGGGCCTGGCGGGGATGGGGGGCATGTTGGGCCTGGCGGGGGGCCTGGCGGGGGGCCTGGCGGGGATGGGGGGCATGTTGGGCCTGGCGGGGGGCCTGGCGGGGATGGGGGGCATGTTGGGCCTGGCGGGGGGCCTGGCGGGGGGCCTGGCGGGGATGGGGGGCATGTTGGGCCTGGCGGGGATGGGGGGCATGTTGGGCCTGGCGGGGGGGCTGGCGGGGGGCCTGGCGGGGATGGGGGGCATGTTGGGCCTGGCGGGGGGCATGGCGGGGGGCCTGGCGGGGATGGGGGGCGTTGGGCCACTGGCAACGAAAATGCAGACAAACTTGAACATGGTATTTCTCCCTCCCTGTACGTGTCACATAGGTCCGCGCCCATGAGAAGATCGGGATTTGGCGTGCCATCGCCAAGGAAGTCCGGACCCTGGGGGTCCACCATCGACGGGGCACCCACTGCCGCAAGAGGTGGGAGGACATCCGCCGCGGGACCAAGAAGACCGCAGAGTCTCTGCTGGGGATGGCCTCCCAACGTAGGCGGGGTGCCTGCCGTCAACTGACCCCCCTGATGTTCCGGATCCTGGCGGTGGCCTACCCTGATTTGGATGGGCGCGTGAGGGCAGCACAGCAGACACAAGGGGGTGAGTACAAGCATAATCTACTCTGTTGTCGCGCAGTGGAGGTGTCTGGGTGGGGGAGGAGGGCTGTGGGTCCCCCTAGGCCAGGGCGATATCTGTAGGCTGGGCACCCCCGTAAGCCCCTGTGTCCCCAGCCACCACCCTCAGTAGTGTGCCAGTACAGCCATCCCTGGGCAGTGTCATCCATGGGTGCAGTTGTCAACTCTAGGCGTGTAGGGCATGTTCCACGGAATGCGTAGCGGACCCCAAGTGCGCAACTTAGTGCAGGGGGCATCTATGTCTGTCATGTCCGCTAACTGTACCGGTGATCCATGTACTCAAAATCTCTTTATTTCTCTCTCCCCCCCCCTTTTTGTTTGTCTTTCTGTGCTTGTGTGCATCAGCATCATCAGGCGGAGGAGAAGTGGCATCGGGGCAGGAGGGAGCTGCATCTCACATGGCCCAGGAGGGCCATGCCACAGAGTCTGACTGGACCAGTGAGACGGAGGGCGAGGGGAGCTCCACAACGGGGACGACTGGACCCTGCAGCGACACGGACACGTCCTCGGAAGGGAGCTCCCTTGCGGGGGTGGCACCATCCGTGCCCCCGCCATTACAGGTACAGCCGCCACCCAGCGCACCATCTCCGCCCTCCCAGCAGCCCCTCAGCGTTCGCCCCGTGCCCGCTCTGCCAGGAAGCCGGGCATCTCCTTGGCCCCAGGCACCTCAGGCCCTGCCCCTGTTACCCCCGCTGCCCTCAGTGAGGAGGTCATTGACCTCCTCCGAACGCTCATTGTTGGGCAGACTACCCTTTTGAATGCCATCCAGGGGGTGGAGAGGGAGGTTCATCGCAGCAATGCGTACCTGGAGGGCATTCATTCGGGTCAGGCTGCCCATCAGCGATCGTTCCAGGCTCTGGCCTCAGCACTGACGGCAGCCATTGTCCCTGTCTCCTGCCTCCCTCTACTAACTCCCTCCTCTCAGTCTCCTGTTCCTCTGCCTGTCCCACCCACACCATCAGACCAGCCTGCACACACCTCAACACCCAAGAGCAGCTCATCCAAACATAAGCACCACAGATCACGCAGACATTCACACAAGCAACATTCCGATGCAGACATGCCAACAGTCACTACCACCTCTGTGACCCCCACCTCCTCGTCTCCCTCCTCCCTCCCTGTGACGTCTACACTCACACCTTCATTCACCTCACCATCAGCCAGTGTTTCCATCACCAGCACACCCTCCAGTACAGTCCGCACACGTGCAGTCACCACCCCCACTGCCATTTACACGTCCCCTGTGTCCTCTCCCACTGTGTCTGTCACCCCCTCTTCCACACCACACAAACGCAGTCACCCACCCACCCAACAGCCATCCACCTCACGACAGCCTCCCGCTCCTGCACCTGCACCCAAAGACAGCAAACTTGTCTCGCCTACAACCACATCCTCTCCCTCCACTCCCATACCCACTGTACCTACCACTATCCATTGTCCCAGGAAAATCTATCTCTCTACTGCTACCTTCTTTCCTGACCCTGAGCCCCCCCCCTCCTTCTCGTCGGGGTAAGAAGAGCACCTCAGCCACCACCAGCCCTGCAGCCCCCTTGACAAGGGTGCAGGGGTATTGGAGCCCACCAGCCCGCAGGTCTGGATCTTCGCCCAGCAGCAAGGGGACAGCCAGCCCACCCCCTGGGAAGAGGAGCAGAAGGCGGAAGGGCCACCGCAGGAGCCCGGGTTCTATATCCCCCCAGGACACTAGCCAGCCACCGTCAACAGCCACAGCTCCAAAGGGAGGAAAGGGCCACAGACTCCCGACTAAGGAGGGCAAGGGCAGCAAGGCGGAGAAGTCAGGCAGCAGGCCTGCTGCCCATGGAGGACCCGTCACAGCTGCCCAGGAGGAGCCCGCAACCCCCATAGCCGCTGCCCAGGGAGGAACCGTCACAGCTGCCCAGGGAGAGCCCACCACCCCCATAGCCGCTGCCCAGGGAGGACCCAGCCCAGCTGGCCAGGAGGGCCCCACCACCCACAGCCCAGGTGGGCATTGAAGGAGCACCATCCCCGCTGCCCAGGAGGGCACCACCAGGCAATGAGCAGTTGGCCATAGAATGGCCGCCGTCTCCAGCACCGCTCCGCTGGGGACCGCCGTCTCAAGAACCGCTGAACTGGGCCCTTCAAGGCAAGAACCGCTGAACTGGGCCCTTCAAGGCAAGATCCGCTGAACTGGGCCCTTCAAGGCAAGAACCGCTGAACTGGGCCCTTCAAGGCAAGAACCGCTGAACTGGGCCCTTCAAGGCAAGAACCGCTGAACTGGGCCCTTCAAGGCAAGAACCGCTGAACTGGGCCCCGCCGTCTCCAGCACCGCTCCGCTGGGGACCGCCGTCTCAAGAACCGCTGAACTGGGCCCTTCAAGGCAAGAACCGCTGAACTGGGCCCTTCAAGGCAAGATCCGCTGAACTGGGCCCTTCAAGGCAAGAACCGCTGAACTGGGCCCCGCCGTCTCCAGCACCGCTCTGCTGGGGACCGCCGTCTCAAGAACCGCTGAACTGGGCCCTTCAAGGCAAGAACCGCTGAACTGGGCCCTTCAAGGCAAGATCCGCTGAACTGGGCCCTTCAAGGCAAGAACCGCTGAACTGGGCCCCGCCGTCTCCAGCACCACTCCGCTGGGGACCGCCGTCTCAAGAACCGCTGAACTGGGCCCTTCAAGGCAAGAACCGCTGAACTGGGCCCTTCAAGGCAAGAACCGCTGAACTGGGCCCCGCCGTCTCCAGCACCGCTCCGCTGGGGACCGCCGTCTCAAGAACTGCTGAACTGGGCCCTTCCAGGCAAGAACCGCTGGCCCTTTGGCAGACGTGGCAGGGCAGGATCTGTCTCGGGCAGGGCTGCAGGATGTCCTCTGGCCAACATGCCTCCTCCAGTGGCAGTGGAGTCTGTTATGGACTGTTTGGACTGTGGCTTTGCACTCCCCAGGATGGCCCAGTGGGCAGGCCACCCACTGTATGGACTGTATGGACTGTGGCTTTGCACTCCCCAGGATGGCCCAGTGGGCAGGCCACCCACTGGATGGACTGTATGGACTGTGGCTTTGCACTCCCCAGGATGGGCCAGTGGGCAGGCCACCCACTGTATGGACTGTATGGACTGTGGCTTTGCACTCCCCAGGATGGGCCAGTGGGCAGGCCACCCACTGTATGGACTGTGGCTTTGCACTCCCCAGGATGGGCCAGTGGGCAGGCCACCCACTGTATGGACTGTATGGACTGTGGCTTTGCACTCCCCAGGATGGCCCAGTGGGCAGGCCACCCACTGTATGGACTGTATGGACTGTGGCTTTGCTCTCCCCAGGATGGGCCAGTGGTCATGGAGTCCCCTCGTGGATCTGGCGTCGTGTACTCAAGTGGCTGAGGTGCCCCCCCTCCCCTTCCCCCTGAGGTGCCTGTCCTTTTTTCTTTCTGATGCCCCTGCAGTGTTCTCTCCGTGGAGTTCTAGTCGTGGGACTGGGCCTTGCCCCTTTGCTCAGGACCCCTGTGGTCCACGGACAGTGGTTGGACTACATATAGTAGATGTATATATTTTGTACATAGTTTATTTATTTTTTTGGATTACTGCTGTCCATTTTTCAATATATCTGCCCGTTTAAGATCTCTTCTTTTGGTCTTTGCATTATTTCGGAGGGGGGGGTTTGTGGGTTGTAACAGTGATCTGTGGGAATGCATTGATGTGTGTGTTGTAGTGGGTGTGGGTGGGTGGGTGTGTGCCGGTAATCTTTTCCCTCCCCTGTGTCGTAGGTGCAGTACTCACCGATGTCTTCCGCGCCGCCGGGCGTGCTCCTGGTACAGGAGCAGGTATAGGAGTGCGGGGATGACCTGTAACTCGGGTTCCATACTGCCGGAATCTCGCGTGGAGTATGTGGAGGTGAGCGTTTTCCCGTTCGTAGTCTGTTTCCGCCGTGTTTTTATCGGCGGTGCTCCCGCCCCGGAAAAGGTGGCGGATTGGTGGGTCGTGATAGGGTGGGCGGTACATTGTCTGCCGCCTGGCTGTTGGCGGTGACCGCCGCGCTGTTTGTTTGTTCCGCCGTGGCGGTCGGAGTGTTAATGCGGCGGGCTGTGTTGGCGGTTCCCGCCAGGGTCAGAATTGCATATTTTGGACCGCCGGCCTGTTGGCGGGTTGGCCGCCGCTTTATCACAGACCGCCAGGGTCAGAATGAGGGCCTATGTTGTTTCTGTCAGGTGCGAGAGCAGGCGAGGGATGGAATAGGTTGGCTGCCAGGGAGACGAACAGGACATGTTTTATGTGAGGAATGTCTACATGGAGGTACGAATTGCCCTAGGGGGCTTTCAATTATTTTCCCTGCTTTGTCCGAGTGGACGGCCTTGAGGCTGCAGAGAGAGGGCTACAAGGCTGGAAGAGATCAGAGGATGTCGTCTCCGTGTGGAAACCATGGTCCGCCTGTCACCTAATTGGACTCAGTGCCACTAGGCCTGTTGCACTCTTGAATGATGGATCGTCACCGCTTCTCATTCCCCTTTCCAATTGCAATTGAGCCAGGAAGAAAAGGTGGAGGGATCAGTGATGGCCACAGAGGCAAGCTGTGTGAAGTTGTTCTCTGCTAGAACTGTAAACGGCTCCAAATGCAACAAAAGGAGCAGAGCTTGTTATTGGGTCTGTCTGGGCAGGATTGAGGTATTTACCCTCATAAAGCATCCCCAGGGGAACACTGACCCCTCATAATTTAATTGTGGTATTAGCAATTGCTTCCCACCCTCCCCGTGGTGTTCTGTGCTACTGTCCCTGCTTCATGCTTGAACTAGAGGTGGGCGAGCCACTGAAAGCTCGAGCCACAAGCCTGCCTCTAACTCAGCTCAAGTTCCTGCTAGAACCGCATGTCCATAACGAGGCAAGCTTTCATGTGGCTTCGGCCCACCACCCTCTCTCTAACTAGGATGTGGTGCTACAGTCAGTGCTGCCAACTTTGAAACTGGAGAACCACGTTTGAGTCTCAATGTTGGCTCAAAATCCTGTTATTCTAGGCAAATTACCTATCACGTAAAGCACTCCAGTTTGGTTTTTGGGTTAACTTCACACTATGTGAAAAATACAAAAAGAGATAAAAACAAAGACTCAACATAAGGAAAGATAAAAGTATGACCATTTCCTGGCTGATTTGTGTATAGTAAATATTGTATGTGATATCTGCTGTGTGAATTACATAGCAAACATTTTCAGGGCTCGGTTCATGCATGGGCTCTCAGATTTGAGCCAGACCCTTGGCTCGGATCTGGCTCTGCTCTCCCTGCAAATGTATTGGCTTGCCCATTTTAAGTTGAACTGGGAATTAGGTGGACTCTGGCACTCCTCCTCATCTGCCTCCCCCCACCTTTCACATCATGCTGGAACCAAACTAGTGATGAGTCCCGAGAGGTGGTGCAGGAAGACTAGCTGCAGGGGTAGGTAACTGTGGCCCCCTCTTTGGCTGTTGTTGGGATACAAAACTCAAACAATAACCAGGCCACTCAGGGCTACAGGCCCTGGTGCTGCTGCACCTAGGTTGCTACTAGGTGTGGGCAATAAATTCCGCTCCACTGGCAGAGTTGGCAGAATTTTGTCCACTCTGTGTTATGGTTGTAACACGGAGTAGCCAAAATAGCAGGGTTTTTTCTCCCACGCTGCTCACTAATCGTTAGTTGGCGAGGGCACCCAGTGCGATTGTCTCACCTTGAGGGGGTTGCTATTAGTCGGGACCGTTCACAGTAAGAAAGCGGCTGCTTGAGTAGAATATCTACATGAATGACGGCAAAATTCACCTTGAGAAGCAGCACCCTGTGGTGCGCCACGTGGTGCCATTTGCCCGAATTTTAAGCTTGGAATGAGATCCAGGTGGTAAAAATCAACACGAGCAGCACAACATGCTGATTTCCTCCCATTTGAGGAACTCAGTGGACTCTCACAGAGTTTTCATGCAACCCCACAGAATTCTGTGGAGTGAAGCTCTATGGGTTCCACCCACCCATAGTTGCTTCACTCCTAAGTAGGGGTTTAAGCATCGTTAGGAGACATACATTTGAGGGAAAAGAAGACATAGGAAGAGACAGCGTGATTAGAGGCTGGGGTGCTTGCTCAATGGTCATTGTCTGTGGTGAACAAAAGCAACACTGAGGTTCCTATTACCTTGTAAAGTGGGAGAGCCTCACCGCCACCTCGGCATTCCAATACACATCTGTGGGATGGAAGTTGGGGAGGTGGGTTACAGTTACAGTCACGGTCAGACTGGCTGATCAGATAATCAGGCAGTCCTGAAGTGCTGGCATGACAAGCCATTGTAGGAGGTGTTTTTACGGTATGAGTTGAACATGCATCTGTCTCAAGAAAATTATGTGAGAATTACTAGGCGAGAAGACTTAGGCTTCACTCACATGTTGGGAGCCAGGAGAACATGTTTTGATTGGATCATAGTTGTGTGCTTCCATAAAAGACTGCTTGTCATCGATAAAGCTGTAATCATTTGGTTTATTTACCCAGCTGCCTGAGCTTGAACATTCAGGGGTATAGGCATATTATTATAAAGCTATTAAAATGGCTGAGATAACTATGGTGTTTTTCTCTGGCAGCAGCACAGATGGGAGAAGGGCAGTCATTACCACTCATGGATTTTTAGGGCTGACTGGCTTGACAGTGCCATTGTCACCTGATCTTTTAATGTAAATCAATATTATCCTGCAGTTCTATATTTCCACAAAAATACATATTTTGATCATAAGGCACACAGTTTTCAATGGGAATAAAACGGTCTTGAGTTTTCATCTTGTTCACTTAAGTAAAAAAAGGGTTTCATGAACGTGTCTTGTCTCAAAACTGGCACCATAGTCTTCATCTTAAAAATTTAGCTTTCATTATTACATATCTAATGTAGGAAAGTACCCTCTTTTTGGCATGTTCCCCCCAATTTCTGCCTGACGTCAGTGTGTTTTACTGTGCTCACTAGGATCCTGCTAACCAGGACCTCAGTGATTATGATCTCTCTACTCTAAATGTTGTCACTGCATACTGGTAACCCAGTATTTAGCCTAAAATTGGCATACTGGTCACCCCTTATAAGTCTCTAGTATATGGTACTTAGGTATCCAGGGCATTGGGGTTCCAATGGATCCATGTGGCCGGCTGCAGCATTTCTTTTGCCACCCATAGGGAGCCCATGCAAAGGCTTTTACAGGACTGTCATTGCAGCCTGTGTGAAATGGTGCTTGCACACCTTCACTGCTATTTACACTGCACCAGGTCACTTATAAGTCACCCATATGTCAGACCTTCTAAACCTGAAGGCTGGGTGCAGAGTGCCTGTGTTTGAGGGCACCCCTGCACCAGCAGAGGTGCCCCCATGTCGTCCAGGACAATTTCCCTAGACTTTGTGAGTGCGGGAACGCCATTTTCCGCGTGCACTATACATAGGTCACTACCTATGTACAGCTTCACAATGCTAGCTCCAAATATGGCCATGTTTGGTATCAAACATGTTGGAATCATACCGTGAGGATTTTGGAGGCATTGGTTGTATGATTCCATGCACTCTGGGGGCTCCTTATAGGACCCCCCAGTACTGCCATTACAGCCTTCTGAAGTTTTCCAGGCAGCCCCAGCTGCTGCCACCTCACAGACAGGTTTCTGCCCTCCTTTTGCTTGAGCAGCTCAAGCACAGGAAGGCACAACAAAGGATTTCCTTTAGGAGGGGGATGTTACACCCTCTTGTCTTGGAAATAGGTGTTACAGAAATGGGAGGGGTAGCCTCCCAGAGCCTCTGGAAATGCTTTGAAGGGCACAGATGGTGCCCTCATTGCATAATCCAGTCTACACCGGTTCAGCGACCCCCAGTCCCTGCTCTGGTGCAAAACAGGACAAAGGAAAGGGGAGTGACCACTCCCCTGTCCATCACCACCCCAGGGGTGGTGCTCAGAGCTCCTCCAGAGAGTCCCTGGGTTTTGTCATCTTGGATTCCAAGTTGGCAGCGAACTCTGGGAGCAACTCAGTGGCCAGTGCCAGCAGGTGTCATCAGAGCCCTCCCCTGATAGGTGCGTACCTGTGTAGCTGACCAATCCCCCTTTTAGGGCTATTTTGGGTCTCTCTCTTGGGTGGTTCTTCAGATTCGGATTGCAAGACTCCAGCAGGAATTCTCTGCATCCTTTACTTCACTTTCTTACTGAAGAAACTGCATCTGGACCCTCCAGGAACTCTTCAAACTGCAACGAAGAAGCAAAGAGTACCCCCATGCACCACATGTTTTGCAGTTGCCAAGACTTGTTGGCATCCTTCCATGAAGTTCTTCATGCACCATGCAGCTCCGGCACCCAGCACTCCTTCCTGCGACGCACAGCCTCCTGTGTCGTTCTCTGGTGGCGTGGGATTACTTTGTGTAGTGCTGCGTGGGCCTCCTTTTGTACCTTCTTTGTCCCCATGCTGTGGGACTCCTGTGCATGCTGCCTGGTCTTCTGAGGGCTCTCTGTGTTGCTGAGAGCCCCCTCTGACTCCTCCTCCTTGGTAGAGTCCACCAGGACCCTCCTGGTCCCAGACAGCACCATTTTACGCTAACCGCAAGCTTTGCATGTTCGAAGGCTTGTTGGGGGAATCCAGCGACGCAAACCAGAATACAATCATCCATCCGGCGTAAGACATCATCTGCACCAACCAGGACCCCGCATCCATCTTCTTGGGTGCAGTACTGACTATTGTTCTTTACTGGTGGTTGTTCTTTTGCACCTTCATTCGAGTTAGCAGGGGCTCCTGTTCTCCCTGAACTCTTCAGTGCTTCTTGGACTTGGTCCCCTTATTTCACAGGTCTTCAGGTCCAGGAATCTATGAATGGTGTCTTGCAGTCTCTTTTGGTTCTTGAATAATCTTCTTTCTCGTGTTCTTGTGTGTTCTATGAAAGTTACTGTGATTTATTCCTGCTTTCCTGGGCTCTGGGTTGGGGTTTATTACATACGTTTGGTGTTTTCTAATACTCTCAGTGCCTCTCTACACACTAAACTTGCCTACATGGGAAACCAACTTTCTCATTCCACTTTCTTAGTATATGATTTGTGTTACCCCTCAGCCCCTATTGTGATTTTCACTATTTGCACTGTTTACTATTTTTTACAGCTGTTTCTGCATACCAGTGTATCTAATTTGTGTATTACTTACCTCCTAAGGAACTAAAGTCTCTATGGTATTTTTGGCATTTGTGTCACCAAAATAAAGTACCTTTATTTTTGCAACACTGAGTATTTTCTTTAATGTGTGTGAGTACTGTGTGACTACAGTGGTATTGCATGAGCTTTGAATGTCTCCTCGTTAGGTCATGGCTGCTCATCCACCCTACCCCTAGAGAGCGTGGCTTCTAGACACTGTCTACATTTCACTAATAAGGGATAACTGGACCTGGTATAAGGTGTAAATACCTTAGGTACCCACTACCAACCAGGCCAGCGTCCTACATTGGTGGCGCAGCGGTGGGATAAGTACTTGCAATTGACTTATCACTCTGTCACTGGTGCTTTCCACAGGAAAGAATGCTCTGTACCTAGAGCTATACATACATACACCAAGTTACAGGGCCTAGTATCTTGCCTTCCTTTGTAAGAGACTAGAAGTTAGGAGGGCATGACCTTCAAAGGACTAAAGGGGCTTTGCTCACAGAGAACCTCAGTTGTAGGGAAGAACCCGTACATCAATTTTTTTCTTAGCCTCCTTATGCAGGATGACCAGGAACATACTGGTAAGCAGGATGAGGAGGAGGAAGATTCCACACCCTTAGAGTCAGGGAATCATCCTGAAGATTCAGGGGAGTGCTCTTCCAAAGATCTTCCCCCTAACAAACCTTCTAGTGTAGCTGGCAGTGGGAGGGGTAGTCACTCTCGGAGGGTTCCCTTCACCCCTAGAGGTCAGATTACTAGAGTTACCCAAGTTAGGGAAAGATCTGCCTCTGCCCAGTCCCATATCACTTCAGTTTCTGAGGGATCCCATGGTTCAACTGCAGGTGCTGACTCCATAGAGAGGAAGCTCATGGAACTGAGATTGGAAGAGGCCAGACAGAGGCTGCAGCAGCGACAGCTAGCCCTAGATAGGGAGGCCTAGGCTGTGGAAAGGGAAAGGCAGGGGTTGGGGTTAGTTCCCATGGTGGCAGTAGCAGTTTCAGGAGGTATGGAGTTAGGGAGGACACCATTGACTTTAGAAACTTGCATAAGATTGTTCCTCCATACAATGTGGGGGATGACATTTACAAGTGGTTTGCTGCACTAAAGAGGTCCTGCAAAGTTCAGAGGATCCCTCAAAGGCATTGGGCTGCTATTCTGTGGTTGTCCTTTTCTGACAAGGCGAGGGATAGACTTCTCACTGTCAGGGAAGAAGACTCAGTCAACTACAGTTTTCTTAAAACTGCACTCTTGGATGGATTTGCTTAACCACTGAACTATACAGGATAAAGTTCAGAGAAACCAAAAAAAAGAGTATTCACAAGAATGGATAGACTTTGTGAACTGTTCTTTGAAGGCTTTGGAAGCATATTTTGAATAACTGTGTGTCTGATTTTTTTACACCAATACTTGGTAGACTCAGATCTGACCTCTCCCCAAGAATTGGGAAAGAAGGCACACAAATGGGTCAGAACAAGGGTGAGCAGCACAACTCATAAAGGGGGTGACAAAGACAAGAAGAAGGAATGGTAAGTCACATGACAAAGGTGGGCACAAAGATAAAAACAAGGAGTCTTTATCAGGCCCACAAAAACCCTCTGGGGTGGGTCTAATCCTCTTCTAACCAACAGAATAAAAAGCATTGCTGTTATATGTGTAAAAACAAAGGCCATTTGGCAAGTGACAGTACTTTTCCAAAGAAAAACACCAAAGCTCCCACCACCTCAACCCCCACTGCTTCCACTACTTCCCCTAGTAATAGCAGTGGTAGTGGGAAAAACAGCACTACAAATAGCCAGTCCACGGGTATAGCAGGGCTCACTCTGGGTAATGTAGTGGGGGTTGGTTTAGTTAAGGAAACCACAGAGGCTGTTTTAGTCTCTGATGGTGACATTGACCTTGCCTCCCTTGTTGTTTGTCCCCTTAATATGAATAAGTACAAGCAAAAACCTCTAATAAATGATGTTCAGGTTGAGGCCTACAGGGACACATGTGCCAGTGTCACAATGGTGATGTAAAACTGGTAGCCCCTGAGCCACACCTACTTAGTCATCAGTACCAAGTGACTGATGCCCATAATAACACTGTTAGCCACCCCATTGCTGTTGTTGATCTCCACTGGTGGGTTACTGGTCCAAAGAAAGTTGTGGTATCCACAGACCTACCTATAGAGTGTCTACTAGGCAATTATCTGGAGACTTCAGCTTGGATCTGAGGTGGAGTTGGAGGCTCATGCAGCAATGCTGGGCATTCCTGGGCATATCTTTGCTTTAACGAGGGCTCAGGCCAAAAAGCAAAGAGGACAGGGAAACATGGATCCTGGAACAATGGACCAAGAGCTTCCCAAAAGCAGGGGTAGAAAGGTAAAAAAGTTATCTACCAGCCCTCCCTCCACTGAAGAGTTTCTTTTTGAGGAGGAGGAGTCTACTCCCTGTTCAGAACCTACACCAGAGGAGCTTCAGGCTGGCACAGCTGAGCCTTTGGATGCAGAGGGGCCTGCCAGGAGGAGTTAAATGTGGCTCAGCCATCGTGTCTCACACTTGAGGGTTTAAGACAGCATGCTGTCAAACAGGAAGCAGGGGATGTCAGTGACTCTCACCGAGTGTCCTGGGAAAATAATCTCCTATACACAGAAGCAAGGGACCTGAACCCTGGTGCTACCAGGAGACTGGTCATTCCCTTGCAGTATAGGGAGTTTCTTTTAACCTTAGCACATGACATTCCCCTTGCTAAGACATGGGACAGACTTGTCCCTCACCTTCACTGGCCTCACATGTCAGAAGACATAAAAGAGTTTTGTCGCTCTTGTGTAACTTGCCAAGCCAGAGGTAAGACTGGTAGCACCCCAAATGCCCCCTTGATCCCACTGCCAGTGTTTGGGGTGCCCTTTGAAAGGGAAGGGGTTGACATAGTTGGCCCCCTTGACCCTCCTACTGCTTCTGGCAATACGTTTATCTTGGTGGTAGTGGACCATGCCACTAGATATCAAGAAGCAAGACCTCCTGGGAATATTTCCAGGGTGGGCTTTCCAAAAGAGGTGTTGTCAGACAGAGGTAGTAACTTCATGTCTGCATTCCTTAAAGCAATGTGAAAAGAATATGGTACAACCTACAAGTCCACCATACCTTATCATCCCCAGAAAAATGGGTTGGTTGAGAGATTTAATAAAACTATCAAAGGTATGATTATGGGACTCTCTGAAAAGCTCAGAAGGAGATGGGATGTCCTGTTTCCATGCCTCATCCCCTAAGGGAGTGGGCTACAGCCCATTTGAACTCCTTTTGGTCACCATGTTAGGGGTCCATTAAGTCTTGTGAAAGAGGGGTGGGAGCAACCCTTGAAGTCCCCTAAACAAGATATAGTGGATTATGTACTTGGCTTAAGATCTAGAATGGCTGAGTACATGAAAAAGGTCACTAAAAAACTTCAGGCAAGCCAGGAGTTACAGAAACAATGGCATGGCCAGAAGGCTGTCCTGACAGTGTACCAACCAGGACAGATGGTGTGGATACTGGATCATGTAACACCCAGGGCACGCCAGGACAAATGGAGTGGGCCACACCTAATAGTGGAAAAGAAGGGTGAGGTCACTTATTTAATGGACCTAGGTACTCCCAGAAGTCCTCTTAAAGTACTTCATGTGAACCGCCTGAAACCCTCCTATAATAGGGCTGACTTAACCCTACTCATGGCCACTGATGAGGGACAGGAAGATGAGAGTGACCCTCTCTCTCATCTCTTCTCCAACACTGCAGCTGATGGCTCAGTGGATGGAGTTATTCTTGCAGACTGTCTTTCTGAAGACCAGAAGGAGGATTTCAGGAACCTCCTAGGTCAGTTTTCTGAACTTTTCTCTCTGAAACCTGGACAGACCACTTGGTGTGAGCACACCATAGATACTGGAGACAGCTTACCTGTCAAAAGTAAGATTTATAGACAGCCTTACAATGTCAGGGACAGCGTTAAGTCTGAGGTTCAGACGATGCTGGTCTTGGGAGTGATTGAGCACTCAGATAGCTCCTGGGCCAGCCCAGTGGTGCTTGTACCCAAGCCACATTCTCAAAATGGGAAAAAGGAGATGAGGTTCTGTATATATTACAGAAGGCTCCACACAGTCACTAAGACTGATGCTCACCCTATACGCAGGGCAGATGAGCTTATTGATACACTGGCATCAGCCAAGTATCTCAGCACTTTTGACTTGACTGCAGGGTATTGGCAGATCAAGCTATGAGAAGAGGCTAAACCCAAAACAGCTTTCTCTACCATTATCAGTTTACTGTTATACCTTTTGGTTTTAAGAATGCACCTACCACTTTTCAGAGGCTGGAGAACATAGTCCTCCAACGTCTGGAAGCTTTTAATGCAACATGTCTTGATGATATTGCTGTTTTCAGCTCCACCTGGGATGACCACCTGGTCCACCTCTGGAATGTTTTGGAAGCTCTGCAAAAGGCAGGCATCACTAACAAGGCTTCAAAATGCCAGATAGGGCATGCGAAGGTGGTTTATCTGGAACACCTAGTAGGTGGAGAACAGATTGAACCACTACAGGGGAAGATCTAGACTATTTTAGACGGGTTTCCCCCTACAACACACACCTAGGTCAGAGCCTTTCTTGGTCTCTCTGGGTATTACAGGAGGTTCATTAAGAACTGTGGCTCCATTGTTTCACCTCTTAATGACCTTACATCCAAATAAATGCCTAAAAAAGGTATTATGGACAGCTAGCTGTCAGAAAGCTTTTGAGGACCTCCCTCTCAATGGCTATGTGTATTGCACCTGTCCTAAAACCCCCAAACAACTCAAAGAAGTGTATTGTCCAAACTGATGCTTCTGAGGTAGGGGTTGGGGCTGTACTATCACAACCTAATTCAGAGGGCCAGGATCAACCTGTTGCTTTTATTAGGTTGACCCCTAGAGAAAAGAGTTGGTCAGCCATAGGGAGGGAGGCCTTTGCTGTGGTATGGTCCTTGAAGAAGTTGAGACCAAAAGTCTTTGGGACTCACTTCATAGTTCAGACAGACCATAAACCTCTCTTATGGTTAAAAAAATGAAAGGTAAAAACCCTACATTGTTGAAATGGTCTACTTTCATACAGGGGATGGACTTTTCAGTGGAACATAGACCTGGGAGTAACCACTCCAATGCAGATAGACGCTGCAGATATTTCCACTTAGACAATGAAGACTCATCTGGGCAAGGTTAGCCTTATCGTCCCTCATTTGGGGGGGGGGGGTTGTGTAGGAAAGTACCCTCTTTTTGGCATGTTACCCCCAATTTCTGCCAGATGTCAGTGTTTCACTGTGCTCACTGTGATCCTGCTAACCAGGACCCCCGTGATTATGCTCTCTTTCCCCTAAATGTTGTCACTGGATACTAGTAACCCAGTATTTCACCCACAATTGGCATACTGGTTACCCCTTATATGTCCCTAGTATATGGTACTTAGGTACCCAGGGCATTGGGGTTCCAGGGGATCTCTATGGGTTGCAGCATTCTTTTTTCACCCATAGGGAGCCCATGCAAAGGCTTATACAGGACTGCCATTGCATCCTGTGTGAAATGGTGCATGCACCCCTTCACCGCCATATACACTGCACCAGGTCACTTATAAGTCACCGATATGTCAGGCCTTCCAACCCTGAAGGCTGGGTGCAGAGTACATGTGTGTGAGGGCACCCCTACACTAGCAGAGGTGATCCCACATCATCCAGGACCATTTTCCTGGACTACGTGAGTGCGGGGACGCCATTTTACGCATCCACTATACATAGGTCACTACCTATGTACAGCTTCACAATGGTAACTCCGAATATGGCCATGTTTGGTATCAAACATGTTCGAATCAAACCCCAAGGCTTTTTCAAGCATTGGTTGTATGTTTACATGCACTCTGGGGCTCCTTAGAGGACCCCCAGTACTGCCATTACAGTCTTCTGAGGTTTTCCAGGCAGCCCCAGCTGCTACCACCTCACAGACAGGTTTCTGCCCTCCTGTTGCTTGAGCAGGCTCAAGCCCAGGAAGGCAGAACAAAGGATTTCCTTTGGGAGAGGGATGTTATACCCTCTTCCCTTGGAAATAGGTGTTACAGGAATGGGAGGGGTAGCCTCCCAGATCCTCTGGAAATGCTTTGAAGGGCACAGGTGGTGCTCTCCATGCATAATCCACTCTACACCGGTTCAGGGACCCCCAGGCCCTGCTCTGGCATGAAACTGGACGAAGGAAAGGGGAGTTACCACTTCCCTGTGCATCACCACCCCAGGGGTGGTGCTCAGAGCTCCTCCAGAGTGTCCCTGGGTTTTGCCATCTTGGATTCCAAGTTGGCAGGGCATTCTGGGAGCATCTCAGTGGCCAGTGCCAGCAGATGACGTCAGAGCCCTTCCCTGATAGTTGCTTACCTGTGTAGCTGACCAATCCCCCTTTCATGGCTATTTAGTGTCTCTCTCTTAAGTGGTTCTTCAGATTCGGATTGCAAGACTCCAGCAGGAATCCTCTTCATCCTTTACTTCACTGCCTTACTGAGGAAACTGCATCTGGTCCCTCCAGGAACTCTACAAACTGCAACAAAGAAGCAGGACTGCCTGTCTTCAGCCTGCACCAGACAAACAAAGGAATCTTTCTTGAAGTGAAGAAGTCACTTCCCTGCTTCAGCAGGCACCCCTCTGCAGTGATGACTGGTGGCTTGGGTCCCCTCTCTTGAAGAAGTTCACAGATCCAGCAACACGGGTGGTGCACTGAGGTGGTCCCGATGGTCCAGACGTCCATAAATCCAACTTTGGTGGAGGTAAGAGCTTGCCTCCCCACTCAACACAGTACCCCTATGCACCGCATGTTTTGCAGTTGCCAAGGATTGTTGGCATCCTTCCGCGAAGTTCTTCGCGCACCATGCAGCTCTGACACCCAGCACTCCTTCGTGCGACACTCAGCCTCCTGCGTGGTTCTTCAGCGGCGTGGGATCCCTTTGTGTAGTGCTGCATGGTCCTCCTTTTGCACCTTCTTTGTCCCAGTGCTTTTGGACTCCTGTGCATGCTGCCTGGTCTTCTGAGGGCTCTATGAGTTGCTGAGAGCCCCCTCCTGGTCCCAGGAAGTGACATTTTCTGCTAACCATGAGCTTTACATGTGCCATGGCTTGAATCCAGCGACGCAAACCAGACTTCAATCATCCATTCAGCGTGGGACATCATCTGCACCAACCAGGAACCTGCATCCATCTTCTTGGGTGCAGTACTGACTGTTGTTCTTCACTGGTGTTTCTTCTTTTGCACCTTTATCCAGGTTAGCAGGGGCTCCTGTTCTCCCTGGACTCTTCAGTGATTTTTGGACTTGGTCCCCTTCTTCCACATGTCTTTAGGTCCAGGAATCCATTGTTGGTGTCTTGCAGTCTCTTCTGGTTCTTGCATAATCTTATTTCTCGTGTTCTTGTCTGTTCCAGGAAAGTTACTGTGGTTCACTCCTGCTTTCCCGGGCTCTAGGATGGGTTCTATTACTTACCTTTGGTGTTTTCTAATACTCCCTGCGCCCCGCTACACACTACACTTGCCTAGGTGGGAAACCGACTTTCACATTCCACTTTCTTAGTATATGGTTTGTGTTCCGCCTAGGCCCATTTCTAACTATTGTGATTTCCATGACTTCACTGTTTTCCAACTGTTTTTTACAGCTATTTCTGCATACTAGTGTATATAATTTGTGTATTACTTACCTCCCAAGGGAGTATATTCGCTATGGTATTTTTGGCATTTTTGTCACCAAAATAAAGTACCTTTATTTTTGTAACACTGAGTATTTTCTTTCATGTGTGTGAGTACTGTGTGACTACAGTGGTATTGTATGAGCTTTGCATGTCTCCTAATTAGGCCGTGGCTGCTCATTCACACTACCCCTAGAGAACCTGGCCTCTAGACACTGTCTACATTTCATTAATAAGGGATAACTGGACCTGGTATAAGGTGTAAGTACCTTAGGTACCGACTACAAACCAGGCCAGCCTCCTACTGCTAAAATATTACAAAACCGGTTTGCTAAGTCTTTGCCTTGGTGCATAATATTTTAAAACATCATCTATTTTGTATCTTAAGGTGCAAGAAAGTAAAGGAAGTAAGCAAAAGTATTTAAACTATATTCCTGGCCCTAGAGGGCAATTTCATTTGCTATTGCTCATCGTATCTGATTAGAGCTAAAAAAAGAACACCATAAATTCATGAGAACAGTATGATAATTTGGATATCTTCTAATGACTAAATGATGTGATCCCATGAAGGTTTCCTTACCTTCATTGCCTCGGTTGGCATTATTCATAAAATTAGAAACAGCATATCCTTCGGTAGCATACATTATATAAAAATATTGCCAATGCATACAAACACAGATAATGAACTGTTGTTTCGAGGTATGCCATACACGTATCTTAGTAACAGATTATGGGGGTCATTCTGACCCCGGGGGGCGGCGGGAGCCGCCCGCCTGGAGGGAACCGCCGAATGACCGCACCGCGGTCAAAAGACCGCGACGGCCATTCTGGCTTTCCCGCTGGGCCGGCGGGCGACCGCCAGAAGGCCGCCCGCCGGCCCAGCGGGAAAACCCCCTCAACAATGAAGCCGGCTCCGAATGGAGCCGGCAGAGTTGTAGGGGTGCGACAGGAGCAGTGGCACCCGTCACGATTTTCAGTGTCTGCAAAGCAGACACTGAAAATCTTTATGGGGCCCTGTTAGGGGGCCCCTGCACTGCCCATGCCAGTGGCATGGGCAGTGCAGGGGCCCCCAGCGGCCCCACGACACCCATTCCCGCCATCCTGTTCCTGGCGGTAAAAACCGCCAGGAACAGGATGGCGGGAAGGGGGTCGGAATCCCCATGGCGGCGCTGCAAGCAGCGCCGCCATGGAGGATTCCCTGGGCCAGGGGTAAACCGGCGGGAAACCGCCGGTTGCCCTTTTCTGACCGCGGCTTTACCGCCGCGGTCAGAATTGCCCATGAAGCAACGCCAGCCTGTTGGCGGTGCTTCCGCGGCCCTCTGCCCTGGCGGTTTCAAACCGCCAGGGTCAGAATGAGGGCCTATGTCATGTCCTGAGAAAGGGTGGCATAGTACACAACTACAAATTAAGGTAATGTATTAGCGAGGGGGGATTTTTCTGATATTACTGCGATGTACCGTCAACTGGGACCTTCCAGTCAAAGGCATATCATGTTTTCGCACTAATGCATTTAAACTTATCAAGAAATTTGAACATTTGCCTAATAATGTTTTCTGGTGCTCTGAGATTAACACAACATACACACAAATACACCCAGTATGCTGTATTCCTCTAAATTGTATCAATGCTCATACACTATGTAGAACTTCCCTCCCTCCTAGCACAGTCACATGATTAGGAATTAATACTCTTATCTTCTTTTATGGCAATATTCATTTTTGTGAACCCTTCAGAGCATTATACAACTCAAGAGACACATACAGTTATCTGCAAGTCCCTGAATATTATGTCCACTCTAACATTTTAGTATTTTCATTGCGTTTCATCACAGGGGCGAGTAAATATGGGTGTCTCCCCATACATGGGGATTTGCTGACATTGTCAGACAATCCAGTGCTACAGAAACACCCAAAAGTGGTTAAACCCATCGCTTTGACTTTGGTGAGGTAAGAACATTCACTGCAGTTGTCCTTCCGTGACTGTGGTAGATGTGAACTTCTGCTTAAAGGATGCTTTGTAGAGTGACGAATGTAGTAGTAGGTCTCTGTCTTTCCCACTACTCTCTGTGTTCATGAAGGGAACGTAGATGCATGCGAGATACTTAATTATCCATGTGGCAGTGACATAGGGGGTCATTCTGATTTTGGCGGGTGGGGGAGGCCGCCCGCCAAAGTCCCGCCGTCAGAATACCGCTGCGCGGTCAAAAGACCGCCGCGGTAATTCTGAGTTTCCCGCTGGGCTGGCGGGCGACCGCCAGAAGGCCGCCCGCCAGCCCAGCGGGAAACCCCCTTCCATGAGGATGCCGGCTCCGAATGGAGCCGGCGGAGTGGAAGGGGTGCGACGGGTGCAGTTGCACCCGTCGCGATTTTCAGTGTCTGCTTGGCAGACACTGAAAATCTTGGTGGGGCCCTGTTAGGGGGCCCCTGCAGTGTCCATGCCATTGGCATGGGCACTGCAGGGGCCCCCAGGGGCCCCACGACACCCGTTACCGCCAACCAGGTTCTGGCGGTCAAAACCGCCAGAACCAGGCTGGCGGTAAGGGGGTCTGCATGGCTTGCAGCGCCGCCATGGAGGATTCCCTTGGGCAGCGGGAAACCGGCGGGACACCGCCGGTTTCCCGTTTCTGACCGCGGCTGTACCGCCGCAGTCAGAATGCCCATGGGAGCACCGCCAGCCTGTTGGCGGTGCTCCCGCGGTCGTTGGCCCTGGCGGTCCATGACCGCCAGGGTCAGAATGACCCCCATAGTGTTTTCCTCCTTCTTCTGACTTGGGCAAGGGGAACGTCTGGAAGTTGTAATTAAATTACCATATTGTTTACATCTTTTCTAAGCATGTCAACATCATTAGCTTTCATACATGCATATCTCAAATTGTGGCTGCCGTAGGTTGGTGCTTTTGGGCATAAGTACTGAATGAGTTAGGTGAGGTTTGTGTGCTGGTGTGTGTGTGTATATTGGGATGCTCAGATGCACACATATGTATGCGCACATCAAGCTCATACAGGTGTACCCTCTTGGATTACAAATACAATGTTGCAAAAATGTTGATTCATTATATGTTGCAGCTTTTGTCCATTTGACTTGTTTGCCGTAATGTTTTTTTCTATTTTAGTGTGATTCACACTTCTTTTGTTTGATTTAAAAAGCTTGATACAATCATCTGCCCTCTGCTTAACTTGCTAGTTGTGTTTGTTTCTGAAGCAGTAAATGTGTGTTTTTTTTTGCCATAGGTGGCATTTGCTGATAATGATTTTGAATGTCAATGTGATCCACATGTTGGTGCATGTGGGCATTACTTTGGAATTTCTTGAGTTATGCATTCATCTTTAGGGGTGGATGTGGCCATAAATATTTGGTGGTGACCACTACACTTACCCTTCCATCCCTTTTTGCAGTTACTTGCTCATTAGCTTCTCCTGTCATACTTACATGATGTAAGCTTTCTCAACCAACTTTAATCGACATAAATATTTATCAATAAATTAAACTCTAATTTAAAGCCGCATTTTTTCTAAATTTCAATTCAGGCAGAAAACCCGATGTCACCGCCAACATCCCATGATTCTCTAACCGCCAAAAGGTTACAGAAACAGGAGGTATATTTTTGTTTTTTTCACTCAGTGTCGTAAATGGCGCAGTAAGCAGAAGTGAGAGGGAAATTATCATCTAGTTAGATCCAACTACCAGTCTACGTATATTTTAAACAATTGGCAAAAATAGATTTGCAGACACCGGAGCTGCCAAGCCCGACCCAACAATCGGAATGTCGCTAACGTTTTCATAAATGCATATTTATTTTTCGTGTGTGTAATAAAACGCCCTCTGCACTTTAAAGAATTAGCAATAGGATAGCAACAGAATGTCAGAGGCAGAATCAGAAGCAATGAGGACACCGAGCCTGGAGAAATGGACCTTTAAAGTGTAATATCCATGGTCAATGGAAAAGAGCTGGATCCTTACTGATAAACAATTTAGCTCTATGTCATGTCTCCTACACAGTATGCAATCTATGTAATCAAATGTGATCCCCGACAAATAGTCTAGCCCACAGAAAGCAGATTTTTTCCATAGTTTCTATAAACTCATTGCATTGCTCCGTAGCAAACTAAGGGGCATATCTAAGAAAAGTGGAGCTGCACTAGGTGCAGCGCAACTTTCCATGTGCCCCTTAGTGCCCCCCTACTGCCACCATGCGAGCTCTGTATTTAAAATACGGCGCACCATGGCACAGAGTAGGGGGCAATAGCATCAGAATTTATGGCGCTATTGAGGTACTTTTTCAGGGTTAACACCAAAAATTTGGCGCTAAACCTGAACAGTACATAGGGGCTCATTATAAATAATGGTGTGCCCCCTTTCAACGCCTGCTCTGAGCAGGCATTAAAAATGACGCAAAGAAATCTCGTAGATTTCTTTATGCCTTTTGTTCGGGCCCCCTAATGGGGGTAAACCCCCCTTTCAAATATTATGCCTGGCACATACATAATGTGGTGCAAGGGGTTACAAAGTGACGCTACACATGCACTGCGTTGCTTTGTAAATATGATGCAGAGTATTTGGTCATCTAACGCCACTTTATCATAAAAAAATTATACTAATGTGTCATTAGATGGCGCTAGGCCCTGTTAAATCTGGGCCTAATTTTCCCGGAACGCTCAAGGTAATGTGCCATTGTTACCTTTAGGTTACTGCTGAATCCTCAGGGCTTCATTTACGAGTGCCCTGCCATGCTGCCCTGCACCACCAGTAAAGGGCAGAAATATGCTGTATCCACAAGATACGTCGGCCCATGTCTGTCCTCTCCCCCTGCGTTAGCTCAAAAATTGCTGCCTAGTGCCAACAGAGCCTGCATTGTGGGGATGCTTGTTTTTGTGCAGGAAGACATACCTTCCTGCACAAACACAATCACAGAGGGGAGAAATAAAGATATTTTTCCTCGTTGGTTCACTCTTGCACCACCCCTGAGGTGGTGTAGGAATCTGACGTATTCCCAGACTTGTAAATCTGGGAATGCATCAGACTCCTGAGGGTTCCATGGGTGTTGCGTGGGAACACCCCAATAACAAACACCCATAGAATGCCACATTTATGCAGTGTTATGCATGAAAGGGGTCCATATTTATGGGAAAAGCCACACAAGGTGGCTTTGCATGGCCTAGTAAATATGGGTTCGACACACTGCACCACTGGTGCGTAAAAAAACAAAACTTATGCTCCGGTGGTGCTGTGTGCCTCTAGGGCCTCCTAAATGAGGCCTCCAGTCTGCACCATGCTGAGAAAACTGACAGTATAATTTCTCTATGCGCTAAAGTGCTCAACATATGATGATCAAATTGGAGAAATACATTCTCTCTTCTCCTTCTCTCTTGCGCCCTCTTTCCCTTTTCCTCTCCTTCACTCTCTTGTCTCTCTCTCTCTCTCTCTGTTTCTCTTTCCCACTTTCTGTCTCTCTCTCTTCCTCTCTTCGTTGATCATTTGCCATAATTGGAGGAGCCTTTAAAATGAATATTCTATTGTTCAAGTCCCAATGGTTCTAATAAAGTCTATTTGTACTGGGGGTCTGGAATGGGTCTGAAATCCTGCAGACTGCACAAACTGTAATGATAGCCTGCTTGCAATAATAAAGGCAAATTAATGTTCCAAAGGGCTGCTCTCTACTTTTAAAAGTCAGTATGCTTGCCACAAACATATTTCACCAAGTCCTGCAAAGTGTGCTACTGTAATGGTGAGTTGAAGAGGTATGTGGTGAGCTTCGCTAGCATGTATGTCATACACTATGCAGACATAGTGGTCGCTAAAAGAGACAGTGAATGAATGTCCCTGACACCCTGCACATATCTGTTTTCATTTTGCTCCTGAAAGTACCTCTGTTTTTTCCTATCACCAAAGATTTGTTCTACCCCAATCCCCAGGGGCTCATGAAACCGTAAGTTGATGCTCATGGGCGGGCACTGAGAAAGGAGACCGTACATTGGCTTCCCTACCCCTTAGTTTCCTTAAAACCTATTTTCCCAATCCGCAGGTTCAAAGGAGGTAGAACCCTGGGTTTACCTTTATATCAGCCTTAGCTTGATGCACCTTATTGTAGTTGGGTTCAGCCCATTCAGTATACCCAGAGTTTTTGCTTTTTCGATCACCCAGTTTTGTACTTTTTACTGTGTGTGAATTTCACTTCATATACCTCATTCACAATAATCACATGACCAATGGGCTGCATATGTTTATATCCAGTGTCCGCCTTGCAAGATAAGGCAGCTGCAATGCGGCTAGGGTACAGGACACCTGGCTGGTTACACATGAACAATTATGTGTGTACATGTGTGAGGTTTGTGCATGTGAGGCTACTGTTGTGTGCAGCCAGTAACTGTGCACAGGTAGCCTGGCGCAGAGGGGACTCTGCAGGATTAGATATTGACATGGGGTAGGCCTCATAATGTTTGTGTATACTTATAGGAAAAGTCAGTCTCATGTACTGTTTTGTCAGTAATTAAACTTGATACATGTTGGGTCAAAACTGCCCTAGAGTACAGCTTTGCTTCCTTTTGGCCTACAAAGTCCAGTGACATTTCAAAATGGGGTGGAACCGCTGCTAGCAAACCAAATTTGCGAGCTCCAAGAGGATATCTGCCAACATATGGGTTATCCAATGTTGTTATATTTTCCTGGCTCAGCTCAGGATCAGAGCCCAGGTCTTTTGTCACCCTGCTGTTCCAAGTTAATTGCATTTCTCTCCAGAAGCAGTAACTATGGCTGCTCAACACAAACGGGGAAATTAACAGTGCTTTCCTCAGCTCCTGGGGAGGGAAAGGTGGCGATAAAAGATCTGCATCTGTAAATTACCTGTCATATTGCACCATGGCTGGGGGCAGCCCAGTTCACTGAACAAAGGACAAAGCCAAGAAAACAGGAAGGTTTGGTGGGAAAGGCCCTGGCAGTGATGTCAGTGAGGGGCAGTGCAGAGATTATAGGAGCAGATGTGACCAGTGACTCCTGGATGAGTCCATCCTGAACTGTTCCAGCATGCTGCTAGGGAGGCTTGAGATGGGGTGAAAAGGTGATGTGGCACCTTAGGATTGGCCAGGGATGCCTCACTTCTAGAACCTTCCACCCCCTTGAAAAACTCTTGCACAAGGGGGAGACTCTCTTGTGTGATGTTTTTCTGCTCTTCTCTACTATACCCTGGGGCTGCCATGGACAACTGGAAGGTGAAACCACCTGGTGCCCAAAAAGGTTTAAGGCATCTTCCCTCTGCCCCAGTTGACCCCATGAACAGTGGGTCTTCAGTGAGGATGGCTCCCTTTCACCCACTGGGGACCATTTAGGGGAAAGCCCCGCACTTCTTCACACAGAGACTAAGACCAGGAGGAAGGCTCACACAGGGATCCAGGGGAACCAGCTCCTTGTAAATTACACCACTTTTTATGTGAGGAGGGCTGCTCAAACTGCCCATTGTGGCTAGAGCTTACCACCAGGAGTAAATTAAGCCCAAGATTGCTTGAACTGGCTCTATGGGGTACGCGTTGTGGTCTTTTACACACAGATGATTTTGAGCTTTCTCCAAAATACCGAGTGCTTAGGGCTCCACCTCCCAGTCTGTAATTACCATGGGGTGGGCTAAGGGCCTGGGGGTTGGCATAAAATGTATTTCTTAATGTTTTTGAGGAAGTGGGAGTGCATGGCACCCACCCCCCTGACTCTCCATTGGCCCGTGGACCCCATCCCATAGGTCATATTTGCTTTAAAGGTGGCTGGGATCCCTTTCCCTATCCCTAAGGACGAGGATAGAGGAAAGTGGCATGGCGTCCCTCACCATTAAAGGAGTGCTCCTCTCCACTCCCCATGCCAATGCCTGGTTGGGAGCAGGGCAGCCACGAGCAGTAATACGATCCCCGCAGAGAGTGATCAAAGGAGAATTAAGCTGCTGGTTCCCATGTCAGCAAGAATAGAGGCTGCCATGTGGGAGCCGACAAGGCAGCCAGGGGGTGGGGCTCCCTATGCTGCCCTCAACATGGAACACTCGTGGGGTGCCCAGGTGGGGCTAGACATCCTAGGATCAAGAAAAAAATGAAACACAAAAATGGAAAAGAGGTGCTTGTTGTGAGGACGCATGACGGGAAAAACAAACAACAACTCACACAGGCTTAATGGGAGAGCCACTCATTCAATATTCTGTGCTCGTAGCTGGAGCTCTTCATGATGTTGTGTGGACTTGCTAATTTGAATATTCTTCTTGTTTTGTGGTGGTCCCAGAACATCGGGGCACTGCCAAAAAATGTAAAAAAAAGGGTTGCGGGGGATGTAGAAGTGATAGCAGCACCTCTGAAGTGAACTCTGCATAGCTGACCCAATGTTTTGGGGTTCAGAAAACCATGAACCTTTGGAATTTTCACTTAATTTTTCAAAATGCACCGAAAGCTGGAGCTTTTGCTTATCTAGCTGGGAGTGCAGTATCCTGCAGGGGCATATTTTACAGCTGTATTTAACTGGGCTTGAGGGCGATTAAGGAAGGTACATGGTATTCACAGCAAACTAGGGGCTGAATCTATAGTTGCATTTTAAGTGATCAGAAAATGGTGCTTTCTAGGGATGCTTTGTATGATTGCAGTCCAGATAACCTGAAAGCATGTAAAAAAACAAAGAAACAATTTCTGTTGATTTTAAAATGCTTTATTGATATAATAATTGTTAGAAATGGGATCTCTGATTGGCAGTCAATTTGCACTCTGTCCAGGCAGGGACCCTCACTATAGTCAGGACAATTGATATACCCACTTAGTATAACCCCTGCTCACTCCCTTGGTAGATTGGCACAAGTAGTCGGGCTTATCTTGATGACAATGTGTAAAGTATTTGTACCAAAACACAGACAGTATTACAGTGAAAACACCACAAAATGGACACCACACCAGTTTAGAAAAATGGGCAGTACTTATTTTATCAAACAAGACCAAAACAACAAAAATCCAACATACACAAGTCAAGATATGAATTTTTAAAGTGAAAAGAGTCTTACTCTATAGAAAACAATGGAAACGTTGTTGTTACACAAAGTACCTGGTTTGCGTCAAAAATAAAGCTGCACGGGTGAGCGTGCATCAAAGAAAAGTCTGCAATGCGTTGATTCCTTACTCGCAAGTGAGGCCTTGCGTCATTTTCTTCTACGGTCGGGCAGGCAATGCGTTTTCTCTCCTGCAAGAGAGCAATGTGTCAATTTCTGGATGGGGCACCTCATGTTCACATTGATTTTGGCACCCAGCGATGATGAGTGAGAAATCCGGCTGCACGGTGATGGAAAACTGAGCTGTGTGGGGTTTGTGTCATTTTCAGCAGCAGCAAGCGGGTGTTTGCGTCGTTTCTCCAACCACAATGCAGGTGATGCATCGATTTCCCAGCCGCAATGCAAGGTGATATGTCGTTTCAGCCGCAAGGTGAGTGGCACATCATTTTTACAGGTGAGTTGCAGGTAGTGTGTCGAAATTGTCCCCACACGGCTCCCTGTTCATGGATTTTAGTACTCTTCTACCACCTTCAACTTTCAAGGGCCCAGGGACTGGTTAGGGCACCACTTGGAGGGCAGGAATCTCAGCAGAGAGTCCAGGTGCTGGCAGAGGAAGTCTTTGATAGCTCCGAAACTTCTAAACAGGCGGAAAGCTCAGTCCAAGCCCTTGGAGATTCTCCACAAGCAGGAATATACCACACACTCCAGTCTTTGTCCTATTTCAGGTAAAAGCAGCAACTGCAGGCCAACCCAGCAAAGCACAGTCTCAGGCACAGGCCAAGGGGCAGTACTCCTCCTCTAGCTCTTCTCCTAGTCAGAGGTTCCTTTTGGTTCCAGAATTATCCACTAGTTATACCCCTTCCTGCCTTTGAAGTAGGCAAACATCAAAGGAAAGTCTCTGTTGTTCACAGGTTACCACCTTGCCCAGGCCTGGCCCCCGACACACCCCACAGGGTTGGAGGGCCTTTGTGTGAAGGCAGGCATAACCCAATCAGGTCTCAGTGACCACTCCTCCCTCCACTCTAGCTCAGATGGCCCACCGGAATATGCAGGCTACACCCCATCTGCCTTTGTATTGTTGTCAAGTGGAGATTCACAGCCCAACTGTCAGTCTGACCCAGACAGGGAATACACAAGCAGGCAGAATCACAGTATGGTTTAAGCAAGAAAATGCCTACTTTCCAAATGTGCAATTTTCAAACTGACAATTTAAAAACCAACTTTACCAAAAGATGTATTTTTACATCGTGAGTTCCGAGACCCCAACCTCCATATGTCTATCTGTTCTGAAAGGGAAACTGCATGTAAAAGATTTTTAAAGGCCACCCCTGTGTTCACCTATGAGAGAGATATGACTTGCAACCGAATTTGCAGTATTTCACTGTCAGGACATGTAAAAGACATCAGTACATGTTCCACCTTTAACATACACTGCACCCTACCCATGGGGCTACCTAGGGCCTACCTTAGGGTTGCCTAACATGTACAAAAAGGGAAGGTTTGGTCCTGGCAAGGCAATACACTTGCCATTGGCAGTGCATGACTGCACACACAGACACTGCAGTGGCAAGTCTGAGACATATACAGGGCTACTCATGTGGTTGGCACAATCAGTGCTGTAGGCCCACTAGTAGCATTTGGTTTACAAGCCCTGGGCACCTCTAGTGCACGTCACTAGGGACTTACTAGTAAATCAGATATGCCAATCATGGAAAAACCAATCACCAATACAAATTTCACAGAGAGCATATGCACTATATCACTGGTTAGCAGTGGTAAATTGCCCAGTGTCCTAAAGCAAACAAAAACTGGTCAGAAAAAATAGGAGGAAGGAGACAAAAAGTTTGGGAATGACCCTGCAAAAAGAGCCAGGTCCAGCAATAATGTTGACAGTGATTACTAATCAAGGTTGATATGTTTTAATATTATCAGTACCGACATTTGCGCATGATTATTATTGATAATTGTATCTACATACAAAATGACGTATTCGACATATGGTTTGTTGACATTTAACATTTGACCAAGCCAATAGAATTTCCTTATATATTTATATGACTCTTTAGGGGGGTCAAAAGTGATAATGCTATCTCATCTATGGTATTGTCCATCTGCCTAATGTATATATTTATAAATTAATGTGTAGTGTTTAGTAGTGTGTGTGAGATAAATGTACGTTTTCTTTTCCTAAAGAAAGACCACCTACTGGACAATAATTTATTGAGTTTTATTGTTGCGTGCCAGTGAATGGTGATTACTAGCCCACACCACCTCCCCCTGAGTAGGCCTTGGACTTCTCTGCTCCACTACCTTGAAAGAGTCAAGCACTACAATGAGGCGTGGTTCCATGTAAGGGGAAATTGTGGACCTATAACTTGTGCAGGACATACAATTAATAACCCAATGAGTCTGTTGGAGACGGTGTTTCCGCCAGACAGATTATGATGCTGCCTTCCCCTGATTTAATCACGGCGGTCCAACCACCATTTGTCAGCAGGCAGAAACAGAGAGAAAAAAGGAAGGAACTCACCTGCAGCCAATATCACACATCCTGTGCTGCCATAGAGTGGATCACATACATCCTGCCACTGCTCATAGATAAAGCACAAAATTCACGTCATTGTGGAGGCAACCAATGGTAAAGAAACACACCTACCTGTGTCATTAAGCTCAACAACAGAATATCCTATCATCATCCACATGATATGGGGGTGGGGTCATGATACATAGACCAAGTACAATTGTCATTATGTCCCAGGTCGGAGTAATTTACAACAAATGAGACATTCACAGCCATAAAATACCCTCTTTGGGAAGGTCACTGACTCTGTACCACTGCACTTCACAAAAAAACAGGTCAGCTCATCTTAGTCACAGGGACAGTGAAGTGTATAAAAGATTGTGTCACACAACAGCAATCCCACATCAACATCACACATAATTAAACTGACAATCTCCCATTGCTCACATGCCACGGACTGTCATCAGATTGAAGACACATATGTATGTGTCATTTAACACAAATACCCCTCCCATGAAACATCCCTGTAATGGGCACACACATATCATCCACATTGCAACACAATGAAAGGTCAATGGGATGCACAATATTTTGTGAGACTAATATCCAAAGCTCACAATGCAGCAATGCCTCCACAATACGGATGGGGGCATCCGGAGAACTCCTGGAAGGATGTGCAATGGGACTCATTTCACTTTGCACATGCCCCAAAACACCATTTGCCCAGATACTGGCCTTACATGTATCTCAGGGACAAACAATAGTAGAGTCAAGTGACCTGCCAATGTTCTAAATGTGTCATTGTAAGTCAAGGAAGCAAATACCCCAGCAACAGCATGGGGGGTATATGTATATGATGTAGCTGGAAAATGCACACATCAAAATGGACACATGGTCAGTCAAACGTAAAGGAAGGTAGCACAACTGAATACCCTCCATGCGTGGACAAGCACAACTCTAGCTTCCATACTTGAGACAAATGTCCAATCCATATCAGGGGGACAATTCTAATACTATACATGCTGACATTGCCAACCCAAGATGAAATACTTATGATATCAAACATAGCATAATGCAATGACACCCCAATTGGAATAACAAATAAACACGTATCCATCCAGTGAACCTCTACCTTTGTTCTGGGTGACACCAGCACTGCCCACAAGGTCAGATTTTGCCAATAACAACAAATGGACCAGAAATTGGGGAGAAACATACACAATGTTGTCATACAACACAAATTACTCAGGAACAACAAAAAGGTAGAAAATTAATGGCAGGACAAATGTGTACCCAACAAAACAACAACTTGGGTTTATTAACAGCAAATGCTGAAGAGCAAATGCCGTTGGTCAGTTCAAATACAAGTCCATGCACATAATTTGTGCCCAAGCGTGATTCCAAGCACTGCAAGAGAACCGCCACAGGATGTGGCATGAAGTAGGGATGCAGGCACCTCAGGGATCGCGTTTGTGTGGGGTGGGAGTCAGATTTGGGATGAGTGGGTTTGGTTTGGGGTTTGGGAGGGGTAGACTTTTTCTTCAGAAGGGTGGGTGCTTCTTTGGGAGAGGGGTATGGGTGCACGCAAGGAGGCAGGTGTGAAAGTGGAAAACTTATATTTGGGGGATGGTTGGATGTCAGTGGTGGCCTCGGGTTCAGGAGGGGGTGGAGGTAACAGGGGAAATGGCAAGGTCAAAAAAGACACTTTTTTTGGGAAAATGGGTAGGGCCATTAGAAGGGATTGGGAATTTAAAGGTCTTGCCTGGGGTGTTGATGCCTTTGGTTGTGCATGTGTGAAGTGTTCTTGGGTTTGGGTGGTGTCTGTTGCATGTGTGAGTGTGGCATTTTGCGTGTCTTTGGGGGCTGGGAGCTGGAGGGTTATTTGGGATTGGCGGCTGTGTGTGTGGCTTTTGGGGTGATGTATAGGGCTGTGGTTGATGTGTCTGTGTGTTTTGGGGTGGTGTCTGAGGATATGGTGAATGTGGTGGATGTATCTGTGAATTATGACTTGTTGTCTGGGTGAATGGTGGGTGTGGTAGATGTGCCACTGCGTGTTGTGGTGGTGTCTGTGGGTATGGTGGTTGTGGTTTGTGGGTTGTTTGGGGGGGGGTGTCGGTGGGAATGGTGAATGTTGTGGTGTCAGTTGGTGACTGCTGAGTGCTTGTGTGCCAGTGTGTGTTGCTTATGTCTATGTCTGCTGCTTCTTTGTGTTGAGGTGGTTGTGTGCGGATGTGTCTATGTGCTTGGGACAGGTAGGAGAATAGGGAATTTGTAATGGGAAGAGGGAAGTGGTGGTAGGAACGATTGAGGTTTGTGGGGGGGTATGGGGGCTGCCATCAGTGAGGAGGCCACAGGCTGAAAAGATCTCTGTGGGTCAGACATTTCATTATGAATACCTTCCAGGTACACATTTGTCTGCTGAAGTGGGCTGGCTAAACCCTGGATGACATTCACAATGGCAGTCTGCCCCCCAGAGATACTGTTCTGGAGGTCAATAGTCTCCTAACTCAGGGCAGCAGTGGTTATAGGGGCAAAGGGCTGTGGGTAAGGTCTCTAAGGCAAAGTAAGTTCCCACCTTCTTGGGTGAGCAGGCATGGTCAACTCGGTAGGGAGCAACAGAGAGGCTAGTGATAGAACTGGGGGTGGTAGACAAGGATAGTACAGAGGCAGGTCCTGATGGGTCCACCACCACTAGGGAGTGGCCACTTGAGGTAGAATCAGATGATGATGAGGTCAATCCTGTGACCTCCATGGCATTCCCCTCACCCTCCAGGCCACAGGGTCCTTGTGTGTTGGTGGTGTCATGACCAGAGGTACCATGGACAGATGCTTCCCCACTTGGTTCCACCCTGTCTCCTTCACTTGCCTGGGATGATGCTGCAAATACAACGAGTAATAGGGTCAATACCTATTTCTGATCACACTGCTATGATTAGCAAACATTACTAAGAAATAAAGTAGGCCCCAGCAACAAACTCCATCAAAGTGGCTCCTACATCTACCACACCATATGCATGCATGCCATATGAACTGTCAACAGTTGCCCACAGTAAAATGAGAATGTCAGACACTTCCAATTGCATTGGTGAAGTTGTGCAACACACTAACCATTGAACCAGTGAATCTCATCAGCTTCAATGGTTTGCTTCAAGTAGAATACATCAGTTACCTTTTCTCATACAATAGTAGGCCAATGCAAAGGTCATTCCCACAGATCCTACACAAGGACATGCATACATCTGTTTGTGACATACACAATACCACAATAATAACAAATAATAGTGCAAATATTTGGCATGTTGCTGACAAAAGTACAGTAGCCTGGAGAAAGTGACATGGAAATTCCCATGCCACACTGGAAAAAAATCAACAATGCTCACCTCACCATGCGTAAATTGTCCTAATGGATTCATGGAGGATGTACTAATGTTGCTCAGATATACTGCACATCTAGCATGGAAATGTACACTGTAGACAAATGATGCAAAATGTCACGGACATATGTCTCCAAAATCCACAACACAATGAATCAGCTAGCCCCGGGGAATTCAACTCTTTTGAATTGCACCCGACAATGATATACTCTCATTGCATCAGCAAAAGCCAAAACACCTTTGAGTTTTGGAGAGGCCCAGGAATTCTCATGTTGCCCAATGGGAAGCTAAATCGCTGTCCCAATGTAGGTCCTGTAAACCCAGATGTCTGTGGATAAATGGTTGTACACACAATCACATTTGATTCCCACATAACTGCAACTCATGCGATGATGCATGCCAACAGTCAGGTAACAGAACTCCCCATTTCACATGTACTGAGCACTTTGCTACATGATGCAACTTGAATGGCATGGAAATATACATTGTGGATAAAAACTGTAGTCCTACCTGTCATGTCCTTCATTGCTACTGCAGTAATATTTGCCAACTGACATGCAATGATGGGTGAGTGTATGGGTGAGCCACTGATCAATGGTGGCACACTTCTGCCTGTAGCACCACATCAAAGGTAGCCCCATGACATATGTCCAATTCTAAATCATGTCAATGGACATTCCTTACTTGCCAAGGAAAAGTATTGATCTGTAGCTGCACCCAACGAACAATGTGTGCTCTGTCACATGTATGATGGCCACCTTCACATGACAGACAGTAGTGAGGCACCACCACTTGTGACACACTGAAGACAAATGGCCTATGGGGGTAGATGCCAATTTACTCACTTGAGCAGACATATGGCTGAGGATAGAGATCCATCACTTCATTTTCTTTGGGCTGTCATTGAAGTGTAGTAGTCTGTTGTGTACAAATTACACCCACAACAACAGCCAACATTACTTGATTGATCACTGTACACAGTCATGTGTTGGCCCTGGAGAGCAAATTGTTTGTGGACTGTACTCTGTTGTGTTCTAGTCCCTGGGCTAATAGGCAAGGCACATCAGCATATACCAATTTCCATACCTACACAAATAGTTACTTATCTTCTGTGTCACACATGTCCCTTCCCAATCCTCAGGGGGAGCTCGACAAACCTAGCATATCAACTTGCCAATTTGACAGAGCTGGAATATGCCCTGGACTCACACCCTTGCTCTGGATAGGCCACCACCAGAATGTGGGCCATTAGTTGGGTCAGGCTCCAACATGCACCCCACCCATGTTGGGAGGATGCCCCAGCGGGACCTCAGTGATCTTCAGGGCCCATCATCTCAGGTACTCCCATGTCTTCCGACAGTGGGTGCTCTGCCATCTCTAGACCCCCAGGGTCAGCACCTTCTGGGAGATGGCTCTCAAAATCACCTTCTTCTGATGGGCATTGACCTGTGTGGATGGAAGAGACAAATCAAAAGATTACAAATATAAGTTTTTGCCCAAATGGTTGTGTCACACACATGTTCGAAATACCAAGCACAAAATGTGCAACTTGTCAACACACCACAAACGTAAAGCACCCGTGCTACAGGGACATTACTACACACTTTTGGAGTTATCTGCAGATTAACCTACTACCCTGCTCATGGCCTACATTATCAAAGCAAGCCTACTGACATCAGGTAGCCCAGGCTCCAGAAACAAGTACTGTGATGCAAGTCACAATGGAACACTACACCAATGTGGCTTCTGAAGAGTAAACACCTTGAGCCTGACTGGACCAACACATTTACACTCTACAACATTGACTCAACACCTACAGTCCCCACAGCCAATTACCATAGTACATACTTCACTCTAAGACTTGAGTGACAATGAAAGGGCTTGGATGGTGGGCATGGAAAGTCTCTACCCCTTGCATGTGTAGACATGTGGCCTACCAAATGCCGACTCATGCCACTTCTGGGTGGGTTTCTGTGGTATGTACCTGTACCACAGAACACACCTTTGAATATATGTGGCACACCTACAGAGATAGCATCCAACATACAAAGGTATGTTTGGTTTAGTTTCTGCTATGTCACCAAGCTACTGGGTCACATATCATTGCCTCCCTGGAATCTACACCCTATCTGAACTGTGGGTTTGTAATTGTGCAATATACCTGTACTGGACAAATATGACTTCTGTTAAGGTGGAAACAGAGCAGTGGGAGTAAGGGACTTGTCATGAGTCACAGACACACATTGACAATGATGCAAAATGCCCATATGGACTAGTTCAGGGATTTACCTCAGTACCCACTCCTAATCTAGTCAATGAACTGAGGCATTCAGGATACGTTTTGTCACTATAGCCTCATACTGGCCTCTTGACAGGATCTGCAGGTCTACAGTGAGTGGTCACAATACCACAGTTGCATAGCCAAAGTGATTTTCGTACAGCCTGGAGTATGTCCCATACAGGGAGATACATTTGACAGGTCCTGGTCTCTGCAGGATGAGAATACAGGACTTGCATGACACTCACATTCCCATCACTTTCATGCATTACAGTACATCATGTGGCAATCATCCATGTAGCTTGTGGCCTGTGTGGCAACCTGAAGGGTGGAGGGCACAGTGAGTCATGATGTACCTTCCAAACAATGGTTTGGCAATGCCAGATATGGGGTGAAATACCTGTGGCACAATATACATTGCTTACATGATCCTCAGACTAAAACAAGATGTATACATAGCTCATGCTGTCATGCACATACATGTTGTCTGGCATTTACAACTATCATATCCAAAGAAATGTCATTGTATGACAGTAAAGCCTGCTTTCCTTGATATGTGCATCCAACTCAAATAGGATCTAGGGCCCCAAAACATATCACACAGCACAATGTGACTTTCCAAAACATATAGGTGGTCATTACAACCCTGGCGGTCGGTGTTAAAGCAGCAGTAAGGCCACCAACAGGCCGGCAGTAAAAAAATTGGAATTACGACCGTGGCGGAAACCGCCAGCAAAGACAGCCACTTTAACACTCCAACCGCCACAGCGGTACAGACAAACAGTTTGGCGGTCACCACCAACAGACAGGCGGAAGACAAAGTACCACCCACAGTATCACAACCTACCAATCCGCCACCTTTTCCGGGGCGGATTCACCGCGGATAAAAACACGGCGGAAACATGAATTTCGAAGGGAAAACGCTCACCTCTACACAGTCCACGAGGAACGACGACACAATGGACCCGGAACTCCAAATCCTACCCGCGATACTCTTCCTGCTCCTGTACCAGGAGCACCAACGCCAGCAGCGAAGACCACGGTGAGTACTGCACCTACAACACAGGGGAGGGGGGGGCAAAAAACAGGGACACACACAAGCAACACGCCCACCCCCACCCCCACCCTCACCCACTACAACACACACACTAATACATATCTATACATCATAGTAACACCCTCCAACCCCCCTGGAAGAATACAAAGACAAAAAGAAATGGGTGTAACCATTGTAATATATCAAAATGCAGTACGCAAAAATATACATATAAACACTATTTACAAAATATACACCAAGAATAGTAGTCCAGGTATTGCACCATTTATAGTCCGTGGACCACTGGGCCCAAAATGCATGGGCGAGGCCCACACACGATACCAGATCAAAACAGAGAGAACACTGCAGGGGCATCAGATAGAAATACAACAGGCACCTCAGGGGGAAGGGAAGGGGGGCACCTCAGCCGGATGAGTGCACGACGCCAGATCCACGAGGGGGCTCCATGCCCAATGATGTATCCTGGGGAGTGCAAAGCCACAGTCTCTCAAGTCCATACAGTGGATGGTTTGCCCACTGTTCAATCCTGGGGAGTGCAAAGCCACAGTCTCTCAAGTCTCTACAGTGGGTGGTTTGCCCACTATTCAATCCTGGGGAGTGCAAAGCCACAGTCTCACAAGTCTCTACAGTGGGTGGGTTGCCCACTGCTTCATCCTGGGGAGTGCAAAGCCACAGTCTCACAAGTCTCTACAGTGGGTGGTTTGCCCACTGTTCAATCCTGGGGAGTGCAAAGCCACAGTCTCTCAAGTCTCTACAGTGGGTGGTTTGCCCACTGTTCAATCCTGGGGAGTGCAAAGCCACAGTCTCCCAAGTCTCTACAGTGGGTGGGTTGCCCACTGCTTCATCCTGGGGAGTGCAAAGCCACAGTCTTACAAGTCTCTACAGTGGGTGGTTTGCCCACTGTTCAATCCGGGGGAGTGCAAAGCCACAGTCTCTCAAGTCTCTACAGTGGGTGGTTTGCCCACTGTTCAATCCTGGGGAGTGCAAAGCCACAGTCTCTCAAGTCTCTACAGTGGGTGGGTTGCCCACTGCTTCATCCTGGGGAGTGCAAAGCCACAGTCTCTCAGGTAGATGCCTTTATCCACTGGTTCTGGAGGGGGCCTTGTGCCCAGAGTGCTTCATCCTGCCAAGGACAGAGGTAGTGGATGCATGTCTCCACTGGTTCTGGAGGGGGACTGGTGCCCAGAGTGCTTCATCCTGCCAAGGACAGAGGTAGTGGATACCTTTCTCCACTGGTTCTGGAGGGGGCCTTGTGCCCAGAGTGCATCATCCTGCCAAGGACAGAAGTAGTGGATGCCTTTCTCCACTGGTTCTGGAGGGGGCCTTGTGCCCAGAGTGCTTCATCCTGCCAAGGACAGAGGTAGTGGATGCATGTCTCCACTGGTTCTGGAGGGGTACTGGTGCCCAGAGTGCTTCATCCTGCCAAGGACAGAGGTAGTGGATGCCTTTCTCCACTGGTTCTGGAGGGGGCCTTGTGCCCAGAGTGCTTCATCCTGCCAAGGACAGAGGTAGTGGATGCCTTCTCCACTGGTTCTGGAGGGGGACTGGTGTCCAGAGTGCTTCATCCTGTGAAGGATAGACGGAGTCGATGCATGTCTCCACTGTTCTGGAGGGGACTGGTGCCCAGAGTGCTTCATCCTGTGAAGGACAGACGGAGTGGATGCATGTCTCCACTGGTTCTGGAGGGGGACTGGTGCCCAGAGTGCTTCATCCTGTGAAGGACAGACGGAGTGGATGCATGTCTCCACTGGTTCTAGAGGGGGACTGGTGCCCAGAGTGCTTCATCCTGTGAAGGACAGACGGAGTGGATGCATGTCTTCACTGGTTTTGGAGGGGGACTGGTGCCCAGAGTGCATCACGCACCCCGTGACGGTCCCAGTTGCGTCGGTGCCCCTGCCGCTCATGGGCTAGCAGTGCTTGAGTTGGTGGTGCCCTGTTCAGCGGTGCTCGAATTGACGGAGCCCTGTTCAGCGGTGCTTGAGTTGGCGGTGCCCTGTTCAGCGGTGCCTGAGTGTGCGGTGCCCTGTTCAGCGGTGCTTGAGTTGGCGGTGCCCTGTTCAGCGGTGCTTGAGTTGGCGGTGCCCTGTTCAGCGGTGCCTGAGTTGGCGGTGCCCTGTTCAGGGGTGCTTGAGTTGGCGGTGCCCTGTTCAGCGGTGCCTGAGTTGGCGGTGCCCTGTTCAGCGGTGCTTGAGTTGGCGTGCCCTATTCAGCGGTGCTTGAGTTGGCGGTGCCCTGTTCAGCGGTGCCTGAGTTGGCGGTCCTTCATTGCCCAGCTGGGCTGGGGCTGGCGGTCCTTCATTGGGCAGCTGGGCTGTGGCTGGTGGGGCCCTCCTGGGCAGCTGGGCTGTGGCTGGCGGGGCCCTCCTGGGCAGCTGGGCTGTGGCTGGCGGGGCCCTCCTGGGCAGCGAGGATGGGGCTGGTGGTGGCCTCCTGTGCAGCGAGGATGGAGCTGGCGCTGGCCTCCTGTGCAGCGAGGATGGGGCTGGTGCTGGCCTCCTGGGCAGCGAGGATGGGGCTGGCGCAGGCCTCCTGGGCAGCTGGGCTGGCGCTGACGGGGCCCTCCTGTGCAGCGAGGATGGGGCTGGCGCTGGCCTCCTGGACAGCTGGGCTGTGGCTGGCGGGGCCCTCCTGTGCATCGAGGATGGGGCTGGCGGTGGCCTCCTGGGCAGCGAGGATGGGGCTGGTGCTGGCCTCCTGGACAGCGAGGATGGGGCTGGCGGGGCCCTCCTGGGCAGCAGGGATGATGGCGGTCTTCTCCGCTGTGCTGCTCCTCCCAGACTTTCTGGGTTTCTGGTGGCCCTTCCCCACCTTGGGAGGAGTCACAGCTGAGTCCACATTCCCACCGGGACCCCTGGGAGCGGCTTGGGTGGCTGGAGTCTTCCCCCTCTCTCACCGGGCACTGGCCAATTTCTAGTGCTTCACAGTGGGGGGACTGGCTGTGCTGTGGCTCCGTGCCACACTGGCTGTCCTGGTGGCCGGTGCACTCCACATACCTGTGACCTCAGGCACCACTGGCCCCAGAGATGTTGTGGCTGAGGTGCAAGTTCGGGACATATGAGTTGAACGGGGGGGAAATAGGTTAAGGCTGGACACGAAAAGTTGTTTGGACACACTGGGACCGTTAGCTGGAGGGGGTTTGGGAGTGGAGGAAGAGGTGGTGGTTGTAGGGGGTGTACGTTTTGTGGCTTTGGGTGCAAGTGCATGCGCTGGAGGCTGTCGTGAGGTGGATGGCTGTTGGGTGGGTGTGTGCCTGCGTTTGTTCATCTTCGGAGGGGGCGTCACAGACACACTGGGGGAGGACACAGGGGAAGTTGGTATGGTAGTGGGGGTGGTGACTGCACGTGAGCGGGGTGTGCTGGTGGGTGTGCTGGTGCGGGACGTAGTGGCTGTAGAGGTAGTGCATGCAGGTGTGAGTGTAGACGAGACTGGCAGGGAGGAGGGAGACACCGAGGAGGGGGACACAGTGGACGCAGTAGATGTTGGTGTGTCTGTATGTGTGTGATGCTTGCGTGAGTGCCTGTGGGATGTGTGGTGCTTATGTTTGCCTGAGCTTCCCTTGTGTGGTGAGGTGTCTGCAGGCTGGTCTGATGGTGTGCTTGGGATAGGCAGAGGTACAGGGGATTGGGTCTGGGTGGAGGAAGTTGGAGGGGGGAGGCTAGACACAGGGACAATGGCTGCCATCAGTGCTGAGGCCAGAGTTTGAAAGGCTCGGTGAAGGGCCGCCTGACCAGAATGAATGCCCTCCAGGAATGCATTGGTTTTTTGCAACTGCCTTTCTACACCCTGGATGGAATTCTAAATGGTAGACTGCCCAACAGTGAGGGACCTGAGGAGGTCAATGGTCTCCTCACTGAGGGCAGCAGGGGTGACAGGGGCAGGGGCTGAGGTGCCTGGGGCGAAGGTGATGCCCACCCTCATGGGTGAGCAGGCACAGGGCGAAGGCTGAGGGGCGGCTGGGAGGGCGGCGCTAGTAGGTGGGGTGGCGGCTGTACCTGTAGATGCGGGGGCACAGATGTTGCTGCCACCACAAGGGAGCTCCCATCGGAGGATGAGTCTGTGTCGCTGGTTTCAGCTCCTGTCCCCGCCGTGGTGCTCCCCTCGTCCTCCGTCCCACTGGTGTATTCTGAGTCCGTAGTGTGGCCCTCCATGGCCATGTGGGATGCAGCTCCCTCGTGCTCCGGTGCCACTGCTCCTCCACCTGATAATGCTAATGCACACAAGAACAGGGAGACCACAAAAAAGGGGGGGGGGAAACAGAAGAAAGGCATGTTGAGTGCATGGATTACCGCTACCGTTGGCGGACAAGACAGACACAGAAGCCCACTGCACTACTTCGCGCTGTTGGGCTCTACAGTGCAATTCATGGAAAATGGCCTACAAGGCTATGGACGACATTTGCACACATGGATGACACAGGTGCATGAATAGCTGTACTTGGCACTCTACAGAGGTGGGGTGGGGGGCCACAGGGCCATGCCTTACGGAGGGGCCTAGCCTACGGAACTCACCCGGCCTAGGGAAACCCACAGCCCTTCTCCCCCTCCCAAACACCTCCACTGCCCGCAAAGTCAGCTGAATGAGAGTGTGCTCACCCCCTTGTGTCTGCTGTGATGCCCTCAAGCGCCCATCCAACTCCGGGTAGGCCACCGCCAGGATCTGGAACATCAGGGGGGTCATGGTTCGACGGGCACCCCTCCCACGTTGGGAGGCCATCCGCAGCTGAGCCTCCGCCGTCTTCTTGCTCCAGCGGCGAATGTCCTCCCATCTTTTCCAGCAGTGGGTGCTCCGTCTGTGGTGGACCCCCAGGGTCCGGACGTCCTTGGCGATGGCACACCGATTATCCTTCTTCTGGTGGGCGCTGACCTACATGAAATGTACAGGGGAAGAAGAGAAGTCATTACCAACTGCGCCGTCAAAGTGAGTGGCCCCCATCCCTACCCTTGCCATGTGGCACATGCACCTACCGTCTTTCATGCACGCAGAACTCTGCACCCTTCCTTCTTACAACCAGCCCACTCCACACGGGCATAGCCCATAGAACATGCTCCCTGTGTACTTACCTGTTGGTCTGGAGGACCGTAGAGTAGCGTGTACTGGGGGAGGACCCTATCGACAAGCTTCTCCAACTCCTCCGATGTGAAGGCAGGGGCCCTTTCCCCAGACGCACGAGCCATTGTCTCTTCCAGACCGAAGTCACAGCAGCACTTGCAGTGTAGGTCCTCTCCTGTCGAAGATCAGGTATCGAGTGATTATACAGATAGAAAATGGCGACACGTCCGCTGCGGTCACGTCTGTTGCGGTGCGTACCATCACCGCCGGCGTACATCGTCATTGGCTCCTGGGACCCATAGGGTCCAATGTTAACCAATGCAGCATTGCGCCGTGGTCTTCGACCGCCTACCGCGACGGTGTACAACGCCAGCGCAGTTACCTCACATCCCATTGTCCCACTTTACAGGTCAGGCAGCCGCCATTTCAGGGGCCCACATGGCCTAATTACCAACTGGGTCACACGTACCTAGGCCTAGTCTCAACACACATACAGGCCACATTTTGTGTATGATTGGTGTTCTGTGTAGACTGTGGGTACATACCTCTGAGTTGTTTGACTCTGTGCTCACTGTTGTCCTTCATAGGCACCGTCCGCTGGGACATGTGAGGAGATGGCGGAATCCTCCGGTGTACCGACCGCTGGTGGACCTGTCGACAATGGAGGAAAGAAATTTGATTATCACCTACAGGTTTGACCGTGCCAAAATCCAGGAACTGTGTACACAGTTGGAGCCTGACCTGATGTCAGCAATCCGCCATCCCACAGGAATCCTTCCTCAAGTGCAGGTGCTATCAGTGCTCCATTTCCTTGCAAGTGGGTCATTTCAAACAACAGTGGCCATGGCATCAGGGATGTCCCAGCCTATGTTTTCCAACGTGTTGTCCAGAGTCTTGTCTGCCCTGCTGAAACACATGCGGAGCTACATCGTTTTCCCTCAGGTGGAGGATTTGCCTACAGTGAAAGGTGACTTCTATGCCCTTGGACATATCCCCATCATCATAAGTGCCATTGATGGGACCCATGTGGCTTTGGTCCCCCCCCACAGGAGTGAACCGGAAGAGTTATCATTCCATGAATGTACAGATGGTATGTTTGGCAGAGCAGTGCATCTCCCATGTGAATGCCATGTTCCCTGGCTCAGTGCATGACGCCTACATCCTGCGGAATAGCAGTATCCCTTATGTGGTGGGTCAACTCCAGAGGCACTGTGTGTGGCTATTAGGTGACTCTGGTTACCCTAACCTCTCATGGCTACTGACCCCAGTGAGGAATCCCAGGAGAAGGGTAGAGGAACGCTACAATGAGGCCCATGGGCGACTTAGGAGGGTGATCGAGCGGTCCTTCGGCATCCTGAAGGCCAGGTTCAGGTGTCTGCATATGACAGGTGGATCCCTATTCTACTCACCAAAGAAAATGTGCCAGATCATCGTGGCCTGCTGTATGCTTCACAACTTGGCTTTGCGACGACAGGTGCCTTTTCTGCAGGAGGATGGTCCAGATGGCGGTGTTGTGGCAGCTGTGGAGCCTGTGGACAGTGATGAGGAGGAAGCAGAGGAAGAAGACATGCAAAACAGGGACTCAGTGATCCAGCAATATTTCCAGTGAAACACAGGTGAGAATACATTCCTGCCTACTACATGTATTTTTACACTTCTACCTCTATTCTGTCTGTTGTTTTCACCCACTGTATGGTCACTGAGTTGTCAGTTTCCCTTACGGTTTCACAGGTGTGGGTCCCAACGTGTGTCATCTGCTTAGATTCCTCATGGACTAGAGCTGTGCGACATAGGTATGTTGACATTACTATTTCAAGAACATTTTGTCACTGTAATTGCAAATACACTATTTCGAAATCCCCAACAAACTCCAGATCTTTTGGTGCTTTAGGTGTGTTTATTTAAATACAAAATATTGGAGGGGGAAGTTAAATGGTGAGGGGTGATGGCGGAGGAGTGTCCATGGCAGAGTCCAGTCTATTAGTCTCATAGGTGCATTGCCCATATGGGCATAGGAAGTGGAGCTGGGGCAGTTTCAATATGGACAGGGTGACAAAGTGGGACAGTGTGATGACAATCAGGGTAGTCTCATTTCTTGGCGGGGGTCTAGGCATCGTGCTCTGTCTTGTTCCTGGATGTTTGTCTGAAGGGGGTGGGGTGCTGGTGTGGTGGTCCTGTGGCGGTGCCTCCTGTCCACTAGCGCCGGCGGAGGTGGTGGGCAGTTTATCATCCATGCTAGTGTCAGGGGCCCCTTGTAGTGCCACAGTGTCCCTCCTGGTGTTGAGTACTTCCTTCAGCACCCCTACGATGGTGCCCAGGGCGGAGCTGATTGTTCTGAGTTCCTCCCTGAACCCCAAATACTGTTCCTCCTGCATCCGTTGGGTCTCCTGAAACTTGGCCAGTACCGTTGCCATCGTCTCCTGGGAGTGGTGGTAGGCTTCCATGATGGAGGAGAGGGCCTCGTTGAGAGTGGGCTCCTTTGGTCTGTCCGCCCCCTATCGCACAGCAGCCCTCCCAATTACCCTGTGTTCCTGGGCCTCCGTCCCCTGGACCGTGTGCCCACTGCCACTGCCCCCAGGTCCCTGTTGTTGTTGGGGTGGTGGGTTATTCTGGGTTCCCTGTAGTGGTGGACACACAGCTGATTGACGTGTCCTGGGGACGGAGGTATGGGCCCGCTGGGTGGGTGCTGTGCTGGTGTTTCCTGAGGGGGGAAGGTCTGTGGTGGCCTGTGCCTGTGTGAGGGGAACCGACTGTCCCAAGGCCCCCGATGGTCCGGGCTGGTCATCTAGATCCAGGTGGACAGAGGTGCTGTCATCACTGTGGGCCTCTTCTGTGGGTGGAGTGGACATGTCTGGACCCTCCTGTCTGGTGACGTTGGGTAGTGGTCCTGCAGGGGTGGAAAGGCATGATTATTGCATCTGTGTGTGTCATGGTGTGCAATGAGTGGGTGACCGTGTACCCCAGTGCTGGCATTCCTGTGTGTGAGCTTGTGTGATGATGGTTTAGGGGGTTGTATGGGTATGTGCAGTGGGCATGCTTTAGTGATGGGTGTCCATGCATTGTTGTTGCATGCAGGGCTTGGGTTTGTGATATTGGTACATTTGTGAGGAGTTGGAGTGATAGGGGTGGGGGCGAGGGTGGGGGTATGTGATAGCATGCAGGTAGGGTGGGGGATGTAATAGTTAAGGTTTGACTTACCAGAGTCCATTCCTCCACCGACTTCTGCGAGGCCCTCAGGATGCAGAATCACCAAGACCTGCTCCTCCCATGTTGTTAGTTGTGGGTGGGGAGGTGAGGGTCTGCCGCCAGTCCGCTGAACCGCCTGGTGGTGTCTTGAGACCACAGAACTCACCTTCCTGCGTAGTTCGTTCCACCTCTTCCTGATGTCCTCCAGATTTCTTGGGTGTTGTCCCACTGCGTTGACCCTGTCGACTATTCTTCGCCATAGCTCCATCTTCCTTGCAATTGAGGTGTGCTGCACCTGGGATCCAAATAGCTGTGGCTCTACCTGGACGATTTCCTCCACCATGACCCTGAGCTCCTCCTCCGAGAACCTGGGCTGTCTTTGCCGTGCCATGGGGTGGTGTAGGTGATGTGTGGGGTGGTGTGTGTGGTGATAAGTGTGGTGATATGTAGTGGTGTGTGGTGTTTTGTGCGTGGAAGTTGTGTGGGTGATGGTGTTGTGTGCCTGTGGATGCTAGTTTGTTGATGGTGGTGTCTCTCTCTGGCCTTCTCTCTGTAATTGTGGTCGTAGGGGTTTGTGGGTGATGTGGGTGTGTGTTTTATATTGTATTGGGTGTGTGGGAGTGGTGTGTGTATGTGTATCAGGTGTGTGAATTTCGAATTGTCCAATGCGGTGGTGTTTTGGAGATGTGTGTGTATTTTGAGTGCGGCGGTGTGTACCGCCAATGGAATACCGCAGTTGAAAGACCGCCACGTGGATTTGTGTGTCGTGATAGTGTGGGCGTTTTTCTGTTGGCGTGACGGTGGAGGTTTTGTTTTCGCTAGTTTATCACTGACCTTTGGTGTGGCGGACTTGTGTGGGTGTCTGAATTTTGTCGGATTCCGAGATGTGGGTCATCATAGCTGTGGCGGAATTCCACGGCCACGGCGGTGTGTTGGCAGTCTTCTGCACGGCTGTAAACGGCTTTTACTGCCAATGTTCTAATGACCCCCATAGTACTGTTCTCCAATATCTGCACCATGCACATCCGATTGATGCCACACAAACTGCAACAACAGCCACACAAGAAGTCTAATTGGCACACAGGGGCACATTGTATCCTGTAGTGTAGGGAAAGGATGGTGTTGAGTCAATTGGTCCTTTTAGACTCTTAACTGCTCCTCTGTTGAGCCATAAAGCTGACCATACAGGGGAAGGGCCTCATCCATAAGCTTCTCCCGCTCCTCTGGAGAGAAGGCAGGGGCCCTTTCACCTGCTGGACATGGCATGATTGCTCCCAGATGCAGCACACAGCAGATGAAGTGGTGGAGGTGTTGCTGGCAGCAGTGTGAGGAGTCAAGTGACTGATGTTGCAAATTGCAGCATAGACATACACCACATACACTGTCATCACTGCCGACAGCTACAGCAATTGGCCCTTGACTGCCACAGGCAACAACGTTAGCCTATGGCTGTGTCTGCCATGGTTGGAACTGCCCACCACACAGATGACTTCTGCCACTGGCCGTGGGTGGTTTCTAATGTCCAGTGAATTAGGTCAGGCATTCAACATTTTGGAGGTTGGAATCACAGTATATAGCCCTGTTGAATGTGTCACAACAACAATATATGTGTGGGATCATCACAAAGATCCCAAATCAGTTTTGTTGTGTAGTTCCTCTTCCACAATCACCAGTGTCGTGTGTTGCTGGGCACAGATGGCATATGTTGGCAGTGCACTGTCCACTGCAGATGACAGTATCTTTGGCGGTCGGAAAAAACTGCTAAATTTCAAAGAGCAATTAAGGAGCGATTTTTAGTTGCTGCACAGATCCATGTTGTGGACATGTCTTGTCAACCATGGGAGTCACATTTCACCCTTGTGTAGTTGACAGGTGTGAAGTCTACTGGGTGTAATGTATTTCAAGTCTGAAATGCTTTGTCATATAAGTTTGTTAGTATAAATCCTGTATGTTGGTGTAGACACAGTGATTAATGCTCACACTTTTATTTTCACACATAGGTACCCTGAGGGAGGGAGGATTTGATAAGCTCCAGTGTACTGTCCATTGGCAGACCTTGAAATCATGGAAGAACATCACATAATTCAACTATACTGTATGAATATGCAAACAATAGTAGATTTATGCAGTCAGTTGTAGCCAGATGTGATACCTGAAAGCACTAATCCAACATGCATACCACCCATTGTGAGACTCATGGCAGTATTGCACTTCCTAGCCACAGGGTCCTTCCAGCACACTGTGGCCATATCTGCTGGTATGTCTCAACCTATGATAAGTTTTGGGTTGAGAGATTTCCTATCAGCAGTGTTAAAACATATTGACAGCTATATCATGTTCCCCCGATGTGAGGATTTGGCCACTGTGAAGGTTGACTTCTATGGTTTGGCCCACCTCCCACATGTGGTGGGGCCATTGATGGCACATATTTTGCCTTGGTGCCACCGCAGGCCACTAAACAAGTCTATTGCAACAGGAAAAACTTCCATTCATGCAAGTTGTCTGTTTATCTGATCTCTATATCTCAAACATCTGTGCCTGTTTCCCTGGATCAACCCATGAGTTTTTCATAAAGCGGAACAGCACCATACCCCAGCTGATGTCACAGCTGCAACCAGAGAGGGCCTGGCTGGTTAGTAAATCACATCTGTCCTGACTGTGTGTGAGCAATGTCAGGTGGTACAATCATGAAGTGAGTGACTCATTGTTGTACTTATGCCCCGTTCCTAAACAGGAATTCAGCATATATAAACTGTCCTTGGATATTGATGCCGCTGAGGAGTCCAACTATGCCAGGGAAGTCTGCTTCAAAGATGCCCATGGATGAACACAGTGGACAGTTGAACAGACTTTTGGGTTTCTGAATGCCAGATTTTACTGTCTGGACATGACTGGTGGAGCCCTCCTCTGCTCACCCAGGAAAGTGTGTCAGATCATTGTGGCATGCTGATTGCTCCACAACATCAACCTGCGGAGTAATATGCCTGATATCGCAGAGGAGAGGGAGCCTGTAGTGCCACCAGGGGAAAATCCTAAAATGCCAAATGAAGATGACATTGATGAAGAGGAAGGAGCTGACGTGACAAGATCTCATCTGCAGCTCCTTCTCATGAGTGTAAGTATGTCATGTGATCTCATGAGTGTGACTGTACAATGTACTGTAGTTGTGAGAATGTGTATGGTTGATTCATTGAAATAGGGAGCTGATATTCAGTAAAAATCAGCCAAAGGTTGTTTGATGATATATCTTTTAACACATCTCTGCCTCGATGATGTTGTTTGTGTCAGATATTTTGCAATGTACTTTGTTTTCCAGATGCTTGCTATATGACTTGTGGTTTATGTATGGTTTCATGCCTACACTCCTTGTTTTGTTCTATGTTCAGGTACCTTCACCATGGCATCTTCATGTGGGCACTTCAGAGTTGTGACATTGGCAAGTATGTGATGCTGTTCTGACATACAAAGGGGGCATAGATTGTTCCAGGGAATGTGGGTCACAGACTGTGGGTGTAGAAGACCTGTGCCAAGACAGCTTGCACAGTGATAGGATAGAAGTTTATAAGACTCCGTTGTACTTGTTTGTTGTCCTGGGTTGGCCCTGATGCATCATGTGTGTCATCTTGTGGTCAGACAATTTGTAGTTGTGGGCCACAATCATGTCAGTTACCCTTCAAATTGGCTATATTCTCTTTTTGTATGACCTGTATTGAGCTGTTGATGTGTGTTCCTAATTTCAGGCCAAAATGCGTATGCCAAATTACTGACATATGTTTGTGTCATAACACCAGATGCATGAGTACTGGATTGTAATGACCCTGTGATCAGAAACTATTGTACACCCATCTGTCCAAGTCTTGCATTATATGATGTTGGATCACTTTGGCGTGGTAGGTGATATTTCTCCAGCAGATTACATCAATCAATTTCATGTTTGCCTATTCTACAGGACAATGCCTGACAAATCCATTCTTTCCATTGTGTGGAGGTATGTACCTGTAAATATGTTCATTTACCAAGTATGATGAAAACATTTATGATTTGCAATGTTTCAAACAGTTTGTCTGCCATGTGCTGAACAATGTAATACAATTTCTTCTGACCAGACAATGTTATGTATTTGTTTGTGTGGAATGGTTGTAATACTGAGCTGGACACTGTGAACATACAACATACACCATCTTGAACTGTACTTTGGATCATCATCATATGGTTCACATGGTCTGACATATCTACATGGCTTAATGTGAAATTAAACACAGCAGACAATGAGTAAATGACAAGTGATTTTATTAGGAAGCTACAACTAACATAAAATATATTTGACATGACTCAATAAACAAATCAAATGTGAAGTGGTCAGTCATGGTGAATTAAGTTATTGGAGTAGATGCCACACCACTGGAAGTCCAAAGTCCAGAGTACTCCTCCCATTGGAAGTGGAAGGTGGGTCAGAATCAGTCCACAGAATGAATGTGTGACACACAAAGGAGACTTTAAGTAAGAGGATAATTGCTGGCAGCGGTGGGTGTCTTGTCATCCACACTTCCTGGATATATTCTTTGCTGGACATCCCTGCTTGCAAGGGGGGGCAGCTGCTACAGAGGCAAGGGTGCCTGTGGGTTTTTGTGCCTCTATCAGGGCCTTCCTTCCTGTGGCTGGTACCGATGTACATGGGCCTGATGTTTACCCAAAGAAAGGGGAAGATTGGGTTGGAAAAGCCCAGCTCAGAGTTGCATGAATGTCCCTCGGCATCCCTGTTAAGGAGGTCATGTTTGAATTGTGGGCCTCCATTTGTTCATACATGTCCCTGTGCATGTCCCTCTGAAGCTGCTTCATTTTCTGGAGCTAAGTAAACACTTGGCTGTTCGTGCCTTAGGACTCCTGATATACCCCCAAGACGTCACTGATGGTATCATGGCCAACAGCAGACCCAGTGGCCTCACTCCACTGGTCCACAGTACCTCTGCTATGTATCCTACCCCCACAAGCCTGTGCCCTTGTGTCTGTATACTGGGCACTCCTATGTGATTAAAGTTCACCTGAGAGTTAGCAAGCAAGGGTCTTTGGACAAGTGAACACTTGTCTGGTGTGTGGAGTTAAAGAAACAGTACCTCATGGGAGTTGCAGTCATGTCACTCTCTATAATACATACACTTGACAAATGCTATCCTCCCAGGTGAGTAACCTTCATTTTAGAGATCACTAATAGATGGATTTGGGCAAGTGAACACTGGGCTTGTGGATGGAGTTAGAGAAACAGGACCAATTGGTCTTTGCACTCAGGTCACTCCCTCTACTTCCCACCACTATGAAAATAGTATTCTCCCAGGTGAGTAAACTTAAATTGAGAGTTAACACACATAGGTGTTTGGGCAAGTGAACACTGGGCTTGTGTTTGGAGTTACAGAAACAGAGCCTCCTGACCTTAGCAGTAATGTCGCTTTCTCTACTTCACACACTTAATACATGTTATCCCCCCAGGTGGGTACACTACATATGTGAGCTACCAAACAAGAGAATTTGGAGAAGAGAGCACTGGACTGGTAGTTGGAGTGACAGTAACAGAGCCTCCTGGGAGTTGCAGTCATATAACTCCATGTACTACACCCAATATACAGATATAAGCCCCCCAGGTGAGTACAGTTAATGTGTGAGTTACCTAACAGGGGTCTTTAGGTAGAGGACACTGGGCTTGTGAGTGGAGTAACTGTAAAAGAGCCTCATGGCCATAGAGGTCATGTCACTCCCTGCCCTACACAAACTATACAAATGGTATCCCCCAAGGTGAGTATACTTCATTTAGGAGTTGATAGATAGGGTAAATGGGCAAGTGACCACTGGGCTGGTGTTTGGAGTGACAGATACAGGGCATGCTGGGAGTTGCAGTCAGGTCACTATTTCTAGTACACACACTTTATAAATGGCATCCTCCGAGGTAAGTACACTTCTTTTGATAGTTACCAAACAATGGTGTTTGGGCAAGAGTTCACTGGGTTGGTGGTTGGTTTTACAGACACAGGGCCTTCCTGGCCTTAGCAGGCATGTCACTCCCTTTACTTCCCACATTTGACAAATGGTATCCTTCTAGCTGAGTAAACTTACATTGAGAGTTGTTACAGGGTTCTTTAGACAAGTGAACACTGTTTTGGTGTTTGGAGTCAGTGAAACAGTGCCTCCTGTGATTTGCAGTGAGGTTATTGCATCTACTTCACACACTTGACCAATGTTATCCCCCCAGGTGAATAAACATAATTTGGGAGTTGACAATCAGAAGTCTTTGAACAAGAGAGCACCGAGCTAGTGGTTGGAGTTAGTAAAACAGGGCCTCCTGAGAGTTGCAGTCATGTCACTCTCTCTGTCTCCCACACTATACAAATGTTATCCCCGCAGGTAGGACCACTTCAATTTATAATAGTAAAATAGATATATTGTGGCATGTACCACCTGTGCTGGTGGTTAGAGTTACAATAACAGGCCCTCCTGTGAGTTGCAGTCAGGTCACTCCCTCTACTACACACACTGTACAAATGTTAACCCCACCAAGTGAGTCCACTTCAATTGATAATCGTGAAACAGATGTATTGTGATATGTGCCCACTGTGCTGGTCATTGGAGTTACAGTAATAGTGCCTCCTGTGAGTTGCAGTCATGTCACTTTTTCCATTACACACTATACAAATGCTATCCCCCAGGTGAGTCCACTCCAATTGATAATTGTGAAACAAGTGTTTTGGGGCATGTGCCCACTGAGCTGATTGTTGGAGTTACAGTAACAAGGCCTCCTGTGAGTTGCAGTCAGATCACTCTCTCTGCTACACACACTTGACCAATGTTCTCCCCTGAGATGAGTACCTTTCATTTGAGAGTTTACTAACAGATGTATTGGAGCATGTTGCCACTGTGCTAATGTTTGTAGTTACAGGAGTAGTGCCTCCTAGGTGTTGAAGTCATGTCAGTCCCTGTACTACACACGCTTGACAAATATTATCTCCACAGGTGTGTACCCTTAAATTGATAGATAAGGAACATGGTTATTTGGACAAATGAACACTGGTCTGATGTTTGGAGTTATAGAAACAGTGCCTGCTGGGAGTTGCAGTCATGTTAGTCCCTATCCTACACACACTATGCAAATGTCATCTCCCCAGGTGAGTACACCTCAATTGAGAGTTACCAAATATAATAGACACCTTTAGACAGGTGAACACTGGGCTGGTGAGTGGAGTAGCAATGCATGAGGCAACAGGTGAGATGTGAGCATGCTTGACATAGCATTTTGGTGACATTGTTTGGGTTGTGACTTACTGAGTCTACTCCACCAGGTATTCCTGTCAAGCCCTCAGGATGGCCAAGACCTTCTCTTCCCAGGGAAAGAAATGTACTGGGGTACTGGGAAGGCCACTGCCAGTCTTCTTGACCGCAGCTGGTGCCTGGAGACCAGGGAAAGGACCTTGCTCCTGAGGTCATTCCACCCCTTCTTGATGTCCTCCCTTGTGCGCAAGGTAGTACCTACAGCATTCACTTAGTTGACTATCCTGTCCCACATGTACTGTCCACATTTCCATTTTCCTACTGAGAGGAGTATGCTGGACTTGGGCTCCAAACAATTGTAGCTCTACTCTTATGATTTCATCCACTATGACTCTCAACTCAACTTCTGAAAAACGTGGGTTTGTGGAATTTGACATGGTGAACAACTAAAGTAGGAGACAGTTATTTAACTTAACAAAGGAAGTTTAATAGGAAGTGCGTGCAGGGAGTTCCATTGGATGATGAAAAAGAGGTGTCTAATCTATGAGAAATTTTAAAAAACAGTGGTCGGGATTCTTTGACTGCCTGTGGAAATTTAAAAGATTGTGGTCTGTGAAGGGGTGTGTTTTATAGTGTGATTTGAAGGTGTGCCCTCTGCAGCAATGTGTGTCAACTAGGTCATTATTTAATTCATGCAATGTGTACTTTTCTGTTACTTTGCTGGACATGTACAGCGGTGATCGACTGCCAATTCTGACTGCCATGTGGAAACCACCACGGCAACAGTGTAATAAGCTTAGTGGTTGGCAGCAGTGCTGATAGTGCTGGAGGTCAGACTGCCTACATATAAGCCACTGCGCCACTAGCGGTCTGCCTTTTTTGCTTGGTGGGCAGCTGTCCTGTCTGTTTGCATCATATTACGGTGGTCTGGGGACCACAGGCACAGCAGTCTTTTTAAGACTGCCAAAATGGTGACCTGCAGGTCCTACTGCCAAACCCGTAATCAGGTGCCTAATCCTTCATGAACATGAAGGTTTTGTCAATGCGGCTGGCACATCTGGCCAGAGTTATCGTCAGCTAACTGCATTTATGGATCAGTGACATAATATCAGTGCATACAATATCTAGTAACAAAAATATTGAAAAATAAATAGTATTGTCAAAAATAGCACCTTCCTATGCATAACTAATAAAAGCACAAATACCGGGAACCAATATAGCGCTGTTAAAAATATGAATTTTCACTAATATAAATATAAAAAATATAACCTTTAAAAAACATATAGACAAAAATATCACCTAACATGATATCGACTACATTGATATCACCAAAATAAATAAATTATGATTACAAAACACAAAAATACCATTTCACAATAAGGTAAATACGAAAATAAAAAATAAAAACAATTGAAGTGTACTAATTTGGGAGGATACAGTGTGTGTAGTAGAGAGAGTGGCCTGTGCACTTGTCCATATACCCTTGATTGGTAACTCTCGATGGAAGTGTACTTACCTGGGAGGATACCATTTGTATGTTGTGTTTAGTAGAGAGAGTGACCTGACTACTACTCCCAGAAGGCCTTATGTCTGTAACTCCAAACACCAGTCCAATATGCACTTGTCCAAATAACCTTGTTTGGTAACTTTCAGTTGAAGCGTACTCATCTGGGAGGATACCATTTGCATTGTGTGTGCAGTAGGGCCAGTGACCTGATTGCAACTCTCAGGAGGCCCTATGTCTGTAACTCCAAACACCAGCACAGTGATCACTTGTCCAAATATCCCTGTTTGGTAACTCGATTGAAACTTACTCACCTGGGAGTGAAGAAGATACAGATCATGAACAACTCAGAGACATTTCTGTCTAACTAGCTCCATCGTGACCTGCTAACCCAAGATGAAACTGTTGAGGACAGGAATGAAACCTTATTCAGTGTGTACAGCAAGTATTCCTAAGGCCTCAAGCTGCATCACCTGACTGTAATCAGCAGCACACATTTACACTGCACTATGCGCATGATGTCTCAAGTCACATATCCAACAAAGTCCTGTGTTTGCCTGTGTCTCACTCAACTATGCCTCCAAATGGTCAAACGCACATGTTGCCTAGCCACTATTTTGCCCTCGCTGGTGGTGAGATGTAATTCTCAGCCCATCCTCTCAAGTGCTAATGAACTGCACATTTCAGCAGCTGCTTGACGTAAATGGAATTGGCATGCTTCACACATGTCAGGTCAATGCAACCAATATCATGGATATTTACCACAATTGGATGAACTGCAACTTAACCTTGTACAAGGTCCATGCTTACTGTAACACTAAACTGTTGGAGATAGATGGCACAATACAATCAGTAACATTGTTTGTTTCACATAAACAGGTTGAGCTGACACTGGACACACAGAGGCCACAGAAGAGACTGACACTGCCCCCCCCCGGACGAAGCCCTCAGTGAAGAAGACACTCCTGGATGTCGGGCATGGAGGACCGTTCTCGCCTGGCCAGGCTCGGGCAACCTGGTCAGACACCAACAGTGGCCAGATCAACACCTCCCATCCCAGTTGCCTCAACATCACAGGCAACCATTTGCCCCCCAACCTGTGTACCAAGCACAGTGCCTATCATCTGGTGCCCCCCCAGGCCTGGATCCTGACTTGCAGCGCAACACTTCGCACAGTGAGTTTCTAGGTCCCAGTGGGAGAGGGCACCCTCTGAAAGGGCACAGGCCCATGGGGGTAGGGTATGTGGTAGGGATGCTGTGGGCCATTGGGGTGATGCCACAGGTGCTGCTCCACTGAGCCCCATCTTCTTCCATTGGCCTCATTGAAGCAGATTTGCCCTGGTATAGTTTGGATTCTACAGTGACGTCATCAACCAAGGACAGTTTGGATATGCTGAGCCTCCTGTTAAGGAGTGGGACATGAGTGCAACAATAGGACAGCAAAACCATACAATTGGCATTCTCATTGGCTAAATCCCCACCCGTGGGGGACCTGATATAGCTGTCAATGTGTTTGAACATTACAGAGAGGAAATCCTTCAACACCAGGCTGACTATAGATTGGGATATAACAGCAGATGAGGCTACTGTGTGTTGGAAGGACCCTGTGGCCAGGAAATGCAATACTGACATGACTTGTACAATGGGTGGTATGCAGGTCGGATTACTGTTAGCTGGCATCAAATCTGGATCCAACTGATCTCATAAGTACACTATGATTTGCCTATCGAGGCCATTGCTCCATGGTCCTAAGGTCTGGCAGTGGACGGTAGACAAGAGGTTGTTGCATTCTCCTTCTCCCAGGGCACTTATGTGTGACAAGACATGATTTATAACTTTAGTCAGTGTGTCCACAGCAACATACATGATACATGCCAACAATATCATGTGACAAAGCATTTCTGACAGGGTAGACATGATGCACAGTACACATTCCAGCTGGCAGCAACAAAAGAGTCACATGTGACCCCAATGGTTGTCAACACATGTGTCCACAACATGGATTTGGGCAAACCCAACTATCTGCTACACAATTGCTCCTTGAAATGTGACTGCATTTTCCGACCACCAAAAATACTGTAGACAGTAGTGGACCGTGCACGCCTGTCATATGCCATCTGTGCCCTGCACCACACTACACTGGTGTAGTAGGACCTACATAACAAGACAGACTAAGGATGTTTGTGATGCTACAACACATATATTGTAGGTGTAATGCAGTTTGCAAAGCCAAATACAGTACTTCAGGCCTCCAAAATGCCGAACACTATACTGGACATTAGGAACGGCCTGCGTCAGCCTGCAGAAGTTGTCTGCACAGTAGGCGTATCCATCCATGGCAGACACAGCCTTTCCAGAGGAGCTGGAGAAGCTTATTGACGAGGTCTTTCCCTCCTATGGCTCACCAGAGGAGCAGGTGAGTACCTTATAGACACATTTTACTCAGTTGAATACCATTCCTTCCCTCCCCACAGGCTACAATTTGCCCCTCTGTGCCAGTCAGACGTCATGTGTGCCTATTGTCACTTTCATTGTGGTATAAATGGGATGCACATGTGCAAGTAATGGAAAAAGTACTCTATGTATTGCACATTCAAATTGTGTTGTGTAATGTGTTTTGAGGCCTAGATCATCCTTCTATTGGTTTATATATTTAGGTAAGAAGACTTTGTGCCATACAATGGCACATCAATGGATATGATGTTTGTAAATGTCAAAAAACATGTGTGTGCATGACAACACAATAAGTGTCTGCATACAGTTTGAGTCATTTGAGGATCTTGTAAGCAATGTGTACACTGCCAGAGATCAAACAGCCCACATCTGGCCTTGCCAAACTGTTGTACGAGAGGCATATATACCCTCATTACGACCCTGGTGGACGGCGTTGTTTTGGAGAAAGGTACTGCCAACAGGCTGGCGGTACCTTTCCCCAAAATACGATATTGGCGGTTTGGCTCAAGCCAAACCGCCAATGTACCACTTCATCCGCCAGGGTGGTAACATCCGCCAGGGTGGTAACATCCGCCGGGCTGGAGACTTGGGTCTCCAGCCAGGCGGCCATCACAATCCCACCCTCAGGATTATGATCCCGCCTACTGCCATGGTTTTAATGGCAATCTTAACCGCCATGAAAACCACAGCAGTAGGCACTATCCTTCCCTGGCACTGGTAGGGGTCTCTCCCGCCCCCTCCCCGGAGCCCTCCTCCTCCCTCCCCCTCCCCCTTCCCGCCCCCGACATACACACACCTACATGCACAGACATACACACATACACATGCATACCCACATCCACCCACGCATGCATACATTCATACACACACACTTCAACACACACTAACATACATAAAAGCACACACACATTCAAACGACACAACCTACACGTACGCTCACACCCATTCATGCCCACATGCATTCCACACGCCTCACACTCGCATACACGCATACAAAAACAATCACACACACACACAACACCCCCTCCCCTGTTGGAGAACCCGACTTACCTGCTTGCAGGGGGTCCTCTGGCAGGAGACGGGACGTGGAACACCACCAGGCCGTATCATGACCACTGTCCGCCGCCATGACCATAGCCGGAATTCAACCAGCCTTCTGGCGGAATTCCAGCTATGGTCATAATATAGTGGACGGTAGGTAGCCACTGCAACGGTCTTTTGGTGGCCTTCGCCGTGGCGGTATGCAGGATTTACCACCTATGTCATAATGAGGGCCATAATGACTCACTGTGCCCTTCAGAGTGCCACCCAAGCCACAAGCCACATTGATGTACTATGAATGATCGAAGTGTCATGTAGGCTTGGTATGCTCAGCCTGCAGAGACCAGGCCTGTCACAAGTATCTCCTATTATGTGACTTTGTCCAGGCTGGGGTAGAGTTACGATGGTCATGCAACTGTGGCGCTGTGCCCTCTCCCTGTTGACCTGCAGATCCTGGCGTGTGGCCAATATGAGGCTCAAGTGGCAGGTTTTGGCCTGAATGCCTTAGTCCATTGATTAGATTAGGAATAGGTACTGAGGCAAATACCTAGACTAGTGCATATGTGCATTTTACATCATTGTCAATGTGTGTCATCGACTTATGACAGGTCTCTTACTCCCACAGCTCTGTTGTCACCTTTACATAAGTCATATTTGCCCAGTACAAAGTGACAACCCCACAGTCAGATAGTTTATAGATTACAGGGAGGTCCTGGCATGTGACTCAGTAGCTTGGTTCCTTTTAAAAAACTAGACCAAACACTCCTTTGTATGTTGGATGCTATCTCTGTAGTTTGCCACATGTGGTCAAAAGTGTGTCCTGTGGTACAAGTACATACCACACAAACCCAACATGAAGTGGCATGAGTCTACACTGGGTAGGCCACATATCTACACATGCATAGGAAAGAGACTTTGTGTGCCCCCGTGGCAACTCTTTAATTGTCACTAAAGCCTTAGGGAGAAGTCTGTACTATGGTAGTTGCCTGTAGAGACTATATGCAGTGAGTCAATGTTACAGAGTGTAAACGTGTCTGTCCAATCATGCCCAAGGAGTTTACCCTTCAGAAGGCCATAATGGTGTGTTGTGTTTCATTGTGACTCACATTATAGTACATGTTGCCTGAGCCTGTGCTACATGACGTCAGTAGGCTTGCTTACTCAGTGTGGGCAATGAGTAGTGTAGTGGGTTAGTCTGAAGATGAATCCAAAAGTGTAGTCATGTCCCTGTACGTATCAGCATGTGTGCTTTATACTTGTGTTGTGTTGACAAGTAGAAGATTTTGAGCTCAGTGTTTCTGACATGTGTGTGACAAAACCACTTGGACAAAAAACTTTATTAACCTTTTCATTTGTCTCTTGCATTTGTACAGGTCAATGCCCTGCAGAAGAAAGGGATTTGGAGAGCCATCTCCCAGAAGGTGTGGTCCCTGGAGGTCCATAGCTGGCGGAGCACCTACTGTCAGAAGAGGTAAGAGGACCTGAGACTCTGGGTCTGGAAGATCGCTAAGGTCCAGGTGGGGCTGTCCTCCCAACATGGGTGGGGTGGACGTCAGAGCCTGACCCCCATTCTGGCAGTGGCCTACTTGGAGCTTGATGGGCTCTTGAGGGGAGCCCAGCAGCTACAAGGGGGTGAGTCCAAGGAATATTCTTGCCTGTAATATTGCCAAGTTGATATGTTAGGTTCCAACATCACCCCCTGAAGATTGGGGATAGGCCATGTGTGACACAGAAGATGAAAAACTGTTTGTGTAGGCATGGACGTTGGTGCATGCTGATGTGCCTTGTCTATTAGCCTAGTGGCCTAAGACAAAACAGATTACAGTCCACCACAAATCAACTCTCCTGGGCCAACACATGGCTGAGTAAAGTGGCCAATCAGGTCATGTTGTTTGTTGTTGTGGGTATTATTTGTATACAACAGTCCACTACTCTTCAGTGTAACAGGCCAAACAGCATAAATTGATAGATCAGTGTCCTTAGCCATGTTTCTGCTCAAGTAAGTGCACTGGCATCTACCCCAAACAGGCCACTTGTCTTCAATGTGTCACAAATGCTGGTGCCTCTCTAATGTTGGTCATGTGAAGGTGGCCATCATACAGGTAACAGAGCATTCATTGCTCTTTGGGTGTAGTCAAAGAGCAATACTTTCCCTTGGTAAGTGGTGAACGGCCATTTACATTTTGGTGACATCATTGTTGCTATCATTCCTTGTGGCTACATGTTAGCATGTGTTCTTTGCACTTTTCCCAAATCATTTTCACTGCTGTTTCATGCATGGTCGACCTGTCATCATGAGATGATGTATGAATTCCCTCACATATGTGTGCATGATAACATGTGTTTTGGATTGGACATATGTGATGGGGATACAGTTCATAAAGTGCCAGAGACAGGAGTGTGTCACCATTGGATGGTGGCTCACACATACCCTCATCCATCATGGCATATAATTTGGCATGTACAACTGCAGTAGCAATGAAGGACATGACAAGAAGGACTACAGTTTTTGCCCACAATGTGCATTTTGATGCCATTGATGTAGAATCATGTAGCAAGGTGCTTTGTTCATGTGAAATGGGGAATGTTTATTACCCAAGTGTTGACATGCATCAAGGGGTACATGCGGTTCTGTGGTAATCATATGTAGTTGTGTACATTCATCCAGGGGAATCTGTAGTTTCATGACAAGAAGAGAAAGAAATAAGGCTTCTCGTTGGGCAACATGTTAAGTGCCTTCTACAAGTACTTGAGAATCCCTGGGCCAGTGCAACATTCAAAGGACTATTGGCTCCTACTGATGCAATCAGAGTAAGGTATTGTCAGGAGTACCAATCAAGAGCAGTAGTATCCCTGTGGCTAGCTGATTCATTGTGGTGTGGATTTTTTAGACATGTCTCCCTGACATTTTGCCTAACTTGTCTCCAGTGTACATTTCCATGCAAAATGTGTTATCTATCTGAGCACCATTAGTACAACCTCCATGAGTCCATTTAGACAATATACACATAGTGAAGTGACCATTGTTGATTTGTTTCCTGTGTGACATTGGTGTTTTTATGTCACTGACTTCCAGCTACTGTACTTTCGTCAGTAACATGGCAGGATCATTTGGCCATCACTTTTTCATGATGAGACATTGGGTATGTGAAGATTAGCTATATGCATGACCTTGTGTGGGATCTTTGTAATTGAACTTGACATTGCCCTACTTTTGTATATCAACAGGTAACCGAGAATGTTACATGAGGCAAACCATTAAAGGTGATAAGGTCTTCTACTTGTTCAATGGGTACTCTGATTGCACAACTTCACCCATGAAATTGGAGCTGTCTGTGATTCAGAATTTCCTGTAGCAACTGTTGACAGTTCATGTAGAATGCATGCATATGGTATGGCAAATGATGGAGCCACTTTGCTGTAGCTTGTGGCAGGAGGCTACTGTATGTCATGGTAATGTCTGTTAATCACAGCTGTTGTTAAAGTGTGATCAGGACATGTAGTGACCCTACTCATCTTTGTAATTTCAGCATCATCCCAGGCAAGTGGAGGAGACAGTGCAGAACCACGTGGAGAAGCAGCTGGCCACGGTACCTCCAGTCATGAGACGACAGACACGGAAGGACCCAGTGGCCCAGAGGGTGATGGGAGTGCCACAGAGACACAGGATCGATCTCATCATCTTCTAATTCTTCCTCCAGTGGCCACACCTTAGTGGTAGTGGACCTATCAGACACTGCTCTTATTCCATCCTTGACCACACACTCAATTCCATCACCACTCTCCCCGTTGCCTCCCACCCAGTTGGCCGTGCCCGCTCACCCAAGAGGGTGGGTATCTCCTTCACCCCAGGCACTTCACCTCCTACCCCTGTTACTCTTGCTGCCCTGAGTGAGGAGGCTATTGACCTCCTGAGGAGTATCTCTGTGGGTCAGACTGCCATAAATGTGCACGACATCCAGCTCCAGCAGATGGTTGTGTATCTGAAAGGCATTCATAGTACTATGTCTGGCATACAGAGATTTTTTCAGGTTCTGACCTCCTCACTGATGGCAGCCATCCACCCCCACAATCCTCTCCCCCACCAACTACCTCTTCCTCATCTAAATTCCCTATTCCCCAAGCACACAGACACGTGCATGCTTCCACCTCAAAGCACACCTAAACACAAGCACCACAAGACACACCGGCATGCAAGCACTCAACAGTCACTCACACAGACCACAACAACCATCAGTCCCACAGACACCACCCCCACCCCTAACCCATACACCACAATCACCATACCCATAGACACAACCACATCCACCACAACCACTGTACCACCAGACACCACCTCAAAACCCACAGACCCACACACCTCAGATACCATACCCCCAAACCCCACCCAAACACAGACACATCCACCACATCCACCACATCAAACATACTCTCAGACACTACCCCAACACTCACAGATACAGCCACCACTCCCACATCACCCAGCACCTCCATCTCACAGCCTCCCAAGAAACGCAAACACCCACACTCACACAACACAACAGACACCATCCAAACCCAAGCATACTTCAGACATGCACAACACCCACTGGCAAGACAACTACTTCCTCAACCTTCCTTCCCAATCCCTTCTGAAGACCCTACCTGTTTTCCCAAGAAAAGTTTCCTTTTTACACCTGCACTTGCCCTTTCCCTTGTGGCCTCCACCCCCTTCCAAAAACAAGAGGGCCCTACCCACCCCCTAACCCATCCTTTCCACAGCCAAATACTCCCCTATATCTTACCCAAAAGTACACATACCCTTCCTATCATGAGGAAGAAGCCCACCCCTCATAAGGAGATGTCCACTCCTAAGAAAAAGCCCACCCCTTCCAAACCCAAACCCACCTATTCCAAATCTGACCCCACCCTACCCAAGAATAAACCCTGAAGTGCCTCATACCCACTTGATGCCCCTTCCTGTGGGGGTTCTCTGGTAGTGATCAGAGTCAAGCTGGAGCACAATACTGTGCATGGAATGACATATAGACTGTCCAATGGCCTTTGCTCTTCATCATTTCCAATAAATTATTGCTTCATGGGTACACATTTGTCCTACCTTTTTCTTGTTCTTAAGTAATTTGTGTTGTATGCTACAGGTGTGTGTGTTTCATCCTGATTGCTGACCCATTTGCTGTTGTTGGCAACATCTGACTTTGTGGGCAGTACTTATTTCACCCAGAACAAGGTTAGATGTTCACTGGATGGATATGTGCGTGGTAATCCTATTGGGGTGTCATTGCATTGTATTTTGTTTGATATGGTAAGTATTTCATATTGGTTTGGCCAGTGTTAACATTTATTGTGTTAGGTTAGTCTCCATGATGTAGATTGGACATTCGTCTCATGTGTGCAAGCTAACTTTTTGTTTGTCCACACATGGAGGGTGTTCAATTGTGCTACCGTCCTTTACATTTGACTGACAATGTGTCTATTTTGATGTGTGTGCCCTCCAGCTACTCCATCTATATGTGTTAGCCATGCTATTGCTGTTGAATTTACTTACTTTACCTAGCCTTACACATTTAGCAGATAGGCATGTCACTCAGCTCCACTATTGGTTCTCCCTAAGATACATGAAGAGCAGTTTCCTGTGCAAATGGTGTTTTTGGGGTATGTACAAAGCAGCATGTGACCCAGGGCAGCATCCTTCCAGGAGTGCCCTCTGATGCCGCCATCACTATTGTGCAGTTGATGTTTACATTGTAAGCTTTGGGTATTTGTCTCCCAAAATTTTGTGCATCCCATTGACCTCCTATTGTGTTGCAGTGTGGGTTATATGTGTATGTCCATTACGGGGATGTTGCATGGAAGGGGTGTTAATTGATAATTCCATACACATGTGTCTTCAATCTCATGACAGTCCATGGCATGTGAGCAATGTGAGTCTGTCAACTTAATTATGTGTGATGTTCATGTGGTGTTGGTGTTGTGTGATACAATGTTCTGTGCACTTCACTGACACTGAAACTGGGATGTGCAGACGTAATTTTATGGAGTGTGGCCGTGCAGTGTCAGTGACCTCCCCAAATGGGCACCATATGGCTGTGAATGGGTCATCTGTTGTGAACGACTTGCACTGGGAGCCCAATGACATGTATACTTGGTTCACGTAGCATAACCCACATACCAGTGGGATGGCGATGCCTCAATCTGTTGCTGTGTTTCGGACATAGGTAGGTGTGAGGTCTTACTGTTGGTTGGGTCCACGGCGGCATGGATTTTGGGCTCTATCTATGAGCAGCGGCAGGACATGCAAGATTGGCTCCATGGCAGCACCAGATGTGTGATGCTGCCTGCAGGTCTGTTCCTCCCTTTAATCTCTCTGTTTCCGCCAGATAGATATGGTGGTTGTACCACCACAGTCACGTTGGTGGAAGTTGGCATCATAATCTGTATGGCGGAAACAATGGCTCAGACGGCCTCATTGGCCTCTCTCGCCAACGCGGCGGTGTGAGTTGCCTGGCAGTGCTGGCGGGACTGAGACGGTCTTTCCTCCATGGTACCACATGCATTGTGATAAGGTGGTCAGACCACCAAGCCAATGGCTGTTGGACTGCAGCCTCCTCCATGGCGGTACGTGGGTTGCCAAACTTGTAATCAGGCTCTAAGTCTCAATGCCATGTAGAAGCTTGATTGTCCTAACTTCTGCTTCCACTAAACCTGCCTTTCCTTAAACCCCCAGGCAACCAAATGAGACCTGAGATGCTGGTCACTATCTTGAAGCCCACTCTCCTCTTTAATCATGACTCCAGATGTTGAACAAAAAGCCTTCAAGACATTTATAAACACTTGTTGCAACTCCTTGAACCCCACAATAAAGGCAGAAATGGGCTGCTGAGAAACTGATAGCTACAGATTGTAGGTGAGATGAGTGGCAAGCAGACTCCTCACTGCACCATCTTGTTTACATTCTTGTAGTTCCTTGAGACTGTGATGTGTGGTATGTGGTAGTCCAGGCCCTGGGTGGATAGGCAGGCAGCCATATCAAGAAACCCTCCGGGACTCTTTGCAACCTTGTATGCCCTTGTTATATTTACTTTCTGGCTGTCAACTTTTGATTAGGGACAGAAAAAAAGAAAATAATAATCCCCACTTTATGGAGTGATATCTGCAGGCCAGTGGACACCTCTCAAGTGACTGGGAAGAGTAAAGGCAATGTGGTTGACGAATAGTCTCCATCACTCTGACTGCACTTACTCTAGACCAAAATTAAAAATCTTAACCAGGCAAATGTGTGCTAAGTATTGGCATTAAGCGAGGACTTTGGCAGCCTAACAAATGTAATTACTCCTGCTAAAACTGATGACTATAGGACTTCTTCAGATACAGCCTGCAGTATTTCTCAGTTGTCGGATTTCAAATTTCATTTCAGAGACAAAGTCAAAAGACAAAGGCCCTCATTACAACCCTGGTGGTAAATCCTGCTATCTGCCGTGAAGAAGACCGCCAACATAATGTCGCAGAAGCAGAATTCCGCCACAGGTATCATGACCCACAGCTTGGAATCTGCCACAATACAGACTCCCACACAAGTCCGCCACGTGAAAGGTCTGTGATAAACTGGCGATACCAAAACCCACACCGTCACGCCAACAGGAATACGCCCACAGTATCACGACCCATGAATCAACGTGGCGGTCTTTCATCTGCGGTAAACCATTGGGGTACACACCGCCGCACTCAAAATACATACACCTGATACACATACACACACCACACCCACACACCCAATCCAATATAAAGCACACACCCACAAACCCTTACAACCAGAAATTTGAAAGAAGGTCAGAGAGAGAGACTACCTAACACAACACCAGCATCCACAGACACACAACACGATCACTCATACAACATCCACTCACCTCAAACAACACACACCAACACATCCCCTAACACATCACAACAGACACCACCTCACACATCACCCACACCACATCATGGCACCCCAAAGACACCAATGGTTTTCAGAGGAGGAGCTCAGGGTCATGGCGAGGAAATTGTCCGGGTAGAGCCCCAGCTTTTTGGGTCACAGGTGCAGCAGACATCCATTGCAAGGTAGATGGAGCTATGGTGCAGAATTGTCAACAGGGTTAATGCAGTGGGACAGCATCCAAGAACACAGGATGACATCAGGAAGAGGTGGAATGACCTACGGGGGAAGGTATGTTCGTTCCGTGGTATCCAGACATTAGATTGCTGTACCGAGGACTGGCGGTGGACCCGCACCTCCTCCCCCACAACTAACAACATAGGAGGAGAAAGTCTTGGCAATTATGCATCCTGAGGGCCTCGCAGGAGTAGCAGGACTGAACTCTGGTAAGGCAAATATTTACTACTTTATCCCCCACCCCACCTGCATGCGTCACATACTCCCACCCTCACCCTCACACCCATCACCCCAACAACCCACAGATACCCCACTAACACAAACCACACATCGCAAAACCAAGCCCTGCATGTAACACCAATGCATGGACACCCATCACCAAAGCATGTCCAGTAGAGAGACTCACTCATGCCCCAAAATCACCAATCACACAAGGACCAAGCCAATAATGCAAGCACAGGAGTAGATGGTAACTCACCCATTGCACAAGATGGCACACACTGATACAATAACTATGCATTTAAACCCCAACAGGATAGCTACCCAACTTCACCGGACAGGAGGTGCCAGACATATCCAGTCCCCCCACAGAAGAGGCCCACAGTGACGACAGCAGCTCTGCACGCCTGGATCAAGATGACCAGGCCGGCCCATCAGGGACCTCGGGACAGTCGGTTCGCCTGACACAGTCACAAACCACCACTGAACCTCCCCCCTCAGGAAACACCACCACAGCACCCACCCAGCGGTCCCATCCCTCTGTCCCCAGGACACGTCAATCAGCAGTGTGTCCATCACTACAGGGAACCCAGGCAAACCCACTAACACAGGATGACCAGGGACCTGGGGGCAGTGGCAGTGGGCCCATGGGTCAGGGGACAAAGGCACAGGATAACAGGGAAGCTGGGAGGACTGTTGTGCAACAGAGGGAGGACAGTCCCAGGGAACCCACTCTCCACAAGGCACTCTCCAACATCATGGGAGCTTACCACCATTCCTAAGAGACCATGGGCACGGTACTGGCCAAGTTTCAGGAGACCCAGTGGCTGCAGGAGGAACACTACCTGGGGATCAGGGAGGACTTGAAGTCTATCAACACCACCCTGTTCACCATTGCAGGGGTGCTGGCAGACCTTTTCAACACCAGGAGGGACACAGTGGCACACCAACGGGCCCCTGACACTAGCCTGGACGATGAACTGCCCTCCACCTCCGCCGACGCTAGTGGACAGGAGGCACCACCACAGGAACAACAGGACATCAGCACCCCGCCCCCTGCAGATGGAGAACCACCCTGCAAATGGTCCCTGAGATCCAGCAACAAGACAGAGAACATTGCCAAGACCTCCGCCAGGAAATAAGACCCCCCTGAATGTCACCCTTCTGTCCCATTTTGACACCCTGTCCACCGTAAACTGACATTGGTTCGCTTCCTATGCCCCATTGGACAATGCACCTGTGAAACAAATAGACTGGACTCTGCCATGGACATTCCTCCACCATCACCCCAGCCCATTTTACACACCCCTCCACTTATACAAATAAATACACTTGAATCACTAAACAATCTGTAGTCAGTCTGTGCTTTCACAAATGTGTAATTGCAAAATCTCTGGAATATAGCAATGTCAATGTACTTGTTCACATACCAATGTAACACAGCTGTAGGCCAGCAATAAACATAGCACAGGGCACAAAGTGGGAACCAGATCTGTGAAATGGAAAGCCAAAGTAACAAGTCAGGGTCCATACACTGAGTGAAAATGACAGACTTATGCTAGCTCCAACAATAGTATGAGATGTGGGAAGCAGTCACATCTTCTTACCTGTGTCTCACTGGAAGTTTTGCATGATGATGTTGTTTCGGTTGTTGACATCTTCTCCTTCTGCCTCCTCTTCTTCACTGTCCACAGGCTCCACAGCTGCCACAAGACCACCATCTGGCCCATCCTCCTGCAGAAAAGGCACTTACCGTTGCAAAGCCAGGTTGTGGAGCATACAGCAGGCCACGATTATATAGCACACCTTATTCGGTGAGTAGTATAGGGAGCCACCTGTCAGATGGAGGCACCGGAATCTGACCTTCAAGAGGCCGAAGGTGCATTCTATAACCCTCCTAGTTCACCCATGTGCCTCATTGTAGCGTTTCTCTGCCCTTGTCCTGGGATTCCTCACTGGGGTCAGTAGCCATGACAGGTTAGGGTAACCAGAGTCACCTGCAAATGTCGGGGACAATTGTTAGACACACGCTAACCCTTGGGTACAACTCCATACCCAGACACCTATGTCAACAGTGTTGGGACCTTGGCCTCACCTATTAGCCACACACTTTGCCTCTGGAGTTGGCCCATCACATAAGGGACGCTGCTATTCCTCAAAATGTAAGCGTCATGCACTGAGCCAGGATATTTGGCATTCACATGGGAGATGTACTGGTCTGCCAAACACACCATCTACACATTCTTCGAATGGTACATTATCCGGTTTCTGTACACCTGTTCATTCCTGCGGGGGGGGACAAATGCCACATGTGTACCATCAATAGCACCAATGATTTTGGGGATATGTCCCAGGGCTTAAAAGTCACCTTTCACTGTGGGCAAATCCTCCACCTGAGGGAAAACGATGTAGCTGTGCATGTGTTTCAGCAGGGCAGATAACACTCTGGACAACACGTTAGAGAACATTGGCTGGGACATTCCTGATGTCATGGCCACTGTTGTTTGAAAAGACCCACTGGCCAGGAAATGGAGTACAGACAGAACCTGCACTAGAGGGGGGATTCCTGTGGGATGGCGGATAGCTGAAATCAGGTCTGGCTCCAAATGGGCACACAGTTCCAGGATTGTTCCATGATCAAGTCTGTATGTGATTATGATGTGCCTCTATTCCATTGCTGACAGGTCCACCAGGGGTCTGTACACCGGGGGATGCCGCCATCTCATCACCTGCCCCAGCATACGTGCCCTATGGAGGAGAACAGCGAGCAGAGGGTCATCCAACACAGAGGTGTCACAATGTGTTATTTACTGAAACGCTGGTAATTCGCAATGTGCCGATATCTGTCTGTATTCTTGGGCTAGATAGGTGTGACGCAGTTTTTTCCATCCCATGTGGCCCCCTGAAATGGCGGCTGCCTGACCTGCAAGGTGGGACAAGGGTCGAAGACCGCAGCGCAATTCAGCATTGGTTAACATTGGGCCCTATAGGTCCCAGGAGCCAATGACGATGTACGCACCACCGCGGACGTGACCGCCAATTTCTATCTGTTCCCTCACTTGATACCTGACCTTCAACACGAGAGGCCCTACACTTTAACTGCTGCTGTGACCTGTGTCTGGAAGCGACGATGGCTACAGTGTCTGGGGAAAGGGCCCCTGCCTTAAATTTGGAGGAGTTGGAGAAACTGGTGGATGGGATCCTCCCCCAGTACACGCAACTGTACGGTCCTCCAGACAAACAGGTGAGTACACTGTGAGTATGCTGCGTGGGCAATGCCTGTTTAGAGTGGTGTGGATGGAAGATAGGGGGGGCTGAGCTCTGCATGTGCGAATGGTAAGTGTATGTGCGTCAGGGCATGGGTGGGAACTGGTGGGCAATGAGTATGACTGTCCGGACGGGTGAGTAATATCCTTTCCTCCTGTACCTTTCCTCTAGGTCAGCACCCACCAGAAGAAGGGTGTTTGGCGTGCGATCGCCAAGGACGTCCGGACCCTGGTGGTCTACTACAGACAGAACACCCACTGCCATAAAAGATGGGAGGACCTGTGCTGCTGGAGCAAGAAGACGGCGGAGGCCCAGCTGGGGATGGCCTCCCAACGTGGAAGGGGTGCCCGTCGCACCATGACCCCCCTGATGCCCCGGATCCTGGCGGTGGCCTATCCGGAGTTAGATGGGCGCTTGAGGGCATCACAGCAGCCACAAGGGTGTGAGTACACTCTCATTCAGCTGACTCTGCACGCATTATGAGGTGTCTGGGTGGGGGACGTGGGCAGTGGGATTCCCTAGGCCAGGGTGGACTTGGTAGGCAAGGTCCCTTGTTAGGCAGGCTCTGTGGCACCCCAACCCCACTAGTGTTCATAGCCATCTACACCTAGACAGGCTCCTGTGACTTGCAGGTGTGCAGCAATTGGGATTAGGCCTCATACCCCATGGGCATGTGAATTTGCGTAGTGGAGAGGGCTGCTCCCTGTGTGTTGTGTCCGCCAACGGTAGTGGTGTTGCATGCACTGAACATGTTTTTCTTCTGTCTTTCCCCCCCCTTTTTGTTTTGCCTCCCTGTTCTTGTGTGCAATAGCATCATCAGGCGGAGGAGCAGTGGCACCAGAGCAGGAGGGAGATGCAACCCACTTGGCCCTGGAGGGTGAAGCAACGGAGTCTGAAACCACCAGTGGGACGGAGGGCGAGGGGAGCTCCACGACGGAGACTAGTGCATACACTAGTGACAGCGACTCCTCCTCTGATGGGAGCTCCCTTGTGGCGGTGGGCACCATCAACAGGTACAGCCACTACCCCACCTACCAGCTCCGCCCTCCCAGCCCCTCAGCGTGTGTCCTGTGCCCGCTCACCCAGGAGGGTTGGCATCTCCTTCACCCCAGGCACCTCAGGCCCTGCCCCAGTCTGCCCTGCCCCAGTCTGCCCTGCTGCCCTCAGTGAGGAGGCTATTGACCTCCTGAGATCCCTCACTGTTGGACAATCTACCATTTTGAATGCCATCCAGGGCGTTAAGAGGCCTTTGCAACAAACAAATGCATACGTGGAGGGCATTCATTCTGGCCAGGAGGCCCAACAGAGAACATTTCAGGCTCCGGCCTCAGCATTGTCCCTTTGTCCAGCCTCCCCGCTCCAACTTCCTCCACCCAGACCCAACCCCCTGTACCTCAGCCTATCCCAAGCACACCATCAGACCAGCATGCACACTCATCAACACACAAGAGTGGACATGGCAAACATAAGCACCACACATCCCACAAGTACTCACACAAGCACCATCCTCATGCAGACACACCAACATCCACTGCCTCTACTGTATCCCCCTCCTGCACATCCTCCTCCTCCCTCCCTGTCTCGTTGCCACTCACACCTGCATGTACTACATCCTCAGCCACTACCTCCATCACCAGCACGCCCATCACCACACACCGCTCATGTGCAATCACCACCCCCACTACCATGCACACATCCCCAGTGTCCTCTCCCAGTGTGTCTGTGAGCCCTCCTCCCAAAGTACACAAATGCAGGCACACACCCACCCAACAGCCATCCAGCTCACAACAGCCTCCAGCCCATGCACCTTCACCCAAATTCAGCAAACGTACACCTTGTACAACCACTACCTCTTCCTCCACTCCCAAACCCCCTCCATCTTCCCGTCCCAGTGTGTCAAAAAACATTTCCTGGCAAACCTTGACCTCTTCCCTTTACCTCCCCCCCATCCTTCCCCTAGGGCCAGGCTTTCCAGATCCCAGCACCTCAGCCACCATATCCCGAGATACAGTGGTGCCAGCAACTGCGGGGTCATCGAGTGCACCACCCATCAGGGCTGCCAGTGTGCCACGTAGCGAGGGCAAGGACATTCCGCCACCTGCCAAGGTGAAGAAGGTGCCCACATCCCGGATGGAGAAGCCGCACCTACCAGCCACCAAGGGCTCCGCCAAATCAAAAGGGGGCAGTGGCAAGACACCTGCGGCACCATCAAAGGTGGGGAAGGGACAAAAGCAGAAAAGCAGGTTAGGACAGGGCATGGTGGCACCGACTGAGGGACTAGTGTCACCCCTTCTGTCCATGACTCCACCAACCTGTACAGTGGCGAACACCGCAACCTGCCCCGCCACCAGCACCGCCACCTGCACTGCCACCTGCACAGCCACCGGCACGTCTGCAGCCTCAGCAACAGTCCCCAACATCTTCCCCAGTGGGCAGCCATCCGAGACTGCAGGAGACGTCCCGCTGTGTCCCTCAACAGGTGCTGACCCATGCACCACCGCCAGCACCGCTACCACTGACACCGCCGCAAGCACCACCATCAGCCCCGTGACACGCTCGGACACTGGCACCACCGCTCACATGGCTACCATCCCCAGTGGTCAGTCGACCAAGGCTGGAGGAGAGTTCCTGGACCCTGACCAGCTTCCATGAGGCATGACTTCCATCACTGGTGGAAGGCGAAGCCTCAGAAGTGTGGGGTATGTCTCTGCCTCCATGGCGTATCATGCTACCTGTTCCCAGGCAATCTCATGGCAACCATTCCCAGGTGAGGGAATGGGACCGGCCACCCTGCATGTGGAGCACTCTGTGCACCATGCCCCCTCCAGAACCAGTGGAGATTGACATCCACTACCTCAGTCCTTGGCAGATGAAACACTCTGGACACCATGCCCCCTCCAGAACCAGTGGAGATTGACATCCACTACCTCAGTCCTTGACAGGATGAAGCACTCTGGGCACCATGCCCCCTCCAGAACCAGTGGAGATTGACATCCACTTGAGAGACTGTGGCTTTGCACTCCCCAGGAGAAAGCAGTGGGTAAACCACACACAGGAGAGACTTGAGAGACGGTGGCTTTGCACTCCCCAGGATAAAGCAGTGGACAAACCACCCACAGGAGAGACTTGAGAGACTGAGGCTTTGCACTAGCCAGGATACAGCAGTGGGCAAACCACCCACTTTAGCGACTGTGCATTTGCACTCCCCAGGATACAGAAGTGGGTAAACACCCACTTGAGAGACTTGAGAGACTGTGGCTTTGAACTCTCTAGGATACAGCAATGGGCATGGAGCCCCCTTGTGCAGAAGTGGCGTTGTACGTTCATCCGGCTGAGGTGCCCCCCCTTCCCTTCCCCGTGAGGTGCCTGTTTATTTTCGATCAGATGCCCCAGCAGTGTTCTCTCCGTTTCGAGTCAGGTATCTTGTGTGGGCTTCACCCATGCATTTCGGGACCACTGGTCCACGGACAATGATTGGTACACTATTCATCCAGACTTGTGTAGTTCATGTACACATTTGTATATATTGCATTTGAACTTTCACTATCAGATTTTTCATGATTACAATCATTTCCTTTTGTCCTTGCGTTCTTCCAGGGGGTGTATATGTAATGTTGCTGCATGTTTTTGTGTGTATATTTTTGTGGGTGAGGGAGGGGGTGGGGGTATTGCGTGTGTGTGTCACTCTCTTTTCCCTCCTCCCCTCCCCTGTGTTGTAGGTGCAGTACTCACCGTGGTCGTCGACGGCGTCTGTCCTGCTCCTGATAGAGCAGGAGGAAGACCAACATTGTAACACCTATAGTTCGGGCTCCATGGCGTCCTGGATCCTCGTTGGGTGTCGAGAGGAGAGTGTTTTCCCCTCTGTGTACTGGGTCTGCCGTGCTTTTGAGAGTGTTGGTTCCGCCCCAGAAAAGGTGGCAGATAGGCCTGTTGTGATAGGGTGGGCGGTACTTTGTCCTCCGCCTGTCTGTTGGCGGTTACCGCCGCGGTGCTTGTTTCTACCGCTGTGTCGGTCGGAGTGTTAAAGTGGCTGTCTAAGTTGGCGGTTTCCGCCATGGTCGTGATTCCATTTCTTTTCTGTCGGCCTGTTGGCGGTATTACCGCCGCTTTAACACCGACCGCCATGATTGTAATGAGGGCCAAAATCTTTGACAAGGATCAACAGTTTGTTATATCGGTTAAACAAACAATGATACATTTACCATCAATGCCTCTCCTATGAAGGCTTTACCATGCATGGCTTTAACACGCATGGTTAGTTTTGGAAAGGAATGAGTACATATACATATACAGGGTTTATGGGTGGGTAGTGGTAAAGGGCTGGAAGGTTAACTTTACTGTTCGTGGAGGGAGGTGGTAAAGGGCAGAAGGGTTATTTTTGCATTTATGGTGGGTACCAGTAAAGAGTATCAATGGTAAATTTAGGGTATAGAGGTAGTAAGGCTAATTTGTGGGTTTAGAGGTGAGTAGTGGTAAAGGATGATACAGGTAATTTTAAGGGCTGGGGTAGGTGGTGGTAAAGGGTGGTAAGTGTAAATGTAGGGTTTTGAGTGGTGAGGATAATTTTAGGATATGAAGTCGGTAGTGGTAAAGGGTGGTAAGGGTATTTTTAAAATTTACGGGTGGGTAGTGGTGAAGGAAGCTTAGGGACTAATGACTATGGGGGTCATTCCAACCCTGGTGGTCGGTGTTAAAGCGGCGGCCAACCCGCCAACAGGCAGGCGGTGCAAAAAATGGAATTCTGACCCTGGCGGGATCCGCCAACACAGCCCGCCACTTTAACACTCCGACCGCCATGGCGGGACAAACAAACAGCGCGGCGGTCACCGCCAACAGGCAGGCGGCAGACAATGTACCGCCCACCCTATCACAACTCACCAATCCGCCACCTTTTCCGGGGCGGGAGCCCCGCCGATAAAAACACGGCAGAAACAGACTACAAACGGGAAAAGGCTCACCTCTATACACTCCACGAGGAATCTGGACAGCATGGAACCCGAATTAAACATCCTACCAGCTATTGTCTACCTGCTCTTCTACCAGGAGCATGAACGCCGGCGCAGACGACAATGGTGAGTACTGCACCTACGACACAGGGGAGGGGGGAGGAGAAAAGGTCACGGGCACACACATACGCGATACACCCATCCCCCCACCCCAAATACCTACACACCAATGCAGAGCAACAAGTCAGAGTGACACCCCAAACCCCCCGGAATAATGCAAAGACAAAATAAAATGATCAGTCAAATAGAAGTATATTATAGCTCAAATGAAGTAATGTGAATGATGAAAGATGAAATATACATATTAAATAAAGTACATAGTCAAAAATATATACATAGGCTATAAGTCCTGCACATTTTGCCAAAGTTCCATCTTTCGTGGGCCAATGTGCACAAACACATGGGCAAAGCCCACACACGAGACCAGATACCATTGGAGAGAACACTACTGGGGCATCAGATGATAAAACTACAGGCACCTCAGGGGGAAGGGAAGGGGGGGCACCTCAGCCACATGAGTCCACGACGCCAGATCCACGAGGGGCCTCCATGCCCACTGTACCATCCTGGGGAGTGCCAAGCCACAGTCTCTCAAGTCTCTACAGTGGGTGGATTGCCCACTGTTCAATCCTGGGGAGTGCGAAGCCACAGTCTCTCAAGTCTCACAAGTGGGTGGGTTGCCCACTGTTCAATCCTGGGGAGTGCAAAGCCACAGTCTCTTAAGTCTCACAAGTGGGTGGGTTGCCCACTGTTCAATCCTGGGGAGTGCAAAGCCGCAGTCTCTCAAGTCATTACAGTGGGTGGGCTGCCCACTGCTGTATCTTGGGAAGTGCAAAGCCACAGTCCATCAGGTGGATTACAGACTCCACTGGTCATGGAGGAGGCATGGTGGCCTGAGTGCTTCGTGAAGCCCTGCTCGACACAGAACCGGCACTGCCAATGGGCCAGCGGTGCCTGACAGGAAGGGCCCAGCAGAGCAGTTCAGAGACGGCGGTGCCCAGCGGAGCGGTGCTTGAGATGAAGGGCCCAGCGGAGCGGTGCTTGAGATGAAGGGCCCAGCGGAGCGGTGCTTGACAGGAAGGGCCCAGCGGTGCTTGAGATAAAGGGCCCAGCGGAGCGGTGCTTGACAGGAAGGGCCCAGCGGAGCGGTGCTTGAGATGAAGGGCCCAGCGGAGCGGTACTTGACAGGAAGGGCCCAGCGGAGCGGTGCTTCAGATGAAGTGCCCAGCGGAGCGGTGCTTGAGATGAAGGGCCCAGCGGAGCGGTGCTTGACAGGAAGGGCCCAGCGGAGCGGTGCTTGAGATGAAGGGCCCAGCGGAGCGGTGCTTGACAGGAAGGGCCCAGCGGAGCGGTTCTTGAGATGAAGGGCCCAGCAGGCGGTGCTTGAGATGAAGGGCCCAGCGGAGCGGTGCTTGACAGGAAGGGCCCAGCGGAGCGGTGCTTGAGATGAAGGGCCCAGTGGAGTGGGGCTTGACAGGAAGGGCCCTGTTCAGCGGTGCTTGTCTTGGCGGGGCCCTGTTCAGAGGTGCTTCTCACGGCGGCCCCGTTCAGCGGTGCTTGTCTTGGCGGGACCCTGTTCAGTGGTGCTTGTCTTGGCGGGGCCCTGTTCAGCGGTGCTTGTCTTGGCGGGGCCCTGTTCAGCGGTGCTTCTCACGGCGGCCCCTGTTCAGCGGTGTTTGTCTTGGCGGGGCCCTGTTCAGCGGTGCTTGTCTTGGCGGGGCCCTGTTCAGCGGTGCTTGTCTTGGCGGGGCCCTGTTCAGCGGTGCTTGTCTTGGCGGGGCCCTGTTCAGCGGTGCTTCTCACGGCGGCCCCTGTTCAGCGGTGCTTGTCTTGGCGGGGCCCTGTTCAGCGGTGCTTGTCTTGGCGGGGCCCTGTTCAGCGGTGCTTGTCTTGGCGGGCCCTGTTCAGCGGTGCTTGTCTTGGCGGGCCCTGTTCAGCGGTGCTTCTCACGGCGGCCCCTGTTCAGCGGTGCTTGTCTTGGCGGGGCCCTGTTCAGCGGTGCTTGTCTTGGCGGGGCCCTGTTCAGTGGTGCTTCTCACGGCGGCCCCTGTTCAGCGGTGCTTGTCTTGTGTTTCGAGGGAACCAGACCTGGCCAATACTTCCCGCTCAGTCGCCATCCTACCTTTCGGTTGCGGGGCCCTCTTGTGATGGAGTCCTGGGCCCGTGGGTGTCCTCCGTCACACCCGGAATGGGGCTGGTGGGGCCCTCCTGGCCAGCTCGCCTGCTGCCTGACTTGTCCGCCCCGCTGCCCTTGCCCTCCTTCGCTGAATCTCTGGGGCCCTTGTCTCCCTTTGTTGATGTGCCAGGTGACGGGGTAAGGCTACTGTCCTTGGTGGCAGCCGTCTCTGGCTTGTCGCGCCGGCCCTTTACTTTTTTGGTCCTCTTCCCAGGGGGTGGGCTGGCTGTCCCCTTGCTGCTGCCCGATGTTCCTGCCCTAGGAGCTGGTGGACTCCAATAGCCCTGAACTATGGTCCTAGTAGGTGCAGGGCTTGTGGTGGCTGAGGTGCTGTTTGGACTCTTATGAGATGGAGGGGGTGGGTCAGGTGATGCAAAGAGGTTAATTTTGGAGAGGAACAACTTCTTAGGAGCAAAGGGAAGGGTAGGTGCAGTGGGTATGGGAGTGAAGGAAGAGGATGTGGTTGTAGGAGAGTCAAGTGTGCTGTCTTTGGGTGCAGGTGCTTGTGACGAAGGCTGTCGTGAGGTGGATGGCTGTTGGGTGGGTGGCTGCCTGCCTTTGTGTGTTTTGGAAGAGGGGGTGACAGACACACTGGGAGAGGACACAGAGGACGTGTAAATGGCAGTGGGGGTGGTGACTGCACGTGTGCGGACTGGTGTGAAGGGTGTGCTGGTGATGGACGTACTGGCTGATGGGGGTATGCATGCAAGTGTGAGTGGAGACGTCACAGGGAGGGAGGAGGGAGACGAGGAGGTGGGGGACACAGAGGAGGTAGTGACTGTTGGCATGTCTGCATCTGGATGTTGCTTGGGTGAATGCTTGTGTGATCTGTGGTGCTTATGTCTGGATGAGCTGCCCTTGGGTGTTGAGGTGTGTGCAGGCTGGTCTGATTGTGTGGATGGGATAGGCAGAGGAACAGGGGACTGGGACTGGGTGGAGGGAGTTTGAAGAGGGAGGCTGGAGACAGGGACAATGGCTGCCGTCAGTGCTGAGGCCGGAGCGTTGAACGATCGCTGATGGGCAGCCTGACCCGAATGAATGCCCTCCAGGTATGCATTGCTCCGATGCACCTCCCTTTCTACACCCTGGATGGCATTCAAAAGGGTAGGCTGCCCAACAATGATGGTCCTCAGGAGGTCAATGACCTCCTCACTGAGGGCAGCAGGGGTGACAGGGGCAGGGCCTGAGGTGCCTGGGGCGAAGGAGATGGCCGGCTTCCTGGCCGAGCGGGCATGGGGCGAACGCTGAGGGGCTGCTGGGAGGGCGGGGCTGGTGCGCTGGGTGGCGGCAGTACCTGTTGTAGCGGTGGGCACGGATGTTGCCGCCACCGCAAGGGAGCTCCCTTCCGAGGACGTGTCGGTGTCGCTGACGTCTCCACGGGTCCCCGTTGTGGAGCCCCCCTCGGCCTCCGTCTCACTGGTGTACTCGGAGTCGGTTGTATGGCCCTCCAGGCCCATGTGAGATGCAGCTCCCTCGTGCGCCGATGCCACTTCTCCTCCGCCTGATGATGCTAATGCACACATGAACAGGAAAACCAAGAAAAAGGGGTGGGAGAAGAAAGAAAGACATGTTGAGTGCATGCATTGGCGGCACCGTTGGCGGAGAGGACAGACACAGAAGCCCCCTGCACTATGCCGCGCACTCGGGGTACCCTACTCAATTATTGTGACTTGGCCTACAAGTCTATGGACGACAAATGCACACATAGGTGAGGCCGGACCATGGATAGCTGTACATAGCACCCTACAGAGGTGGGGGGCAGGGGCACAGGGCCATGCCTAACGGAGGGGCCTAGCCTACAGAAAGCGCCCTGGCCTAGAGATAGCCACAGCCCTCCTCCCCCACCCAGACACCTCCACTGCGCGCAAAGATAGCAGAATGTGCTGATACTCACCCCCTTGTGTCTGCTGTGATGTCCTCACGCGCCCATCCAAATCAAAGGTAGGCCACAGCCAGGATCCGGGACATCAGGGGGGTCAATTGGCGGCTGGCACCCCTCCTAGGTTGGGAGGCCATCCCCAGCAGAGCCTCGGCGGTCTTTCTGCTCCCGCGGCGGATGTCCTCCCACCTCTTGCGGCAGTGGGTGCCCCGTCTGTTGTGGACCCCCAGGGCCCGGACGTCCTTGGCGATGGCACACCAAATGTCGATCTTCTGATGGGCGCTGACCTATGTGACATGGACAGGGTGGGAAAGGAAATATCATCACTTTTCTGCATGGTCGATGTGAGTGCCCCCCCCCCCAACCTTGCCATGTGGCACATGCTCTCATCTGTCGTGCGTTGCACTCCTCATTCGCTCCCCTCCCCACCATCTTACATCCACCCCACTCAACACAGGCATAGCCCATACTACGTGCTCCCTGTGTACTTACCTGTTGGTCTGGTGGACCGTAGAGTAGCGCATACTGGGGGAGGACCCCATCAACAAGTTTCTCCAATTCCTCAGATGTGAAGGCAGGGGCCCTTTCCCCAGCCGCAGCAGCCATTGTCTCTTCCAGACCGAGGTCACAGCAGCACTTGCAGTATAGGTCCTCTCCTGTGGATGATCAGGTCTCGAGTGATTAAGCAGATAGAAAATGGCGGTCACGCCCGCGGCGGTGCGTACCGCGACCGCCTGCGCACATCGTCATTGGCTCCTGAAACCCATAGGGTTCAATGTTAACCAATGCGGCTTTGCACCGCGGTCTTCGACCGCCTACCGCCACGGTGTGCCACGCCAGTGCATTGACCTCACATCCCATTGTCACACTTCACAGGTCAGACAGCCGCCATTTCAAGGGCCCACATGGCTTAATTTCTACTGCGTCACACAGGCCTAGGCCTTGCATTGCCACTCATACAAGCCATTCAATGCATAGCGAATCGTGTACTGTGCAAGCTGTGGGAACGTACCTGTGGGTTGCTTGACTCTGTGCTCCATGTTGTCCTTCCTAGGCACCGTCCACTGGGACTTGCGAGGAGAAGGACGAATCCTCCTGTGTACAGACCGCTGGTGGACCTGTCGAAAATGGAAGAACGACATATCATACTGACATACAGGCTTGACAGAGCCACTATACATGAACTGTGTGCCCAGCTGGAGCCACACCTGATGTCCACCATCCGCCAACCCACAGGGATTCCCCCTCTGGTGCAGGTTCTGTCAGTACTCCATTTTTTGGCAAGTGGATCATTCCAAACAACAGTGGCCATATCATCAGGGATGTCTCAGCCTATGTTTTCTAAGGTTTTGTCCAGAGTGTTGTCTGCCCTGATGAAATACATGCGGAGCTACATTGTGTTTCCTGAGGTGGGGGATTTGGCTACAGTGAAGGGTGATTTCTATGCCCTTGGACATATCCCCAACATCATTGGTGCCATTGATGGGACCCATGTGGCTTTGGTTCCCCCCAGAGAAAGTGAACAGGTGTACAGGAACAGAAAAAGTTATCATTCGATGAATGTCCAGGTGTTCTGTTTGGCAGACCAGTACATCTCCCATGTAAATGCCAAGTTCCCTGGGTCAGTGCATGACGCGTATATCATGCGAAATAGCAGCATCCCGTATGTGATGGAACAGCTACAGAGACATCGTGTGTGGCTATTGGGGGACTCTGGTTACCCCAACCTCTCCTGGCTATTGACCCCAGTGAGGAATCCCCGGACCAGGGCAGAGGAACTGTACAATGAGGCCCATGGGCGTACTAGAAGGATCATAGAAAGAACCTTCGGCCTCCTGAAGGCCAGGTTCAGGTGCCTGCATATGACAGGTGGATCCCTAATGTACTCACCAAAGAAGGTGTGCCAGATCATCGTGGACTGCTGTATGCTTCACAATCTGGCTTTGCGACGCCAGGTGCCTTTTCTGCAGGAGGATGGTCCAGATGGTGGTGTTGTAGCAGCTGTGGAGCCTGTGGAGAGTGAAGAGGAGGAAGACGAAGAGGACGACACAGACAACAGGGACACAGTGATAGAACAGTATTTTCAGTAGCACACAGGTAAGAATCAACCACCCCATTTTACATTTACCTACAGCCTCCTGCCTCTCTACTGTCGGTGTTTCCACCCAGTTCCTGTTCACTGATTTGTGACTTTACCTTCCCTTTTCAGAGCTGTATGTGCCACTGCGTGACTTCTGCTTTGTTTGCCCATGGATTACAGCTGTGTGACAGTGGTATGTTGTCATCACAATGTAACTGAACATTTTTGCACCGTTATGTGTAATACATTTGTTAAGAATACAAGCAGACTCCAGATTCTTTGAGTGAAATAAGTGATTTAATTAAAGTGCTACATTTAGGTACATGATTGTAGAACGGTGATGGGTGGGGGTGGAGTAATGTCCATGGCAGAGTCCAGTTCTCAGTGTCACAGGTGCATTGTCCATATGCCTGTGGAAGGATGGAGCAGGGGCAGTTTGAGGTTGGACAGGGTGACAATGTGGGACAGTGGGATGACATCAGTGGGTATCTTATGCTGGCGGGGGTCTTGGCATCCTACTCTGTCTTCTTGTGAGATCTCAGGTTTCGCTTGCGGGGTGGTTGTTCTTCTACAGGAGGTGGGGTTCTGGTGGCCTGTCGTTGTGTGGGGGCCTCCTGTCCACTAGCGCCGGCGGAGGTGGTAGGCTGTTCCTGGTCCAGGCTAGTGACAGGGGCCCTTTGTGGTGCCACATGGTCCCGCAATGTGGTGACTATCTGGTTTAGGGCCACGATGATGGTCCCCATTGCGGAACTTATGCTCCTCAGTTCCTCTCTGAACCCCATGTACTGTTGCTCCTGCATGACCTGGATCTCCTGGAACCTGGCCAGTACTGTAGCCATCGTCTCCTGGGAGTTGTGGTATGCTCCCATGATGGAGGAGAGGGCCTCTTGGAGAGTCGGTTCCCTGGGCCTGTCCCCCCCCCTGTCGCACAGCAGCCCTCCCAGTTCCACTGTTTCCCTGGGCCTCTGTCCCCTGTACAGTGTGCCCACTACCACTGCCCCCAGGTCCCTGTTGTTGTTGGGGTGGTGGGTCAACCTGGGTGCCCTGTAGTGGTGGACACACCGCTGATTGACGTGTCCTGGAGACAGAGGCATGGGCCCGCTGGGTGGGAGCTGTGCTGGTGTTCCCAGAGGGAGTTAGGTCTGGTGTAGCCTGTGGCTGTCTGTGGGGAACTGACTGTCCCGAGGTCCCCGATGGGCCGGGCTGGTCATCAGGGTCCAGGGAGACAGAGCTGCTGTCATCACTGGGGGCCTCTTCTGGGGGTGGGATGGACATCTCTGGACCCTCCGTGGCGGTGTGGTGGCGTTCGGGTCCTGCAGGGGTATAAGAGTATGGTTATTGCTTCTGTGTGTGCCATAGCGTGTAATGGGTGGGTGCCCGTGTACCCCAGTGCTGGCATTCCCTTTTGGGGGCTGTTGTGATGGTGGCTTGTGGGGGGGATGGGTGTGTGCAGTGGGCATGCTTTGGGGATGGGTGTCCATGCTTTGCGGACGCACGCAGGGCTAGGTTTTGGGATGGGTGGGATGTGATGGTGAGCCATTTGCAAGGAGTTGGTGTGATGGGGGTGGGGGTGAGGGTGGGTGTATGATTTGGGATGCAGGTGGGGAGGGGGTGGGAAGAAGTAGTTAAGATCAGACTTACCAGAGTCCATTCCTCCAGATACTCCTGCGAGGCCCTCAGGATGCAGGATGTGCAAGACTTCCTCCTCCCATGCTGTAAATTCTGGGGGAGTAGGTGGGGGTCCGCCGCCAGTCTTCTTCACCGCTATGTTGTGCCTTGATACCATGGAACGCACCTTCCCCCGTAGGTCGTTCCAGCGCTTCCTTATGTCATCCCGATTGCGTGGATGCTGTCCCACAGCGTTGACCCTGTCGACTATCCTTTGCCATAGCTCCATCTTCCTAGCAATTGTGGTGTGCTGCACCTGTGCACCGAAGAGCTGGGGCTCTACACAAACTATTTCCTCCACCATGACCCTGAGTTCTGCGTCAGAGAACCTGGGGTGTCCTTGGGGTGCCATGGGGTGGCGTGGATGAGGTGAGGGATGTTGTATGTGTTATAGAGTGTGGTGTGTGTGGTGGTGTATGGTGTTGTGTGCATGGTAATTGTGTGGGTGATGTTTTGATTTGCCTCTGTGTGTTGGTCTACTCTAAGCAGGGCTGTCTCTCTCTGTCCTTCAGTCGCAATGGTGGTCGTAAGGGTTTGTGGGTGATGTGTGTGTGTTTTATACTTAATTGGGTGTGTGGGAGTGGTGTGTGTATGTGTCTCAGGTGTGTGTATTTCAAATTGTCCAATGTGGTTGTGTTTTGTAAGGGTGTGTGTATTTTGACCGCGGCGGTGTGTACCGCCAATGGAATACCGCGGTTGAAAGACCGCCGCGTGGATTCGTGGGTCGTAATGGCATGGGCGTATTTCTGTTGGCGTGACGGTGGAGGTTTGGTCATCACCAGTTTCTCGCTGACCTTTGGTGTGGCGGACTTTTGTGGATGTCGGGATTTTGGCGGTTTGCCAGTTGCGGGTCAGAATGACCGTGGCTGTTTACCGCGGCCGCGGCGGTGTTATGGCGGTCTTCTGTCTGGCGGTAAGCACCTTTTACCGCCGAGGTCAGAATGACCCCCTATATATATTACCCAGTGGCTGTCACCATGGGTATTTATAGTGAGGACCATGTTTCCATAGGAATTTGTTTTCCTAAACACTTTAGCACCATTTGACGAATCTTCACAAAACTGTCCCCAAAAAATGGTCTTCCATCTCAGCTCTTAACGTTTCGGGGGGATCCATGAAGTGGGGGTCAGGAAAAAATGGGGGTCCTAAAATCCATTTTTCCCATTCATTTTTCCATAGGAACTTTAGACACAGCTACAGACCAAACCACTGAAAGAATCTACAGCAGATTTAGCAGAAAGCTAGATCTTGGTTCAGAAGCAGTGCTTTTTGTGATTTGGTGTAAATCCGTTCAGTAGTTTTTGAACAATTACTGCTCAAGAACTTCGTATATTTCATGGCGCAGAGGATCAACAGAGCCAACAAATCTACAAATCTCATGCTGAGATCTGATTGGTTGCCCCACATCAACCAGGAAGTGGTGGAAGCCATATTAGCACTTGAGACCCTGTTTGACGAATCTCCACAAACTTCTCAAACCTGTAGCTTTCTCTACATTGTCGGGAGATGGGAAGTTTCTCAGTGATTGGTCAAGGGGGTGTAAAGATAAAAGTGGGGGGTCCCAAGTGCATTGTTCCATCAATGCATTTTCCATAGAATATTGGTTCACGCATAGCACGAAAACGGCTGAATGGATTTAAATGAATGATAAATTCTTTATAAGTTTAAATATTTTTTTTTTTTAAATATGCATGAAGCACTCCAGTACTTCCTTTTGAATGCTGCAGTAGTTGAAATATTTCTTTAAAAAATTAACATGTTACAATTTTTTAAAAACACTTTATTACACTGTCTTTATAAATATGGTGTACTACAGTGTATTTTCTGTTTTTAACATGTTTCCATTTTCACAAAAAAGTCAAGTTCAAGTTTATTGCTATAAAAAGATGCAGTCAATAAATACCATCACATGCTTAACTAAAGCAAAAAAGCAACCATTAAAAAACAGAGAAAGTTTGCATCAAACAGATTCCTGTGATTATCCATACTTAAACATTTAAAAGACCACATATGCAGAAGATCACTTGCATATATATCTTCTGACTTTTCTCCTAAAATTGTGCATCGATATTATAAAATTGCAATTTGATCATAAACTGACTGGAATCAATAAAAAACATCACACACATAATACATGGCAATTAAGGACGGAGCAAATTTGCGTCAAACAGGTTCCTGTGATTATCTATACTTAAACTACAAATTCAAGGTAAAAAAGATCACATATTCTAAAATTGGTTATGCTCATATGTTCCGCACCAGGCCTACTTTTTGTCCAATGCATGCGCATAAATCTGAAGAAATTGCAGTGAAGTCTTGTTTTTGCTGGAGTCAGCACATCCCTAACAGCTTGCCTGCTAATCCGTATTGAGAGTTGATAAACAGTGAAAAGAGCATTGAGTGCTGTTCTTTTAAAATTACCAGATAGATACATAGGAGATGCAACATTGTTTCTTCCGTTGTCCCGCATAGCCTGCAACTCAGGTCAACTTTGGATTTCTGCCAGGGTGGAGACTTAGATAAAGTGGAGTGAATGACAAAACTTTGTAGTACAAAATGTATTTGTAAACATTTTTGAATGCTTTTATCAAAGTATAGTTGTGAATGTATAATTTGCTAGGCATGCTCTCATTTTTATGTGAAATCTTTTTCCTCTAAATTGGACTTGGTTGTATTAGCTTGTTCAGGGCTTTCTTAAAACATTGTTATTGGCAGAGTCCAGAGGTGATTCACCCGTAAGTAACATATGGATGCCTCAAGATAATGTCTGTGAAGTAAAGCTGGGGTAGCCTCAGACATCTCATGCCATAGTAATCAGTCCACACAAAAGAATGATGGATGGGGTACCGCAACTTTTCAAACCCTCACCCCTAAGTCACAGGGCTGGGTTTAATCCATTGTTCTTTGGCTCACCATGCCACCCCTTTTGGACGCATCCATATGCAAATCAGTGTTGACCCTGCTGCCCCATAGGAACAGTCCAGCCCTAACTGCCATGCCAAGTCCTCTCTGGACCAGAAACAAGCATCCTGGGACCGGTTTTAGGTTATCACCCCATCAGCCAGGCTAACTTGAATCCAGTGGCACAGTGAGCAAGGGGCCCATGTCCCTGGCCACTAAGGGTGACTTTAGCAACACAAAAGGATGATGGATGGAGTGCTGAAACTTTTTAAACATTGCCAGACCACGTCCTCTCTGTTCAGGCTGGACCGTACCCATAGGGAGCAGGGTCAGGGCTGGTTTGCATATGGCTGGGTCCAAACTGGGGTGGGGTGGTTGTCAAAAAAACGATTAATTAAACGTAGATCTCTGTGACCAGGGGTGAATGTTTGGATTGTACAGCATTCCCTCCATCATCTGTTCTTTTTGCTTTTGTCATCCTAAGTGGTAAGGGTATCCCCATATGTGGGTCCCGTACTCACTACACCACTAGATTCAAGCTATCCTGGCTGATGAGCGGTGATACCTCGAAACTGGATCTCAGAATGCTTGTTTTCAGTGCAAGGAGGAACAGGTCTGGTGGTTTGGGCTGGAATGTTCCCACGCTGAGTAGGGTCAAGACAGATTTGCATATGGCTAGGTCCAAACTGGAGTTGCTTGGTGGGCAAACGAATGACGGATTAGACCGAGATCTCTATGACGGGGGTGAATGTTTGCATTGCTCAGCGTTCTGTCTATCATCTGTTTTTTGCCATAGTAAGTAGTTCAACATATCCTTTTGGCTGCATGCAGCCTATGGCACATTTTTAAAAGTGCACTCCTACTTTCTAAGTCCTGTTGACTAAACTAAACTCTAGTCGTATATGGGCCAGAATAGTATGTTCGGGCAATTCAAAAACCTTTCTATAAGTCTGAGCAATCAAATAAATCCAGCAGAGTTGTATGCCTGCCTCTCATTATTTCTCTTCTACGGGTAATGGAATCTATCAACTTGGCTCTCATAACCACCAGCAAGGGGTTGAGAATTGAGCCCCATAATGACTTTAATAATGAATTAAATGTTGTCCTTACTGCCAATGCTTTCAATTTAATTGATTTACCCTGAGGCATGTAGGAGCCCTGTTGTTTATGATAACCCCTAGATATTTGTCCTGTGGTACTGTTTCCAGTTTCTCACCATGTATGTGCCAAAATACCTTAATGTTAATTTTTTCCCAAATTGTTAAGGTCTTTTTTATAGTTAAGTACTAATTTGTTGATTGTTGCATAGATGTTGAGGGTATCCAAAAGCCTTTGAAGGTCTGGCCTCATTCTTCTTAATACTAGTAGATCATCTGCATATAGAAAATTTGATACCTGCTGAGCATCCAGTTTTGGGACATCCGCAGTAGCTGTGTTAAATTTGTTCGACAAATGAGAAATGTATATATTGAATAGGAGGAGAGTGAGCATACACCCTTGTTTGAGGCAGTGTAAAAATAGACTTTCCTAGAGAGCCTGTTCCCATCCATCATCAAGTTTAATCCACAGCCATGTATTTGTAAATAAATATTGGATGGCCCTTAATAGGGCCGTGGGAATGCCCAAATTACGTAAGGTTGTCATGGCAGGCTGTTGCATGCGGTCTAGAAACCGACAAAACAAACAAACACTGTTGTTTTAGCAAAAATGTTTTTTCTATGCAAATGGACAAGGCCAAAAGGTTTGTGGGAGTTACACATCCTGGCTGGAATCCTGTCCTGATTTAACAGCACTATATTTAAACTGGTGGCCCAATCACCTACTTCTTTAAGGAACAGACCACAAAAATATTTGGCCTCTACATTAAGGAGGGCTATGAGTCTGTGATTTTTTGGATTACTTATCACACCTCTTTTGAAAATCAGCTGTATCATCACGCCTCTCCATGATTCTGAAACCTCTGCTATAGCAAGGTTGTGCTATATAGTATGGTTCCTTGGTCCAATATTTTGGGTTGGCTTTAAAAATAGCCTGTGGCATGCCATTTGGACCAGGTGCCTCAGCTGCCCATGCATGCTTAATTACCTTTATTAGTTTTTCTATACACACCGTCTCTGGTACCTGTATTTTTGTCGGGTCAAGGGCCATCGCTCCCCTGTTGACACAGGGCTCCGCAATTACATTTTGGAGCTTCCCTTTTGATATTGAGAGATGATCCCGAAGATGTCTGACTCATGCAACTTTAGGTATATTTATATGAAACTCTTTTACTGGACCTTTCTCAATGCTCCAGTGATGATCTAGATACAACTTTTTGGCCAGCTATGTGTCCTTTTTATATTTATTCCTCATTCTATGGACCTTGCACTGCTGCACTGAATTAGAAGGGTTTTTCTTAAGTAGGCAAAATTCTCTGTTTACAGCATGCCACAGTCTAGCTAAGTGATTGCTCATCAAAGGAGATTCATGATCAACAAACCTGGATAACTTAATTTGGCTCAGATAATTAGAAGCAAATAAGGACCCTTTAGTTTATTAGGATCATTATCTTTGAGGGGAATGGTCACTGTGTGTACGGTGTTTGATGCTATAACAATCAATATGTTTAAACAGGGCAAGGCTTGCTAATTTGTAGTCGATGTAAGAGTTTGTCTTTCCTCGAGTGTGTCCAGATTGGAGGCTGGTCTTTCTTGAATCAGCCATTTAATACTCCTAGCCCAAGCGAGGTACAGGACTCCTCAAATTTACCTCCTATCCGATTCTTCAAGTTTTTACCCAGAGGGACGGTTGAGAGGATTTCCCACATTTCATCATGGGCCAGGATGTTTCATTCACTGAGTCCTGGTAGAAAAGCTTTACGTTAAAGCCTCCAGTAAGTACGAGGTGAACTCTCCAATTCCTATCTAGAAGCCTGGTTACCAGTTCTCCCAGTGCAGCAGTGCATTATCTCCTTGCCACACTGCTCAAATGTATGTAGATATTTAATATGATTAAGTTCTCCTTAAGTAATGGTGACCAACCTTCTAATTCTACTGCCTGAGTAATTGTCCATTGCTGATCACTGATGCAACTTTTATGTTGTTTCCCTTTTGTATAGCTTGCTGGCCTCCTCTTAACCTCCCTATTGTACTCACTTGATCTGCCAGGATATGGAAAATAAGAAACCCCTGCCTGGGTAGTGTTTTTGCAGACCAGGTTTCCTCCAAGGATATTTTTGGAAGTATGTCAATAAGTTATATCCTTGATTTTAGTCATAGGTCCACCAATGTTCACTGCACAGATGTTCATAATGGGTAAGGTATCATACATGAGACAGATTGCAATGGGTTCGGCTTCTCTCAATATCAATCTAGGCCATGCAATCATCTCCATCTGTAGTGTTGCTGGAAGCCAAATCTGTCTGTGTGACACAGTGGTCTTTTCCGTGTTGGACTTTCCTACATTGCTAAGGTCCATCTCTTTTCACCAGCAGCTGACCAATATTTAAAGTTTGTTCTGGATGGACCCTTCCCCATTAAGTTTCTTAAGATCAAGTATGGCATCATAGGCTTTTTTTATCCACTGAGGGCCACCATTTGGTCTTGACTTTGCGGTCTAGCCTTCTACCATAAATTTGCAGCTATTGCTTTGCATCCATTGTGTGATGAGAGTCACATGCTTCTAGGTCTTCACTTGGTATCAAAATTAGGTTCTTGTCTGTAATTTTGCCTTCCATGGCAATGTTAGCATTGCATAGTGCTAGAAATGGGGCCTCTAGTTGGCAGAGGTATCCACCGTTGTCCAAGTAAAGAGACCACAATCCTAGTCAGGGTAAGTCACACACAATCAAAATTATCCTGTGCCCACCCTCTGGTAGCTTGGCACTGGGCAGTCAGACTTAACATAGAAATCAATGTGTAAAGTACTTGTGAAATAAGAAAAATAGACAATATTTATCTGAATAAAATAGGGTCAAAATGACAAAGATACAATAATCAAAAGTTAAAACATCACTTTTAAAAGGTTTAAAAGAGTCTTAATCCTTAGAAATGAACAGTTGTCACTTCGTTCCACATAGTACCTGGTATGCGTAAAAAATGTCAAGCACGGAGACCGCAGAGGAGGAGATGCATGGAAAACCAGGGTGTTGCGTCAGATTTTCCGATGCGGCATAGATGCGTTGTTTCTTTCCACACTGCAAGGGGTTTGCATTGTTTTTTCTGCACACAGTTTTGGTTCCTCACTGTGATGCAGAAATCTTTTGATGCCCAGGGACGATGCAGGGAAAAGCCTTGATGCACTGGAAGTAGACACGTGCACTGTGTCGATCCGGTAGGCGATGCGCCAACTTTTCCATCGCAAGGCTGGCACTGTGTCGAATTTGCAGTCGGGAAGTCGTGGCTGCTTCATTCCGGCCAGCTGTGCGGGGATTTCTCAGTCACAATGCAGGCTTAGCATCAATTTCGACAGGCGTTGCATCGATTTTTGATGCACAAGGAGTTTCCTGAAGAGATGAAGTATTTTTGGCCCTGAGACTTCAGAAAACAGGAGGAAAGCTCAACCCAAGCCCTTGGAAAGCACTTTTGGGGAAGGCAGAGTCCTTCACAGCACAGTCAGAGGCCAGCAGGGCAACAGCAGGGCAGCAGTCCTTTTTAACAAAGCAGTCCATATGAGTCCTTTGGACAGCCAGGCAGTTTCTCTTGACAGGGTGCATGTGTGGGTCCAGAAGTGTCTGAGTTGGTGGGGTCAGAGACCCAGTTTATATACCCAAAATGCCTTTGAAGTGGGGGAGACTTCAAAGAGTGGTTTTGAAGGTCACAAGTTCTCCTTTCAGTACAGTCTTGTCTGCCAGGGTCCCAGGAGGGGGTTTGGCAGTCCATTGTGTGAGGGCAGGCCACTAGCCTTTGAAATGTAAGTGTCAGGCCCTCCACCCCTCCAGCCCAGGAAGACCCATTCCATATGCAGATGAGAGCAGGTGTGACTCCATTTTCTGTGTTTGTGGTTATCCTGGTGGAATGCACAAGGGAGCTGTCAATCAGCCCAGCCCAGATGGTGATTGGGGACAGGCTGTAAGGCACAGATGGTTTTTAAGTGGAGAGAAATGCCCGCTTTCTAAAAGTGGCATTTCTAAAATAGTAACATAAACCTCCCCAATATGCAGGATTTTCTATTACCATTCTGGCCATACTAAATATGACTTGGTTACCCTTTCTGATCAGAATCTACCACTCAAAAAGAGTCTATGATCGGAGCAGGCCTCATAGTAGTGGAAAACGAAGTTAGGATATTTTTAACTACCAGGACATATAAAACACACATGTACATGTCCTGCCTTTTACCTACATAGCACCCTGCCCTGTGGGTTGCAAAGGGCCTACCTTAGGGGTGACTTATATGTAGGAAAAGGGGAGTTCAAGGCTTGGCAAGAACCTTTAAATGCCAAGTCGAAGTGGCAGTGAAACTGCACATAGAGGCCTTGCAATTGCAGGCCTGGGTCAAGATGGTTAAGGGGCCACTTAAGTGGGTGGCACAATCAGTGCTGCAGGCCCACTAGTAGCATTTAATTTACATGCCCCGGGAACATGTAATGCAATTTACTAGGGACTTATAAGTAAATTAAATAAGCCAATAGGGTATGAACCAATGTTACCATGTTTAGTGGAGAGAGCATATGCACTTTAGCACTGGTTACAGTGGTAAAGCGTGCAGAGTCCTAAAGCCAGCAAAAACAGTGTCGGAAATGTGGAAGGAGGGAGGCAAAAAGTTGGGGGATGACCACCTTAAGGCTTTCAGGTCTAGCACAGGGTAAGCATTTGGATGTTATCTGTTGAATGTTATGCCATAAACCTGAATTTGTCTTTCAAGGCCAGGAGTGATTTGCCTATCCAGCATGAGGAAAAGCTGACTAAGTTGGTGCACTATGCTGGTCACTTCTGGGTTTTAGGAATGCAGATAGATGAGATCCTCAGATGCCAAGCTTTCCGAAGTTTGGAATGATTTCTGTAGCTTTACTAAATTGCCTCTGTTCAGAATGTTATGTCCTCCTTTGGAGTGATATTAGGGAGAAAACAGAAATGTTGGTGACATCATGACCTTATTCTACCAGTCCTTCCCTGGAGCAATGGTTTTCTTTCAGTAGTCTACGGAGTACTGCGGTAATCCCTACAAATAATTGTGCAACCCAAATTCAAAAATAAATGTGCAGTTCTCCCTAAACTTCTGTAAAAATACATCACAAATGATGAATACATTTCTCTACCTATTACCACTTTAATAAACAACTATATCTAAGACCCTGACCCAGAATTCAGCAAAATGCAGAATGTAGCCAAACTGCTCAAAACTACATGGCTGCCTTTTATGTGTGGTAAACACAGCCATTGGCCAATCACATACGGCCTTCCAATACTGAGGTATACCACAAACAACATGGCTTACCGCAGCAAAATATATAACTAAATATTTTTAAAATTAAAACTTAAACATTACTTACACATACACCCAAAAATTACCATTTACACTCAATGTATATTTCTGACACATGACATCTATATATCACTTTCATGTTATGTCTGTTTCAATGATCATACTCCAATCTATGCAACTCCACTCTATGCCACTCCAATCTACACCACTCCACTCTACATCACTTCACTATACATCTCTATAAATTATTCTAATCATCTGTACACACTGCACTCTACTCTACTACACACCATGTCACTCCACTCCACACCCCTCCACTCTGCACTATTTCACTCTATGCCACTAGGCTTTGTCACTTGATCATATGTCACTACACTTTATGGTAATCCTCTCTACCCCACTCCATTCTACAACACTGCAGTCTATGCCACTCCATTTTATGCCACTACTTCTATTCTAGTCCACTCTATGCTGTTCCACTGTAGGCAACTCCACTCTACGACACTCTACTTTATGGTATTCCACTGTTTGCTTCTCCACTCTATGCTATTTTACTGTACACAACTCCACTCTATGACACTACCGTCTATGGGATTCCACTCGATGCATCGTCATGTAAGCCACCTCACTGTACACCAATGCATATAAATGCTATTTCACTGTACCCCACTCCACTCTACAACATTGCACTCTATGCCACTCCACTGTGTATCATTCCCCTGTACAGCACTCCAGTCTACGCTATTCCACTGTATGCAACTACAGTGTACCTCACTCTACTCTTTTCCACTCAATTGTACATTGCTAAACTGTATGCCACTTTACGCTAGTTCACTCTGACACTCCACTCTACCCTGCTCCAGCGTGCGCTATTCTACTGTATGCCATTCCACTGTATGACACTCCACTCTAAGCCACTCCTCTCTATGAATTGCCACTGTATCTCACTACACTGCACCACACTGCACTCTATGCCAGTCTGCTCTACACCACTCTACTCTATGCCACCCCACTCTATGCCACTTTACTCTATGCTGTTGAACTGTAAGCCACCCCACTTTACCACACTTCACTCTATGCCACTGCACTGCACACCAGTCCACTGTGCATTGCTCTACTGTATGACACTCCAGTCCATGTCAGTCCACAATATGCTTCTACACTTTATACCAACCTACTCTACACTATTCCACTGTACAGAACTCCAATGTCTGCCACGCCACTCTGTTATTCCACTCTATAGTACTCCACTCCATGCATCTCCACTGCACACCACTCTATTATATGCTTCTGCACTGTATGCCACTCCACTGTATACCAATCCACTCTACGCTAATCCATCCTATGCCACTGCACTCTACCCAACTCCTCGCCACTCCAGTGTGCTCTGCTTAACAACACTATACTCCATTCACCAGCAGTGTACGCACTGCCACTGTACCATAATATACTCCGCTGTATATCACTATACTTTACAACAATGTACTCCTTTCAAAATCACATTACTCTTAGGCACTATACATGTATGGTGCCCCCTTACAGTTTTGGGAGTTTTTGGTTAGCTACTAAATATTTCCAAACAAGAAATCATTAGAATTCACAAACATTAGGATTAAGGCCTGACAAAGTTTGTTTCAGACAAAAACATGTGTCAGGTGTTCATTATATGTACTTGCTGAAAACTGGAAACCCAGAGAATAAAACCTGAAAGAAAACAAGTGAATGTCTGAGCTGTTTATTCCTGCAAACATCTGTTATTCTTAGCTACTTCTGACTGAGAGTGCTCTGGTGTCATCACACAGCCTGATTAGTGGGTTGAACTAGTGAGGGAGATCTCACTTGCGTTTGGCAGGAGTTTGCTGAGCCAACCAGCCATTTCTGACTCCCTAGGGGAAACTCTCAGAAGTGCTCTGACATCCAGGGCCCTGAGTGACCCGATATGCTGATGGTGATGGAGATTCAACAGTCTGCATGAGAGTATAATGAACCTAGGGCACAGCACTGTTATTGACAGAACTGTCTCATATGTCAATACTGTGGTGCCAGAGAGGGAGTGGATTCCATGTCTTTCTCCCATCACATTCAACATAGCACTTTTATAAACCATTAGTTTTGTGGCGTGCTCAACCAAATCTTAGGAGTTCACTTGACTCTTGATAGCCTGCCACTTGATGTATACTTTTCAAAAATATCTAGATTTTATAGGTTTCCCTAAATGGTTCTTGATCCCAGGACTAATTAGCACAGTCACCTTAGATATCATTATCACCACAATACGTTTTGGGACCTTCCCTGTTGTGGGCACTTGGCCTACCAACAAAAGTGAGACAAAAGTTTTATCGGAGGACCTGGGGGAATGCTGGATGGAAGGAAGTTTGTGCCTCCCCTCAGATTCCAGAACTTTCCATCACCGAAATATGCAGAAAAAGTGTTATTTTAGACAATGTTTGCGTTTTGCAAAGGATTCTGGCTAATAGAACCCGGTGAAAGCCCCACAAGTCACCCCATTCTAGATTTCCCTAGGTGTCTAGTTTTAAACTATGTGTAGGGTTGCTAGGTTTCCTTATCTGTTGTCTGAGCTAGAGCCCAAAATCCACAGCTAGGCTTTTTGCAAAAAACGCTTCTATTTTCATTGGAAAAATTTGATGTGTCCACGTAGTGTTTTGGGACGTTTCCTGTCGCGGGCACTAGGCCTACCCACACAAGTGAGGTACCATTTTCATCGGGAGACTTGGGGAAATGCTGGGTCGAAGGAAGTTTGTGGCTCCCCTTGGATTCCATAACCTTCCATCAATAGAATGTGAAGAAAATGTGTTTTTAGGCACATTTTGCGGTTTGCAAAGGATTTTAGGTGACAGACTCTAACAAGAGCCACACAAGTCTCCCCATTCTATATTCCCCTAGGTGTCTCGTTTTAAAACCTTTATAGGTTTGCTAGATTTCCGTAGGTGGCGGCTGAGCTAGAGCACAAAATCCACATCTAGACACTTTGCAAAAAATGCGTCCATTTTCTTTGGAAAAATGTGATGATCCCACTTAGTGTTTTGGGGCATTTCCTGTCATGGGCACTAGGCCTACACACGTAAGTGAGGTAACATTTTCATCGGGTGACTTGTAGGAATGCTGGGTAGAGGAAAGTTTGTGGCTCCCCTCAGATTCCAGAACTTTCCATCACTGAAATGTGTGGAAAAAGTGTTTTTTAGCCACATTTCCAGGTTTGCAAAGGATTCTTGGTGACAAAACCTGGTGAGAGCCCCACAAGTCACCCCATTCTGGATTTCTCTAGGTGTCCAGTTTTAAAAAATATATAGGTTTGCAAGGTTTGTCTAGGTGCCGGCTGAGCTAGAGGCCAAAATCCACAGCGAGGCACTTTGCCAAAATTCAGTCAGTTTTCAGTGGAAAATGTAATTGGCCATATTGTGTTTTGGGGTTTTTCCTGTCCCGGGCATTAGGCCTACCCATACAAGTGAGGTACCATTTGTATTGCAAGACTTGGAGGAACACAGAATAGAAGAACAAGTGTAATTGTCAATTGTTTTTCTACATTTGTGCCTTCCACAAGTAAGACAGTGTGTAAGGAATAGGTCAATTTGAGCAATGCCCTGTAATTCACATGCTTGTATGGGTGCCTCCAAATTCAGAAATGTGCAAGTAATCCCTGCTTCCAAACTTCATATCTTGTACCCATTTTGGAAATACATAGGTTTCCTTGATACCTATTTTTCACTCTTTACATTTTATCAAATCAATTGCTGTTTACCCGGTATACAATGAAAACCCATTGCATGGAGAAGCTCATCCATTGGCTCTGTGTACCTTAGGTTCTTGATGAAAATACAAGCCCTGTATATCCCGCAACCAAAAGGATCCAGCAGAAGTAATAGTATATTGTTTTAAAAAATCTGCCATAGGTGGAAAATAGTTACAGAAGAAAATGTGGATAGAAATGGCTGTTTTTTAAACTCAATTTCAATATTTTTATATTTCAATTGTTGCTTTCCATAGGAAAACCTTGAAGGATCTATACAAATAACCTCTTGCCGAATTCAGAATTTTGCCTACTTTTCAGAAATGTTTAGCTGTCTGAGATCCACCATTGGTTTCACACCAATGTCTGTCCCCACACAAAAAATTGTTAAAATGAAATATGTCCCAGTAAAATGTGTTTTTCTGATTCAAGTCTGCCTGTTCCTGAAAGCTGAGAAGATGGTGATTTTAACACTGGAAAACCTTTGAATATCCCATTTGCAGGAGAACAAACAGATGCTTTCTTCTTCAACACTTTTTTTCTAATTTTTTGCCAAAACCCAAATTTTAGATGTATTTTGGCTAATTTCTCTGTCTCCTCCAGGGGAACCCCCAAACTCTGGGTACCTTTGGTATCCCTAAGATGTTGGAAATAAAGAACGCAAATTAGGCATGGATAGCTTATGTGGAAAAAAAGATATGGGGGCCTAAGCACAAACGCCTCAAATAGCCAAAAAAGGGCTCAACAGTTGGTCGTGAGGGGAGGTGGAAGGCCCAGCAGCTGATGGGTTAACACATCTGCTTGCATGCATGGAGAGGTGATAATATGAACGTTTCGCACTGAAAAAGAACGGAAGGTGTCTTGTTGACAAGTATGCCAAAAGTGATATGTGAGTAACAGATGCTGATACATGTCTGCAATTAGACAACGATGGACAAAACAGACAGTAGGTAGACCGGCCTCACGTTTGACTCTCGTAGAGGGATGGAAGAACAGATAGGAAGAGGTGCCCATAATATGGAGAATTCATAGTCTATGGAGAGGAAATATGCTCAGCTACAGAAGTTAAAGGAATATTACTTGAAATGAAATCCAGCCTCACATCGATTGACTCTAAAATTGACTGGATGATTTAAAAGACAGATCGGACAACATTTCCTACATTGAAGATAATGCAAATTAGCATACCAAGATAATCAAACACATGACAACTGAGATGTAAAGAATGAAGAATGAAGATCTTGAAGTGCGCTCCTGAAAAAGTAATCTTAGAATACCTGGAACGTTGGAATCCAACACTACGGGTCATGCAGAAGATTGCATAGAAAAAATGTTGACAGAAATCTCTGGCCCTTACAACCTTTTGCAGATGTTCATGGTGGGGAGAAGTAACAGTTCCCTGGCCCCAGCCCTATCCAAGGCACTATGCCGCACCTCATCTTTGTCAAGCTCCTAAATTTCAGTGAGGACAACAAACTTCAGAGAATAGCAAGAGTTAGAAAAGAAAACAAGTATGTCAGTCGCTCTCTATCCAGAATTTACCCAAAGCATGCATGTTAGACTTTTCATCCTTGGCGTGGTCTCCCTTAACTTTTTGCCTCTGTTCCCCAGGTTGTTGATGTGTGCTGGACTCTGATTTTACTGTCTTTCTTACTCTGGACACTTTACCACTGTTAACCAATGCTAACGTGCAAGTTCTCCTTTACAAAATGTGTATGTAATTGGCTTATTCATGATTGACATATTTGATTTATTAGTAAGTCCCTAGTACAGTGCACTAACGGTGCCCAGGGCCTGCAAATCAAATGCTACTAGTGTGCCTGCAGCACTGGTTGTGCCACCCACATAAGTAGCTCTGTAATCATGTCTCAAACCTGCAACTGCAGTGTCTGTGTGTGCAGGTTTAACTGTAAATTCGACTTAGCAAGTATACCCACTTGCCAGACCTAAACCTTCCCCTTTCTTACATGTAAGGTACCCCTAAGGTAGGCCGTAGGTAGCCCCAAGGGCTGGGTGCAGTGTATGGTTAAGGTAGGACATATAGTAATGTGTTTTATATGTCCTGACAGTGAAATATTTCTAAATTTGTTTTTCACTGTTGCAAGGCCTGTCCCTCTCATAGGTTAACATGGGGGCTACCTTTAAATCTGATTAAAGTGTAGATTCCCTTTGGGAGAGGGTGGACATGTGAAGTTTGGGGTCTCTGAGCTCACAATTTAAAAATACATCTTTTAGTATAGTTGATTTTAAGATTGTGTGTTTTAAATGCCACTTTTAGAAAGTGAGCATGTTCTTGCTTTTACCATTTCTGTGACTCTACCTGTTTGTGGATTCCCTGTCTGGGTCAGTTTGACAGTTGGACTGGTTGCACCTCACACTAGACAGTGACACAAAGGGAGCTGGGGTGTAGCCTGCATATCCTGATGAGCCATCTGTGCTAGGAGGGAGGGAAGGAGTGGCCACTCACACCTGAAAGGGCTGTGCCTGCCCTCACACAATGCAGTCTCCAACTCCCTGGTGAGTGTCTGGGGCCTGGCCTGAGCAAGGCACGATTTCACATTCAAGAGAGACTTTACTTTGAAGTAGGCCTACTTCAAAGGAGAAACTGGGTATAAGAAGGGCACCCAAAACCACAGACTTTAGAACACTTCTGGAAACAAGGGAAACTCTGCCTGGAGAAGAGCTGAGGAAGAAGAGCTGCCCTGCATATGACTGTGCTTTGTGGAGCTATCCTGCAGTTGCTGCTTCTGCCAGAGTAAGAGGGCAAAGAATGGACTTTGTGTGTCTTCCATCTTGAGAAGAACTCTCCAAGGGCTCCTGTTGTTTGAAGTCTCGGGACATCAAAGACTTCTCTCTTCCAGCACCTGGAGTCTCTGGAGAGACTCCTACTCTGCCCTGTGGTGCCCATCTAGTTCCTGGGAGCCTGAAAGGAGAAGCTGGCAGTCTGAGAGGAGGAAATCCATGCACAGAGAGCTGTGTGGGAAAAAGATCGTCGCAACTCCGATCTGCGGCTGAAGAAACGACACGCATTCAGCTCTGTGGCTGAAAATCGACACTTGCCGGAAACCCAACTGAAGAATCAACGCACGGAGCAGGAGAAACGACGCACAGCATCACTGTTGGAGGCTGGGAGATAGCAACCCGCACTGCATGGTTTTCGGATCATCGTGCGGCTGGATTTCCGATGCAAACACCGCTGGTCATGTAAAAACAATGCAAGGCCTGCCAGGACCTGAGAGTGCTGACCAGATTGAAGCATTACTCTCCTGCGGAGAGAAGAAATGGTGCCCCCCAACCCGACAAAAGGAGAAACAATGCAAGGTCTCGCTTGTGAGTGAAATCAATGCATTGCAAGCCCTTTTTGATCCACACACTCGTCCGTGCGGGGTTATTTTTGACGCACCCGAGGTGCATTTTCACGCTAACAGTGTTAGTGTGTATTTTAAACTTCATAAATACTCTTTTTGCTTTTTAATTGATAACCTGACTTGTGTATTATGGATTTTTGCTGTTTTGGTCTTGTTTTGTTTAGATAAATATTTCCTATTTTTCTAAACCTGTGTTGTGTCATTATGTAGTGTTTTCATTAAGTTTCTCTGTGTGTTGTTACACATACTTTACACCTAACACTCTGAAGTTAAGCCTTTTTTTTTTTTTAAATATGTTTTTATTGTTTTACCAGCCAATTGGCAACATTTAAATGAAATACAAGAGGTTACATTATGTTTCATCATGCATTGTTCATGTCAATTATTTTGCTTGCACATTCTGCAAGTCCTGTGTAAGTCCACAGTTACCCAGCTTGGGCCTTACGAGTTGTATCTTTACATACGAGGTGTATTCGGCATGTGCAAAGTTATTAAAGAAACAAGAAACATAGTAAGAGAGAGTAAGATAGGAGTTTAGGCGGTTCCGGCGGTTACGGGCAGAGGGGGGGGAGGGAGACCAGCGGGGGAGGGCCCAGGAAAAGAAGAACCAGGTGCTGGGGGAAAGAAAGGCACACTCCACGAGTCGTGCAGCGTGTCTGCATGCTCATCCCGGTGACGTCGTTGCACCAGCACACAACCGTGCTGCCCCAGAGCCACAGGGGTCCAGCCCGCTGCTAGCTGTGGGCAGCTGTGCATGGGCAGCGGGTCACAATAGGAGGAAACAGCAGGGTTCAGCGTCCATCAGCCCTATCACACGTCAGCGCATCACTGAACTCCAGTGATGCGCTTAGGGGTTCATGCGAAGGGTGTTGCGGTTTTATATTGGTTCATTTCCTCCCCCATGCGCATCAATCAACCTCTACAATAATGTTTTGCTGTGGCCGCTGAGGTGACGCACTTATCTCTTTCGCGTCTATTTAGGGAGGGCGTTCATCATCTTTGTTTTCTGCAGCTATCACAAATAAATTCCATACCTCTAGGCCTTTAACTAGTATACCTTTATCCAGTAAATTCTGTAGTGTCTGTGTTTCTGCTTTGGCCCACCGTATTACCTCCTCTCGCCACTGGGCAACACTGGGAGCGCCCGGGGATTTCCACTTCATGGCAATAAGGCGTCTATACAGCACCAATGCCAGGGCAATGCATTTATATGTACGTTTGCGTTTTTTGGGGTGGGGTGTTATACCCAGTAGGCACACTTCAGGAGCGGGAGATAATGTGGTGTTTGTCCATTCAGCTAACAACGTTATTATATCTATCCATGTGTTCCGGATCGGGAGGCATTCCCATGTCATGTGATAGAAAGTGGCCTCTTCTGTATCGCATCTGGGGCATGTTTGCGGTGATCGGGGAAACATGCGCATTATGCGGTGTGGTGATAAATAAGTCTGATGCACATAGTTAAACTGTGTGTATCGGAAGCGGGGGTTACGTGAGACCTCGCGGGTCATTTTCATCGCTTGTTCCCATGAATTGAGTGTTAGTGGTTCCGGTAACACACGATCCCATTTATTTTTTGCATGTTCCTGTTTGTGTTCAGACTGGGTAGCGAGGATGTTGTATATATTCGATATACTTGATGGAGCGTTAATGCTCCCCAGCAGCTCGTGAAGCAAAGGGGAGACATCTGGTTCCGAATTGCCGCTTCTCCAGCACTCTCGCATTACCTGCCAGACTGCCCCGTAGGCTATGAATCCTCCCCGACCCAGCGCATGCTTATTGGCTAATGCCTCGTAAGTTTGAAGTTGCCCATCTTGGTAAATGTCCCCTAGTGTATGTATGCCCCTGCTACCCCATGTGTTCAGGCCCACTTTGGCTGCTATTTTTGCTAATGTCGGTTGAGTCAACAGTGGGATCCTCGGTGAGTACTGCGGATCTTTTGCGTGTTGCAGAGCGTACGGGCCCCAAGCCCAGTGTGCGGTGTACAGCAGCACGTTACTTGTGTGTACCGGATCGGACCGATTCATGAGGTATTGCATTACTTCTGTACCGCCGAGATCTAACAACACCCTCTGAGTTTCGGCCCCGGCGGGGTTTCCAGCCCAAGTGGATATCCATTGTATCTGAGCAGCTCCGTAGTACGCTTCAAATTTGGGGGCGCCCAACCCCCCCAGTTTGTGCGGTTGGAGCACTTTTGTTAATGTGACGCGTCTGCGGCCATTGCCCCATATTAGGTCCGTTAGTAAGCTATTCAATAGTTTGAAAAAGGAGCCCGGGAGTACCAAGGGTAATGCCATAAAATAATAGAGGAGTCGTGGCAGCACTATCATCTTTGCAATGGCTACTCTGCCCATAGGGGACAATGGGAGTGAGCACCAGAAGGATAAGGAGCCCCTCGTTGATCTGATCACTTGGCCAAGGTTACCATCTCTAAGATCTTGACTATCATGGTATATATTTACACCTAGATATTTAAATGTTGTATAGCACCATTTCAAGCCACCCGGACCCGATAGTGTTCTGAGTGCCTCGGGGACCGGGCGCATAGGGAATAAGCAGGATTTTGCCCAGTTCACTGTTAACCCGGCCACCGAGCTAAAGTTTTCTAAAAGTTCCAGCAGGCCCGGAAGGGCTCCCGAATGATCTCGTAGAAAGATCAGCACATCATCTGCATATAAGGAGACTATCTGGTGCGTCTGGCCATCCAAGACACCCCATGTGGGGGCCATTATGCGAAGACGGGCGGCCAGAGGTTCAATAGCCAATGCAAATAACAGTGGGGATAGCGGACATCCCTGTCTGGTGCCTCTACCAATGTTGAATTTTTCGGAGATCGTGTCCCCCGTCTTAACCCTAGCTGTTGGGTCAGTGTATAATGTTCTCACCCAGCCAATGTATGTTTGCCCGAAGCCCATCCGTTTGAGTGTCTCTGTTAGGAAAGGCCATCCCAGCATATCGAACGCTTTTTCTATGTCCAATGAAACTGCCATCTGCTACTCACCGTCTACCGGGGAATTTCTCATTAGGCGTAGTAAGTTCCTGATGTTGCTGAATGTGCTGCGACCGGGTATGAAGCCTGCCTGATCTTGATGTACCAGTTCTGATACGTATGGGAGCAGGCAGCTGGCTAGTATTTTGCCGAGTAGTTTGCAATCTGTATTTAGTAATGATAATGGCCTATATGAGTGAACATCCAATGGGTCACGGCCTGCCTTCGGTAATACTGCTATCAATGCCTCACGGCATGTATCAGGGAGCTGGCCCAGTTCCACAGCTTCCTTTAGCATTACCAGATATGGGGCTAAAATCTGAGATTGAAACGTGCTGTAGTATTCTATAGGTATACCATCGCTGCCGGGCGCTTTGCCGTGTGTTAACTGCTGCAATGCTCGTAGGATTTCAGCTATCTCTATCGAATTATCTAGCTCTGTAGTTTGAGCAGCGGTCAGGTGGCTCAGGGTAATGCCGCTGAAGAAGTTGTTTAATTGGGTATTGGTGGGCGGAGGCCGTGCCTGGTACAGCGAGCTATAATACTCTCTAAAAGCATTATTTATCTCTGCCTGTGTATTAACTATCCGACCTGTTTCCAGGCGGATAGCGCATATGGGGGTGTTCCGGCGTTCGTTATTTATAAGCCATGCTAATAATATACCGGATCTGTCGCCTTCTGCATGCGTGCGGGCCATGTAATGTAATGTCGATAGTCGAAGTGTCTGAGGCGGCTGTCTGTCTCGGTCCATTTAGAGCGCATGTTAGTGAGTGTCGCTGATGTTATTGAGCCTTTAGCGAATTCGCATTCAGCTGACTGAATTTCTTGTTCTAATACGCGCATCAATGTTTGCCGTACTCCTACTGTGGTTGATATGCATACCCCTCTTATGACTGTCTTATGTGCATCCCATTCAATGGCCCTTGAACTGGACGTCCCATCATTCAACGTGAAATATGCTGAGATGTGTGTAGCAATATCCTTCCTAAAAGGGGGGTCTTGTAATAGTTGCGTTTGCAGTCGCCAGGTAGGAATACATGAGCGAGGTCTGCCCCATCTTATTTGTACTGATTGGGCAGTGGTCTGAGATTACCCTAGCGGAATACTCCGCTCTCATTATTTTATGTGTTAGGTTCTGTGAGGTGAGGATGAGGTCTATTCGGGTATGTAATAGGTGTACTGGGGAATAGTAGGAATACGCTCTTTCATGTGGATGCACGTGCCTCCATATGTCGATCAGTCGCCGTTCTCCATCCACGCGCCCAGCATTAGGGAATTTTTCATTGTTGGGGCGGCCACAAGCGGAGGGTGTGATCTATCTTTATCTATTTGTGGAACACAGTTCATGTCTCCTCCCCACACGCATGATGAAGTTAGGTCGTTGGTTAATTGCGAAACCTTAGTTTGTAAAAATTCGCCTTGTTTGATGTTCGGGACATATAGGCCATTTATCACGAGTTCCTCCCCGTCCAACAGCCCCTTTAGTTGTATAAACCTGCCCTCCTTGTCTTTTGTGCTGTGTTGTACTGTGTAAGGGACACCCGGCGCTATCCAGATCAGCACCCCTCTGGCGAAGGAAGAGTCGCCAGCGCTGTATATTGAGTCCGTCCAGCACTTTTCTAACCGAGCGGCCTCTGCAGGCGTAATGTGTGTTTCCTGTAATATTGCTATATGTATGTGGTGGCGTTTTAAGTACGCATGTATTCTGAGACGTTTGCTAGCACCGACCATGCCATTCACATTCCAAGTTATGAAATTATATCTGGGTTCCTTATTCATTATGTTGTGTAGAGGCATAGAGAGCTATCTGATCTGTACCCTCCCCATCCACCCCCCCTGCACCCCTCCGGCCGCGCCCCCACCAACCCACCCCGAGCCCCCACCCACCCGCCCGCCCCCCGCGCTCCAAGGAGTGAGGAGTAAGCCCATAGTGGGCTAAGGATAGAAAAGAAAAAGACAGATATCACAACCAAAAGGATATTGCGGACTGTGTACGTCCGTTAAACAAAGTGGCACAACCGGTGCCTAAAGTGGCTTCCAGGGAAGTCAGTTCCATTCGGATACCGTTCAGGTGTAGGGGGTCGAATGGGTTACTCGATGTCGGGTCCTTGGGTGGCCCACCTACAGGATACTTCACGCCTCTGCAGTCCCATGCGCCTTTGTGCAGCTTTCGAAGATTCAGTCATTGCTTCTCATATTAATGGCTGTTATTCACTGAGGATCTCGGGAGAGAGTCCCGGTGCTGGTGGCATGCAACACCTTGGTCGCTGCCGCCGCCAGGAAGGGGCCACGGATGCCAGTTCTTCACTTTTAAAGCTCGTCCGCCGATCGCGGCGTGAGGTCCGGGCCCACCAGCAACGGGGAGGGGGATGGGCTTGTGTCTCCCCCGTGTGAGGCGGTGTCATTGGTGTCCGTTTCGCTCCTGGTATCCAGCATCGCACGAGCAAATGAGTTAGTGTCTTTCAATATTTGCGCACGGTCCAACGCCATTTGCGCTTTTGTGGGGCGGGAGGATGTTTTAATATTTTTTTCTTCTTTCTGGAGCTAGCGGTAGACCATTCTTCGGATAATGTGTCTTCCTTGGCCGGATCGACCAATCCTTTAGCATGGATCCATGTCCATGCATCTTCAGGGGTGGGGAACATTAGGATTTTCTCGTCCATGACGATGCGTAGTCGTGCTGGGAACATAAGGGAATAAGTGATGCCTTTTTCTCGCAGCAACTGCTTGATCTTGCTATACGCAACTCTCCTGCTTTGTACCTCCATTGTGTAGTCAGGGTAGGCAGTTACTCTGCTGTTCTCCAGCATGATCTGGTCAGACGTTCTAAAGTGCTGAAGGACCAAGTCTCTGTCCCAATAATTTAGGAAGCGAGCTATTAGTGGTCGGGGCGGTGCTCCCGGACGAGGTGGTCTGCTCAGTATTCTGTGTGCTATTTTGATCACTGGTATTGTAGTAGGGTACTGCTCTTTAAGTGTGTTCTTCAGCCAGGTCTCTAAGAACACCTCTGCCTTAGGATGTTCGATTCTCTCAGGGATTCCAAGGAATCTGATGTTATTACGTCTGGACCGTCCTTCAGCTTCCTCAGCCCTACGTTGTAGTTGAGTTATGTCCAGTTCCATTTTTTGCATTTTAATTCTCATATCTACTACTTCTGGCTGGATAGTTTTCAGTGTCGTTTCAGTGTCGTGGACACTTCTAGTTAATTTGCGGTGGTCAGCGCCCAGCAATGAGACTTCCAGTACTGCGGCATCAATTTTCCCTTCCAGCGAGGATTTAGTGTCCATTATTGCTTGCATAATTTTATCAAATTGGAGGGAATGCGTGCGTAATGTTTCATTCAGCTGTAGCAGTGTGGACGATTGCATGACCGCATGGCCAGTCGGTTGGGGAAGGTCTCCTTCTCCTATAGACCCCATTTTGGGGTGTTTTGGTTTGACCATGATTTTCTAGCTGTCCTGCCCTGTTCGTTCAGCCAGGGTTACCAGCCGACTATTTGCTGGGAGCGTCCGCCCCGTCTTCGGTCTTCCCCCAGCACGTCCTCTAGTTCTCCTGGCTTGAAGTTCAGGATGGAGTTGCATGTCCCGTTCTGGTGTTGATGTCTATTTTAGTTCCTCCATTTTCTTACTCCGTCCCTGTAGGTTTGGGCCCAGTCTGGTACTTAGCTGCTCCACGCCGCGTAGCAGCTACCGCCCCAGATAGCAAGCAGGACCCAATTGGGCCAGGTACTATGCGTGGTGCCCCTCGCCAAAAGGGGACAGCCTGTGATTCAGTACTCCCGGCGATTCCCCAGTTGCAAGCAATGAGAGTTCCATTAGTGACACCGAAGGGCTGGTGAAGATCGCTGCGGGCTTGCGCCGTCCGATAGAAGCACTGGTTCCATTGGGGAGTTGGGACTTCGCCCCCACCTCCACGCTAGCGGAGCCTCGATGATGAACTCAATGCCAGGGCGACGATGTGACCAGGATGTGAGGGGTACTCTGTGCAGACAAGGCAGTGGGCGCACCAGCACAGTATTTCAGTATGCCATGAATGCCGTAGGTAGTCGGGGAGGAAGCAGATCAGCAATGAACAAGTTGACAAGGGCCTGGGGCAACGCTGAATCCCTGCCCAGCCAGTAGAGCCAGGGATGGTGTCTCCCACACCCTAACTCCTCTGCTGTCCGCTTCGCGTGGGCAGGCCCAAAGGGGGGGGACAGCGACCTGCCTCCACACCGCGACTCGGTCCGAGTCACCGAAGGGTGTGCAGCCCCCTGCCGCTCCAACCACGTGTGGGCGCTTGGGCCCCAGCAGGTGGTCCCCAAAGTGGCTGCCCCGGTCGGCATGGGCACGTTGGCGGCCTTGTTACAACAGCTCGCAGGCCGCTTGTTGAGTCTTGGGGGCCTCAGCACATTCGGGCCGTGTCCGGATCAGGCACGACATTCCAGTGCCACGTGGGCCTCAGCGGTCATCACAGGAGCCGTCCGGTCCAAGCAGGGAGAGACGGTGCCCAGCCGGGAAGGGAGCACCGCGGGCCGGAGGGCCCCAGCACGGCCGCAGTCCGTCACGGCGCGCGGCGCTGGGCACCCTGCCAGGTCCAGCGCCACAGCGATATCTCTGCCTCAGGGGGTGGGCCGCGTTCAAGCGCTCCGCAACAGCGTGATCTCCGGGGCGCGGGTCCCCCCGACCGCCGGCGCATCCCAGCTCCCCGCTGGTCTCTCTAATTCAGCGCCGAGCGCTAGAGGGCCGGGGGCGGAGCCGGCCCGCGGCCCCGGGCAGCACACTCACCAGCCGCGGCTGCGGGCGTCGGCTCAACAGGCAGCAAGCTCCTCCTCGGCGTGTGAGGCGACCCCAGTGTCCCGAGGAGGGTCACTGCCCTGGGTAGTGGTCCTGGGCAGCTGGGCAGACGGCACCTACCATAAAGAAGGAGATAGGCGCCGTATGCAGGATATTTTAGTGGGCCAGGCGCGGAGCTGCAGTTTACCCTGCTGCTCCAGTCGCCATGTTGGCCACGCCCCCACTCTGAAGTTAAGCCTACTGCTCTGCCAAGCTACCAAGGGGGTAAGCAGGGGTTAGCTGAGGGTGATTCTCTTTTACTCTGACTAGAGTGAGGGTCCTTGCTTGAACTGGGGGTAACCTGACTGTCAACCAAAGACCAAATTCGCAATGCTAGGAGGACATTCATCTCATTCACTAAAAAAAGCTCCAATAATACACCACTTAATATGCCATGCTCTAGCTAGCAAAACTCAGTTTCACCCCACAAGAAAAAGCACATGAATTCGCTGTCTCTGAAGACACCAACACACATTTAAACAAACACCCAGTACTATTGGAGAAAGAAAACTGCTCTGAATGACTGGACAGCATGGAATAACAACGATCTTAGCCACAAGTTCCTTTTTAATGATGGAGAAATACCTGCATGCAATGCAAGATTAGAAGTTCCACAGAGATGCCCTTTACTATGTGCTTGGAGTGGAGTTCTAAAGATACAGGTTCTAAAGATACAGGTGTTGTTCTTAGGTTTTGTTACTTTTCTGTAAAAGCTAAAACACTCCAGGGGCCAGATGTCTGAAAGCCTTTTCCCGGTGGTGGAAAATGCTTTTCCCCATGTAACAGTCCTATTCTGCGAGTCAGCAACCTGTTACTGACTCGCAGAATAGGTTTGCGAGTCATTTTTAGAAAGCAGTGTGTCAAGGGCGTCCCTTCTTCATACTGATTTGCAGGGGGATGTAAGATTGTTTTACAACCATTAATGCGGTTGAAAAACAATTGCAGTTACAGCCAACTTCAAGTTGGTGGTAACCCATTTGCAAACGGGAAGGGGGCCCATGGGAACCATTCCCCTTGGTGAATGGAAGTGAAAATATTTTTCCAGATCAGGCAGTGGTCTTGTGGACCACTGCCTACTCTGAAACAATGAAAGGAAAACTTTTCATATTTTTCTTTGAAATGCATCCCATTTTCCTTAAATGAAAATGGGCTGCATTTCCCAAAAATAAAAACTGCCTTAACAAGCAGTCACAGACATGGTGGTCTGCTGTCCCCAGCAGGCCACCATCCCTGTGAGTGTGGCCATTCCCGATGGGGTCCGAAATTGTGACCTATCTCATGAATATTGATGAGGTAGGTCTTTGCGAACCCATTGGGAATTGCTAAATGTGTTTGAGACACATTTGTACATTTCATGTTGGCATCTCTAATTGTGACTTACAACAATTAGAGACTTGCTAAATGAAATGGTCATACATCTGGCCCTAGGACTACTAGAATCATGCATAGCAAGGTTAAATATATAAATTGAGCCCCTCTGGCCCCACCCAGAGATATGCTAGATAATAAGTTTGTGAACTTGAAATGGAATATCTTACCTATTGTTACCTTTTGAGTTATGGTGAAGTTACAGGGAGGATCATTGGAGTTTGGACACGGTATAGGAGTGGGAAGGAGGACCTGAGTCTTAATGGTCATGACCGGTCCAAAGCTAATGAAACTGTGAAAGCACATGGCAGTCCAAATATGGGCCACAAAGCAGATGATGAAAACATCCATGTGGTATGATGGAGAATGAATAACGTGCTGCTGATCCACCTTATGTATTACATTTGATAGTATGCAATGTTAAGGGACTCACTAACCCCTATACAACTAGAAAAACAATGGCTTATGTTTATTAGCTTAAAATTGATACTACGTTCTTGTAGTAATCTCATTTTGCTTCAAATTGCCCATGTAATCTAACTCAGACCTGGAGTACTCATTGATTTATTTGCATACCATTCAGCATACTCCTGAGGCATGACCCTACTGATTGAGAAAACTGTGCAGGTTTGATACCTGAAGTTTCAAACAGTCCAGTGTGATGCATACCACACTCAGTGAGTCCTATGGTTCCTATTACATCTGCCCAGAATTTATTACCCAAAAAATTTGTGCTGCTCCTTCCTGAATCCAAAAATGATTATGGCCCTCATTACAACGCTGGCGGTCGGTGTTAGGGCGTCGGTAAAAAAAATTGGATCATGACTATGGCAGAAACTGCCAAAACTTACAGCCACTTTAACAGTCCGACCGCCATGGCGGTAGCAACAAACACCGCAGCGGTAACCGCCAACAGACGGGCGGAAGTCAATGTACCGCCCACCCCATCACAACCTGCCCTTCCGTCAGCTTTTCCTGGGCGGTACCAATACCATCAAAAGCACGCCGGAAACAGTACTTGGAAGGGAAACCACTTACCTCTCCACACTCAACGAAGAACCAGGATGCCATGGATCCTGAGCTGCAGGTCCTCATCATGCTGGTCTACCTCCTCATCTACCAAAAGTACCAACGGCGGCGGCGACAACCATGGTGAGTACTGCACCTAGTACACAGGGGAGGGGGGGGACAGGAAAAAGAGAGTGACACACACATGCAACACGCCACACCCCAACCCCCACCCTCACCCATAAACACAAACACATGCATCAACATTACATTTACACCCCGTAAACCCCTCGAAGAAGGCAAGGACAAAAGGAATTGCGTCAAATCAGTGATACTTTAGAAATAGTCAGATACACGTAAGAATTAAAAAAAAATAAAAACAATATTTACAAAAATATACAATATGTACAAAATGCCCGTAGGCCACTGGCCAAAACTCATAGGACATGCCCACACTTGACTCCTGCCTCAATACGGAGAGAACACTGCAGGGGCATCAGGTCGAAAACACACAGGCACCTCAGGGGGAGGGTGAAGGGGGGTGCACCTCAGCCAGAAGATGGTAAAACACCACAGCTCCTGGAGGGGGCTCCATGCCCACAGCGATGTCCTGAGGAGTGCAAAGCCACAGTCTCTCAAGTGGGTGGTTTGCCCAGAGTGATGTCCTGGGGAGTGCAAGGCCACAGACTCTCAAGTGGGTGGTTTTTCCCACTGCTAGGTCCTACTGTCAGCGGTGCAGGTGGCAGTACCTGCGGCGGCGCTAGTGGTGGTGCAGGTGGCAGTGCTGGCCGTGGTGCAGGTGCCGGTGCTGCCAGTGGTGGAGGGAGGCTCCAGCCATTCTCCTGCAGCTCAAGGGGGCTCCATGCTCACAGCGATGTCCTGAGGAGTGCAAAGCCACAATCTCTCCAGTGGGTGGTTTGCCCACAGTGATGTCCTGGGAAGTGCAAGGCCACAATCTCTCAAGTGGGTGGTTTGCCCACTGCTAGGTCCTAGGGAGTGCAGGGCCACAGTCTCTCAAGTGGGTGGTTTTCCCACTGCTTGCTCCTGGGGAGTGCAAAGCCACAGTCTCTCAAGTGGGTGGTTTGCCCACTGCTTGGTCCTGGTGAGTGCAAGGCCATAGTCTCTCAAGTGGGTGGTTTGCCCACTGCTTGGTCCTGGGGAGTGCAAGGCCACAGTCTCTCTAGTGGGTGCCGGTTTTCCACTGGTTCTGGAGGGGGCTTTGTGCCCAGTGTGCTTCTTCCTGCCAAGGATATGGTGAGTGGATGCCTTCTTCCACTGGTTCTGGAGGGGGCTTTGTGCCCAGTGTGCTTCATCCTGCCAAGGATAGGGTGAGTGGATGCATATCTCCACTGGTTCTTAAGGGGGCTTTGTGCCCAGTGTTGCAACACTTCGGGTGTGGCAGGTCATAGTCCCTCACCTGGGTATCTGAGGCACGAGATTTGCAGTGACCAGGGTGCATGATAGTCCATGGAGGCAGGGCTAGATTCTATCCGGTGACGGCTACAGCTGCAAACTGGTGGTAGTGCCGGGGCTGGTAGGGGTGCTGCTGGAGGCTCCAGGGCTTCTCCTGCAGCCTTGTACGACTACCAACTGGGGCTGCGGCTGCTGCTGCTGGTAGTGGTGCTACTGTCAGCGGTGCATGTGGCAGTGCCTGCGGTGGTGCTAGTGGCGATGCAGGTGGCAGTGCTGGCCCTGGTGCAGGTGCCGGTGCTGCCAGTGGTGGAGGGAGGCTCCAGCCCTTCTCCTGCAGCCTCGGACAGCTGCCCACTGGGGATACTGCTGCTGACAGTAGTGGTGCTTGCGGCGTTGCAGGTGGCGGGGTTTGCAGCGGTGCTTGCGGTGGTGCTGGTCACGGTGCAGGTGGCGGTGCTGGCGGTTGCACTGGTAGCCACCAGGCCTTCACCTGCAGCCTCTGATGGCTGAAGTGCCTTGGCTGGTGTTTTCTGCCCCTTCCTTACCTTAGCAGATGGTGGTGTCACCTTGGGTCTGGCAGCTGTAGTCTTTGAGGTGGCCTTTTGGGTGGTTGTGGCTCCTTCCCCTTGCTGGATCCTGTCCCCCCCCTTCACCTTGCCAGGTGGCGGAATGGTTTTAGCCTTGGCAGTGGTTGGTGGCACACTGGCTGGGCTGACGGGTGCCCCCTTTGAGACTTTGATAGCTGCAGGAACCACAGCAGATGACGATTTGATGGCTGAGGTGCTGGGCTGGGTTCTGGCCACCCTGGCCTGAGGGGAAGGACGGGGGGAGAGGTAGGGGAGAGGTCAGAGTTGGCCAGGAAAAGCTTCTTAGGGACACTGGACCGGGAAGAGGGAGAGGGTTTGGGAGTGAAGGAAGAGGGAGTGGTTGTAGGAGGTGTCTGTCTGCTGAGTTTGGGTGCAGGTGCATGGGCTGGATGCTGTTGTGAGGTGGATGGCTTTTGGGAGGGTGGGTGCTTGCGTTTGTGTACTTTGGGAGGAGGGGTCACAGACATACTGGGAGAGGACACAAGGGACGTGTGCATGGATGTGGGAGTGGTGACTGCCAATGAGGGTGTGTGTTGTGATGAGCGTGCTAGTGATGGAGGTAGTGGATGAGGATGGAGTGCATGCAGGTGTGAGTGGAGACACTACTAGGAGGAAGGTGGATGACAAGGAGGACGGGAACACAGTGGAGGAAGTGGATGTTGGTGTGTCTGCATGGGAATGGTGCTTGTGTGAGGGCCTGTGAGATGAAGTGTGCTGCTTGTGTCTGCCTGAGCCACTTTTGTGTTTTGATTTGGGTGAATGCTGGTCTGAAGGTGTGCTTGGGATAGGTTTAGGTTGAGGGGATTGGGACTGGGTAGAGGAAGTTGGAGGAGGGAGGCTAGAGACAGGGACAATGGCTGCCATCAGTGCTGAGGCCAGAGCCTGAAATGCTCTCTGTTGGGCCACCACGCCAGAGTGAATGCCAGAGTGAATGCTCTCCAGGTATGCATTTGTTTGTTGCAAATGCCTCTCGACACCCTGGATGGCATTCAGTATGGTTGACTGCCCAACAGTGAGAGATCTCAGGAGGTCAATTGCCTCCTCACTGACGGCAGCAGGCCTGACTGGTGCAGGGCCTGAGGTGCCTGGGGCGAAGGAGATGCCCACCCTCCTTGGTAAGCGGGTATGGGAAACATGCTGAGGGGCTGCTGGGAGGGCAGTGGTGGTGAGGGGTGGCAGCTGTACCTGTTATTGGGGTTGGCACAAAGTTGTCTGCCACAGCCAGGGAGCTTTCATCGGAGGAGGAGTCGCTGTTTGTGGTGTCCCCTCCTGTCCCCGTAGTGGTGCCACCCTTGCCCTCCATCCCACTGGTGCCCTCACCGTCTGTGGATTCGGCCTCCAGGCCCATGTGGGATGCAGCTCCCTCCGTCGCCGGTGCTTCTGCTCTTCCGTGAGATTATGCTAATGCACACAAGGACATGGTGACAAAACAAAAAGGGGGGGAGGACAGAGGATACACTTGGTCAATGCCAGCAACAACACTACTGTTGGCATACACAACTCACAGGGAGCAGCTCTATACACTAGGCCATGCACTACCAGTTACTAAGATAGTCACCAGCCCATGGGGTACAATGACTAACGCCATTAGCTGCACACCTGAAACCTGCAGGACCCTGCCCAGTAGTAGATACCCAATAACACTATTGGGGGTGGAGTGCTTCAGAGCTTGCCCAACAAGGGGCCTATCTTGCCATGTTCGCCCTGGCCTAGGGGCACCCACAGCCCACATCCCCCACCCAGGTTACCCTTAACATGCGCACAGTCATGAATTTGAATCTGTACTCACCCCCTTGTGGCTCCTGTGATGCCTTCAAGTGCCCATCCAACTATGGATAGGCCACTGCCAGGATGCGGAACATCTGGGGGGTCAGGGAACGACGGGCATCCCTTCCTCGTTTGGGAGGCCAGCCCCTGCTGGGACTCCTCCGTCTTCCTTGCCCAGCGGCACAAGCCCTCCCACTGTTTGCAGCAGTGGGTGCTCCACCCCAGGGTCCACACCTCCTTGGCGATGGCACACCAAATACCCTTTTTCTGATGGGCGCTGACCTGTATGGAAAAGACAGCAGAAACGGGAATTAGTTAACTGTCCAGACCATCACACTCTTGGCCCACCAGATCTCTGACGCACATACATTGACCACCATACATGCAGCACCCTGGCCAGGTCGCCTCAGCCCCCCCATACATGTGGCTTACACACACAGCACTCCATACATTCATGGTCCACGCATCATGCTCACAGTTTACTCACCTATTTGTCTGGAGGACCATAGAGTAACGTATAATGGGGTAGGACCCCATCCACCAGTTTCTCCAACTCCTCCACAGTGAAGGCAGGGGCCCTTTCCCCAGACACATGAGCCATTGTCACTTCCAGACACAGGTCACAGCAGCACTTGCAGTGTAGGTCCTCTCCTGTTGAAGGTCAGCTAGCAAGAGAGTGCACAGATAGAAAATGGCAGTCACGTTTGGGGCGGTGCGTACCGTCACTGCCAGCGTACATCACCATTGGCTCCTGGAACCCAGAGGGCCCAATGATAACCAATGCGAAGTTGCGTGGTGGGCGTCGACCACCTACCACAACGGCGCACAACGCCAGTGGAATTACCTCATTTCCACTTGTCCCTCCTCACAGGTCAGGCAGCAACCATTTCAGGGGGGCACATGCCATGGCACCTAACTGCGTCACAGCAGACATTGGCACAGCAACTGACTCTCAGATTCACATACAGGTTCTGTAAAGGAAAAGATGCATCATTATTTCAATTGATGTGTGAATATGACCCTCTGCTCACCGTTTTCCTCCATAGGCTGCAACCGCTGAGGATGAATATGAGATGGCGACATCCTCCTGTGTACAAACCACTGGTGGACCTTTGCTACTATAGAGGACAGACACGTTATCCTAACCTACAGACTTGATCGGGCCACAATCCAAGAACTGTGTCAGCTATCCGCCAGCCCACATGTATCCCCCCTCTAGTGCAGGTCCTGTCAGTGCTCCATTTCCTGGCAAGTGGTTCCTTCCAAACAACAGTGGCCATGGCATCAGGGATGTCTCAGCCAATGTTCTCCAACATGTTGACCAGAGTGTTGTCTGCCCTGCTGAAACACATGCACAGCTACATCGTATTCACCCAGGTGGAGGATTTGGCCACAGTGAAAGCTGACTTTTGTGCCCTGGGACATATCCCCAACATCATTGGTACCATTGGTGGTACCCATGTAGCATTTGTCGTCCCCCCCACAGAAACGAAAAAGTGTTCAGGAATAGAAAATGCTCTCACTCTATGAATGTGCAGATGGGGTGTTTGGCGGACCTGTACATCTCCCATGTGAGTGCCAAGTTTCCTGGCTCTGTGCATGACACCTTTATCTTGAGTAATAGCAGCATCCCATATGTGATGGGCTAACTCTAGAGGCTCCGGGTGTGGCTAATAGGTGGCCCAAGGTCCCCACCCAGTATAGGTTGGTGCCTGGGTATGGGGTTATCCCTAAGGTTTAGTGTGTGTCTAACAGGTATCCCTCGATATTTGCAGGTGACTCTGGTTGCCCAACCTCTCATGGCTACTGACCCCACTGAAGAATCCCCGGACAAGGGCAGAGGAACGTTACAATGAGGCACATGGGTTAACAAGGAGGATCATTGAAATAACCTTTTGCCTCCTGAAGGCCAGGTTCCGTGCATCCTTCTGACAGGTTGATCCTTGTACTACTCACCCAAGAAGGTGTGCCAGATCATCGTTGCATGTTGCATGTTGCACAACCTGGCTTTGAGACACCAGATGCCTTTTCTGCAGGAGGATGAGCCTGTAGATGGTCTCGTGGCAGTGGTGGAGCCTATGGACAGTGAGGAAGAGGAGGCAGAGGAAGAAGATGTGGACAACAGAAGTAATATAATACATCAGTAGTTCCAGTGACACACAGGTAAGACACTGTAACTTCACTTTACATTTCAGTTTTCTGTTGGACATTGTACATGGCAGCCTGATTTCCCTATGTCTATGGCCACTTACAGTACCCTTTGGCATCTCTATTTTCAGATCTCTGTGGCCCACTCTGACTCCTGGTATGTTTACTGCTGCCCACTAAAGGTCATACCAATGTACAAATAACTGTACAAACGTGCAATGTTTTCAGAATGTTGTACTAATACATAATTCAATCATTTGACAGACTCAAGATTTTTATTTGCTCCAAGGGTGTTTATTTAAGTGCTCATACGTAGAGAGGGATGTGCAATGGGCTGGAGTGATGGTGGAGGAATGTCCAGTTAGAGTCCAGTCTCTTGGTATCACAGGCGCATTGTCCAATGGGGCATAGGAAGGGAAGTAATGGCAGTTCAAGGTGGACAAGGTGACAGAGTGGGACAGAAGGGTGACAATCAGGAGAGTCCTATTTCCTGGCAGAGGTCATGGCAATGTTCTCTGGCTACTTCCTGGATCGCAGGGACCGTTTGTGGGGTGATTCTCCTTCTGCACGGGGTGGAGTGCCTGTGGCCTGTTGGTCCTGTTGCAGGGCCTCATGTCCACTAGTGTCTGCGGAGACGGAGGGCTCTTCTTCAGTGTGGCTAGTGTCAGGGGCCCGTTGGTGTGCCACTGCCTCCCTCATGGTATTGCCTATGTCTGCCAGCACCCCTGCAATGGTGACCAGGATGGTGGAGATGTTTTTGAGGTCCTCCTTGATCCCCAGGTACTGTCCCTCCTGCAACCGCTGGGTCTCCTGCAACTTGTACAGTATCTGGCCCATGGTCTCCTGGGAATGGTGGTATGCTCCCAGGATGTTGGTGAGTGCCTTCTGGAGAGTCTGTTCCCTGGGCATGTCCACCCCCTCTCACACAGCATTCCTCCCAGTTTCCCTGTGGTCCTGTGCCTCTGTCCCCTAAACCGTGTGCCCACTGCCACTGACCCCAGGTCCCTGATCGTCCTGTTTGTGGGGTTGCCTGGGGTCCCTATAGTGGTGGACACACTGCTGATTGACGTGTCCAGAGGACAGTGGCATGGGCCCACTGGGTGGTTGCTGTGGACAGTTCATCATCCAGGCTAGTGTGAGGGGCCCGTTGGTGTGCCACTGTGTCCCTCCTGGTGTTGAAAAGGTCTGCCAGCACCCCTGCAATGGTGACCAGGGTGGTGTTGATGGACTTCAAGTCCTCCCTGATCCCCAGGTAGTGTTCCTCCTGCAGCCGCTGGGTCTCCTGAAACTTGGCCAGTACCGTGCCCATGGTCTCCTGGGAATGGTGGTAAGCTCCCATGATGTTGGAGAGTGCCTCGTGGAGAGTGGGTTCCCTGGGACTGTCCTCCCTCTGTTGCACAGCAGTCCTCTCAGCTTCCCTGTTATCCTCTGCCTTTGTCCCCTGACCCATGTGCCCACTGCCACTGCCCCCAGTTCCCTGGTCATCCTGTGTTAGTGGGTTTGCCTGGGTTCCCTGTAGTGATGGACACACTGCTGATTGACGTGTCCTGGGGACAGAGGGATGGGACTGCTGGGTGGGTGCTGTGCTGGTGTTTCCTGAGGGGGGAGGCTCTGTGGTGGGTTGGGACTGAGGCAGGGTAACCGACTGTCCAGAGGTCCCGGATGGGCCAGGTTGGTTATCGTGATCCAGGGGTGCAGAGCTGCTTTCATCACTGTGGGCCTCCTCTGGGGGGGGAAAGGATGTTGCTGGCAACTCCTCTCCGGTGACGTTGAGTAGGGGTCCTGTGGGGATGAAAATGCAATGTTATTGTATCTGCGTGCGCCATCTTGTGCATGGGTTTGTTTCCCTGTATGGTTGGGATAGCCCCGGCAGCTTAGGCTTGTGCGCAGGTGGGCTAGGTGATTTTCTCTAATTGGCATGCTGTGGTGATGGATGTCCATGCAGGTCTGTGATGGGGATCCCTGGATTGGTGTTACATGCAGGGCTTGGTTTTGGGATTGGTTGGTTGTGATAGTGAGGTATATGTGAGATGGTGGAGTGATGGGGTGAAGGTAGGGGTATGAGTTTGTGATGGCATGCAGGTTGGAGTGGGGGATATAGTAGTAAAGATTTGACTTACCAGAGTCCAGTCCTCCTGCTACTCCTGCGAGTCCCTCAGGATGCATTTTTGCCAAGGCTTGCTCCTCCCATGTTGTTAGTTGTGGGGGAGGAGGAGGGGGTCCTACAGCTACCTGGTGTCTTGCAACCACGGAACCCACCTTCCCCCGTAGGTCGTTCCACCTCTTCCTGATGTCATCCCTTGTTCTTGAGTGCTGTCCCACGGCATTGACCCTGTCCACGATCCTCTGCCATAGCTCCATCTTCCTTGCAATGGATGTCTGCTGCACCTGTAATCCGAATAGCTGTGGCTCTACCCGGATGATTTCCTCCACCATGACCCTTAGCTCCTCCTCTTCAAACCTGGGCTGTCTTTGGGAGGACATGGATATGGTGTGAGTGATATGTGTGAGGATGTGTGGTGTGATGTGTTGTGGTGTGTGCTGTGAGGTGCGTGGATGGTGTATTGGAGATGGCGTTCTGTGGCTCAAATTGAGTGGGTGCTCCTGGCTTGTGTCTCTCTCTGTTGGCAATCTTTTATTTCATTGAAAGGGTTGTGGGTAATGTGGGTGTGTGTTTTATAGTGGTCTGAGTGTGTGGGTGTGGTGTGTGTATTTGTGCCAGGTGTGTGTAGTTTGAATTGTCCAATGTGGTGTAGTTTTGTAAGCGTGTGTGTATTTTGAGTGTGGCGGTGTGTACCGCCAATGGTTTACCGCGGTTGAAAGACCGCCGCGGTGATTCGTGGGTTCTGATACTGTGGGCGTATTCCTATTGGCGTAACAGTGTGGGTTTTGGTACTGCCAATTTATCACTGACCTTTGGTCTGGCTGACTTGTGTGGGTGTCTGTATTGTGGCAGATTTCTCAGTGTGGGTCATAATACCCGTAGCGGAATACCGCCGCAGTCACAGTATATTGGCAGCCGTCAGCATGGCGGTCGGCGGCATTTACCCCCAGGGTTGTACTGAGGGCCTATTTGTTGAGGCAAACACAATATCATGCTGAGCCTGGAGCTGGACATCATGGGGTGACATGGACAACAACATATGGCTTGGAACCCACTGCTGGATATCACATGGCAACACAAATTAGTAGATATGTGAAAAGTACCACATATCAGTGATTATACATTTCACCCGACTGTTCATAGCTCCTCCTCAAGGATTGACTTTTGGATTGGTACTAGAGATGTCAATGGCAGGGCCAAATTATTCTTATATTTGCCTAGGACCCTACCAACCCACTCCTCTATTTAATTTAACCTGTCGGTCCCAAGTGATTTGCATACATAGAATTTATGGTATTATAGCCCATGATTCTCTCAGACACAGTGTTCAGAGAGGACATTAGAGAGGCAAACAGACCTATTTTGAAATAAACCGTGGCTCAGGATAACAAACCTGGCTTTATGGGAGGCTTTCATACTTTTGATACAGGGCAAATGCATGGGTGAGGGTCATGGGATCCTCAATTCAACACGCAATCAACTCACTAACTTAAAAAGGGACATCCAAGCTCTAGAAAAAAATATGAGGCTTTGGCAGATGATTGTGCACTATTAGACATGCATGTTAAACTGAAAGGATTCAGAGAAGAAGCAGGCAGATAGATTAAGGTCCTGGGGAACGACATTGCTGCTAGAAACTATGGAGATGGGAAATGTCCAGGCTATACACTGGTGGTGATAGCTAGTCCACCCTGGGCGGCCATTCATCATGTATAGATTGACACATATGAAGAAGAGACGCTACATTCCCCTAAAGACATCCTAGCCACATTCACCAAATGTTGCTTCAACTTGTATGCTTCCTAGGCCTTAGATTCTACCACTCATATACATAAATACTTAGATGGAGCTATCTTGGCATGGCTAAGTTGGACAAACACATACCATTATGTCAACCTATTACACTAGAAAACATTTTTAAAATAAAAATATACAGAACTGTAGCATTCATGGTGGAGATGGCCTTCCCATCAAAGTTAATAAAGAATAGCTTGCTCTTATACTACTAGCTGTGAATGAGGAGACATACAAAGCTGGAAAATTCCCATTCTCAATGAGATAGGCCATTGTAATGGCACGGATAAAGCCATCATAACTATATGAGTCATACCTATGGCTGCCTATGCAAAATGCAGGAAAGATCTTGGCAAAAATATGGGGTTAATTAATTACTACCCCAATGCCTAACATAAGAAGACCAGATCAATCTGGATTAATTCTGGGAAGAACTACGGGAGATAACCCATACACCCTATTTCCCTCATCAGATCACTTCAGATACTGCAGCAGTTTTCAAACAGTGGGCCCGATTCACAAAGGGACTTATGACGTGTAAAGTTACATTTGTAGAGTCTCCGCACTCAAGGTGGAATCTCCATACTGAGCACTGCAGTGTGATGATTCTGTCCCAAGTGCAGATATTCTGCTACAAGCACACAGAATACACATTTGTCACTTTATTAGTTATATGTCCCTTTGTGAATCGGGACCAGAAAATCCACTGAGGATCTATTGGCAGATTTAACACCAAAGCTAAACATTTGTAACTCCCACGCTCCAAAAATAGGAGACATGGGGCCAGATGTACAAAGCGTTTTGCATGGTGCAAACAGCAAATTTTGCTGTTTGTGCCATGCAAAACGTTCATCGTGATGCTCATTCCCATTTTGCAAGTCTGTAACCTGGTTACCGACTTGCAAAATGGGAATGCGACTCGCAAATAGGAAGGTGTGTTCCCCTTCCTATTTGCGATTCGCATCGCAATGCAGAATTGCTTTGTGACCGTGAACGCGATCGCAAAGCAATTTGCAGTTAGCACCCATTACAAATGGGTGCTAACCCATTCGCAAAAGGGAAGGGGTCTCCATGGGACCCCTTCCCCTTTGTGAATGGCTCTGAAAATACTTTTTCCTGGTCCTATGGAGTTTCATTTTCTCGAGTGTATTGCAACTGGTTTTCCTTTAAGGAAAACGGGCTGCAATACAAAAAGAAATTGCTTTATTCAAAAGCAGTCATAGACATGGTGGGCTGCTGTCTCCAGCAGGCCACTATCCCTGTGAGTGCAGCGAATCGCAAGGGGGTCGCATATTGCGACCCACCTCATTAATATTAATGAGGTGGGTCTTTGCGACCCCCTTGCTATTCGCAGATGGTGTCTGAGACACCATCCTGCATATGGTTTTGCGACTCGCAAATTGCAAGTCACTCAGGCTCACAATTTGTGAGTCGCAAACCCAAGTTTTGGTACATCTAGCCCTTGGTTCTCTCCAGTCTTTTATATGCTGACAACTTGTTCTTATTAAGACACACTCAGGTGAGGCTGCAGCACCTGTTTGACATAACACAGGAATTTTCAATAGAAAATGGCCTGGCTATCAGTTTAGAAAAAAACTAAAACCATGTCAATCAATCAACCACACAAGGAGATCATCGAGCTGATACTTGGCCAGAAAGCGGTTGGCACAGATGAATACAAATATTTGGGAGTCATTTTCAACAAAAATAGGTCATTTGCTGCACTGAGAAAGGGAATGAAAAGAAAATGGAACACACTGTCCTTAACATTCAGAAATCTAAAGAGGAAACTATCAGGTCCAATGCTGATGGCATTTGTTCAAATAGCTTAAATAAAGTTGCTTCCTACTACAGTGTCTGGTAGTTAACTTCCAGGAGAGAGGTATGTGACCAGTTTGGACAGTATTATGATCCTAATGTATATAATGATTTTCAATTTCCCCAAATATACACCCAGGACAGATCAAGTTGGAATTTGGTCTTCAGAGGGAGACTCTGGCTAGACGGGGGGCCTGCAGAAACTGCAGGAAGAATATCAAGAAAGCTGCTCCCAACACCTTGAATTATCATCTGTGGTAGGAGTTGCAGAATAGGGGATACCTCGGCTGCCAGAGAAAACCTCATTGTGTTTGCTGTATGTAACTGGGTTAACTGGGGCGTGGTTTGGAATAGATGGAGTAGGTTATGAGCCGCACCGCTCCCGGGTGATTTCCACCATCAGGGGCCATCTGACGATACTAGCAGCGGAATCACCCCAGAATTTTATGGAGTGGTGGTGCCTTAAATAATTAAGATCTCAAGGAGGGATTCTAGAGAGCATGCTTGGCACAGAGCACCTGAACTGCAGCGAGGGGCCGCATGTACAGGAGGCAAGATGGCAGTGTGCCCCAGGACCAATGGCTGCGAGAGGCCTGGCCATACTGAGTGAGTGATTGAGAGCTCCACAACAACATCAGGAGACTCCCACATGGCTGTGGAGGTACCTGATAGTAGCCTAAATGCAGCAGAGGCCCTGATTGCAGACAGTGTGGAGGTGAGCCAGGGGCTGTAAAGACAGTGCCGATCAGGTCTGAGCTAAGATCCTCTCACATACAAACATTCACCCTGCTCCCAGCCCGGCGGCTGGCTGGAAGCAGTGTGAATGTATGTGAGTGGATGTGGTTTGTGAGTGGAGTGGATGGAAATGTGGGGTGATAACAATGATGTAACAACATTGTAATATGGTGTATTGTTGGGGTTTTTATGTGCCTTATATTGTATATATGAACTTTGGTTAGAAAAAGAAAAGTACCATGGATTTGAGTAAATAATGTATATTTTTGATATTCTAATGGCTATTAATGAAATGTAAACGTCAATAAAAAATGAAGACAATGTATAAATCATGAAACTGAATCATTCTGTGTTTGGTCTGACAATGAAACAATTCAGTTTATTGTAGAAGAAATACAGGTTATGTGGGGATATTGTGTTCTGTTTATGTTTTTCAGTGGTCCGGCGGCACCTGGAGGAATGCCTGGAGGCAAGTGGCAGTGAGAGGATCAGCACCCCCAAAACTGATGCTTCCTCCTGACCTGGCCACTGCGGTGGACCGTAATTGGGAGGAGGATCTCCCCACCCTGAGATGGTCTATCTGTTCCAGGTCCGGGAGGAGGCGCAGTTGGGAGGTGAGCAGGCAGAAGCTTGCACAGCTGTGAATAGGAGGTGAGCTTGGGTATACTGCCTCTGGGAGGCACGAAGTGCTGCCTGTTGCCCTGAGGAAAGAGCATGGGGCGGCAGTGACCTACATTCTTGGTGCAGAGGCAAAATAAACTTTAAGGACAACTAGCACCCCTCCCACTACACAATTTGAGCCTCCTTTACATTAGACTCTCCTTGCCATCCAATTTGAGCTGTACCTGGACACCAAGTGGAATGCAGTGGAGTGCTGCTCCCTGACTCCATGGCCTGCCTCCCCCTCAGCCCCCTGCAGTGGCCTAGGCCTAATGGAAGCCACATGCTTTGAGCCTGGCCTAACTAACAAAAACTGTGGACTCCCAATGGGGGTGATTAACTAGGCCCTGTTACTATGCCGGACTGGAGCCAACTTGTCCAGGTGGAGCAGGGCTGTTGAGCCTGGGCTGGAATCTTGCCTTGCTCATCTTGAGCACATTGCCGCTGGGTCTTGTGAACTATCGTGGGCACAACTCAAAGGGTTGCTACTGGGAGTGGCCGCCATACTTTAAAGCCCTGGCCTGGGGACCATAATTTGGTGGGGCCCTCTTTAACACTCCCACCGGACCCATAGAACACACAGAGTGAATTTGACATCATGAATAGGTTGCGTCCTTGACTATTTGTGCAGCTGGTAGAGCTGGGGAGAGATGCCCAGTTCAATACATAGACCTTCGCTCTTACAGGATTAATGCCCCAGTGGAGGACCCTCCCTCACAGATTAAGCAGATGGGTGAATACAATCAAAGGAAGGAGGCACTTGAGCCCAGCTCCTTACAAGACTCAAGAACTTCACCTGAGGAGGACTCAGCCCAGCGCATTGGCCCCACCATGTGGAGCCAGCCAGAGGCAATGCTATACACGATACTCCAAGCCATAGCCACCTCAAAGGAGACACTGGAACTAAAAATGGACATGATGTTTACTGATATGGACTTTTGAGAAAAGAGCAATGGAGGCTGGTGGAAAGGGTCACCACTAAGGAGCCCACATTGAAGGACGTCACCCCTGAATTGCCTGCAATGCACGAACGACTAACCCACATGGAAAGGCAGAGTGAACACATTAGAAGCTGGGGCTGAGGATGTGGAGAACAGGGCCAGAGGGAACAACCTCCAGATAACAGGTCTACCAGAACGGATAGAGCACCAATATGACTGCCCTCCTTGAAAATTTCTACGAGATGAGGTAGCCCCAGAGGGGCTCTCCTCTTTTATGCCCTCAAATGTGCCCATCGGGTGCCTGTACAACCCTCTCTGTTGGGCGTGGCGCTGCAACCTGTGGTGGCCAAACTCTTTCACTATAAGGACTGTGATCATATACTTACCCAAGCCCGGCTCAAGGGGGACATTATAGTGGCACAATCACAAGTTCATGATTTTCCCAGACTTCACCAGGGAGGTCCAGCAACCACAGGCCTCCTTTGTAGATGTCAAGAAGCGCTTCTGTATTATGGGCATCTCCTACTCCACGCTCTTCCTGGCTAGACTACAAGTGACTTGAGGGGAAGAGGTTCAGTTTTTCACTTCCCCCTCCCAAGTATCATGCTGGATTGACCAGCTTCCCCCAGTGGAAGAGGCCCCCTCAATGAAGAATCAGAGTTCAGCCCAGCGACCCCCCAGGAAGAACATGAAGAAGATGCCAAGCTTTGCATGAACAACAAAGAATAGTGGAAGCGGTGGTGGCCCATAGCGGAGGCAACTCCTGCCCCCTTTCACAATTGATGACAATGACATGAGGGACTCGGACCAAGACTCAGATTCCACCCAAGACTCAAAGGACCTCCTGCTGCATGTTACCCCTGGCACATCTAATGATGTTATATGATTCCACTGAGTAGCGATGGGGCATTGGGAGCTTTGTCTTCGACGAGCCTCCACTGGAGTCCAGGTTTGAATGTGGGGGAGAAATTACAGACAGGCTATACATGGGTGTTAATAACCTGCTAGCTGCCTGGATGGTGTGAAGTGAGGCTGGGATAAATCTAACTTGTTCCCGCTTTTGGGTGTATGCACTGGCCTCTTGAGTTGTATGAGCTTACCTGGGAAGATAGCCGCCTGAAATACCTGGGTGTTAAGATCTGCCATAGCTCCCACAACCTACTAAATGGCAATTTTGGTGCAACTGTCAGGGCACTCCAGACCAATGTTGAGATTTGGAAGTCCCTGGTGCTGTTAGTGGCGGGGAGAACAGCAGTGGTAAAAATGGCAGCACTCGCCGACACCTGTCCTTCTTTTCCTTGCTGCCCATTCTCATTCCTCACCACATATTTTGGGATCTGAATTTGCTCCTGGTTGAGCTCACATGGAGAGAGGGCAGATGCAGGGTCGCAATGTCTAAATTACTATGCCCCACACCAGAGGGGGGCAGACTGCACCATCTATGGATGCCTACTATCTGGTAGCATAGTTCCAATGGTTTAATCAATAGCTGTGTGATCAGATGAGCCCAGGCGGTGATGTCGGCGGCTCAATTCACAGCAACCACGTGCTTTTTCAGCTCTTACTGGTCTCCAGACAACCACGTTATGCATTTCGTATGGCCTTCCAAGTAATCCATCGATGTTGGCTGTGCTGCCTTCAGCGGACCCCTGCTCATCAGCCCCATTTCCAAGATATGCCATTGGTGGAGCTGGAGAAGAAAGGCCAGGGAAGGGGTGCTGTGGGACCTGGCAGAGTAGTTGGCATACGGGGAGACCCAGATTGGGGACCTCTTTAGGAATAGAGAGTTGTCATTCGATGATTTCTACATGACGTCTGAGATGCCTAGGGGGCCAATTTCTGCTGCACTGCGCAGGGGTTGCCACAGTGCGCACTCACTGGAGATATAGCATGTTGAATCACCTGTCCACCTCTGCTGCCAGGCTCTGTGTACAACAACTAGTCAGATTAAGGCTGTTACTTCTCTTAACCCAGACCTGAGAGCAGATATCATCACACCTCAGACTGTCCTGTGAGAGAAATAGGAAACAGACATTGCAAACCCAATTACAGAGTCAGACTGGGACAAGATTTTATCCCACACATGTATTGTGTCCCAAAATATGAGGTTTAAATTGATCAGTTTCAACATATTGCACAGTACTTACCTAACCTTAGGGAAGATCATTAGGATATTTAGGGCAGCAGAGGCAAACTGCCCTAGATGCATGAAGCCCCACATGCTGATGCTAATCTGGATAAGTTGAGGAGTATCTGCATGAGTACTGACAAATTACAGAGACAAAGGGTTGACAGATTACTTTGTTGAATCTTATGAACTATGTAGCTTTATTAAAGTTAACCTTGCTAATGATTTGCATTGATGCTTTGGAATGTATTGTGATTCAAGCTTTGATTAGGTTGTGTTATGCGCATCTATTTGGTTAATAAATCTTGTTCTTATATGCATTTTGATTGGACATTGAGATTAATATATGATTTTAGCATTGTTAATATAAGGGAAATTAATATACTAAGGGGGTCATTCAGACCTTGGCGGACGGCGGAGGCCGTCCGCCAAAGTACCGCCGACAAATGACCGCACTGCGGTCAAAAGACCGCGGCGGCCATTCAAACATTTCGGCTGGGCCGGCGGGTGCTCTCCAAAAGAGCGCCCGCCGGCCCAGCGGAAATGCCCCTGCAACGAGGACGCCGGCTCAGAATTGAGCCGGCGTAGTTGCAGGGGTGCGACGGGTGCAGTTGCACCCGTCGCGTATTTCAGTGTCTGCAAAGCAGACACTGAAATACTTTGTGGGGCCCTCTTACGGGGGCCCCTGCAGTGCCCATGCCATTGGCATGGGCACTGCAGGGGCCCCCAGGGGCCCCACGGCACCCCCTACCGCCATGAAACCCGCCATGAACAGGATGGCGGTAGGGGGTGTCTGAATCCCCATGGCGGCGGAGCGCGCTCCGCCGCCATGGAGGATTCAATGGGGCAGCGGTAAACCGGCGGGAGACCGCCGGTTTACCCTTTCTGACCGCGGCTGAACCGCTGCGGTCAGAATGCCCTTGGGAGCACCGCCAGCCTGTTGGCGGTGCTCCCGTGGTCGGTGACCCTGGCGGTCACCGGCCGCCAGGGTCAGAATGACCCCCTAAATGTTTTCAAAAGGTGTGGTTATTCATGGCTGAAAAGTCATGGTGCGTGACAATTACTGACTCCATTGATTACTGATTATTAATTTTATTGAGGAATTTCGATTATTGTGTACTGATTATGGTGGTCATTACAACCCTGGCGGTCGGTTTTAAAGCGTCGGTAAGACCGCCAACAGACCGGCGGTAAAAATTTAGCAATTACGACCGTGGCGGAAACCGCCAACAAAGACAGCCACTTTAATACTCTCACCGCCACGGCGGTACAAACAAACAGCGCAGCGGTCACTGCCAACAGACAGGCGGAGGACAAAGTACCGCCCACAGTATCACAACATACCAATCCACCACCTTTTCCGCGGCTGATTCACCGTGGATAAAAACATGGCGGAAACATGATTTTGAAGGGAAAACGCTCACCTTTACACACCTCACGAGGAACGAGGACACCATGGACCCAGAAGAATGCAAAGACAATAGAAAATTAGTCTAACCATTGTAATATATTAAAATCAAGTAGGCAAAAATATATATGTACACCATGTACAAAGTATATACCAAGCATTGTAGTCCAGGTAGTGCTCCAAATAAGTCCGTGGAACACTGGGCCCACACGGTATGGGCGAGGCCCACACAAGATCCCCCACCATGACGGAGAGAACACTGAAGGGGCATCAGATACCAATAAAACAGGCACCTCAGGGAGAGGGAAAGGGGGGACACCTCAGCCGGTTGAGTGCATAACGCCAAATCCACGAGAGGGCCACATGCCCACTGTTACATCCTGGGGAGTGCAAAGCCACAGTCTCTCAAGTCTCTACAGTGAGTGGGTTGCCCACTGAGCAATCCTGGGGAGTGCAAAGCCACAGTTTCTCAAGTCTCTACAGTGGGAGGGTTGCCCACTGTTACATCCTGGGGAGTGCAAAGCCACAGTCTCTCAAGTCTCTACAGTGGGTGGGTTGCCCACTGTGCAATCCTGGGGAGTGCAAAGCCACAGTCTCTCAAGTCTCTACAGTGGGTGGGTTGCCCACTGTTCCATCCTGGGGAGTGCAAAGCCACAGTCTCTCAAGTCTCTACAGTGGGTGGGTTGCCCACTGTTCCATCCAGGGGAGTGCAAAGCCACAGTCTCTGAAGTCTCTACAGTGGACGGGTTGCCCACTGTTCCATCCTGGGGAGTGCAAAGCCACAGTCTCTCAAGTGGATAACAGTCTCCACTGGTTCTGGAGGGGGCATGGTGCCCAGAGTGCTTCATCCTGCTAAGGACAGAGGTAGTGGATGGATCTCTCCACTGTTCTGGAGTGGGCATGGTGCCCAGAGTGCTTCATTCTGCCCGTGACGGACTCAGTAGCGTCAGTGCCCTTGGCACTCATGGGCCAACGTTACTTGATGCGGTGGTGCCCTGTTCATCAGTGCTTGAGGTGTCGGTGCCCTGGTCAGCGGTGCTTGAGGCGGCGGTGCCCTGTTTAGCGGTGCTTGAGGCGGCGGTGCACTGTTCAGCGGTGCTTGAGGCGGCGGTGCCCTGTTCAGCGGTGCTTGAGGCGGCGGTGCCCTGTTCAGCGTTGTTTGAGGCGGCGGTGCCCTGTTCAGCGTGCATGCGTTGGCGGTGCCCTGTTCAGCGTTGCTTGTGGCGGCGGTGCCCTTTTCAGCGGTGCTTGAGGTGGCGGTGCCCTGTTCAGCGGTGCTTGAGGCAGCGGTGCCCTTTTCAGTGGTGCTTGAGGCGGCGGTGCCCTGTTCAGCGGTGCATGCGGTGGCAGTGCCCTGTTCAGCGTTGCTTGTGGCGGCGGTGCCCTGTTCAGCGGTGCTTGAGGTGGAGGTGCCCTGTTCAGCAGTACTTGAGGCGGCGGTGCCCTTTTCAGCGGTGCTTGAGGCGGCGGTGCCCTGTTCAGCGGTGCTTGGAGCGGCGGTCTCCTTTGCAGTGACTCAGCTGCTGTTGGTGCTTCATGGCTCAGTGGGGCTTGTGCTGGCGATCCTTCATGGCCCAGCGGGGCTTGTGCTGGCGGTCCTTCATGGCCCAGCGGGGCTTGTGCTTGCGGTGGGCTCCTGGGCAGCTGGGCTTGTGCTGGCAGTCCTGTCCTGGGCAGCTGGGCTTGTGCTGGCGGTCCTTCATGGCCCAGTGGGGCTTGTGCTGGTGGTCCTTTATGGCCCAGCGGGGCTTGTGCTTGCATTGGCCTCCTGGGCAGCTGGGCTTGTGCTGGCGGTGGCCTCCTGGGCAGCTGGGCTGGTGCTGGCGGTGGCCTCCTGGGCAGCTGGGCTGGTGCTGGCGGTGGCCTCCTGGGCAGCAGGGATGATGACGGTCTTCTCCGCCGTGCTGCTCTTCCCAGACTTGCTGACTTTCTTGTGCCCCCTTCCCCACCTTGGAAGGTGTCGCAGCAGACTCCACACTCCCACATGTACCCCTGGGAGCGGCTTTGGTGGCTGGAGTCTTCCCCCTCTCCTGCCGGGCACTGGCCAACTTCTGATGCTTCATAGGTGGGGGACTGTGTGTGCTGTGGCTCCATGCCACACTGGCTGCCCTGGTGGCCGGTGCACTCCAGATTCCGGTGACCACAGGCACCACTGGTCCCGGAGATGTTGTGGCTGAGGTGCTAATTCAGGCCCTAGGAGACGGACGGGGTGGGGGAGGTGTGGGAAAGAGGTCAAGGGTGGACAGGAAAAGTTTTTGGGACACACTGGGACGGGTAGCTGGAGGGGGTTTGGGAGTGGAGGAAGAGGTTGTGGTTGTAGGAAGTGTTCGTTTGCTGACTTTGGGTGAAGGTGTATGCGCTGGAGGCTGTCGTGAGGTGGATGGCTGTTGGGTGGGTGTGTGCCTGCGTTTGTGTATCTTGGGAGGGGGCGTCACAGACAGACTGGGAGAGGACACATGGGACGTGTGAATGGTAGTGGGGGTGGTGACTGCACATGAGCGGGGTGTTTTGGTGGGTGTGCTGGTGATGGTAGTAGTGGCTGTGGAGGTAGTGCATGCAGGTGTGAGTGTAGACGAAACTGGGAGGGAGGAGGGAGACGAGGAGGAGGGGGACACAGTGGAGGCTGTGGATGTTGGTGTGTCTGCATGTGTGTGATGCTTGCGTGAGTGCCTGTGGGATGTGTGGTGCTTATGTTTGCCTGATCTCCCCTTGGGTGTTGACGTGTGTGGATGCTGGTCTGTAGGTGTGCTTGGGATATACAGGGGATTGGGTCTGGGTGGAGGAAGGTGGAGGGGGGAGGCTAGACACAGCGACAATGGCTGCCATCAGTGCTGAGGCCAGAGTCTGAAAAACTCGCTGAAGGGCTGCCTGACCAGAATGAATGCCCTCCAGGAATGCATTGGTCTGTTGCAACTGCCTTTCTACACCATGGATGGCATTCAAAATGGTAGACTGCCCAACAGTGAGGGACCTGAGGAGGTCAATGGCCTCCTCACTGAGGGCACCAGGGGTGACTGGGGCAGGGCCTGAGGTGCCTGGGGTGAAGGTGATGCCCACCCTCCCGGGTGAGTGGGCACGGGGCGAAGGCTGAGGGGCTGCTGGGAGGGCAGTGCTGGAAGGGGGGTGGCGGCTGTACCTGTAGATGGGGGGGCACAGATGTTCCCGCCACCACAAGGGAGCTCCCATCAGAGGACGAGTCTGTGTCACTGGTCTCAGCTCCTGTCCCTGCCGTGGAGCTCCCCACGCCCTCCGTCCCACTGGTGAACTCCGAGTCCGTAGTGTCGCCCTCCAGGGCCATGTGGAATGCAGCCCCCTCGTGCTCCGGTGCCACTGCTCCTCCGCCGGATGATGCTAATGCACACAAGAACAGGGAGACCACAAAAAGGGGGAAGGGGACGATAAGAAAGACATGTTGAGTGCATGCATTACCGCTACCATTTTCGGACACAACAGACACAGAAGCCCCCTGCACTACGCCGCACTCTTGGGCTCCACTGTTCAATTCCTGGGAAATGGCCTACTAGGCTATGGACGACATCTGCACACATGGATGACACAGGGGCATGACTAGGTGTACTTGGCACTCTACAGAGGTGCAGTGGGTTGCCACATGGCCTGCCTTATGGAGGGACCTTGCCTATGGAACTAGCCCTGACCTAGGGAAACCCACAGCTCACCTCCCCCACCCAGACACCTCCACTCCTCGCAAAGTCAGCAGAATGCGAGTGTGCTCACCCCCTTGTGGCTGCTGTGATGCCCTCAAGCGCCCATCCAACTCCGGGTATGTCACCACCAGGATCCTGAACATCAGGGGGGTCATGGTGTGATGGGCACCCCTCCCACGTTGGGAGGCCATCCCCAGCTGAGCCTTCACCGTCTTCTTGCTCCAGCGGCGAATGTCCTCCCATCTTTTCCGGCAGAGGGTGCTCCGTGTGTGGTAGACCCCCAGGGTACGGACGTCCTTGGCGATGGCACGGCAAATATCTTTTTTCTGGTGGGCGCTGACCTACTTGATTTGTACAGGGGGAAGAGAAACTTATTACCAACTGCACCGTCAAAGTGATTGGCCCCCATCCCTACCCTTGCCATGTGGCACATGCACTCACCGTCATTTCATGCACGCCACACCCTCCCCCCTTCATTCTTACATCCACCCCTCTCCACACAGGCATAGCCCATACAGCATGCTCCCAGTGTACTTACCTGTTTGTCTGGAGGACCGTAGAGTAGCGTGTACTGGGGGAGGACCCCATCCACAAGTTTCTCCAACTCCTCCGATGTGAAGGCAGGGGCCCTTTCCCCAGACACTTGAGCCATTGTCTCTTCCAGCCCGAGGTCACAGCAACACTTGCAGTGTAGGTCCTCTCCTGTCGAAGATCAGGTATCAAGTGATTGAACAGATAGAAAATGGCGGTCACGTCCACTGCGGTGCGTACAGTCACCGGCGGTGTACATCGTCATTGGCTCCTGGGACCAATAGGGTCCAATGTTAACCAATGCAGCATTGTGCCGCGGTCTTCGACCGCCTACCGCGATGGTGTACAGTTACTTCACATCCCATTGTCCCACATTACAGGTCAGGCAGCCGCCATTTCAGGGGCCCACATGGCTTCATTTTCAACTGCGTCACACATACCAAGGCCTAGACTCAACACACATACAGGCCACTTTTTAGATTATGATTGGTGTTCTGTGTAAGCTGTGGGTACGTACCTCTGAGTTGTTTGACTCTGTGCTCGCTGTTGTCCTTCATAGGCACCGTCCGCTGGGACATGTGAGGAGATGGCGGCATCCTCCGGTGTACCAACCGTTGGTGGACCTGTCGACAATGGAGGAAAGACATGTGATTATCACATACAGGCTTGACCGTGCCACAATCCAGGAACTGTGTACTCAGTTGGAGCCAGACCTGATGTCAGCTATCCGTCATCCCCCCTCAAGTGCAGGTGCTGTCAGTGCTCCATTTCTTTGCAAGTGGGTCATTTCAAACAACAGTGGCCATAGCGTCAGGGATGTCCCAGCCTATGTTTTCCAACGTGTTGTCCAGAGTGTTGTCTGCCCTGCTGAAACACATGTGGAGCTACATCGTTTTCCCTCAGGTGAAGGATTTGCCTACAGTGAAAGGAGATTTCTATGCCCTGGGACATATCCCCAACATCATAGGTGCCATTGATGGGACACATGTGGCTTTGGTACTCCCGCACAGGAGTGAACAGGTGTACAGAAACCGGAAGAGTTATCATTCGATGAATGTACAGATGGTATATTTGGCAGACCAGTACATCTCCTATGTGAATGCCATGTTCCCTGGCTCAGTGCATGACGCTTACATCCTGCGGAGTAGCAGCATCCCTTATGTGATGGGTCAACTCCAGAGGCATCGTCTGTGGCTATTAGCTGAGCACCTGGAAGCAAGTCAGTGGGAATGGTTGTGTGGGTCTGGGGATAGCCCTCCAGGTTAGTGTTTGTCTAACAGTTGTCCCTCGCCATTTGCAGGTGACTCTTGTTACCCCAACCTGTCATGGCTACTGACCCCAGTGAGGAATCCCAGGACAAGGGCAGAGGAACGCTACAATGAGGCCCATGTGCGAACTAGGAGGGTGATCGAGTGGACCTTCGGCCTCCTGAAGGCCAGGTTCAGGGCCCTCCATATGACAGGTGGATCCCTATTCTACTCACCAAAGAAGGTGTGCCAGATCATCGTGGCCTGCTGTATGCTTCCCAACTTGGCTTTGCGACGACAGGTGCCTTTTCTGCAGGAGGATGGTCCAGATGGCGGTGTTGTTGCAGCTGTGGAGCCTGTGGACAGTGAAGAGGAGGAAGCAGAGGAAGAAGACATGGACAACAGGGACTCAGTGATACAGCAATATTTCCGGTGAAACACAGGTAATAATGCAGACCGGCCTACTACATGTACTTAAACACTACTGCCTCTCTACTGTCTGTCGTTTTCACCCAGTGTATGTTCAATGAGTTGTCACTTTCCCTTCCGATTTCACAGATGTGGGTCCCACAGTGTGACATCTGCTTTGATTCCTCATGGACTAGAGCTGTGTGACATAGGTATGTTGACATTACAAATGAAAGAGCTTTTTGCCACAGTTATTGCTAATACAGTATTCCGAAATCACAGACTGACTCCAGATTGTTTTGTGCTTTAAGGGTGTTTATTTAAGTGCTCAATATTGGAGGGGGTTGTAAAATGGTGAGGGGTGATGGCGGAGGAATGTCCATGGCAGAGTCCAGTCTATTAGTCTCACAGGTGCATTGCTCAAATAGGCATAGGAAGTTGAGCTGGGGCAGTTTAAGGATGGACAGGGTGACAAAGTAAGACAGTAGGATGGCAATCAGGGTGGTCTCATTTCTTGGCGGGGGTCTTGCCATCGTTCTCTGTCTTGTTCCTGGGTCTCAGGGACCGTTTGTGAGGTGGTTCTCCCTCTGCAGGGGGTGGGGTGCAGGTGTGGTGGTCCTGTGGGCTCCTCCCTGAAGCCCATATACTGTTCCTCCTGCACGCGCTGGGTCTCCTGAAACTTGGCCAGTACCGTTGCCATCGTCTCCTGGGAGTGGTGGTAGGCTCCCATGATGGAGGAGAGGGCCCCGTGGAGAGTGGGTTCCCTGGGCCTGTCCGCCCCCTGTCGCACAGCAGCCCTCCCAGTTCCCCTGTGTTCCTGGGCCTCCGTCCACTGAACGGTGTGCTCACTACCACTGCCCCAGGTCCCTGTTGTTGTTGGGGTGGTGCGTTAGCCTGGGTTCCCTGTAGTGGTGGACACACTGCTAATTGACGTGTCCTGGGGACGGAGGTATGGGCCCGCTGGGTGGGTGCTGTGCTGGTGTTTCAAGAGGGGAAAGCTCTGTGGTGGCCTGTGACTGTGTGAGGGGTACCGACTGTCCCGAGGTCCCCGATGGGCTGGGCTGGTCATCTAGATCCAGTTGGACAGAGGTGCTGTCATCACTGTGGGCCTCTTCTGTTGGTGGTGTGGACATGTGTGGACCCTCCTGTCCGGTGACATTGGGTAGGGGTCCTGCAGGGGTATAAAAGGATGTTTATTACATCTGTGTGTGGCATGGTGTGCAATGGGTGGTTGACCGTGTACCCCAGTGCTTGCATTCCTGTTTGGGACCGTGTGATGAGGGTTTAGGGGGGTGTATGGGTATGTGCAGTGGGCATGCTTTGTGATGGGTGTCCATGCTTTGCTGTTGCATGCAGGGCTTGGTGATTTTGGGACATTTGTGAGGAGTTAGAGTGATGGGGGTGAGGGTGAGGGTGGGGGTATGTGCTGGCATGCAGGTAGGGTGGGGGATGTAATGGTTAGGATTTGACTTACCAGAGTCCATTCCTCCACCTACTCCTGCGAGGCCCTCAGGATGCACATTTGCCAAGACTTGCTCCTCCCATGTTGTTAGTTGTGGGGGAGGAGGTGGGGGTTCGCCGCCAGTCCGCTGAACTGCCAGGTGGTGTCTTAAGACCACGGAACACACCTTCCCCTGTAGGTCATTCCACCTCTTCCTAATGTCCTCCCGATTTCTTGGGTGCTGTCCCACTGCGTTGACCCTGTCCACTATTCTTCGACATAGCTCCATCTTCCTTGCAATTGAGGTGTGCTGCACCTGTGATCCGAATAGCTGTGTCTCTACCCGGACGATTTCCTCCACCATGACCCTGAGCTCCTCCTCCGAGAACATGGGGTGTCGTTGCTGTGCCATGGGGTGGTGTAAGTGATGTGTGGGGTGGTGTGTGGGGTGATAAGTGTGCTGATATGTAGTGGTGTGTGGTGTGCGGTGCGTGGAAGGTATGTGGGTGATGGTGTTGTGTGCCCGTGGATACTTGTATTGTTGATGGTGGTGTCTTTATCTGGCCTTCGTTCGTTATTTGTTGTCGTAAGGGTTTGTGGGTGATGTGGGTGTGTGTTTTATATTGTATTGGGTGTGTGGGAGTGGTGTGTGTATGTGTATCAGGTGTGTGTATTTCGAATTGTCCAATGTGGCTGTGTTTTGTAAGAGTGTGTGTATTTTGAACGTGGCGGTGTGTACCGCCAATGGAATACCGCGGTTGAAAGTCTGCCGCGTGGATTCGTGTGTCGTGATAGTGTGGGCGTATTTCTGTTGGCGTGACTGTGGAGGTTTTATTTTCACCAGTTTATCACTGACCTTTGGTGTGGCGGACTTGTGTGGGTGTCTAGATTTTGGCGGATTCCGAGGTGTGGGTCATAATAGCTGTGGCGGATTTCCCGCAGCCGCAGCGGTGTGTTGGCGGTCTTCTGCACGGCGGTAAGCGGCTTTTACCGCCAATGTTGTAATGACCCCCTATATGTTTTATGCTGGACCTATGGGAAGAACACCTTAAACGAGTCAAAAGGTTCATCGACCTATACGCGTCCCCTTGTAAGTTTACTTATTAAGGATCAACACGCTAACAGTTATGCTAGCAGAGTATGGTTAGTCTCTTCAAGGGCTTGCCATAGGTGTTTGGCACAGAGTGACAGGTGATAATAGTTACGGTGGGGAGACTGATGGTTTGTCTCTTCAGGAGCTTGTCATAGGTGTACGGGTTTTATTGAGATTTGGATTTTGTTTTCAAAATGGCATGTGTAGAGAAAATGATGTTCCTTTAAGCCCAGAAATGACTTTCCAGATCTTGGATCCTGCTAGTGGTGTTGGGTATGTTCCTGGCATTCTAGTGATAGAGTGAGAGAGATAGGTTGCACTTGCACAGCTTATGCAAATCGCAGGAGAATTATGAAGTATGTGAGGATTTAGGGAGTTTGAGTACTCCAGATGAAGTTTTAGTAGGAGTGTGCATACTCCGTAGTATGAGAGTAGGGAAGTCATCAAACTTCACAGGTGTGTGACGCTTTGTGCTAAAAAATTGTCCACGTGGTTGCTGATGTACGGCCCCTGCGTGGTCTAAGACTCCGGAGTATATTGAAAAGTGTATGAGACACTTGGTTATATTTTGTAATCTGTCTGGTTTAGTAGGTTGATCAGCGTGGTCAACGAGTCAGTGTGTGAGTTAAAGTGAGCGAGAGAAGATTTTGACTGAGATCTGAAGAGTCCTGTGTGCACCCGACAGACCCATTGATCAGTTGAGAGTAAGATTTTCAGGTCGAATTTTACTTGCGAAACTGGGAGACCAAGAAAGAGGAATACCTGCATGAGCGGAAGGGCCATCAGTGAAAATCCGTAAGGTTTCTGAAGAGATTGTGTTATGTTTCCTGTAGTAAACCAGTTTTTGGTTAGTGCTTGCAATAATTTGCATTAGTTTTGTGTGAACTGAGCTTAGGAGGACAAGCCGCAAGACTTGGTCAGTCGCAGTATGTGTGAGTGTGACGTCATCGGAGACGCACTCGGATAGGTTGGTTAGTGAGAGGGGTCGTGCACAGATTGGCAGCTGTCCGTGAGAGACAATTGGCTGAGAATGTGGGTGAAAGGAATCTTGGGAGTAAAAGTAATTTCCTGATTTGATTTTGAATAAACAGAAATAGAAAAGATGAAGTTTTTCAAGGCATTAAAGAGTGCCCTAAAGGGAGATCCACACATTAGAGCGAATGTAGGGGAGCCTACACCACCAGAGGGTACACCGGCTTCCATTGTAATGGAGAAGAGAGGTGTCGCTCCATGTCTTGGTTAAAGCAATGGTGCAAGGAAACAGAGAAAAATGGGAGCTTAGCGTTTCCTGAGAATGGGACTTTTAATTTGAGGATTTTGGAGCAATTGTGGATGGCGTTATATGAATCAAAGCCTCTTCCAAGAGCAGCACAGTTTGAGGCATTAGCTGTTTGGGAGCTGGTAGCTAGGAAGCAACAGCAAATGAAATTTGAGAGGAGGGTAAGAAAGGTAGAGAAGTCTCTAGCAGAGGCAAGATGGGATTGGAAACAGAAGAATTGGAGATCAGTGACATTGCAGGATGTCAAATTGTTTCCAACAATTACGCAGGAAGATGAGACGGAAGGAAGGAAAGTGACTAAAAAGAATAATAAGGGTCCGTCTGAAAATAAGGAAGCAAGAAAGTTTTTCATAGTGGAGGAAGAATCAGATGCTGAGGATCTTGTTACGCAGATACTGAGAGACCGATCACCACCGTATGCAGTGCATGAGAGTGGTCCGAGTACTAGTACTGATCCAACAGCTTCAGCACAGGCAGTGGGGACAGTGAGTCTGGTAGGTTGATACTAGCCAGACACAGGGTGTGATGCAAGGACCTAATGTGTTGCCTACTCCAGTAGTTCAGACACAGATGCTTCTGCCACCGACACAGATAATCTATCCTGACGTGCCTATTTTGGAGACTACTTTGAATTTAGTCGTTCCTACGGAGCAAGTGTTTCCAAGACCACCTTTGGTTCAGACTGAGCCGACTCAGCTTTTTTTCCCCCAAGTGCAGCCGCAGGGGATGCCGAGATTTACAACAATGACAGGGACACAGTCAGACTTGACACCAGCTATTTATCAGAGTATGGGAGTTACTCTTCCACAGTGTTCAGGTGCCAGAGCAGCCCCAGATGCAATATTGCTGCCGATTACTGTTGGTCCAGCTGCACCATTATTTGCACAGAAGAAACCAAGCGTGAGTGAACAGGGAGAGATGTCTCAGAGTTTAGTGAGGAGGGGACCAAATGAGCAAGTTCAGGTAGTCTCTTCCCTGGGTCAGACCTTTGATGGATCAAGGTCGCTGTTAGATCTCAGTCCACTTGTTGCACTTCCAGATATTGTGAATGGACTTAGTGCAGGTCAGAGCTTGAAGTTATTGACACCACAGACATCAAATGCAGTGGTACAGTAGGTGCGACCGGTGAATGCGAGTAACATTTCATTACAAGGATTAACAGCTCAGCACTTGACTGAATGGTTAGACAAGTTGAATACCACACAGAATGCTTCCAAGGGTGAGGAGCAGATCAATTGTGTTGTCGCGTAGGCTCTCATTATCCTAATGAGACTACTGGATTTTTGGGCGGCAAGATCGTTCACAGTGTGGGGGACTAAGTCTGACTCACGGCGAAGGACCCTTGTCACCCCAAATCCGGGTTGACCTCCGGCTAACTAGCAGTGCCTTATCTCTCCCGAAAGGAAGAGACAATTGGGAAGCCGAGCGCATGACATCTTAGTGCTTCCCAGGGAAGTCGTGGTCACTCAGGTCACAACCAGTTCTCTCATACACAGTGCAGTCTCATATATAAATGACAAAGGCAGTTCAGGTTTTAAAGATTGGTTTAATAAAACAACTGCATTTTTGATAACAAGGTGTGAGCCGCAATAACCAGAACCATACAACACAGTAGGATTGAAATAGTAACGAGGAGAGTGAAACATAAGAATAATGCTATCATAGTGCAACTAGGTTACGTTCTCTCTCTAAGTTTTCTATTTGAGCACAGCATGTGAAGCTCTAAGCCTGCCTTTCAGGCTCTCCCGGGAGGACATCGACCCTCATACCTGAGCAAAAGCCTGTGATCTGGATCAGCATCTGCAACAGGGCAGTCAGCATCTAGTTGTGGGTTCCTGGTCGTAATTTCCCTCTTACGTGTACTGGGCCTAGAAAGTGTTTTTATAACTAACACGCTGGTGTTCTAAGAAACGTCCCTACGTATGAATGTGTACTTTCTACGAACCCTAAAGACTAACCTTCTACCACGGCTATCGGCAATGTACCAGACTGTATCCTTGACACAGAGCGAGCAAGAATGTATTGTTTGAGAACGTCAGTGCTAAAGTAAGCTAAACAGTGTGATAGAAGAAAATAAAACAAGACCGTGAAACTGGTTATTGTAAAATAACAGTGCAAGGCTAAATAAAATGCATCTAGGGCAAAGTGCACAGAGGCCTAATACTTTAAGCAAATGCACAGAAAGCTGCATTAAAAATGGCCACACTACACCCTCCCCTTGTCGGTAGAAAGTGGTTCAAGCCGAAGCTAAAAAATGCCCTAAGCTAAAAAATCATTAAAAAACCCTATAGAATTTCAACAAGTCAAGAGGACTCCAAAGCCCATTAACCCTCAATTTAAAAATAAGAATGCGGCGAAATGCCGAATTCATATAACAGCGTCAATTTAGACTATATTCAATTCAAACAGTGGTAATGGAAAGCAGGAGGTTCTCCACTTCGGCAGATGACAAAACCGGAAAATCCACGCAAAAGACTATCAAGGAGCAAGTGTGTTCCAAAGCCCCAGTGTCAACCAAGGCGGCATCCCATACAGAGCCTGTTAACGATTTAGTATCAACTTCCTCCAGGAAGGGTATCTCGTAATCAGCCTCACCTAGCAAACGCAGTTGAAGCACGCATGTCTGGGAATGAGCCCTCATCGGGAACATCAACAGATCAGCATCAACTACCGGGGGTGTTGCTGCAAGAGACAGACGTCCAGTGCATGTTCCAAATCACACAAACGGCACGAAACACGGGCTGCACACAATCCAAAACCGGTCTCAATGACAAAGACCAGTTACACTCCAAACGTTCCAGGAGTGCTGCTCCAAAGTGCTGCATCATGCGTTCACGACTCAGCTGCGCTGATGGGAGCGCCCACATTTGTCCTTGTTGCAGCGGGACAGCCATTGCGGAAAAACAACAGCAACAGCAAAATGCCGGCTAATAAGGCCAAAGTTATCGGAAATCCTCCAAAAATGCTTCCGAAGATTTAATGAATAGCCAAAGGTATTAAACCGAATATGGAAGAGAAGGTGTGAATGAAACCAATACCAACAGCTTTGAAAAAATGCACTAATCCAGCTGTGCTGGATGCATTAAATATACATCCCACAAGTTCACCAAAGTGGCTCGGAAAGTTGGTATTTAACAGGGAGTGTATTTCTGCTGATGACCTTGCCACTTGAAGTGCGTAGGTCTCGCGTGCAGATGTAAGGGCCACATGCTTCTGAAACAATAAAGCCTTTAGTCTACTTAACTTGTCGAAATTCACCTTGGAAGTAGCAATGTGAGGCAGATATCTGCTACCTCCCTTAATTTAGTGGGGGGAAACAACACACTCCCGCAGCAAGTAACGACCTTAGAGACCGAAAAAACGTAAACTTTTCCGGACCGCATGCCACAACAGTCTTCACTATTGAGGAGGACATAACTGCCATTTGAAAGCACCTGGAATGTGCGTTTAATCAAGGGGACCGGAACTCCCTTCAGATAGCAAGCCAAGTTCACAACCGAGGCATTACATGCCCCATGCAAGGACAGCTGCTTACAAATCATCGAATGGCTGACTGAAGTCTTGCATTCACTACTGCTAAGAAAGACCTCTTTCATGCCATTGAGGCATTTGTACAAGAAGGGGAGCTCCCACACCTCATGGATATAACTATCTCCCAACTTTTCATATCTGCCTACTGGAACATGTTTCAGACAAGAAGTGAACTGTAACATAGAAATAGGCAGATTAATAACCCCATGTATCAACCACTCTGCAGAGGGGATCTCGGCCACGGTAAAAGGCAATCTTTCTAATATCTCAATGTTGAGCATGACATAAGTCGCCTCCTTCTTAGCCATTAGTTGTTGTTGTCGCGTTAAATTAAAGGAAAAAAATATCTCCCTGGCACTGATGTGCTGCCACGGAACGCGACCGGCCTTCAATGTCTGAAGTGTCCAACCCAACTGCATAATGGACCTGGTCTGACTCTGTCCATGATATAAAGAAGACATATCAGACCGTGTAATGTCTATAGCAGAAGAAACAATGTTGTTAATCGTATATATTCTGTCGGACAAGGTGTGAATTCCATTATCCACAACAGCTAAGGCCTTTTTCAAATTTTCCTGATCTATCTGCCTTAACCAGGCTGCAGCCTCCTGCCGGGAAAGTTTCCATATTTCATTATATACTTCATAAAAGAAACGCTTCCTATGTGGTATCTTTGGGCCTGACAAAAAATCTTGTAAGTCAGTGTTATTAGACAGGAGAGTGAGATGTATCTTAACTGCATCCAGCTAGGATGGCTTTAACCATTGTTGGCATAATTTACCCACACTATGGCCCTGATTCTAACCCCGGCGGTCTTTGACCGCCGGGGCGAGGGTCGGCGGGAGCACCGCCGACAGGCCGGCGGTGCCCCGCAGGGCATTCTGACCGCGGCGCTTTGGCCGCGGTCAGAAAGGGTAAACCGGCGGTCTCCCGCCGGTTTACCGCTGCCCTCAGAATCCCCCATGGCGGCGCAGCTTGCTGCGCCGCCATGGGGGATTCTGACCCCCCCTACCGCCATCCTGTTCATGGCGGGAAAGCCGCCATGAACAGGATGGCGGTAGGGGGGGTCGCGGGGCCCCTGGGGGCCCCTGCCGTGCCCATGCCAATGGCATGGGCACGGCAGGGGCCCCCGTAAGAGGGCCCCGCAAGGTATTTCAGTGTCTGCCTTGCAGACACTGAAATACGCGACGGGTGCTACTGCACCCGTCGCACCTTCCCACTCCGCCGGCTCGATTACGAGCCGGCATCCTCGTGGGAAGGGAGTTTTTCCCTGGGCTGGCGGGCGGTCTTTTGGAGACCGCCCGCCAGCCCAGGGAAAAACTCATAATACCCTCCGCGGTCTTCTGACCGCGGAGTGGTATTATGGGGGCGGAATTCTGGCGGGCGGCCTCCGCCGCCCGCCAGAATTAGAATCACCCCCTATATGTAGTAATTATTTCAGCATGTTCTGGTGAGATATAGCGAGGGTCTGACCTACTCGTCCGGAAACCCCCCGAGGAGGTGACAAAACGTTGATGACACCCGTTGGTGTCTATGGGCCACAATAACCACCTGCCCGGACGTGTCAATGAAGTGTTAAATGTACCATTCTGGACCCAGTCTGTAAGCTCACTGAAAGTGGCATTTATGTATTTCTGCCAATTATTAATTTTTGCAGGGACAGGTATACTAGGCATGTTCAATTCTCTAATTGTGGCTAAGCCCAAACACCTAGTCTGTTGTACTGTTTCATTTAAAAAAATCATTTGGACGGGAATGAGACATGCTCTAAACAATGTTTCTCTACCCTTTGTCTGCCAATGTTTTGTTCCCCAAACACTTTTCAAATCAACATTATTTGACCAATATTCATAACCCTCAACTGACAGTCGGGAAACAATAGAATCTGAGTATATGAATTTCGTATTAGTCAAAAACATTTGTTTATCTTTAAACGGAGTTAACCTAAAATAATATGACTTAGCATTCATTTGCTGATGCCCAGAAAAATACATAAATTTGTCAGAATAAGTTTTGGAACTTCCCTGCGGGGTGTCGGGCAATGCTCCCATTGAGTATAGTCAAATATCGTTTTTGTACTACTTGCTTTGTGTATAAAATGGTGCCCATAATAATTATAGCAAAACATGTCACCATAATTGTCTTTAAACTGGTAAACATCTTCATTTTCATAGACAGTATAATATTGTAATTCAGTCATCATGGAATCAACTGTCTTCACATCCCAATCATCAGATACAATGCCTGGTATTACTATATCATTCATAGATAACTTTAGGACATACAGTATTTGAATTATCTCTGTTGGACCATATATGTCAAACATTACTTTATTCCACACAATCCCATCCGGAATTGGCACTGCAGAAATGTTCACAAAGGACAAGTCTCTTTGAACCCTATGTGATGAAAAATGTGGCTTCAACACCTCCTCCACCTGTTTAACCGCTGATCTCTCAGGAAGAAAATTACCATGTATCAACAGAAAAAAGGTAATGACAAACCCTATCCAAAGAAAAAATGCTAGCATAGTCAATAAGAGCCACAAATAGTTCCATGGAAAAACAAAATAAGTATCTTTAAGCCAACACATCAGCTTACGTGGACCCGACAGGTCAGTAGTCGAAGAGGCAAAGGAGTCCGATAAATCATCGTTGTTGTTGGAAAAGTAACCAGAGGCAGTTCGTGCAAAAGGTGTCGCCGTATTCAATGGAGGAGTTGGTGTTTCTCGCGGTTGTACACTGTAGATAGCACCATCCGTTGCGTCAGTAGTCATGGTGACTTGATCAAAGGTTTCCAAGTTATCGGTTGTTAGTGGAACTAATGCGAGACCATCATCCACGCTCCCCAAGCTCGGAGAGGCAACAGTGTTGGCATAGATGACTTTAAGCGGAACATCTTCCCCAGTAGTGAGAGGGATTCAGGAGCTACTGGACGTTCCTCTTGGTCTGCTGTGTAGAATCGGCCACATGTTGTAACTTGACATTATCAATAGAAACAAAGCGATTTTCTTTAGCTCCTGGCAACGGGGGTAGAATAACAGTTCTCGTTCCGTGTATCCCCAACACAGGGACTGGTGCTCAATAAGAAGGGCCAAATTATTTTTTCACCGCGACCTTTTCACGCACAAGATCCCCAACCCTGGGAATCCAGCCGGTAGGTGTTACTTGCACATCCTTAATTCCTGTGGAGGCAGCACTTTTAGAAGAGTTATCTTCACGGAACTGCTGTAATTCCTGCAAAACAGTGACACAATCATTTATGTCAAAAGGCGTTTCCGCCGCCTCCACACCAGGACCATCAAGATCCGGAACAAACATTTGTGTTCCGAACAGGCACTCATATGAAGAACGACCCCCCAGGGACCTTCTAGGCAGGTTATTAAGTGCTCTCTGAACTCCATATAGGTGGGTTGGAAACTACGACCTGTACCTAAGACTCTGGCTGTTAAGGATTGCTTTAAATCGCCGTTTAATCGCTCCACGACAGAATTATCCTCGGTATGAAATGGAGATGAGTACTGGAGCTGGACCCCCAACAAAGCCATGGTGTCCCTGAATGCCCTGGAAGCAAAAGCAGGGCCCTGGTCCAAATGGAATGCCGCAACTGCATATGTACCGACAAAGACTCGCAAATCTTTAATAACAGTCCGAGCGTCAGCCGAGCGCTGTGGCCACACCCACACAAATCTGGAGCAAGAATCAACAGCGACTAGTATATATTTGTATGCACTATCCGGTGTTAACGGACTGCAATGATCCAAGTACACACATTATAATGGTCTGTCAGATATTAAGCGGGGTGTCTGCGGCGGGCGCTTAGCTGTTGAAACTTTAATTTGTTGACAGATGTCACAACAAAGGACATACTGCTTAGTCTCTTTATAGAGACCAGGCCACCAGTAACAGACCTGTAATAGCGAAATTGTGGTGGCCACACCAGTATGTGCAGATGCCACTACCTGATGCGCTGCTTTAATCAATTGTGGTCTTGCAACTTTATTGGGGATGTCGCGTATGTCTACGCTAGGAATTTTAATCTCAGCGTGCAGCATACTTCCCATGAAGTATTGGTATTTGTTAGGAAATCCTTTAGGATAATGCCTGCCATCAACCGTAGCTTTTATGGCAGCCAGAATCTCTGTGTCTGGTTTGGCACTCGAACAAGTCACTGCAGCTACAGTGGCAACTGCCACTGCTGACTTTGCGGCTTCATCAACCAAAGTATTCCCAGCAACATGTATTCCAACGCGCTGGTTTCCAAGTGTATGTACAACATGGAATTTGGGTAGCGTTTCCTTCAGGTCTGCTACCTTCCCCCACAGTAGTCTGTGTTTTATGGTGTTGCCTTTCGAATCTCTGAACCCACTCAAGCGCCAGTAATGTAGGTATTCATTAAAAGACTGGGCGCAATAATACGAAGCAGTGTAAACTGCTTCGGATCTGTATGTTCTAATGCCATCAGCAGAGCCTTCAGCTCAGCCAATTGTGCTGTACAATCCCCTAAGGTCTGTGTATAAGTATGTTGGGGGCAGAATTTCTCCCCTTCCATATGGCCGCTCACTACTGCACATGCAGCTGAATGTTGATGTTTTGTTCCAACCGCCGGTTGCGCAGAGCCATTGGTGTACATGACTATTTGATATTGATCAATAGGCAACGTGTCAGAGGGAATTGGATATTCAACTTCATATTGCAGAAATTCCTGAGTTTGTAACTTTGGGTCAAAAATGTAATCTACATCAGTGGTTGTTAAAGACGTAGCCCATTGTGTCCATCGCGGGTGCAGTGCTTTTGCGTTGGGAACGCTAGCTTTTGTAACAGCCTCGAGGGCCAGAATAGGGGAAACTACAATAATGCGTTTTCCCTGGGCAAAAGGGCTTTCTTTAATAACAGCCATCTGCACAGCAGTGAGATTTTTCTCTGTGGGTGCAAATCGTTGTTCAGCATCCAAATACAAGTGGGACTTGTATCCAATGGGGACTGTCTCACCTTCATTAAATGTGACATACGTAAATCCAATGGTCCCAGCTATCACCCTGATGACCAAATGCGTCTTATTGTCCTGTGTATGTAAGTGTTTTGCGGCTCGTAGATCTGCTTGTAACTCCCGAAGATTATGTGTGTGTTCAATTGTCCAGAATTTGCTTGAAAAATCCAGACGGATTAATTCATATAAAGGTTTAATGCGTGCAGCATAATCAGGAATGTATGTTCTGCTAAAATTTAGAAAGCCCAATAATGATTGGAGTTTCTTAATTGTATTAGGTGGTTGCAATTGTGCACACTTTTCTAAGAATTGGGGCGCTAGGCTCTGACCTTCATTCAACAGCTCGTATCCCAGGAATATAAAGCTGAGGAAGGCAATTTTAGATTTTTTGTAGTTAAATTTGTAGCCAATTTTGGCAGACGTAACAACAATGCGGGCCACTCGTCTTAAATGTTGTAGCAACTCGTCATCCGTGAGATATATATCATCTACATATGACAATGCTTCAGGGTCTAACTCGTGTAAAATTTCAGTCACACGAGCCGCACACAGTCCCGGGCTGTTCTTATACCCCTGAGGCAAACAACAGATTTTTTTCTGGGAGCCTAACACTCTAAAGCTTGTCAAATCCATGCTTTTGGGTGCTATATTCTGGCAGAAGAATCTATTCGAGATATCTAAAGTAGTTTTATATTTTTTTCGCACAATGTTGTTCATCAGTGCGGCGCTATGTGAATTTTGTATAGCATTTGTACGTGTATGTCCGTTCAAATGTCTGTAGTCTAAGACTATTCTGTATGAATGGTCCGGTTTAGCTACAGGAAATAAGGGACTATTCATCGGTGAGACACAGGGTTCAATTACCCCCTGGTATTCCAGTTGTGTAAGTACTAACGCCACCGGTGCCCTTGCTTTATGTTTTATGGGATGCTGGGGTTGTGGCTGAGGTTCCCCTTTAATCAGAATTATATGATATGGAGAGTCCCTATCCCACCTTATGTGATTTCTATATAAGGGAGGTGCTTGTGCTAGAGCCCATTTGATGCAATAGGACTCCGCGAGTTCCCCTGGAACAAGAGGCGAGAACGAAGGTTTAATAACCTCCTCCCCAACTGGGCAGGTGCGGACAAAATCAGGCGGCCAATCTTGTTCAGCCAGCAAAATGTCATATATCTTGACCACACAATCCCAAAAGATTGCGTGAATAGTGCGTTCAATGTCCCCTTCCAATTGTAGAGTTACTCTATACACCCTATCTGGTTCAGAGACACGCATATCTGCTGTTTCAACTTGTATGAAGTCATCAGTAGCTTTCACCTCCAGATGCTCTTGAAGATTCCGGCGAACTATTGTGATCTCTGCTGCGCTGTCTAGCAGTGCTAGTGCCCATGTCTTGTTCCTCAAGAAAACTCTCTTCCTGAGTGGCATGTCGAACTGAGACTGCTGCCACCTTTTTCTTTTTAAACTGTTGTTTTGGTTGTATCGGTTTCTCTTCCTTCTTGACAGAAACCTCCGAAGAGCGTTGTGATTCCTGTCTCGGTTTCGCGTACTCTGTTCTCCGCTCTGACCGCCCACCTCTCTCATTTCTCTTTTCCGATGAGTCCTGAAAGGAACGAGATTGGCGTGTATCAGCATATTGATATCTGTCAGGCGTTTTTAGATTATCCTTATTTCTGAGATTACACCTGTTCTGCGGGGTCTCCGTACGTGGAGATTCTCCCCTTTCTTTTTTCGGTGTCTGTTGTTTTTTCTCCCAGCGCTTCTTATTACCCTCAGGCTGGTGTTTAGCATTTTATTTCCTAATTTTTCCCTGAAATTGAGGTTTTTGCGGTCTAGCCCCTAGGCTATCTCGACCGATACTGGAATATGTCTTCGCTATTATTTTTGGCAGTTCCCGCTCTTGATCTTGTTGCGGGACGTCCCGAAGACACATACGCACGGCAAGTGCAACTGCCTCCCCTTTAAGATTACTTAGGATTATAGAAGAAACCATGGCAAAGTTGCCCATCAGCTGCATTCCTAAATCTAAGGCCGGGGCAGCCCGGTATTCATCCTGAATTTATTTAAGCACTTCCAGTAGGTTGGCCAATATCAGTGTACTGTGTGCCGTTGTATAGAGCGCGGCAAACACCGTGCCCCATGTATTACAATGTTCCACTGTGGGAACCATTCCAAATGGCAAACACATAGGTAGTATCCTATGTTTGTCCTGAGGTCCTGTATGGGGAAATACCGCCTCCAGCATATTTCTTTTCTGTGCCAGCCAAAATGGAGTCTCCTCCCGTTTTGCCGGAACTTTACCCATAATAGAGTGTATAGTCACTGGGTTTATACCTATTGCTACTGCATGTGGTTGTGCTGGAGCAGCACGCGCTGGGTTTGTATTTAGTGTCTGCATCACAAACTGTACTAAGCTTCTATATGTAGCTGTTAAGTCTGTATATAAACGACGAACTTCAGCCAACGGCATATTTGCAACCGCAGGATGTGGTGTATATGTGGCCAATAAAGGCCAGGTTGGACCATCATTCCTTAGTGGACCTAACCTTACTGGTAATATTGTATGGGGTAGGGTGCCTTTAGGAAAGTACCATCTTGCCTGGCATGTTACACCCATATTTCACTGTATATATGTTGTTTTATTCTATGTGTCACTGGGACCCTGCCAGACAGGGCTCCAGTGCTCATAAGTATGTGCCCTGTATGTGTTCCCTGTGTGATGCCTAACTGTCACACTGAGGCTCTGCTAACCAGAACCTCAGTGGTTATGCTCTCTCTGCTTTCCAAATTTGTCAATAACAGGCTAGTGACTAAATTTACCAATTCACATTGGCATACTGGTACACCCATATAATTCCCTCGTATATGGTACTGAGGTACCCAGGGTGTTGGGGTTCCGGGAGATCCCTATTGGATGCAGCATTTCTTTTGCCCCTCACGTTATTTCACAACCATTTACCACTGCACTTAAGTAACTTATAAGTCACCTATATGTCTAACCTTCACCTGGTGAAGGTTGGGTGCAAAGTTACTTAGTGTGTGGGCAGCCTGGCACTAGCCAAGGTGCCCCCACATCGTCCAGGGCAAATTCCCCGGACTTTGTGAGTGCGGGGACACCATTACACGCGTGCACTGTACATAGGTCACTACCTATGTACAGCGTCACAATGGTAACTCCGAAAATGGCCATGTAACATGGAAAAGATCATAGAATTGTCACCCCAATGCCATTCTGGAATTGGGGGGACAATTCCATGATCCCCTGGGTCTCTAGCATAGTACGCGGATACTGCCAAACTGCCTTTCCGGGGTCTCCACTGCAGCTGCTGCTGCTGCCAACCCCTCAGACAGGTTTCTGCCCTCCTGGGGTCCAGGCAGCCCTGGCCCAGGAAGGCAGAACAAAGGATTTCATCTGAGAGAGGGTGTAACACCCTCTCCCTTTGGAAATAGGTGTGAAGGCTGGGGAGGAGTAGCCTCCCCCAGCCTCTGGAAATGCTTTGATGGGCACAGATGGTGCCCATCTCTGCATAAGCCAGTCTACACCGGTTTAGGGATCCCCCAGCCCTGCTCTGGCCCGAAACTGGACAAAGGAAAGGGGAGTGACCACTCCCCTGACCTGCACCTCCAAGGGGAGGTGCCCAGAGCTCCTCCAGTGTGTCCCAGACCTCTGCCATCTTGGAAACAGAGGTGTCTGTGGCACACTGGACTGCTCTGAGTGGCCAGTGCCAGCAGGTGACGTCAAAAGCTCCTTCTGATAGGCTCTTACCTCTCTTGGTAGCCAATCCTCCTTCCTAGGTAGCCAAACCTCCTTTTCTGGCTATTTAGGGTCTCTGCTTTGGGGATCTCACCTGATAACAAATGCAAGAGCTCATCAGAGTTCCTCTGCATCTCCCTCTTCACCTTCTACCAAAGGATCGACCGCTGACTGCTCAGGACGCCTGCAAAACCGCAACAAAGTAGCAAGATGACTACTAGCAACCTTGTATCGCTTCATCCTGCTGGCTTTCTCGACTGTTTCCAGGTGGTGCATGCTCCGGGGGTAGCCTGCCTCCTCTCTGCACCAGGAGCTCTGAATAAATCTCCTGTGGGTTGACAGAATCTTCCCCCTGCAACCGCAGACACCAAAAGACTGCTTCACTGGTCCTCTGGGTCCCCTCTCAGCACAACGAGCGTGGTCCCTGGAACTCAGCAACTCTGTCCAAGTGACTCCCACGGTCCAGTGACTCTTCAGTCCATGTTTGGTGGAGGTAAGTCCTTGCATCCCCACGCTAGACTGCATTGCTGGGTACCGCGTGATTTGCAGCTGCTCCGGCTCCTGTGCACTCTTCCAGGATTTCCTTCATGCACAGCCAAGCCTGGGTCCCCGACACTCCTTCCTGCAGTGCACAACCTTCTGAGTTGTCCTCCGGCATCGTGGGACTCCCTTTTGTGACTTTGGGTGAACTCTGGTTCACTTTTCTTCCAAGTAGCTGTTCAGATACTTCTTTGGGTGCTGCCTGCTTCTATGAGGACTCCCTGAGTTGCTGCACATCCCCTCTGTCTCCTCCTCCAAGTGGTAACATCCTGGTCCCTCCTGGGCCACAGCAGCTCCCAAAAACCTCCACCACAACCCTTGCAGCTAGCAAGGCTTGTTTGTAGTCTTTCTGCATGGGAATACATCTGCAAGCTTCATCGCAACGTGGGACATCTGTCTTCCAAAGAAAAAGTCCCTAGCTCTCTTCTTTCTTGCAGAACTCCAAGCTTCTTCCATCCAGTGGCAGCTTCCTTGCACCCTCAGCTGGCATTTCCTGGGCTCCTGCCAACTCTTGACACTGTCGCGGCCATTGGACTTGGTCCCCTTGTCTTACAGGTACTCAGGTCTGGAAATCCACTGTTGTTGCATTGCTGGTTTTTGTTCTTCCTGCAGAATCCCCCTACCACGACTTGTGTGCTTTCTGGGGGTAGTAGGTGCACTTTACACCTACTTTTCAGGGTCTTGGGGTGGGCTATTTTTCTAACCCTTACTGTTTTCTTACAGTCCCAGCAACCCTTTACAAGCTCACATAGGTTTGGGGTCCATTTGTGGTTTGCATTCCACTTTTGGAGTATATGGTTTGTGTTGCCCCTATGCCAATGTGCTCCTATTGCAATCTACTGTAATTTTACACTGCTTGCATTACTTTTCTTGCTATTACCTGCATAAGTTTGGTTTGTGTACATATATCTTGTGTATATAACTTATCCTCATACTGAGGGTACTCACTGAGATACTTTTGGCATGTTGTCATAAAAAATAAAGCCTTTATTTTTAGTACTTCTGTGTATTGTGTTTTCTTATGGTATTGTGCGTATGACACCAGTGGTATAGTAGGAGCTTTACATGTCTCCTAGTTCAGCCTAAGCTGCTTTGCCATAGCTACCTTCTATCAGTCTAAGCTGCTAGAAACACCTCTTCTACACTAATAAGGGATAACTGACCTGGCACAAGGTATAAGTACCTCTGGTACCCACTACAAGCCAGCCCAGCCTCCTACAGTGCCATCAAGCTAATTATTATGTTCTTGATAAGATAGAGGTACCTCTAGGTATGCGTACGCCCTGTACTAGCCAGGCGCGTTCTCAACCGTATACGTGTGAAATGTATTTGTGTTCCCATCAACTGCTGGAAATGTGACCCAGGAGTAAAAAAAGTTCTGTTCTATAGGCTGCGTGGGCGGCCACCACAAATGTGACTGGACCACTCTGGATCGTAAGACCATGTGCAAGCAAATGTGCTGTGAGCGGTTGTCTCATATTAAGAGCTATTTGTATTACCTGGGGATTCGCCATTCACAAAACAGCGAGAGTTCAGAGAAGGCACACCAAAACTGGGTCTTTCCTTTTAAGGTTCAAGCTTGAACAACCATCCGCTGTAAATAGGGTTACCTATACCGCGGTGGTGGAAGTCCTCAGTGCCACGGACGTCTCCGCTAAAGGAACTGAGGGATCATTATATTATATGAGACCAAGAGAAACTGGTGGACCCGAAAATTAGAGCCAGACCAAACGTTGGCGGCGCCAAGTCGCGTAGGCTCTCATTATCCTAATGAGACTACTGGATTTTTGGGCGGCAAGATCGTTCACAGTGTGGGGGACTAAGTCTGACCCACGGCGAAGGACCCTTGTCACACCAAATCCGGGTTGAGCTCTGGCTAACTAGCAGTGCCTTATCTCTCCCGAAAGGAAGAGACAATTGGGCAGCCGAGCGCATGACATCTTAGTGCTTCCCAGGGAAGTTGTGGTCACTCAGGTCACAACCAGTTCTCTCATACACAGTGCAGTCTCATATATAAATGACAAAGGCAGTTCGGGTTTTAAAGATTGGTTTAATAAAACGACTGCATTTTTTATAACAAGGCGTGAGCCGCAATAACCAGAACCATACAACACAGTAGGATTGAAATAGTAACGAGGAGAGTGAAACATAAGTATAATGGTATCATAGTGCATCTAGGTTCCGTTCTCTCTCTAAGTTATATATGTGAGCACAGCATGTGAAGCTCTAAGCCTGCCTTTCAGGTTCCCCCGAGAGGACATCGACCCTCATACCTGAGAAAAAGCCTGTGATCTGGATCAGCATCTGCAACAGGGCAGTCAGCATCTAGTTGTGGGTTCCTGGACGGAATCTCCCTCCTACGTGTACCAGGACTAGAAAGTGTTTTTATAACTAACACGCCGGTGTTCTAAGAAACGTCCCTACGTAAGAATGTGTACTTTCTATGAACCCTAAAGACTAAACTTCTACCACGTCTATCGGCAACGTACCAGACTGTATCCTTGACTGAAGCACAGAGCAAGCAAGAATGTATTGTTTGAGAGCGTCAGTGCTAAAGTAAGCTAAACAGTGTGATAGAAGAAAATAAAACAAGACTGTGAAACTGGTTATTGTAAAATAACAGTGCGAGGCTAAATAAAATGCATCTAGGGCAAAGTGCACAGAGGCCTAATACTTTAAGCAAACGCGCAGAAAGCTCCTTTAAAAATGGCCACACTACAGTGTCAGCTTGAGCATGGAAGCAGGTGAACTAGTTGAGGGCACAATGGGGTGAATAGATTAGAATCCTACACAGAGGCAGAGTTAAGATATTTATGCCCGGGAATTGCAAGAGAGGTGGGCACAGTACACCAGAGATTGGCAGATTTGTCAGAGAAGCATGGCATAGAAATTGAGAAAACAAAGCATTTGAAGAGGAGTTACAGAATAGAGTTTGAGGCAAAGGATTTTGAACACATGAGGTCAGCTGGAATGAAGGCGTATCTTAAAGAACTATTGCAGAGTGCTTAGGTTTGGGGAGCCTTAGAGAAGTTGGACGGCAGATGGGTAAAGAAAAGAGACAAAAAGAAACAAGATTCACTAGAAGTGACCGAAAATGTACAACAGAACAAGGATCCGGTAAAGAATTTACCAATGAGGGAAATCCCAGGTGGGAATTTGTTCATGTTCCTTAGAGTAGGAGTGATATTCTGTCATTCACGAATGATTATCCAAAATTGAGGAAGAAGCCAGTAGAGTGGTATCAGCAGATGGACAGGTTTGTAAAGCTTTCGAAATGTCTATGGGAAGACTTGAATACCTTATTGAAAATAGTGGTTCAAGCAGATTTGTGGGTTGAGAGTAAGAGAGCCGTAGATTGGCCAACAAGTGAACCAGAAAGAGATAAGAGTACAGGTTCACCAGCTCCTGAGGTAATGAAACATTATTATAAGGTGATTGAGTTCTTGAAGATGAGGATTTTGCCCAAAAATATTGATTGGCTGACGATTGATAGAACAGTGCAGGAAGTAAAGGAGTTGATACATGCGTCCTATGAGAGATTGTTGAAGGCGTTCAAGGAGTACAGTGTCAAAGAAGCGATTGAGCTGAAAGACATACTGCATTTTGTGTTCCGATTTGTGAAAGGACTGAGACCTGAAATAGTGCAGATGATTGAGTCATTTGATTTGCTGGCAAGCAAAGCTGATTGATGAGATGTTGCAGTATGCAAAATACTGTAGTGATGTGATTGAGCTGAAGCAGAAAAAGTTGAAAGAGAAGGCGGTGGACTTTTGTGCAGCAGATGCCACAACAGCAGCAGGGAAATGTCATGTTTCAGCCTCAGATGAGAGGTAGAGGTCATGGGGGCAATATGAATCGTGGTCCGGATTTGAATACTGTAGTGGTTCAGAATGATGTGCAGGGAATGAAGAAGCTATTGCTGTGTCACATTTGCGGAGCCGTGGGACACTGGAAGCAGGAGTGTCCGATGATGGTGCAGGAGGGTGTTGCTCAGCAAAGTAACTACGTCAACACATTTCAAAATGTAAGAGGACCAAGAATGAGAAGTCCAAATCCAAATTTTCAGAATAATGCGAATCAAATGCAAAATTTCCAGCCCATACAGCAGGTGCAAATGCCTCGTGCACAAGTGTCACAGTTGCAACTAATGCAGCAGCAGGTTCCCATGGTACCTAGACAGCAAATGCAGATACCTCAAGCCCCAATGGAGCGGCAACAGATGATGCTTTCTCAACAGGCCACAGGTCAGAGACAAGACAAAAGTAGTAATGTTGTGCACCAATTCCCGTTACACAGTGAGAATGAAATAAACGGTGAATGGATGAGTGACAGTTCTGATGAGGAGCCATGTGTGCTTGCGACTTCCTTAGAAGTAGATCAGAGGGGACCCTTTGTCAGAGGAAAGGTAATGGGTCACAGAGTCTCATTTTTGGTAGATACGGGAGATACATGCTCTACTGTGAGAAGTGCAGAAGTTCCAAACTTGCCCCTTTCAGGAAGGGCAGTTCAGGTCGTGGGGGTGGCGAATCAGTATCTGACAAACCCGATTAACAATCCATTGCAAGTTGAGATTGGCAATTTTCAGGGATTATATAAATTTGTAGTCTGCGATTCGAGTACTGTATCATTACTGGGAAGGGACTTACTATATAAGACAACGTGCTTGATTACTTGTTCAAACAATGGAATTGAGATCCAGACAAATAGTGATGATGAGGAAGATCCAGCCACAGAAATTGAGTGTGAAATTACAAATGAGGAGTACCCCTTGATTGAGTTTTTCCCAATGTTCACAATGAGAGAGCTTCATTCTGACTTGCAGGGAACAGTGCAAGAGAACATTTGGGATTTGACAGGGAAAGAAGTGGGTTTAATCAAGGGAGTGGAGCCAATTAAGGTTACTTTGAAGCCGAATGCAGTGTTTCCGCAGCTTCCACAGTACAACATGGCACAAGATGTTCTGATTAAAGTGGCTCAGATAATTGCAGATTTTGTGAAGCAGGGAGTTTTGAAGGAGGTATTGAGCAGCCCATGTAATTCACCGATAATGGGTTTGAAGAAGCCATGTGGGAAAGTCTGAATTGTTCAGGATTTGAGAAAAATAAATGACATAGGGGGTTATTCCAACTGTGGAGGAGTGTTAATCCGTCCCAAAAGTGACGGTAAAGTGACGGATATACCACCAGCCGTATTACGAGTTCCATAGGATATAATGGACTCGTAATACGGCTGGTGGTAAATCCGTCACTTTTCCGTCACTTTTGGGACGGATTAACACCTCCTCCAAAGTTGGAATAACCCCCATAGTGGTCAAGTGCTGCCTGTAGTGCCCAACCCAGCTGTAATAATGTTCCAGATTTCATGCGATGCAGAATCGTTCACAGTGGTTGATTTGTCACACGCATTCTTTTCTGTGTCTTTTCATGAGGATAATCAATTTCTCTTTAGTTTCAAATTAGTGGATCGAGTCTACTGCTGGTGTAGACGTCCTCAAGGGCACACAGAGTCACATTCCTTGTTTAATCGGATCTTGAAGAAAAATTTGGAGTCAGTAGAATTTTCTTTCCAATCGACTCTGGTGCAGTACATTGACGATTTATTTGTTGCGTCCAAGACAAGGGACAAGTGTAAGTATGACTCGATTGCCCTGTTGAATCGTTTGGGAAAGTTTGGTCATAAAGTGTCACCACTAAAATTGCAGAATTGTCAGAAGGTAGTGAAGTATTTGGGTCACCAGATTGAGAAAGGGTCAAGGAAAATATCCAGAGAGAGAATCACAATTATACTGCAGATAAGTCCCCTAAGTTGACAGAGAGATGTTAGGGTGTTCCTGGGTATGGTGGGCTATTGTTGCCAATGGATCCTGAATTTTTCCGAGATTTCAAAACCATTGCAGAAGTTGACTCATAGGGATGTCACCGATCCCATAGTGTTAGATCAGAATCAAATGAAAGCGTTCACTGAGTTGAGAGAGAGTTTGTGCAGAGCTCCAGCCTTGGGTATGCCTGACTATACATTTTTTTGTCATGAGCGTGATGCATGTTCATTGCCTGTCTTGACACAAGTCCATGAAGGTGCTCATCGTCCAGTAGCATATTTTTCAGCTACCTTAGACCCACTTGCAGCAGCCTTACCAGGTTGTTTGCGTGCAGTTGCCGCAGTTGGTCAGAATCTTTCACAGTGTGAAGGCGTAGTGATGGGATATCCCTTGAGTGTAATGGTCCCTCACTCAATTGAGATTTTACTGACAAGGACAAAAACCCAATACTTGACTGGTCCTAGGTTTACTAGGTATGAGACAAGCATTTTGGGTGCTCCAAATGTAACACTTGAAAGATGTACAATGCTGAACACGGCAACCTTAATTCCAAGTGATACTACTGAAATTGACAAAGAGGAAGATGTTGAACATGATTGTCTCAAAGTAACTGAGTTGTGCACAACACCGAGACCTGACATTAGAGATATCCAATTGGAAGAAAATGACCAAATTGTTTTTGTTGATGGCTCTTGTCTAAGAGACGGCACAGGGACCCTGAGAGCAGGATCTGCAGTGTGCACAATGTCAGGAATCCCCAAGGTGCCTCCTGCGTTATCTGTCAGCATCCCCAAGGATTAGGTTTAAATGATATCTCTGTTCTTGGTTAAACCATCATGTTCCTAAGTTAACATAATGTGCTGTGTTACACAATCGGTTTTATCAATGCTTGTTTTACCAATGCTCGTTTGCTAATGTGAGCAGGTGTAGACATGTGCTTCTAATTGGGTGTGGTGTAGACATGTGCTTCTAATTGGGTTTGGTGACTCATCCACATGTGGAAACTCAACAGCTTTCCTGATTGGCTTTGAATAGCAGAGTGAAGCATGCCTCCCCGCTTGGCTTTGTTTAGATTCCTAATCTCAGAATCTGATTTGGCAGTCCAGCTCCTGCTGTCATCCTCGTATTCAGGACTTTTGAGGCAATTCTTTTCTTTATTCCTGTACCAGATGACACCAGGCATTCCTCCAGCACTCCTGAAAAGACTGCAGCTAAGTGACTAGTATTCTCCAGGGAGTTTGTTCTTTTCTTTGAGCGCCGCGATTTCCTAGAACAGCTGGTGTATTTCAGACCTCATATTTTGGCAGAGTGCCTATCTTGAAGAGACAAATGCATTTCTGAACATTCTACATTATTATTGTAGTTACTTTCCTAAATGTGCTTCAGGAAATCTGCTTGAGCTAAAGTACTACAAAAAGTGACAGATCAATTTTAAAAGAACATTTACGTGACTTTTCTTTCTCTAATAGCATAACTCTTGGATTTAAATTGTGTCATTCATGCCTGTGTTTCAGGTTTGAGGAATTTGCTTTTGAAGGGTTTTTCACACACACAGTGAAACCAAATCAAACTGTGCCACCCTAACTGTTTAAGCTCAGAGTGGACATTTGTATTTCTTGGATTATTGTTGTTCCTTTTAGTTTAACCCTATGCATGCAGGACAGTTATATGTGATATAATTAATGCCCTTGTTTGTCTTTCTTGTGCATGATAAGTGCAACCACAGTTCTAATTGTAGTGTGCATCAGTGAATCTCTGTGAAGGCAGCCCTAGTGTTGCACTACTTATTGTTATAGTACTCAATTTGTGTTTTTGGTAATACAGTGTTAGTAATTGTGCCAACAGTTGTTATTATCCAAGAAAAGTGCTGGAGCATCCCGTTGTTCTTCTACTGCTCCCTTGCCCATATCAGAAAGAGAGATTCAGTTTCAAGGAAGTTGAGTGCACTAACTCTACTATCACTCTGTCAACAATGACCTGCCCCCCGAAGATAGAGGGTGCCTGGCTGGACTGGCAAGATGTGGCAGTGTTTTGTCTCTTTCTCTTCCACTCCCCCTTTCCTTTTGGGACATGTGCCAGGGTTTCTGTGTCCACCAGGAAGTGCCGAGAGGTGTTCCAGGAAGTCGGGGGGTGTACCATCGCCCCTGCAGACATCCTGCTTTTCAGGTGAGTGGCCACGTCTCGACACACAATTACAGGTACCTTAGAAGCTTCTTGGCTTCGAGGAGTGTATTCTGCTCAGGTAGCAGAGTTGGTTGCTTTTACTAGAGCATGCCATGTTTCTGCTTGATTGAGAGTCACTATCTATACAGATAGCCAATACGGATTTGGAATAGTTCATGATTTTGGTCAATTGTGGTCGCAGGGATGGTTTTTGACCTCTAAGAGATCACCAGTGAGAAATGGTGAGAGAATAAAGGAGTTGTTATATGCAATTCAACTCTCTGAAGAAATTGCCGTGGTGAAATGCAGTGAACATCTAAAGTCACAAGACTACGTGTCACTAGGGAATGGATATGCTGATCAAGTTGCAAAGTTTTGCACATTGAACTGTATATCGTTTCAAACACAATTGGGAGTTGTTACCTGAAGAAGACACTACATGTACAAGCTTCGCATTAAAAGTGATTGACACATTAGCGGAGTTCAACACCCTCCAGAGTAATGTCGACAAAGAAGAGAAAAGGTCATGGAGCAAAATGAAATGTGTTCAAAGACAGCATGAGTTGTGGGTATCTGAGGAGGGTCAGATGGTTCTGCCATATAGTCTGTTGTCTCAGATGGCGTGGTACTATTATGGTCAGGCACACATTGGGAGGGATGCCATGGTTCGACTGTTCAAACTTGATTGGTTCAACCCCAAGCTTAGACAAGCAGCTGAAGCCATCACTGTGTCATTTGTCAGAAATTAAATGGAGGGAAAGGGTCAGTGGTTAATTTGAGCAACATTGGAAAAGTAGGAGGTCCATTCAGGAGAATGCAATTGGATTTCATTGAGATGCCTGTGTGTGGAGGTTTGAGATGTGTGTTGGTAATTGTCTGCATCTTTAGTCATTGGATTGATGCGTACCCTACACAGAGAAATGAAAGCCTCACTGTGGCAAAATTGCTACTTAGGGAACTGATACCGTGCTTCGGATTTCCGATCTCTTTAGAATCAGATAGGGGAATGCATTTCAATAATGAGCTGATGAAACTATTGTGTGCAGTATTGAACATCGAGCATGTTAGGGTTTGTGCACAGCAAAGAGCATTTCCCCTCTCACTGCACTAGTGGGTTCTGTAATAGATCCCTTTTAAACTTACTATTCAAACCCTTTCTTGTTATCTCACCTTCCCCCCCCCCCCTTAGGCTTCTGTGTATGTTGTTTAATGTGCTGTTTTGTTTACACATTGGGCCTTGCTTTTACCAAGGCTTCTTTAAAACACTCCTCCCTAGGCCATGTGTTAATTCAACTCATTTGCATAATAACTGAAACTCTGCACACCTTTCAAGAACATGTGCCGCATGTGAGGACCACACCCAGCCCTTCAAACCACACCCAGCTCTGCTCACCTTTCAAGAACATGTGCAGCATTTGAGGACCACACCCAGCCCTTCAAACCACACCCAGCTCTGCGAACCACACCCAGCCCTGTCGATAAAAGGCAGCCCCCGAGCCTCACCCAGTGCTTGTGCTCGTCTACCTCCCGCTTACCTGAGAACAGATCCCTCGGCGCTGGCACTCCTGCTCTCTACAGACTTTCATTGGCTTCAATGGGCGCAGCTGCTGGCTCTTCCTTCTTCTGGTTTCCGGTTCCTCCTTGCCTCAGCCTCTCTCCTACAAACAACCTGCAAAAGAGAAAGAAGACAAGGTTAGACTGATCAGTATCTCTTGCCAGCAACAAGTAAGTGCAAAACTTTTTATTACCTGAAGGAACTTTGACAACAATTTCTGGATTCGTGTGTGGACGGTTTGAAGCAAGATACCTTCCACGAACATTGTGATTCAGGCTCTTTGTTGCAAGAATACCTTGCGGAGCTTTGTGAAACAAACATTGTTTTTTTTTTATGGAACTTTTAAGAATCGAACAGTGGAAACCATTAACAGCAAGGCAAACAGTAAATCAAGGACTTGCACAAATTACATGCTGTATTTTGATGTAAAAGTACAGTATTTGTTTTCCAAAAGATTCTGGAGATATGGGAAAAGTGAGTCTGCTATTGGGAATTTAGGCTTTAGTTATATTAAGATGAATGTTTGATATTGGTAATTCTGATAACGGTATTTGTTTAATGTTTTAGAAGCTTTACAGTAATAGAAAGCACATCCCAGAGCAGTAACACATTCCAAACCTGGAAACTCGAGACCAGAATCCAAGAGGTACTTTTAGAAGAGAATTTCTAATAAATAAAGGGATAGTCAGGAACCCATTTAGGAATAGGTTGCACTTATCTGTTCTTTGTTTATGTTTCATTAGGCACCAGTTTCTACAGAAGTCAGAAAGGGCCGCAGATTTGTGCAGCACTTCAACAGTGGAAACGCAAGAACGGTGTTGTCTCTCTTTTTTATTTTATCCACTTCCCCCCTACCCTTGAGCTTCTGTTCTTAGTGCACTGTGTTAAAAACTAGTGTGCTGGAACAAGCAGTTTCAGGGTGGGGTCGGATTGTCTTCAACCTCCATCAGAACTGAACAAGAACTCAGGTGAGCTGGGCTTTGACAGAAGCACAAGCCTTAAAAAATTTCAGTTCTGGTGGACGATGAATACCGGGGAAGAAATAGAGGGCATTGACGTCACGGATATGGCGCAGGCCCTAAATGAGGACTTGGCTCATAATGAATCAGTGTCTGGCATCTTACAACATATGCAAGAGGAAATAGAGAGATTAAAGATGGAGAATACCTCTTTAAAACAGGATTTAAGCAGGTATAAATTTAGGGGATCTCAGTGGAACACAGCTTTTACGCCTTTGTTTAAAACCACCTCAGAGACAGGGGCGCCATCAAAACATACAACTTTGCCTCCCCCAGTTGAGGTTACTGTTAATGTTCCTAATGCTGTGCCCTTAGCAGCACCTGAACGTTTTCATGGAGATAGTAACAAATTCCATGTTTTTATCCATCAATGCCAATTACACTTCGTTTGTAAGCCACAACAGTTCCCTACTGATGCTACGAAAGTGGCATTCGTCTTGTCTTATTTGTGTGGCACAGCAGCCAATTGGTCAATTCCTTTCGTGGATAGAGATGATCCCATCCTCCATAATTGGAATCAATTTAAACGTACCATGACCAGCCTTTTTGCAAAACACACTTTCATGCAGGCAAGTGATAATGAGCTTTTAAATCTTAAACAAGGTAACAAGGATTTATTGACCTATCTCACTAGTTTTAATCGTTTACTCACCGAGACACAGTGGCCAGAAGGAAAGCGTGTCTCCCTTTTTTATAAAGGTTTGAGAGACGAGTTAAAAGACGCGCTGGCTCATATCGTTGATTGGCCAGAAGACTATTCGGACTTTGTAGATTTAGTTGTGAAATTAGAACATAGACTAGGAGAAAGAAAGGGAGATAAATACAAACTGGAATCACGGTTAACTTTTATTAAACACGAGAAGAAAGACACAGATAATAAACTCCCTGAACCTGAGCCTATGCAAATAGGGACACTCAGAGGTCCACTCACATCAGAGGAAAAAGAAAGAAGGAGAAAACTTCAATTATGTTTATATTGTGGCAGGGCAGGTCACTTTGCCAGAGAATGTCCAGTAAAGCCTAAAACTCCACAAAAGGGTGCTGTTTCCTCCACCTCCTCAACTGAATCGGGAAACGATTAAGCTCGACAAGGGGAGAGGTTACTTGTTCGAGAAAACATTTTAATCAGACCTCTAATGCTGCAGCCTTCATGGTACCGCACATACCTAGACATTTCATAATTCAGGTCATTTTAATTGTTACTACCCAAGTGAGGCATTCTCTCCCTGTCCTACTGGACTCAGGCGCGACAGGAAATTTTGTGGATAATAAGTTAGCTGAAAACTTAGGACTTCCTATGTGCCTAAAGCCTTGTCCAGAAGCAGTATGTGCAGTGGATGGGTCAGAATTGACCTCTGGATTAATCACAAAACAAACAAGTCCACTTGTTATGGTCTGTCAGAACGAGCACACAGAGGTGATTAGCTTTGATCTGATAGATACTCCTAATTTTGGTTTGATTCTCGGGGTACCCTGGTTAACAACTCATAACCCAAAAATTGACTGGGTGAATAGAACTGTTACTTTGGATTCCTCTTTCTGTAGAACCAATTGCTATCAAGAAGCAGGTACAGAACAGAGCACAGTATTACACTGTGCTAGTGTTACACAAGATGAACCAAGTCTCCCTCCTGAATATTCTGACTTTAAAGACGTCTTTGATCCAGTAAAGGCTAGTGTGCTGCCCCCACATCGGTCTTATGACTGCCGTATAGATCTTATCCCAGGGGCCCCTTTACCTAATAACAGAGTATATGCTTTGACTGACGAAGAAACCAAATACTTAAGAACCTACCTAGATGACCTACTACAGTCTGGGTTCATCCGTCATTCCACATCTCCGGTATCATCTCCACTCTTTTTTATCCCGAAGCCGGATAAATCCCTGCGCGCGTGTATCGATTATAGAGGACTAAATAAGGCTACAATAAAGAATAAATATCCTCTTCCTCTAATACCTGTGTTGTTGGATCAATTAAGACATTCTACTGTATACACTAAACTAGATCTGCGGGGAGCTTACCACCTGGTCCGAGTAAAAGAGGGGGATGAGTGGAAGACAGCTTTCAAGACAAAGTTTGGTTTATTTGAGTACACAGTAATGCCCTTTGGGTTATGTAATGCCCCTGCGGCCTTTCAGTTTTATAAATGAGACCCTACACGAATTCCTGGACGTTTGTGTCATAGTATACATAGACGACATTCTCATTTACTCTAAGAACTCAGAAGAACATACCCAACATGTTCGTGCAGTATTATCAAAGTTAAAAGAAAATCATCTTTTTGCTAAGTTAGAAAAGTGTACTTTTAATGTCAGCAAGGTGGACTTTTTAGGATACTGCCTGTCACCTCAAGGAATAACTATGGATGTAAAGAAAATCAGTGCTATTGCTGATTGGCCAGAACCATCCTCTGTAAAAGATATTCAGAAATTTCTGGGTTTCGCCAATTTTTATAGGAGGTTTATTGCACATTTTGCAGACATTGTGGCCCCAATAACTACCTTGTTGCGGAAAGGGCAACGATTTCTTTGGACTGATGAGGCGGCACACGCCTTTCAACTCCTAAAACAAAAGTTCACTTCAGCCCCAATTCTGAAACATCCTGATCCTGACTTGCCCTTTTTTGTTGAAGCGGATGCTTCACAAGTAGCATTAGGAGGAGTTGTCTCTCAACGAGATATAGTAGATGGCCAGTTACATCCTATAGCCTTCTATTCCAAAAAGTTATTACCAGCTGAACAAAATTACACTGTGGCTGAAAGGGAACTACTAGCTATCAAAGTAGCCTTTTCAGAATGGAGGCATCATTTAATGGGAGCCAAGTACCCAGTTACAATCTTTTCTGACCATAAGAACCTACAGTTTTTTGGATCACTTAAAGCACTAACACCACGTCAGATGCGCTGGTTAAATTTTTTTAGCACATTTGACTTTGTTATAACCTATAGACCAGGTGCACAACAAATTCAATCTGATGTGTTATCTAGATACGGACATACCTCAGACATGAAACAAGATAAAATAGGAGAACCCATTATTCCTCCCCAAAAGTTTTTGGCACCAGTACAACAGAAGGATTTCATCACAGATCTATATAATGCACACATGCAAATAGCACCTCAGGATTGGTTAAAGGATTCCCATAACACAATACAGCGAGGTTTATTGTATCACGACAACATGCTGTTAGTGCCCACCTCTGAATTACAAACACAGGTGATAATTTGGCATCACGCCTCACCGTTGGCAGGTCATCCTGGTTGGGTAAAAACCCTGGAAAATGTGCAAAAACACTTTTGGTGGGACACTATAAGAAAGGACATTAAGCAATTTGTCACTACCTGTCCAATTTGTGCAAGACATAAATCTTCTCATAAGGCCCCTGACGGCTTGTTAATACCAATGCCAACACCCAAGCAACCTTGGCACACTGTGAGTGTAGACTTTATTGTAGGCTTACCACCTGTAAAATCCTTCACAACAGTGTTGGTTATAGTGGATTTTTTATCTAAAATGGCACATTTTGTACCATTACGGAAATTACCCACGGCGGCAGAATTTGCCGATATTTTTATAAGGGAAATTGTGCGTTTACATGGTTTGCCAAGCAAAGTGGTGTCAGATCGAGGGAGCCAGTTCAACTCTAGATTTTGGAAAAAATTATGTGAAAAACTGAAATTAGATGTGGCATTATCCACTGCTTTCCACCCAGATACAGATGGACAGACTGAACGACTGAACCAAACCTTACTTCAAACGCTACGTTGTTTATTGGCTGATTATTCTAGTGAATGGTTGGAAGCTCTCCCTGTAGCGGAGTTTGTTTATAATAATACTGAGCATTCAGGTCTACTTTGCTCACCATTCTATTTCTTGCAGGGGTATCATCCAAGAGCTATACCCATTTTGTTAGAAGAGTCCCTGTTGCCTACAGTAACGGATAGACTAACGAGGTTAGGTGACATACAAGACAAAGACAGGAAACATTTATTAAAGTACAAGGAAAGCATGAAAAGACAAGCAGACAAACACAGATCTGAGGCCCCAATGTATAAAATTGGTGACAAGGTATGGCTCTCCACAAAGAACCTAAACATAGAGGGATCCCGAAAGCTGCAACCACGTTTCATTGGACCCTTTAGTATAACTGCCATAGTAAACCCGGTAACAGTAAAATTAGATTTACCAAAAGAATATCCAGTACATACTACATTCCATGTGTCCTTGCTTAAGCCGTACAACCCAAAAACCCGACCTGAACCACCACCTCCACCCATACCAATTAAGGGAAATCTAGAATATGAAGTGAAAAGCATAAAAGACTCAAAAAGAATTAGTGGACGTCTGTTTTATTTAGTAGAATGGAAAGGATATGATGAATCTGAGAATTCATGGGAACCAGCATCATATGTACATGCCCCACAGCTGATTAGACGGTTTTATTTAAAAAACCCAGGAAAACCCCGTCCTGTAGGAGGGCCTTTGAGGGGGGCAACTGTTAGGGTTTGTGCACAGCAAAGAGCATGTCCCCTCTCACTGCACTAGTGGGTTCTGTAATAGCTCCCTTTTAAACTTACTATTCAAACCCTTTCTTGTTATCTCACCTTCCCCCCCCCCCCTTAGGCTTCTGTGTATGTTGTTTAATGTGCTGTTTTGTTTACACATTGGGCCTTGCTTTTACCAAGGCTTCTTTAAAACACTCCTCCCTAGGCCATGTGTTAATTCAACTCATTTGCATAATAACTGAAACTCTGCACACCTTTCAAGAACATGTGCAGCATGTGAGGACCACACCCAGCCCTTCAAACCACACCAAGCTCTGCTCACCTTTCAAGAACATGTGCAGCATGTGAGGACCACACCCAGCCCTTCAAACCACACCCAGCTCTTCGAACCACACCCAGCCCTGTCTATAAAAGGCAGCCCCCGAGCCTCACCCAGTGCTTGTGCTCGTCTACCTCCCGCTTACCTGAGAACAGATCCCTCGGCGCTGGCACTCCTGCTCACTACAGACTTTCATTGGCTTCAATGGGCGCAGCTGCTGGCTCTTCCTTCTTCTGGTTTCCGGTTCCTCCTTGCCTCAGCCTCTCTCCTACAAACAACCTGCAAAAGAGAAAGAAGACAAGGTTAGACTGATCAGTATCTCTTGCCAGCAACAAGTAAGTGCAAAACTTTTTATTACCTGAAGGAACTTTGACAACAATTTCTGGATTCGTGTGTGGACGGTTTGAAGCAAGATACCTTCCACGAACATTGTGATTCAGGCTCTTTGTTGCAAGAATACCTTGCAGAGCTTTGTGAAACAAACATTGTTTTTTTTTATGGAACTTTTAAGAATCGAACAGTGGAAACCATTAACAGCAAGGCAAACAGTAAATCAAGGACTTGCACAAATTACATGCTGTATTTTGATGTAAAAGTACAGTATTTGTTTTCCAAAAGATTCTGGAGATATGGGAAAAGTGAGTCTGCTATTGGGAATTTAGGCTTTAGTTATATTAAGATGAATGTTTGATATTGGTAATTCTGATAACGGTATTTGTTTAATGTTTTAGAAGCTTTACAGTAATAGAAAGCACATCCCAGAGCAGTAACACATTCCAAACCTGGAAACTCGAGACCAGGATCCAAGAGGTACTTTTAGAAGAGAATTTCTAATAAATAAAGGGATAGTCAGGAACCCATTTAGGAATAGGTTGCACTTATCTGTTCTTTGTTTATGTTTCATTAGGCACCAGTTTCTACAGAAGTCAGAAAGGGCCGCAGATTTGGGCAGCACTTCAACAGTGGAAACGCAAGAACGGTGTTGTCTCTCTTTTTTATTTTATCCACTTCCCCCCTACCCTTGAGCTTCTGTTCTTAGTGCACTGTGTTAAAAACTAGTGTGCTGGAACAAGCAGTTTCAGGGTGGGGTCGGATTGTCTTCAACCTCCATCAGAACTGAACAAGAACTCAGGTGAGCTGGGCTTTGACAGAGCAGTAGTTGCATTGTAGTTACCACCCTGAAGCATCAGGATTAGTGGAGCAGATTAATGGTACTTTGAAATCGAGAAATGCAAAAATGTGTGCAGCTATAAATCTGAAATGGCCTGATGCATTGCCTTTGGTGCTGATGTCAATGATAAACACCCCCTGAGAGGAAGACAGGATTGTCGTCCCATGAGATCCTCATGGGCAGAGCAATGAGATTGCCAGCAGTTCCAGCCAATGGTGTTGGATTCCTGCAAGGGTCTGGGTGATGTAGTCCTCTCTTTCTCTCAGCAGGTGGAGGCCACCACACTGCCACTGATCCATGATCCAGGGCACAACCTGAGAGCTCGTGACTGGGTTGTTGTCTGAAAGCATGTGTGCAAGATGTTTTTGGAGCCTCGTTGGAAGGGTTGGTATCAAGGGATCTTAACGACTACGACAGATGTGAAGTGTGCAGGGATCCCAAACTGGATTCACGCAAGTCACACGAAGAAAGCAGCATGTCCACTGGATCATGAAAAAGTGTTGTTGAGAGTACCAACAACTGTGAGACAAATTGCAGCAAATGAACTGGAAAAGGAGCAAGGAGGAGCTGAGGCTGAGCCTGAGATCTTTGAGGACGGTTCCATCACTCCTGTGAGAGTCGAAGGTGGAGATCTCTAGGAGGGTGCTGGGGAACCTATCTCAATTGAACCAGCAGGTGAGCCTAGTACAGAGGGAGCTCTCCCAGAAGCAGATGATTCCAAGAGACAAACAGAGCAAGTGCCCAGACCAAGAAGGGGAAGGAGTTGAGCTAGATCAAAGTCAAAGTGATCCGACTCCTCTTAAACCTGTTGCAGGTCCGTCAAGAGAAAACACCACAGAGAAAGAAAGGGATTCAAGTTCAGTTCTGAAGAAAATATTGACAGAAGGTTCACAAAAAGGAGATAAGTGGCCGAATTTGCAAGTGGAGAAAAGGAAAGAGATGATTGTTGATCAAACAATAGTGTAAAAAGTAGATACTACGAGAAAAGAAGAACTACGTGAAGGAGAGTTGAATGGTGATTGGAAATTGAAAAGAAAGAGAATAGCAAGTCGAAGATACACAGGTCCTGAATAGGCGTATGCAACTACAAACGAATGGCAGCAAGAGTTTATGTCTTTTTGTTTTGATAGGGAAGTTCCAAGTCAATATTTTTAGATGACCTGAAGATCAAGGAGCTGAATTGTTGAAACAAGCTGAGAAATATTTTTGAAAAATAGACTGTTGAAAGTAACAGGAAAAGACATTGATAACCTGATTTGACTTTTATGAAACTTGATTTTGACAAGCTGCTAACTGATTTGGACAAGGGAGAAGGGTTCCTGGAAGTGAAACTGAACTGTTGAAAGAAGAATTGTCTATTTTTGATTTTTGCTGCACGTTTTCTAAGTAACTTCTACTTTCTGATTCTTTATAGATCATGGCTGATTTTGATAAGCAGGTTAGGGATGGGAGGCGCTGCGCGATAGTGTATGCGCAAGTAGAGAGAGACACAGCTTGTGTGTGCAGTTCTGTTTGCGCTCACACGAGTGTTGTTTGAATCCAAACTATTCTGCCAAGACGTTGCTAGCGCGCGATCAAAAAGATAAAATCTGCTTTGGAAATGCAGTGCAGAGCTTCACCAATCTGAAGTGAGCCTTGCATAGACCAAAAAGGTTTTACAGTTAATCACAGCTCCAGGTACTTTTAATAATATTATTGAAGGTGTTGGTGCGTCGCCTACTCACTTCGTTGAATACTCCGGAAGGTCCCCGGGCAGCAATTCGTCCGAAGCAGTTACCACAGTTTGTTACTTCAACTTGTCGCCAAAAGTCTTGTTGTGAAACTGCAGACAGGTTGTATTTTATAGTAACTTCTTTATTGTAAGTCTTCTCCAATAAAGCAAACACCTCTGTAAACTTTCAACTCCCACAAACTGTCACCACTGAATTCCATCCTTCACCACATTCTCTCTCCACTCATACATTTTATCCTACCTCACAGTATTCTTTCCTAACAACTCTATAAACATTTCACGTAATATATAACACATGCCCACTCCTCCCCCCCTTATTACCAGTGCAGCTTTCTCCTTTTTGTTAAAGAATGCATTGTAGTACAGGGCAGATTAGTTCTTGCAAGCACTTTATGTGTTTTAACAAGTAATTTTTTTATCTGTTAGACAGTTGTATTTCACCATGTGATATCCCATGATCCCCATTTCTGAACAAAGTTCAGGTAGTGGAGTTGTGCATGGATTTCACTTGTCTGCTGGGAAGCTGCAGTTTATTGTGAGTTGTGGTTACTTCAGTAGGATTCCACACATTTTAGTGAACCTAGCACCTACTGCTCTAGAGGGTGGTCAAGTACTGCATATTTGTTCTGTATAGATTTTAAGGTTTCAATGCATTTTATCTATTTGACTGCCAACCGTATTTCATACGATTTACACACGCAGGTGATTCTGTAAACTGAGGCAAGGTGCTAACTGACACTGAATTTGTCTTTTTAATTATGTATTTTAGTGTTTATATTTTTGCAATGGTTTTAATTAACCAACCAAGCAATAACAATAAACTTGAAACTCAAAACTATTGAGGGGCCCTTCCTGTTTACAACGGTGAAAAGATTAGTGTTAGGTAAGGCAATGTCACATCGGCTTAGGCCACATTGGCTTAGGTTAATATACACGGACCCAGAAGTCAGAATTAATGTGCACGAGGGTATGTCCATGCCCATAGCAGTCAACAGGAGGACACAACAGGAATGACGGCTATTGTTAGCGTGTCTGACCTTAACAAGTAAACTTACAAGGGGACGCGAATAGGTAAATTAACCTTTTGACTACGTTTTAGATGTTCCCGCCTTATAGACCCCGTAACAGCACCAATCAATAACAAATAATTCATCATTAACATAAATAATCAATAATAATCAATAACATTACACTCTACAGTAAGAAGTGCGGAAGTTCCAAATTTGTCCGTTTCAGGAAAGACAGTCCAGATTGCAGGAGTAGCAAATCAGTATTTGACCAACCCAATTTTCAGATCCATGTTAAAATTGTCAATTTTAAGGGATTGCACAAATTTGTAGTCTGTTATTTAAGTCCGGTATCCCTACTGGGAAGAGACTTGCTGTGTAAAACAAGGTGCTCGATTACTTGTTCAAATGATGGAATCGAGATACAGACGAATGATGATTAAGATGGTCCAGAGACGATGGTCCAGAGACAGAGTGTGAGACCACAAATTAGGAATACCCCCTGATTGATTTCTTTCTAGTGTTCGCAGTGAAAGAGCTTCGTCCTGACTTACACAGAACAGTTAAAGAGAAAGTGTGGAATCTGACAGGGAAGGAGATAGGTCTGATAAAGGGAGTTGAGGCAGTTAAAGTTTCTGTTTAGCCGATGCAATTTTTCCTCAGATTCCCCAGTACCACATGCCACAGGAAATCCTTATAGAGGTTGCCAACATAATTGCAGAATTTGTAAACCAAGGGGTTTTTAAAAAAGTATTGAGTAGCCCATGTAATTCACCGACAAGTCCTGTGGGAGAAAGCGAGTTGTACAGGATTTGAGAAAAATAAATGACATTGTGATCAAATGTTGCCCTGTAGTGCGAAATCCAGCTGTGATAATGTTTCAAATTACATGTGATGCTGAATGGTTCACTATCACTGATTTGTCTCAAGCATTCTTTTCTGTGTCTCTTTATGAGGACAGTCAATTTCTCTTTTGTTTCAAATTTTTGGACCGAGTTTATTGTTGGTGTAGAATTCCTCAGGGGTTTTCAGAATCACCTTCTATATTCAATCAGATCTTGAAAAATAGTTTGGAGTAGTTGGAATTGCCTTTCCAATCGACCTTGGTACAGTACATTGATGACTTGCTGATTGCATCCAAAACTAGTGCAAGTATGACACAATTGCCTTGCTGAACTATTTGAAAAAGAATGGTCATGAATTGTCACCACTTAAATTGCAATACTATCATAAAGAGGTGAAATAGTTGGGTCACCAGTTTGAGAAGGGATGAAGGAAAATATCTAAAGAAAGGGTCACAACAATATTGCAGATGAGTCCCCCAGCCACTCAGAGAGATGTCAGGATGCTTTTAGGGCTGGTAGGCTACTGCCGCCAATGGATTCCAAATTTTTCAGTCATTTCCAAGCCCTTGCAGAAGCTGGCTCACAAGGAGGTCATCGATCCCAGTGTTGGACCAGGCTTGCATGAAAGTGTTTTCTGAATTGAGAGAGGGTCTGTGCAATGCTCCGGCTTTGGGAATGCCTGACTACACAAAACCTTTCATCTTGTTTTGCCATGAGCGTGATGCCTTGACACAGTTCCATGGAGGTGTACACCGCCCACTAGCATATTTTTCAGCTTCTTTGGACCCAGCTACAGCAGCTTTAACAGGCTGTTTGCGTGCAGTTGCAGCGGTTGGACGGAGCCTCACACAGTATGAGGGCATTGTTATGGGACACCCCTTAACTATTATGGTCCCTCATTCCATTGAGATCCTACTTACAAAGACGAAGACCCAATACCTAACAGGTGCAAGGTTGACCAGATATGAGACGAGTATTCTAGGGTCACCAAATGTGTTTTTGAAAAGATGTACAGTGCTGAACCCGGCAAACTTGATTTCAAATGAAACTGTTGAAATTTAAAAAATTGGAAGACATTGAGCATGATTGTCTTGAAGTAACTGATCTATGCACAAAAACCGAGACCTGTTATTATAGATAAATTATTGGATGAAAGTGACCAAATTGGTTTTGTGGATGGCTCATGTCTAAGAGATAATGCAGGCATACTGAGAGCAGGATATGCTGTGTGCACAATTTATGGTATCCTGGAAGCGTCTTGGCTTCGAGGAGTGAATTCTGGACAAGTAGCGGAACTGGTAGCCCTTACCAGTGCTTTCCATGTTTCTGCTCAGCTAAAAGTTACTGTCTATATGGATAGCCAATATGAATTTTGAATAGTCCATATTTTTGGCCAGTTGTGGTCACAGAGAGGTTTCATGACCTCTTCTAGTTCACCAGTGAGAAATGGTGAAAGAATTAAAGAATTGTTGCATGCTATCCAAATGCCTGAAAAGATTTCCGTGGTGAAATGCAGTGCTCATCTGAATCACACGTCTTTGTGTCAATTGGAAATGGATTTGCGGATCAAGTCACAAGGTTTTTCTCAATGAACTGTATATCGTTAAAAGATAAGTGGGAACTGTTACCTGAAGAAGATGAAACATGTCCAAGTTATGCATTGAAAGTAACAGATACATTGGAAGAATTGAAAACATTGAAAGGGAGGAAAAACGTTCATGGCGAAAAATGAAATGTGTACAATGCCAAGATGAATTGTGGGTTTCAGAAGAGGGTCAATTGATTTTGCCCAATAGTCTGCTGTCTCAAATGGCTAGGTTTTATCATGGTCAAGCACATGTTGGGGGGGATGCCATGATTTTTTGTTTAAGCACAATTGGTTCAACCCGAGGTTTAGACAAGTTGCTGAAGCAGTTTGCCATTGTTGCTTCCTTTGCCAGCAAATGAAGGAGGGAAAAGGGACAGTGGTTAATTTGAGCCACATTGGAAGAGCAGAAATTCCATTCAGCAGAACACAAATGGATTTTATTGAGATGCCTGTGTGTGGAGGTTTGAGGTACGTTTTTGTGATTGTCTGCATTTTTAGTCACTGGATTGACGTGAAGAGAAAACAGAGCAGAGCAGGAAGATGTTTCAAGTTCAACACTGAAAAGAACATTGACCAAGGGTCCACTGAGAGGAGACAAGTGGCTGGAGTCACAAACACAGAAAAAGGAAGTAGTTGTTGAAACAACAATAGAGGAAGAAGTAGATACTACAAGGAGAGAGGATCTAAGTGAAGGAGAATTGAATGTGGAAAGGAAAGAGAATAGCAGGTCGAAGGTACACAGGTCCTGAATATGCGCATGCAACTACAAGTGAATGGCAGAAATAATTTTTGCCTTTTTGTTTTGAGCAAGACATTCCAGGTCAATATTTTGGCACTTGAAGGAAGCTAATGGACTGAACTGTTGAAACAATTTGAGAAAAGTGCAGAGAGAAAAGACACTGATGAAAGTAACTGGGAAATACTTTGATAACCTGATTTAAATTTTGAAAACCTTATTTTGACAAGCTGCTAAGCCGATTTCTAACAAAAGGATCTTGGAAGTGAGACTGAAAGCTGTAAATAACTGCTGGAAGAAGGTTTTTGTTTTGATTTTTGCTGCATTTTTCTAAGTTGTCTTTTCTGCTTTCTCTTCTGATTTCTGTTTTTTTACAGATCATGATTAATATTAGCCAGCAGGGAAGAACAAGTGCTGTAAATACATGAGTATTAGTTTGACAACAGTGTGTGGTATACTGTGCGTGATATTGATTGTGGTTATGACTGTTCTTGACAAGGGTAAAGCCAACCATACTTAAGCTTTAGAGAAAACTACTGCATTAAAAGCTATAGAGAAGTTAAGGTTAGAAGAGAAGTATCTGCATGTAGGTAATGTGCAAGGGGAACTTTCTTCTAATGTAGTCTATCGCTTGCTGAGTGATTATGTTGAGATGATGGGTGCAAAGAATTGTTTTGTGTGTACGCAGATTCCTTCATCAGTGGAAGTAGGAGTTACCTATCATAGTTTGCCTCTAACTTATGGGAAAAGTTGCAGTCTGTTACTAACCAGATTCTATAATCAGGAGTACATTCAGTACTTCTACTCCAACCACGATGTGGTGTTTTCGTTTGTCCCCATAATTAGGTACCTGAGTAGAGTAGCTAAGGATAATGACATAGTATTAGTTAGGGGGTTTCTTTGAACCTACATTAACTTTTGGCACAGCTTATGCGCACAGAAATAACATGACATGCTTGCTTACACCTTTAGAAAAGAGCTTCTTAGATCACACCGATGACAGGAGAAAGGCATAGAAGAAGAAATTAGAAAAAGGCTTAGAGAAAAGGACCTAGGTGAATGATTATGCTTATAGTGCAATACAAACACAAGGGTAATTAGCTTTCGATGCGCAAAACGTAGGGAAGCTTTGTGTACATAGGCCTAAATCTAGCACTGACACTTTATTTGTGGGAACAAGTGAATGTAGGTAGACATTCAAAGTAAATGGACATTTATGTTGAATAGACAAGATCCACCAATCCCTGCATTTGTGGTCCTAATGCTTATTACTGTCTTCCAAGAGGATGGTATGGGACATGCTATTTGGGGATAGTTTTCCCAACCATGCTTCAACTTGACAACTTAAACTTAAAGAAATTTCGAAAGTGACTGAGTTACATCATATTAGATAGAGGAGGGAGTCTCCCTCTGGTATAATGTGAGATGTATTTGGAGCTATAATTTCTTCAGTGGGAGTTGTTCGGAATTCTATAAAGATTCCAAAGTTGTGTACTATTGTGGCTAACATGCTGACAATTTTTTTAGGAGCCATGATCCTGATACTTACTGAATTAGCTGCTGAAAGAGCTATGGCTCTTAAGAACTGACTTGCATTAGACATTCTCTTAGTGAAGGATGGTGGAGTTTGCAAAATGTTTAATTCTAGGCAGTGCTGTTCATTCATTCCTGACAATAGTAAAACAATTAGAAGCTTAGGGCCATATGTACGAAAGCTTTTTCCCATAGACACAGAATGGGTAAAATCCTTTGGTACATCTGGCCCTTACTTCCTAATCTGACTAATGAGAGTGCTGATTTGAAAGAATTGAAGAAACCAAGCGTTTGTCAGAAAGTTGTCAAAGGATTTGCTTCAGTGGGAAAGTGGCTCAGCAACATTGGGAAAGGGATACTATTGAAAATAATACAAAGAATATTGATTAATGTGATTTGCTTGATTAGAATATGGGGGATATGTAAATTGTGTAAAAGGATCAAATTGAAGAAGACAAAAAATAATCAGAGGAGGGAAGAAATGAAGAAAGAAAATTTGAAAAGGGAATGAAGATTTGAAGGGATTGAAATGACAGAATTTTAGCAGAAGCAAAAATCTGTAAGAGAAAGTTTAGTGTGATGACACATTTAGTCATGAGAGGAGGGATCATTAACACAGTTATTAAATGAAATTATTCATGAATATTCATGTGTTCTGTGTGTTTAATTTGCATAGAAAATGGAACTTAGAGGAAAATAATGCACGCATTGAAAGTGTGACCACGTGAGTGACTCAGTTTTCAGGATGTGTGCTTATTAATGGCTTTTTAATATGGAATGTTGAGCTTATGTTTGATTAATTTAGTAATATATCATATTAAGGGTTCTGCATTATGTATTAGCGTTAGTAATTGTAAGCCTTAACTTAGCGGAGGTCTTGGCCTAGCTGCCCGGCTTCATGTCCAGCTGCATTTCTTAGGTGTTTAATAAAATGTCTGCTTAGAGAATTAAATTGTGTTTTTCCACTGTACTGTCCATGTGCGCATAGCTAAAAGTCTTTTTCATTAGAACTGTTTGCCAGAAGATGCTCTACTAGCTAATGCAACATTGTTTTTTGTAACTTGTGTAAGACTGATTTTCTCAGGATAATACAATGAAGACACTGACTGGAATATGAGCTGCAACAATATTGTTACCTGACGAGCCAGATGATGAGAACAGATCGAAAGGAGCCTATCATCGACATGTGAACCATGTACTAGTAGAAATGTAGATTTAAAGTTTTAGTTTTATGGGACAAAGTGTGAACATGCGATCCCTTGACCAATAGGGACTTGGGAAGTAGTTTTAGGAAATCTAACTTAGCCGGACTGCACAGGGGAAGATGCCACCATTACTTTCTTGACCATCCTGAGAAGATTCGTGCTTAACTTTATTGCTTAAAACAGAGGTTCCCAACCTGTGGTCCGGGGACCCCTGGGGGTCCGCAAAGCCTCCTCAGGGGGTCCGCGACTGCTCAGAAAATAAACAAAAATTAACAGGTTAAGTCCCAGCTTTCAGTAATGGCTTAGTAGGGGGTCCATGGATTTCAATAATGATTTAGTGGGGGTCCCCGGGTTCCAGTAATGATAAAGTGGGGCTCCACAGACATAAAAAGGTTGGGAACCACTGGCTTAAAAGACTTTGCCGTTTCCGAACTTTGATGCGGAATCTTGATGCCTTGCTGACCAGACTGATCTCCTGAGGACAAAGACTGTCACAGTTTGCTGATCCAAACTGAGGATAGTTATTTTGACAATTATGTTGTTTGCTATGTCTATTTGCTTTTGTTTCTAGGTACCAACCGCTAATTTTGATAGAGCCATAGTTAGACTTTTTCCAAATTTGTGTTGACTAAATTGTTTTGCATGAAGCCCAAACATGCTATTCTAATCTAGTGTTAGTTGGGGTTCTCACTGATGAAATTTGTGTCATGTAATAACAGCTGATGTCTTTTCTTTGCTGAAGCTAAATGTATGTAATATCGTTTGCACAGCTATTCTTGTTATTAATTTGCACTGTAACTCTACAAGGTAGGGTAGCTCAAGCTTTGATTAGATTTCTTTCATCGTTTCCATCAGCCAGTGTTGTTTCTGTATTTTTTTTAGATTAACCTACATCACATTAGCTCTGTTAATATAGGGAAATAAAATTCTAACTTTTACTTAAAGGTGTGGTTATTCATGACTGCAAGGTCATGGTGTGTGACAATTACTGATTCCTATTCATTACTAATGTTATTGATTGTTATTGATTATTGATGTCAATGATCAGTCATTTGTTATTGATCAGTGTTGGTACGGGGTCTATATGATGGGAACATCTTAAGGGTAGTCAAAATGTTCATCGACCTATTCGCGTCCTCTTGTAAGTTTACTTATTAAGGTCAGACGCGCTAACACTATCACCAATAATGTTTGCCACTGGCTAGTATACTCAGGGAATATCACCACATGCGTGGTATAAAGTTTAGTTTATGTAAAATACTCCGTTAGCTCAGGTTTGCTGCAAAAAGTATAGCACCAGCTAGCGTCATTCCTAGACGCCAGCGGGCGTCATATTTAAGGAACTACACTAGCTGGCGCAAAGCGTGGGCTAGCGTCAAACAAATTGACGCTAGCCGGGTGGGGGTGGAGGTATGAGAGATGGGGATTTAGCACCAAAAAATTACGCTAGGCTGGTTAGAGTAAAGAGTAAAGAAAAATTACTCTACACAGATTAGCGTCATTTTTTGGTGCTAAACCTACCATGACACATGACTCCTGCCTTACAAAAGGCAGGAGTCAGGTCCACCACCCCAATGGCCAGCACAGGGGACAACGGCATGGCCATTGCACCCTGTGCCATGTATGGGGCCCATTTTAGGGCCCCCTATGGCACTTAAAAATATAAAATAAAATACTTACCTGTACTTACCTGGGATGGGGTTCCCCACCATCGTTGTCCCTTTGGTGTGGGTGGTGGTGTCCCTGGGGCCTGGGAAGGGCACCTGTGGGCTTATTCCATGGATGTTCCACCATGGAAATAGGCCCGCAGGTCCCCTAACGCCTGCCCTTACCCAGGTGTTAAACAATTGGGCAAAACAAGCTTTGCCCCATTTTTTTACCCCACCTCCCTCCCGTGCACTATTTTTGCACGTGAGAATAAATATGGCGGTAAGGCCATAGAGTCATTTTATGCATGGGAACGCCTACCTTGCATCTCATTAAGGCAAGGTAGGTTTCCACTTCCAAAAAATGACTTTAACTCCATAAATTTTGCGCAAGACTGATCTAGCGCCAAAGTATAAATATGGAGTTAGTTTTGCACCAAATTAGAGTCAGAAAAAACGAAGCTAATTCGGTGGAAACAGAGTATAAATATGCCCCTAGGTATCTGTCCTAATGGCAGTATTTTGTACATTCATGGTGCAGTGGGATTCTGTGTAGATGGCAAGTTTGCAGGCTTCGGCAGAGCTTGATTCTGAGAATAGATTGAAACATTACTATCAATTCAAAATGAATTTCAATTTGTGAATCATTATGCATTCAGCATTAAGGCTTTTTACCGAGCTTCTTGGTGCAGTACAACATGCATAGATGCATATCGTCCAACACAGATAATAACATTAAATATCACAAAAAATATGACAGCGTTCTTATGAACCCAAAGCTGCAAAACCTCTCCGTTTCTGCTTTTAAGGGAAACCTTTTCAGTACTTTTTAACCCAAAACAAGGTTGTGATGGTGCAAAGATGAGCATAGAGCTGATTCTGTAACATGGAGCCGGTGACTGGACAGTCCGCCCTCCCAATGTGGAATCGCTCCAATGTTAGAGTCTTTTAAAGAATGCAATGTTCTTTCTGACTTGGAAAACATCCTTTGTGTGGAAATGTGAGTAAACTTCGACAGGCCAAAGATAACTCTAAATAGACTCTATATTACAATGTTTGCAATTTCCTCTCCTGGGATTGTGACACATTGAGAATTATTAAGCAATACTGACGTCTTGAGATAAATATTTTTTTAGAGTGTTTGATTCTTTGTTTAGCGCATATTGAGTGATGGATATTAGACAAATTATGATAAAGGCAAATATGCAGCTCAGTGCTGGGATATGGAAAAAAGTCTGAATCTAAAATTACCTTTAATGGTGGATAAGCGGTAAAGGTATTATGAGAAGAGGAACCCGTTCCACGTGACATACACACGCTTATGCCACACTAGTAGGAGATCCCGGATATAAGATCTCAATATAAACTGCACTGACGCCATGACAATTCTCAGACGTCCAATATTTTATATGATTCGTGCATGCAGGGAATGCATGTGTTTTGCTTGATTTCTAAAGTCTCTGTGGAGATCTAACAGAACTACCATATCATCAACATATACCTCACAGTGTAGGCCACTGGCTGCCACTATCCAGAGGTTTATTATAGACATTGAACAGGACTGCAATAGGCTTGAGCACTGGGAGACTCCACAACTGATCTTGTAGTTTTGGAAGATAAGTGTCCCACCTAAATTTGCTGCACATTTCAATAAAAAAAATCATGACCAGTTCAAAACCCTACAGCTCACTCTCACTCAATGTTTTAAGTGGGAAAGGAGGAGCCTGTGGTTTATGGTCTATGGCATCAAAGAGATTGAAAAGGATCAAATTAACTGCCTGAACCATTCCTGTTATTTCAAGAGTTGTTATCAGATGTCATAGGGAGCAGGGTCAAGACTGATTTCCATATAGCTGGGTACCAACTGGGGTGACGTGGCAAGCAAAATAACGATGAAATAAACCCAGATCTGTGAGTGGGAGTGAGTGTTTGAAAAGTTTCAATGCTCCGTCCATCATTTTGTTTTGTGATATTGCCTTGGGCACCCTAAGTGCCTAGGGATGCCAAAACATGGGTTCCTTGACTGCTGCTCCACTGGAATCAAGCTAGCCTGGCTGATGAAGGGTCATATCCTGAAACCGGACCCAGGATACTTGAGTCCTGTCCAGGGAGGACTTGGCTTTGCAGTTCAGACTGAACTGCTCCTGTAGGGAGCAGGGTCAAGACTGATTTGCATGTAGCTGGGTCCAAACTAGGGTGGTGTGGCAAGCAAAATAACAATGGATTAAACCTAGATTTGTGACCGGGAGTGAGTGTTTAAAAAGTTTCAACGCTCCGGCCATCATTTTGTTTTGTGATATTGCTTTGTGCAGTCTAAATGGCTAGGGTATGCCCAGACGTGGGTCCCTTGCTTGCTGCGCCACTGGACTCAAGCTAGTCTAGCTGATGAAGGGTGATACCCTGAAAGCGTTCCCAGGATACTTGAGTCCTGTCCAAGGAGGACCTGGCTTGGCAGTTCGGGCTGGACTGATTTGCATGTAGCTGGATCCGAACTGGGGGTAAGATGGCGAGCAAACTAACAATGGTTTGAACACAGATCTGTGACTGGGAGTGAGTGTTTGAAAAGTATTATTTTGTGATATTGCTTTGTGCACCCTACCTGGCTAGGGTATGCCCAGACGTGGGTCCCTTGCTTGCTGTGCCACTGGACTCAAGGTAGCCTGGCTGATGAAGGTTGATACCCTGAAACCGGTCTCCGGATACTTGAGTCCTGTCGAGGGAGGACCTGGCTTGGCAGTTCTGGATCGACTGCTCCCATAGGGAGCAGGGTCAAGACTGATTTGCATATAGCTGGGTCTGAACTGGGGTGACGTGGCAAGCAAAATAACAAATGAAACCCAGATCTGTGACTGGGAGTGAATGTTTGAAAAGTATCAACACTCCGTCCATCATTTTATATTGTGATATTGCTTTGTGTGCCCTAAGGCCCTGATTTATACTTTTTGGTGCAAAACTGCACCAACAGTTTTGCACCAAAACGTTTAGCACCGGTTTGCATAATTTCTGAGCACCAGCCGGGCACCATATTTTTTGAATAGTGCAGGCCGGTGCAAAGGGAAGGCTAGCGTAAAAAAAAGTGACGTTAGCCGGGTGGGGCTGGCGGGAAGGAAGAATGGGGTTTTGCACCAAAAACTGACATTAGGCAGGTTAGAGTAAAAACAATGACTCTCACCAGCCTAGCATCATTTTCTAACACAAAACCATCCATACCACATGGCTCCTGTCTTAGAAAATACAGGAGTCATGCCCACCACCCCAATGGCCAGCACAGGGGACCAGGGCCCCCTGGGCATGGCCATTGCACCCAGTGCCATGTATGGGGGGCCTACATCAGGGCCCCCAATGGCACTTGAAAAAAAAAAACAATACTTACCTGTACTTACATATACTTACCTGGGATGGGGTCCCCCATCCTCCGCTGTCCCTCCGGTGTCCTCTAACGCCTGCCCTGACCCAGACATTAAATAAGCAAGCTTTGCACCATTATTTGACCCCTCCTCCCCCAGTGTGTGATTTTAGCATGAGGATAAATATGACGCTAAGGCCATAGAGACATTTTTTGCACTGGAACACCTACTTTGCATCTCATTGATGCGAAGTAGGTTTCAACATCCAAAAAATGACTTTAACTCCATAAATTTGATGCTACACTGGTCTAGCGCCAAAGTATAAATATGGAGTTAATTGTGTACTGAATTTGCTCAAAATAAATGATGCAAGTTCAGTGCAAAACAAGTATAAATATGTCCCTAAGTGGCTAGGGTATGCCCAGATATGGGTCCCTTTCTTGCTGTGCCACTGGACTCAAGGTAGCCTGGCTGATGAAGGTTGATACCCTGAAACCGGTCTCCGGATGCTTGAGTCCTGTCGAGGGAGGACCTGGCTTGGCAGTTCTGGATCGACTGCTCCCATAGGGAGCAGGGTCAAGACTGATTTGCATATAGCTGGGTCTGAACTGGGGTGACGTGGCAAGCAAAATATCAAATGAAACCCAGATCTGTGACTGGGAGTGAATGTTTGAAAAGAATCAACACTCCGTCCATCATTTTGTTTTGTGATATTGCTTTGTGTGCCCTAAGGCCCTGATTTATACTTTTTGGTGCAAAACTGCACCAACACAGTTTTGCACCAAAACATTTAGCACCGGTTTGCACCATTTCTGAGCACCAGCCGGGCACGATATTTTTTGGAATGGTGCAAGCCGGTGCAAAGGGAAGGCTAGCGTAAAAAAAAAGTGACGTTAGCCGGGTGGGGCTGGCGGGAAGGAAGAATGGGGTTTTGCACCAAAAACTGACATTAGGCAGGTTAGAGTAAAAACAATGACTCTCACCAGCCTAGCATCATTTTCTGACACAAAACCATCCATACCACATGGCTCCTGTCTTAGAAAATACAGGAGTCATGCCCACCACCCCAATGGCCAGCACAGGGGACCAGGGCCCCCTGGGCATGGCCATTGCACCCAGTGCCATGTATGGGGGGCCTACTTCAGGGCCCCCAATGGCACTTTAAAAAAACCCAATACTTATCTGTACTTACGTATACTTACCTGGGATGGGGTCCCCTATCCTCCGCTGTCCCTCCGGTGTCCTCTAACGCCTGCCCTGACCCAGGCATTAAATAAGCAAGCTTTGCACCATTATTTGACCCCTCCACCCCCAGTGTGTGATTTTAGCACGGGGGATAAATATGACGCTAAGGCCATAGAGACATTTTTTGCACTGGAACACCTACTTTGCATCGCATTGATGCGAAGTAGGTTTCAACATCCAAAAAATGACTTTAACTCCATAAATTTGATGCTACACGGGTCTAGCGCCAAAGTATAAATATGGAGTTCATTTTGCACTGAATTTGCTCAAAATAAATGATGCAAGTTCAGCGCAAAACAAGTATAAATATGTCGCTAAGTGGCTAGGGTATGCCCAGACGTGGGTCCCTTGCTTGCTGCGCCACTGTACTCAAGCTAGCCTGGCTGATGAAGGGTAATACACTGACACTGGTCTGAGAATGCTTGAGTTCTGTCTAGGGAGGACCTGGCTTGGCAGTTCGGGCTGGACTGCTCCTATAGGGAGCAGGCTCAAGACTGATTTGCATATAGCTGGGTCCAAACTGGGGTGACGGGGCAAGCAAAAATAACAATGGATTATACCCAGATCTGTGGCTGGGAGTGAGTGTTTGAGAAGTTTCAGCACTCTGTCCATCATTTTATTTTGTGATAATATTATCCTTAACCAAACAGGTTAGCAGAACATCATATTGAAAACCTGTTGGTGGAAGTCTAGAAATCGCTTCTAATATAATTATGTTACATTAGTGTGACAGTGTAATGCTGCATGCCATGAATTGAATTGCAAATGGGAAAAATCGAAGATTATATAGCATTGGCTCCAGTAAGATACTGGATTTGTATTTAGTCCAAGGAGGAATTGAAATCATACAAAGCTGCAATGATTGACACCATGAACCTACAAAAACATCAAAAGTTGCCCTGGTTCAATCATGTTTCAACTACTTTGGCCATTATAGGCCCAGAAGAACTCTGGTTCTACCCAGAAAAAAATCACGACACTTAGCCTCGCTGCAGTCACAAAGGCATACCGACACTATAAGATATCTAATTCAACCAGTCCCTTGTTAAAGTGGTACTTTACACTCAACCAAGAACTTAAACCAGCTACCTTATTGCATAGTATCTATCCTGAGGAAAAAATATCACTTTATCTTAAATTTCGCATGGGCATGTTACCGGTGATCACAGTGACCAAAAAGTGGCATCCAGCTCCATCAGGGAGATTTGACTGATGCCGCTGTCCTCTTGGCAGTCAAAAATATTAGTTCATTTTCTCTTATTATGTCATTTTATGAATCAACTCCGAAAATTGTATCTACGATCACTTTTTAAAAAACATGGTGTTAGGAATTGTAAGGAAGCTGAAGCGCTGTGTATGCCCTAGGACGAAAAAGACATTGGCCCTCATTACAACCTTTGTGGTAAATGGCACCTACTGCTGTGCTGACAGCCGCCAACATACCATGAGCGCAGTGCTATACCCCTATGGGTATAATGGCCCACACAGAGAAATTGGCCACTATACAGACACCCATACAAGCCTGCCAGACCAAAAGTCAGCGATAAATTGGCGGTACCAAAACCCACACCGTTCCGCCATCAGGAATACACCCACAGGACCCACAAATCACGGAGATGGTCTTTCAACCGTGGTAAACCATTGGCGGTACACACTGCGGCACTCAAAATACCCACACATTTACAAAACACCACGACATTGGACAATTCAAACTACACACACCTGACACACATGCACACACCACACCCACACACTCACACTACTATAAAACTCACACCCACATTACCCACAACCCTTTCAACGAAAAAAAGATTGTCAACAGAGAGATACACAAGCCAGGAGCACCCACTCAATCTGAGCCACAGAACACCATCACCCATACACCATCCACGCACCTCACAGTACACACCACAACACATCACCCCACACATCACCCCACACATCCTCACACATATCACTCATAAAACATCCATGGCACCCCAAAGACACCCCAGGTTTTCAGAGGAGGAGCTAAGGGTCATGGTGGAGGAAATCATCCGGGTAGAGCCACAGCTATTCGGATCACAGGTGCAGCAGACATTCATTGCTAGGAAGATGAAGTTATGGTGGAGAATCGTGGACAGGATCAATGCCGTGGGACAGCACCCAAGAACAAGGGATGACATCAGGAAGAGGTAGAACGACCTACAGGGGAAGGTGCGCTTTGTGGTTGCAAGACACCAGGTAGCTGTACAGAGGACTGGCGGTGGACCATCACAACTATCAAAATGGGAGGAGCAAGTCTTGGCAATAATGCATCCTGAGGGCCTCGCCGGAGTAGCAGGAGGACTGGACTCTGGTAAGCCAAATCTTTACTACTATATCCCCCACCCTACCTGCATGCCATCACAAACTCCTACCCCTACCCTCACCTCCATCACTCCACCACCTCACATATATCCCACTATCACAACCCATCCATCCCAAAACCAAGCCGTGCATGTAACACCAATCCATGAACCTCCATCACAGACCTGCATGGACACTCATCACCACAGCATGCCCATTAGAGAGAATCACCTAGCCCACTAAATCACCACGCACACAAGGCAAAGCTGACAGGGCAATCACAACCATACAGGGAAACACACCCATGCACAAGATGGAACATGTAGATACAATAACACTGTATTTTCATTCCCACAGGACCCCTACTCAACGTCACCAGAGAGGAGTTGACAGCAACATCCAGTCCCCCGAAGAGAAGGCCCACAGTGATGACAGCAGCTCTGCACTCCTGGATCACGATGAACAACATGGCCCATCAGGGACCTCTGGACAGTCGGTTACCCTGCCACAGTCCCAAACCCACCACAGACCCTCCCCCCTCAGGAAACACCAACTCAGCATCCATCCAGCGGGCCCATGCCACTGTCCTCAGGACACGTCAATCAGCAGTGTGTCCACCAATACCGGGATCCCAGGCAACCCCACAAACACAGGACGATCAGGGACCTGCGGTCAGTGGCAGTGGGCACACAGTTCAGGGGACAGAGGCATAGGAAAACAGGGAATCTGGGAGGACTGCTGTGCGACAGGGGGAGGACAGGCCCAGGGAACCGACTCTCCAGGAGGCACTTACCAACATCCTGGGAGCATACCACCATTTCCAGGAGACCATGGGCCAGATACTGTACAAGTTCCAGGAGAGCCAGTGGCTGCAGGAGGGCCAGTACCTGGGGATCAGGGAGGACCTAAAAAACATCTACACCATCCCGGTCACCATTGCAGGGGTGCTGGTTGACATGGGCAACACCATGAGAGAGGCAGTGGCACAACAAAGGGCCTCTGACAATAGCCACACCGAAGAATAGCCCTCCATCTCCGCCAGCGCTAGTGAACAGGAGGCCCCGCCACAGGACCAACAGGCCACCCTCACCCCAACCCCTGCAGAAGGAGAACCATCCCGCAAACGGTCCCTGCGATCCAGGCGGAAGCCAGAGAACATTGCCAAGACCCTCGCCAGGAAAGAGGACTCTCCTGATTGTCACCCTTCTGTCTCACTCTGTCACCCTGCCCACCTTGAACTACCAATACTCCCCTTCCTATGCCCCATTAGACAATGCACCTGTGATACCAAGAGACTAGGCTCATATTACTCCACCATCACCCCAGCCCATTGCACGTCCCCCTCAACGTATCAGCACTTAAATAAATACCCTTGGAACAAATACAAATCTTGATACTGTCAATTGATTGAATTATGTATTAGTACAACAGTCTGAAAACCTTGCAAGTCATATGTACAGTGATATAAACATTGGCATGACCTTTAGTGGGCAGCAGTAAACATACCAGGAGCCAGAGTGGGCCACAAAGTTCTGAAATTAGAGATGCCAAAGGGTACAGTAAGTGACTATAGACATAGGGAAATCAGGCTGCCATGTACAATGTCCAACAGAAAACTGAAAAGTGAAGTGAAGTTACAGTGTCTTACCTGTGTGAGACTGGAAGTACTGCTGGATGATATTACCTCTGTTGTCCACATCTTCTTCCTCTGCCTCCTCTTCCTCACTGTCCACAGGCTCCACGCTGCCACAAGACCATCTCCAGACACATCCTCCAGCAGAAAAGGCACCTGGCGTCTCAAGGCCAGGTTCTGCAACATGCAACGATGATCTGGCAAACCTTCTTGGGTGAGTAGTACAGGGATCCACCTGTCAGATGGAGGCACCTGAAACTGACTTTCAGGAGGCCAAAAGTCCTCTCAATTATTCTCCTAGTTCAACCATGTGCCTCATTGTAACGTTCCTCTGCCCTTGTCCTGGCATTTTTCACTGAGGTCAGTAGACATGAGAGGTTGGTGTAACCAGAGACACCTGCAAATATCGAGGGACAACTGTCAGACACACACTAACCCTTAGGGACAACCCCATACCCACACACCAACATATACTGGGTGGGGACCTTGGGCTCACCTATTTGCCACACCGGGTGCCTCTGGAGATGGCCCATCACATATGGGATGCTGCTATTCCTCAAGATAAAGGCATCATGCACAGAGCCAGGATACTTGGCATTCACATGGGAGATGCACTGGTCCGCCAAACACACAATCTGCACATTCATAGATTGATAGCTTTTTCTATTCCTGAACACTTGTTCATTTCTTCGGGGGGGGAATGCTACATGTGTACCATCTATGGCACCAATGATGTTGGGGATGTGTCCCAAGGCATAAAAGTCAGCTTTCGCTGTGGCCAGATCCTCCACCTGGGGTATTAAAATGTAGCTGCACATGTGTTTAAGCAGGACTGACTACACTCTTGTCAACACATTTGAGAACATAGGCTGAGACATCCCTGATGCCATGGCCACTGTTGTCGTGGAAGGAACCACTTGCCAGGAAATGGAGCACTGACAGGACTTGCACTAGAGGGGGGATACCTGTGGGCTGGGAGATAGCTAACATCAGGTCTGGCTCCAATTGGGCACACTGTTCTTGGATTGTGGCCCGATCAAGTCTGTATGTTAGGATAATGTGTCTGTCCTCCATTGTCGCAAGGTCCACCAGGGGTCTATACACAGGAGGATGTCTCCATCTCATATTCATCCTCAGCGGTTGAAGCCTATGGAGGAAAACGGTGAGCAGCGGGTCATAATCACACACCTTGTGCAATAAAGAGGCATTTCTTATTTTACAGAACCAGTATGTGAATCCGAGAGTCAGTTGCTGTGCCAATGTCTGCTGTGACGCAGTTAGGTGCCATGCCCTGTGCCCCCCTGAAATGGCGGCTGCCTGACCTTTGAGGAGGGACAAGTGGAAATGAGGTAATTCCGCTGGTGTTGTGCGCCGTTGTGGTAGGTGGTCGACGACCACCGTGCAACTTTGCATTGGTTATCATTGGGCCCTGTGGGTTCCAGGACCCAATGGAGATGTATGCCGCAGAAGCAACCGCCATTTTCTATCTGTTCACTCACTTGCTACCTGACCTTCAACAGGAGAGGACCTACACTGCATGTGCTGATGTGACCTGTGTCTGGAAGCGACAATGGCTCATGTGTCTGGGGAAAGGGCCCCTGCCTTCACTGCAGAGGAGTTGGAGAGACTGGTGGATGGGGTCCTACCCCAGTACACATTACTCTACGGTCCTCCAGACAAACAGGTGAGTACACTGTGAGCATTAATACATGGGCCATGAATGTATGGAGTGCTGTCTATGTAAGCCACATGTATGGGCGTTCTGGCAGGAGTGCTGCATGTAAGGTGGTCAATGTATGTGCGTCAGGGAATGGGAGGGATATGGTGGGCCATGAGTGTGACGGACAGGACGGTTAATTAATTCTCTTTTCTCCTGTCTTTTTCCTGCAGGTCAGCGCCCATCAGAAAAGGGGTATTTGGCGTGCCATCACCAAGAAGGGTCTTTGAGAGGTGGAGCACCCACTGCTCCAAACGGTGGGAGGACCTGCGCGGCTGGGCAAGGGAGACGGCAGAGGCCCAGCTGGGGCTGGCCTCCCAACGAGGAAGGGGTGCCCACCGTACCCTGACTCCCTTGATGTTCCGCATCCTGGCGGTGGCCTCTCCGGAGTTGGATGGGCGCTTGAGGGCAGCACAGCAGCCACAAGGGGGTGAGTACAAAATCTGATTCAGTACTTTGTGCGTGTTAAGCTGGGGATGTGGACTGTGGGTGCCCCTAGGCCAGGGGGAACATGGCAGGGTAGGTCCCTTGTTTGGCAGGCTCTGAAGCACTCCAAACCCAATAATTTTAGTGGGCATCTACTACTGGTCAGTACCCTGTTTGGTTCAGGTGTGCATCTGATGGCGTTAGTCATTGTACCCCATGGGCTGGTGACCGGCATTGTAACAGGCGGTGCATTGAATAGTGCATAGGGCTGTTCCCTGTGAGTTGTGTACACCAACGGTAGTGTTGTTGCTGGCATTGACCAAGTGTATCCTCTGTCTCTCCCCCTCCTTTTTGTTTTTTCACCTTGTCCTTGTGTGCATTAGTATCATCTGGCAGAGGAGCAGAGGCACCAGCAATGGAGGGAGCTACATCCAGCATGGGCCTGGAGGCTGAATCCACCGATGGTGAGGGCACCAGTGGGACGGCGGGCTAGGGGAGCACCACAACGGCGGGGACACCACAGTCAGCGACTCCTCCTCCGATGGAAGCTCCCTGGCGGTGGCGGACACCGCTGTGCCCACCCCAACAACAGGTAGAGCCACCCCCCTACCAGCACCGCCCTCTCAGCAGCCCCTTGGTGTTTTTCCCATGCCCGCTCACCCAGAAGGGTGGGCATCTCATTCGCCCCAGGCACCTCGGGCCCTGCCCCAGTGAGCCCTGCTGCCCTCAGTGAGGAGGCTATTGACCTTCTGAGATCCTTCACTGTTGGGCAGTCAACCATTCTGAATGCCATCCAGGGTGTCGAGAGGCATTTGCAACAAACAAATGCATACCTGGAGGGCATTCACTCTGGCGTGGCGGCCCAACAGAGAGCATTTCAGGCTCTGACCTCCGCACTGATGGCAGCCATTGTCCCTGTCTCCAGCCTCCCCCCACCAACTTCCTCTACCCAGTCCCAATCCCCTCAACCCCAACCTATCCCATGCGCACATTCAGACCAGCATTCACTCAAATCAACACACAGAAGTGGCTCAGGCAAACACAAGCACCACACTTCATCTCACAGGCACTCACACAAGCACCATCCCCATGCAGACACACCAACATCCAATTCCTCCACTTTGTCCCCCTCCTCCTCCTCATCCACCTCCCTCCCAGTAGCGTCTTCAGTCACAGCTGCATGCACTACATCCTCATCCACTACCTCCATCACCAGCACGCCCATCACTACACACCCTTCACTGACAGTCACCACCCCCACATCGATGCACACATCCCCTGTGTCCTCTCCCAGTGTGTCTGTGTCCCCTCCTCCCAAAGTACACAAACGCAAGCACCCACCCACCCAACAGCCATCCACCTCACAACAACTTCCAGCTCATGCACCTGCACCCAAACTCAGCAGACAGATACCTCCTACAACCACTCCCTCTTCCTTCACTCCCAGACCTTCTCCCTTTCCCCCACCAGTGTCCCTAAGAAGATTTTCCTTGCAAACATTGACCTCTTCCCTACCCCTCCGCCCTCTGTCCTTCCCCTCAGGCAAGGGTGGCCAAAACTCAGCCCAGCACCTCAGCCACCAAGTCCACGTCGCTGTGGTTCATGCAGCTGTCAGGGGATCAAAGGGGGCACCCGTCCAACCAGCCAGTGTGCCACCAACCCCTGCCAAGGCAAAATCCATTCTGCCACCTGGCAAGGTTAAGAAGGGACAGCATCCAGCAAGGGGAAGGAGCCACAACCACCCAGCAAGGCAACCTCAAAGACTCCAGCTGCTAGACCCAAGGTGACACCACCATCTGCCAAGGTGAGGAAGAGGCACAAAACACCAGGCAAGGCATTTCAGCTGTCCGAGGCTGCAGGTGAAGGCCTGGTGGCTACCAGTACAACCGCCAGCACCGCCACCTGCACCGCGGCCAGTACCACCAGCAGCCCCGCTGCTAGCACTGCCGCAAGCACTGCCACCTGCACCGCCCCACACCGCCCCCTGCACCACCACCTGCAACGCCACCTGCATTGCCGCAAGCACCACTACTGTCAACAGCAGCAGCCCCAGTGGGCAGCTGTCCGAGGCTGCAGGAGAAGAGCTGCAGCCTCTCCCCGCCACTGGCAGCACCGGCACCTGCACTGCGGCCAGCACTGCCACCTGCACCGCCACAAGCACCGCTGCAAGCCCCACACCTGCACCGCTGACAGTAGCACCACTGCCAGCAGCAGCCCCAGTGGGCAACCGTCTGAGGCTGCAGTAGAGGGGCTGGAGCTTCCCTCCACCACTGGCAGCACCCCAAGCGGCACCGGCACTAGCACCACAGTGCAGATATAGCCCACAGGATGGACTCTAGCCCTGCCTCCATGGACTATCATGCATCCTGGTCACTGCAAATCTCGTGCCTCAGACACCAAGGTGAGGGACTGTGAACTGCCACACCCCAATTGTTGCATCACTGGGCACAAAGCCCCCTCCAGTACATGTGAAGAAAGGTATCCACTCACCCTATCCATGGCAGGATGAAGCACACTGGGCACAAAGCCCCCTCCAGAACCTGTGGAGAAAGGCATCCACTCACCCTATCCTTGGCAGGATAAAGCACACTGGGCACAAAGCCCCCTCCAGAACCTGTGGAGAAAGGCATTGACCTGAGAGACTGTGGCTTTGCACTCAAAGCAGTAGGCAAACCACCCACTTGAGAGACTTGAGAGACTGTGGCTTTGCACTCCCCAGGAGCAAGCAGTGGGCAAACTGCCCACTTGAGAGACTGTGGCTTAGCACTCCCCAGGGCCAGTCAGTGGACAAACCACCCACTTGAGAGACTTGAGAGACTGTGGCTTTGCACTCCCCAGGCCAGGCAGTGGGCAAACCACCCACATGAGAGACTTAAGAGACTGTGGCTTTGCACTCCCCAGGACATCGCTGTGGGCATGGAGCCCCCTCCAGGAGCAGTGGCTTTGTCCCATCTTCCGTCTGGGATGTCCCCCCTTTCCCGTCCTCCTGAGGTGCCTGTGTGCTTTTGACCTGATCCCCAGCAGTGTTCTCTCCGTATTGAGGCAGGAGTCAAGTGTGGGCTTGGCCTATGAGTTTTGGTCCAGTGGCCCACGGACATTTTGAGGGGACAATGTACCACCTTATGTACATATTGTATATAATGTAAATACTGTTTTTGAATTTGAAAAATGTATCTGACTATTTCTAATATGACACTCATTTGAATCAATTCCCTTTGTCCTTGCATTCTTCCTGAGAGTTACGGAGTGTATATGTAATGTTGATGCATGTATTTGTGTGTATGGTGTTGGGGGTGAGGGTGGGGGTGTTGCGTGTTGCATTTGTGTGTCACTCTCTTTTTCCTGCCCCCTCCCCTGTGTGCTAGGTGCAGAACTCACTGTGGTCGTCACCGCTGCCGTTCGTACTCCTGGTAGATGAGAAGATACACTAACATCGGTAACACCTGTAGTTCGGGCTCCATGGCATCCTCATTCTTCGTTGAGTGTCGAGAGGTGAGTGGATTCCCTTCAAAGTACAGTTTCTGCCGTGCTTTTGATTTGCGTTGGTACCGACCCGGAAAAGCAGGCGGTTGGGCTGGTTGTAATGTGGTGGGCGGTATATTGACTTCTGCCTGTCTGTTGGCGGTTACCGCTGCGGTGTTTGTTGCCTCCGCCGTGGCGGTCGGAGTGTTAAAGTGGCTGTCTGTGTTGGCGGTTTCCGCCGTGGTCGTGATTCCATTTATTTTTACTGCTTGCCTGTTGGCGGTATTGCCACCGCTTTAACACTGACCGCCAGGGTTGTAATGGGGGCCATTGTGATGACTGTCTCAGCATATACCTTGAAGGCATAGAAATTAAGATCATCTTTTCATTTACAGTTCTCAGCATCCTAATAACTGTAATGTTATAAACAATGCCCCCGACTTCAGTCCTCTCTCCTTTAGTGACTTCTCTTCTTCAGTCAACATAGTACTTACCCAGGGTCAAGCACTGTTCACCTGTTTTCTCCTCAAGAGTGCCACTATACCTAACATCTTTGTACATTTCCCTAAACATTATGTAGAAGCTCAGAGACAGTGTTTGCTAATTTATGAGATTTACACTAAGTGCATAGGTCCTTGAGCTTTTACTTCTATCTTAGTCTTAGTATAAATTGTAATCATTATATGATCAGTCCATCAGTATGAAATAATAGCTGCATCTGCAGAATGGTCGTTAAAAGCCAGTACCAAATCCAAGATGAGTCCTGCATCAGGAGTGAACCTTCTGTTCATTCAATAAAAGCCAAGGAACCTGAAATGTCTTAAAGGTCTTGAGAAAGGGTTATAGTTTTCATCTATCATAATACTGAAGTCTCCAATAGCAATTGTGTTTTTTGCCAAAAGGCTACAGGTGTTTGCAGAACTCTTGGAATACATTTGTTATTGAGTTGCGGGTAAAAATAAATGCAGACAATAATATGTGAAAAGACTACTCCAGCTACTCATTTAACTATTAATTGCTCAAAAGCAGAGAAATGCTGCATTTGAATTTTAATGCATGTGAAACAGTTACTGTATATTAACTCCCTCAATCCCCTCTTTCTTTTGTATTGATAGAGTACACATTTGGGCCCTGATTTATAATTTCTGGGGCAAAACTGCGCTAACGCGATGCAAACAGAGCAAACAGGGCTAAGGAGCTCCAAAATGGATCCCAGAAGCCAGGGGAGTACCCAGGGAGACCTCAATCAACCAGGAACTAGCCATGAGGACACAGACAAGACCCAGGGGAGAGACAAGAAAAGGAAGTCTCGCTTCAGCATAGAGGAGCATGAAATCCTGGCCAGAGAGGTGACGGAGCGAAAGCATCAATTATTCATCACCTCTAAGTTGCCAATTGGAAGGAAAGATGCAATTTGGCAACAAATTGTGGACAAGATTAACAGTGTGGCGGAGGTCAGGAGAACTGCCACCAAGTGTAAGAAACGCTGGCATGACTGCAAGTGCAGGACAAAGAAAAAAATGGCAAGGAACTGCAAGGCAGCACTGCAGACCGGAGGTGGGAGTCCAGCACTGCAAGTGGACGTGAACGAGATGGAGGAGATGGTTGCAGCCGTCATCTCTGAGGAAATCGTCACTGGTATCGCAGGACAGGATAGAGCAGACTACCAGGAAACAACACATATGCAGGGTAAGTTGCACGAGGGACAGAAATGCCTAGATGTAAGGTGCAAGAAGGGGGAGGTACATACCTACCACAGAATGCATGTCAGCCCTGAAATTTAGGCAGTTGAAAGGGCAAAGTGTCACGGCATGGGTGCATGGGCTCTGCAGGGGCATCCGAGGGCACAGCACAACACAACACCAACAACCTTTACATGGGGGTACACCGCCATTCCAAGGTTGCTGGAAATGCTGAAGCAGACCAGGAGGGTAGTCTAGAACATAAAACTGGGCTGCCTTCACAGGAGAGCTGGTATTGTCAGAATGTAAGCTAGAGTACAATGCCCAGTCTCAGGCCATTGGCTTAAGCCGCATTCACCATTGACAACACTTGCCACTACTACGTGTGCTGTGTGTGCTGGTCTATTAGGAAATGGAAGTTGGGTGCCCATGGCACAAACACACTCAAAATGAGGGATCAGTATGACTATGTGATCAATCCCCATCAATCCCTATCCAGGTGCAAATCCTGTCAACTGCTCACGTCCATAGACTCAATAAACATCAGGCACTGTCACATACAGTATGAAGTACACTGCAGTAATCTCATACCCATGCTGCCCATTCCAGGGTCTACCCCTGTGCCTGTGTCACAATAGCTGCAATGCCACCATGCAACATCTCAGGTGTCATAGTGCTCAGACAACTGCACTGAGGGGAGGACATGTGTGTAGCTAGGCAAACACACCCGCACAGTCATAAGAGGTAATGGAACTCTGCCAGGCCCATCAGTGCAATGTAACGTATCACACATACGCAAACATCAACATGAGAAACTACCAATGGTGACACTTGTATTGTTTCATGGAAATGCAATACATGGTATGGTTCTAGGTCTCAGCACCGTATAGGTGTATGAGAAAAACGATAGACTGGGACAGGGCCAAATTGTTACGTGTGGTGCATGTGGCATCAGCACACCAGCAAGCATTGGAAGGCCTCATCATGCTAATGGTAGACGAGGGAGGGTTGATTAGGACAAGAAGGTGGCAAGCCACAATTTGGACAGAAACCACACCTAGATGTGGTAAGGAAAAATCCCCCAACTGCCCACACTACATGTGACATGCAGGTGGGGCATGGGCCTGAGATACTGCAAACATTAATGACAGGAACACAATGCATGGGAACACAGATTACAAAGTACCACCAATAGGAAGTCATTGACATCACATTACAGATGCCACAACACAGACACACTTATTGTACAATATCTCATTACAGAGGACGATGGCTCTCCTGTGGATCTGTCTGTCCTGGACTACCCTGATGACATGGATGACCAGCTGACAACCATCAGCCAGGAAACCCTCCAAGATGTCTTGGGAACCCTCCAAACACCACCTCCAGTCGTAAGGAGGAGCACACATGTAGCAGCCATCCCAGAGGACGCACCCACCACCCCAATTGTACAACCTGCCAGCTCAAACCCAGCTGAGGACTCTGATGACACTGGAACCACCTTTGAGAGGACAGTTGTGGGAGTACAGCGGTAGCTGGCCAAGGAGATGCGGGTGGGGATGCAAACTATGGCACCCAACCTTGAGGGGATACGCATGTGTATGATGACATCCACAGAACAGTCAGCAGCCATACAAGTCACCCAATCACTACTGAAAGGAGTTGAACAGTGTTTGAGGGACCTCACCACTGCCGTGAGGGAGTTGCCACAACACCTGCCCTCCCAATCTTGCAGCTGCATGCATGACACCAAGCTGGACTCCCTCAGGGCAGACATGGTTGCAGACATGGTTGCCTACCACAGGGATGTCGCTGCCATACTCAATAATCAGCAGCGCCTCCTTGCTGCAGTTATGCCATATCTAATTCCACAGATGGCAGCTGCCGGGAATTTGGAGTCCACTTCTCCAACCACTGAAGTGTGTGTTGCCCCCTCAAACCACCACCACCATCAAGCGCAGAGGAGACGACACACACATCAGAGGATGAAGATGTGGAACAGATCATCCTCACCAGTAGGAGTACCCGGTAGCACCAGCCCATGCCACATGGGCATTGTTTTTCCTATGTCCTGTGCTTGACAACATGGCAGTGTTGCTACAGTTGGTGACATGCACTTTTCACCGACACACTGTTAACCTTATCACTATGGACTGCAATTGTCTCTCACCGTCACCTGCAACGCCACCTGCACTGCCGCAGGGAGGACCTGGTCTTGCAGTTCGGGCTGGACTCTTCCCATGGGGAACAGGGTCAAGACTGATTTGCATATGGCTGGGTCCAAACGGGAATGGCATGGTGAGCAAGAAAAACTGATGGATTAAACCCAGATCTGTGACAGGGGGTAAATGTTTGATTTGTTCTGTATTCCGTCCATCAACTGTTATTTTTGCATTTGTCACCCCAAGTCAGAAGAGTATGCCCAGACGTGGGTCCCATGCTCACTATGCCAGCAGATTCAAGCTAGCTTGGCTGAAGAGGGGTGATAGCCCAAAAACAGTCCCAGGATGCTTGTTTCTGGTCCAGAGAGGAACTGGTCTGGCAGTTTGGGATGGACTGATTTGCATATGGCTGGGTCCAAACTGGAATGGCATGGTGAGCAAAAAAACTGATGGATTAAACCCTGATCTGTGACTGGGGTGAATGTTTGATTTGTTCTGCTTTCTGTCCATCAACTGTTATTTTTGCATTTGTCACCCCAAGTCGGAAGGGTATGCCCAGACGTGGATCCCTTGCTCACTATGCCACCAGATTCAAGCTAGCCTGGCTGAAGAGGGGTGATATCCCGAAACCGGTCCCAGGATGCTTGTTTCTGGTCCAGGGAGGACCTGGTCTGGCAGTTCGGGCTGGACTGTCCCCATGGGGAACAGGGTCAAGACTGAGTTGCATATGGCTGGGTCCAAACTGGAGTGGCATAGTGAGCAAAAAAAAACTGATGGATTAAACCCAGATCTGTGATTGGGGGTGAATGTTTGATTTGTTTTGCATTCCGTCCATCAACTATTATTTTTGCATTTGTCACCCCAAGTCGGAAGGGTATGCCCGAACGTGGGTCCCGTGCTCACTGTGCCACCAGATTCAAGCTAGCCTGGCTGAAGAGTGGTGATATCCTGAAACCGGTCCCGGGATGCTTGTTTCTGGTTCATGGAGGACCTGGGCTGGCAGTTCGGGCTGGACTGTTCCCATGGGGAACAGGGTCAAAACTTATTTGCATGTGGCTGGATCCAAACTGGAATGGCATGGTGAGCAAAAAAAAACAACAAAAAAATGGTTTGATTAAACCCAGATATGTGACTGGGATTAATGTTTGACTTGTTCTGCACTCCGTCCAGCAACTGTTATTTTTGCATGTGTCACCCCAAGTGGGAAGGGTATGCCCAGACATGGGTCCCGTGCTCAATATGCCACCAGATTTAAGCTAGCCTGGCTGAAGAGGGGTGGTACACCGAAACCGGTCCCAGGATGCTTGTTTCTGGTCCAGGGAGGACCTGGTCTGGCATTTTGGGCTGGACTGCTCCCATGGGGAACAGGGTCAAGACTGATTTGAATATGGCTAGGTCCAAACTGGAATGGCATGGTGAGCAAAAAAACTGATGGATTAAACCCAGATCTGTGACTGGGGGTGAATGTTTGATTTGTTCTGCATTCCGTCCATCAACTGTTATTTTTGCATGTGTAATGGAAGGTGCAGCAGGTGTTGCAGCTGTTGCTCCCGAGGTTGAGGGTGCAGCAAGTGGGGCTGATGAACTGGTGGCCACTGTGCCTCTGGCTGCAGTTGTGGTGGTGGCTACACCTGTTGTGGCCAATGCCGGTCCCCCTTGGCTGAAAGCCTGCCATGCTCGTGTGTCTCTCTCTCTCCGATAGCATCTTGCCATCATTCGGAACCCAGACTCCACATCCAAGATGTGCCTGTACCTCACTGCCCGCCTCTGGAAATCCCTTATCTCTGCAGCATTCATGTTGGCAGCTGTAAAAATGAGACAGGCAACCATTAGTGTCATCATTGTGTGATGCATGTACAGATGATAATCTAGCACTCTTCCTCAAATTGCACATGCAGTCCAAATCACAGTACAGATGATACATTGTCCCTGAGATAACATGGGAATGCGGCCTAGCCATCAAGTATTTAACAGTACAGCAAAGCACAGCAAGGTGTGTACCAAATAAAGTGATCTGTGCATTTATATAGTGCAATGTGTCACAAGGCAAATGCAGCAAGTACTTAACATGGGCCAGGCCGACTAATCCCTATCATCTGGATCAACTTCAAGGCACCCAAGACAAGTGATTTGTGTATGTAATTGGCAGGAAGGTATGCTGTTGCTAATCATAAGGGGTCAGTGTTGTTTGGGACACATGCATGCTTGAATTAGATGACTGTCATATACTCTGTGACCATCACACTTACCTACATATATGTTCTCCCCCAACCCCTGTGCCTCAGGGGGGGATGGGCATGCAATACATCATCACAACTGTCAAGGACAACCACGAAGCCATGTCCACCTGTACATGCATTTAGTGAGTGGAACACATGTGAGGAGGCCTGCCAACTAGGAGTGAGGTATCCATTGATCAGTCACATCTACATTCATGTTTCCATTTGTTTGACAACCATCAACACCTGATCTGCAAACACATTTCCAAAATCACCCATATTGATGCCAGCACACGCCTGGCCTTGATCTGTATGCACGCCTATTATATACCACATGAATGTCACGTAAATGGAGTACAACAAGTGGGACTAGATGCTTGGGGACAGTTACCCATACAGTCCTACATGTACATTTCAATACAGGGATGCACAATTTTGTGTGGAAAACAGATGCATCACTGTCTTGTGAAAATGAGGGTATGACATGCTGACACTATTCTGACACTGGAGCACTTCCAAATCATATATGGGCCTACATGTGGCTATTAATCACCTTGTTCACATGCTGCTGCCTATTGCGCAGCACAAGACTCCCAAGATTTGACTCTCTGTCTGTGAATGTCTAACCCTTGCATGGAACACTATGTCAACCTCCAGTCAAGTAATATATCAGATCATGTGCCAGCTCATCATATCTTGCAAAGAGTGCCACACACAAGAGTCACTCACGCAACAGCTCCACTCACTACACAGGACAGACATTTGTACACTTACTAGATATGTCTGGATCCTCAAATCAAGCCACTTCCCCGATGGGGGCCGGTCCAATTAAGACATGGAAAGGAAATATATTTTCAATGTCTGATCACTGTACAAATGTGTGGACAACATATCACAGTGTGTGACATTTTATATGAGTGAGGTGCTGAGCCTGCATCTAGACACTCCATCAGACATACTACTTCAAACTTGCATTGACACTGACACTCCAGTGAGTGATAGACACACATATGCACACATGCACTGGGCCTAACAATCATATTGTGCTAAACCTGACTACATAGATTTGTGGCTAATCCATTTCAGATGGTACTCCATGTTGTGATGTGTAATTGGGTGACAATTTCAATGGCACTTCCCTGGTGCCCTGCAATACAAGTGACTCAGGTGTTGTGGCTTGTTCATCAAGGGACAATGATTAACTGCGTGATGGACATGTGGGTCAACTTTCTGTCAGCAATTATTGTGCATTCAGTGGTCCACAACAGATGTGGCACAGTTGTATGTAGGTAACAAATGCCCCATTGGCAGTGTTTCCTAAGCCGTATATACCCCTATGCCAACATAATGGCAGGGATCATGTGTGTGTAATGATGACAATGTAGCGCTAAACATGGATAGCACACTTTGCTGTCCCAAAACAGTGAAATATGGCATGCTGACAGTGTCTTAGCTGATCATCACTTATAGAATGCATGGGCACAGGTGTTGTCATTGCACCTGAAATATGTTACTCAGGGCCATATGTACCAAGATCAGGTTTTGTGAGACTTAGCAACTAGCAATTAGAAAGTTGGATGATCTGAAGTAGAACACTCTCAATGACACTGTTTGCAATTAAAAAATTGGGTAGCAAATGACCTCATGAGTAATGATGGGGTAGGTCTCATTTTGCAAGCCCCTTGGGAATAGCGGCACTCACAGGGATGCTGGCCTGCTGGACTCAGCAGACCACCATGTTTGTGACTGCTTTCAAATAGTGATGTAAATATTTGTTTAATTGCAGCCTTATTTCAGCAGGGGTAAACAGAAAGTATTTTCAAAAACTTATATTATGACAGAACATTTTTTTTGGAAGCAGTCAGTGGTCAATGGCACAACATCCTGCTCAGAATGCATTTTTGGCCATGCATTCACAAAGGGGAAGGTATCCCATGGGGACCACTCCCTTTTTGCAAATGGGTTAGCACCAACTTGAAACGGATGGTAACTGCAATTGTTTAGTGCCAGCATTTGTGCTCAAGAAAAAAAAATCTGCGGCCTGCAACTCGATAATAGGAAAGGAACGCCCATTCCTAAATGCCAAATAACAAACCATGTTTTAAGATTGTGCAATGTGATAGCAGAATGGCAAAATTGGGGTTGTGCATTTGAAAGAATATTTTTCATGACATAAACACAAAAATTCAGAAAACTAGGACATTTGTGAAAACTATTAATAGCTTGGAACATATGGCCCTAAGTAATAGTCAGACATGGCTCTACAAAGCTCTAGACTGCATTGTTAACATGTATAGACATGTGTAATACATCTCAGTACTGGTACACTAACAGTTTGTTCTACTTGCATTCCACATGGCCGCAAACATTGCATGCAGCACGTCAAGACATCTGCTACTGTCTTTGAGGAGCATTCTACTGTACACATTTCTCAATGTGATACTCACCAACAGGGCCACCAATCACCACACCCAGGTGGTCCAAAAGGACCTGTTCTCGTCCCACCAGGACAGCCCTGCGATGCTTCAGCTGGTGCTCATTCCTTGATGTGTTGAACACATGTTTCAGGTGGAAGAGCACCTTGGTCCAACGCAGTCGCCTTGCCTCCGTGTGATACCCCTGTAACACACGGACCCCCAACTCCAGCATCATCGGAAGAAAGTGGCACACAAGCCACACAAAGGCCCCAAGCTCCTCCTCGCCTATACAGCTCAGCCTCACCCTTCCCGGCATGTTATAGCACAAAATATCAAGAATAAAAGGGAAAAAGTAAGGAAAAGAAATCAGAAAAAAGGAAACTTAAAACCCAAATTACAAACCCCAACTAACCCAACTAATCTAACCCCCAAACAGACACCCAACAGTATAAATACAATTCAAACAACACTAAAATACACAAAACACTCAAACAGGTACAATATACAAATAGAATACACAAAAAGACACAAGATAGACACCACAAGATACAATATACGCAATCCAAACAAGAGCAACACCAAGTCACAGCCACACAGTCAAGAAAAAGCACAGACTGTAAAGTGAAAGTGAAAGTACACCCACAGTACCATGTCTGTAAACAGGATTTCCTTTTACATCACTTCCTGTCCCTTTTGCGGCCCGTTTTCCATCTTGCATGTATTTTTTTGACACATAGGAAGTTTGGGTTAATATATTGAACGCATACCCTACATGTGCAGCAAAATACGAGGCATTACCGGGAAACTACTATTTTTATGGATATCCGCATACGTGGGGTGTACTGGTGAAATTAACGCTAGGGGCCCATGGGTGTTTATTTTGCGTTTGCGTGTTTTTTCAATGCATTTGCATCAACATTTCTGACTCGAACTGTGTTTTCGTGATATTTAAATATTTAACATGCATGCAGCCTGTATCTAGATGATGATATGATGTTATGGCCTGCAGTGTGTGGTATAGTGTTTCGCCACATGTGGTAGACCATGCAACTGCAGCCCACATTTATACTATCTTTGCGCAGCATTTCCTTTATTTTCTGACACAAAAGCGGCGCTAAGTTACAAAATACAATTGGAATTTGTAAGTTTGCGCTGATTTCGCATCAATAAATGATGGCAAGTCTGTGCTACAAAAGTATAAATCATGGTCTGTGTCTTTTGTTTGTGAATTAACTGTTACAACTATATGTGTGCTTTTGATGAAATGGTATGCAATACATTTGGCGTAATGGTCATGTATGAATGTGTTACAAATGGGTATCTACATCAGATGGCAATCAATGATGTACAACAGTCAATATATGTGTTTGTAATGTGTTGACTCATTTGATGTGTGTAGTTGTTTGACTTTGGGGACATTACATTTCCTATGACAAACAATACACAGGGATGATTGAGGATGACTGATGAGGGCTACGTCAGATATGTTACCCCTCACATGTCATTAATTGTTGGCTACGACTTCATGGTGACTTGTGTGTAAACTACCCATATGTTTGCAATTTGTACATGTTTGGTAGATACAGTGTTTGTGACACTGTGCCTCAATTCAAATCATAAAATTGGTATGTACATGTCAGTTTGACTAATGAAAATTACCTGTGTTACTCATGTTGCTGTGGTGGACCTGCATATTTGGCTGCATGTGTTCACATATTTTCAGAGGTGCATTGCACAAAAGTGTCCAGTTCAAGTGTGTGGGAATGTGTACCCTGTGTCTGTATTGGATTCCATGGTGTTACGGTTTCTTGCAGGTCTAGTCAGGAGTCTGATGGGGCAACCCTTGAGTTCACAGAGTATCTTTCAAGGCAGAATTGTCCTAAAGCAGAAGAGCAGCTAAAGTCATAAAAGGGACTAGGGCAGCTATGGTAAGGCAGATAGAAGAGTGAATACAAAGCAACCTTAGTGTGGACAAATATGTAACGGCTCAGTAATGGACAAACATGCAGGGCTCATCACTAAGATTGTACACAGGGTAGGACTCTGAACTTCCCACAGCAACAGGGAACGTCAGTGCCTCTGTGAAGATTAATCTCACAGCTGGTCACCATGTAAGCCCCATAGAAAGGTAGCAGCAGAAGTGAATCTGTGTCTGAACCCTCAGGGCACAAACATGGATTGTCCTTACATACACAAGACTAGCCCTTGTTTGTCAGTCTGGAGACACAGGGCCAGATGTAGCAAATCGGCAATTTGCGACTTGCAAATTGCGAGTCCCTGCGACTCGCAATTTGCAAGTTGCAAATTGCTGTGCAGTACGGTGTCTCAGACACCGACTGCGACTCGCTATGGGGTCGCAGTGACCCACCTCATGAATATTCATGAGGTGGGTCGCAAATTGCGGCCCCATAGCGAGTATAGGCACTCGCTAACATGGAGGCCTGCTGACGTCAGCAGACCTCCATGTTCGTGACCTGCTTTTAAATGAAGCAGTTTTTTTTTTTTTTAAGTGTAGCCCGTTTTCCTTACAGGAAAACGAGCTGCACTTAAAAAAAACCGAAACCTTTTGTTTCGGTATTTTTTCAGGGCAGGGAGTGGTCCCTTGGACCACTCCCTGCCCTGAAAAAATATTTTTGGGTCCAGTCACAAACTGGAAGGGGTCCCATGGGGCCCCTTCCAATTTGCGAGTGGGTTACCATCCACTTGAAGTGGATGGTAACTGCGATGCCATTTGCGACCGCGCATTGCATCCCACTGCGACTCGCAAATAGGAAGGGAACACCCCTTCCTATTTGCGAGTCGGAAATGCATTTTGCGAGTCGGTTCCGACTCGCAAAATGCATTTCTGCATAGGAAACTGCGTTTTGCGACTCGCAAACGGCAAATTTTGCCGTTTGCGAGTCGCAAACAGTTTCCTACATCTGGCCCACAGTAACAATTCCTGGAATACAGCCATAGCACACTGTCACTGTTAGGCACAAATGACTAGATGCAACATTAGACAAAGGATGGGGGCTGGATTAGCCTCCTAGAAACCAGGTGCCAGACCAAATACAAAGTAAATCACTTCTAGACAGGAGAGGACTGATAGGACACTTACCAGACATGATAACTGAAGAGGAACCAGAAAGCAAGGACCAACTAGGAGGCAAAGCCAGGCACAGGGAACAAGTTCTGGTTGACGCAAAGGCTGGAAGAGGTCTGGATAACAGAAAGCAGGTTCTGGCAGAAACACACATGAACAAGGCTCAGAAACAGGGAGCAGAGTCTGACTGGAACCACCAGGAACAGCACTGTGTAAATAGAGAGCAGGTTCAGGTGTAATCAGGACTGTAACACAATCCAACAAGGGCTCTGGTACACAAATGAATTGTACTCCAATGCACGATGAGGACCTTCAGGGAATGGCAGCTTCTAGGCTGCTCCAGGCAGCAGCAAGGCCAGGGCAGAGTCACATGGCTGGGCTGCACGAGAGAGGTCACAGGTGTGTGCAGCTTCCGTCTCTCACAAGTCCTCAAGGAGAGAATCCAGTATAAGGGGACAACCGTACTTTTTCCATAGGAAGCTATGGTCTTTCTGTCTACCAGGCAGTGCATTATGGGACCTGAAGTCCGTACAGGCTAATGTAGTTGTTTTATAGCATGCCATATGGAAAAGGGAATCAAACAGGAGTCAGAATGGGAGTCTGGGTGAGTGTTATTGATGATTCCCAGGGTACAGATAGTCCATTTAAGCACCCCCTAGAGAAGGGAGGGCAGAGACTTAACACATGGCAGTGTCAAGACTTATTACCAGGGATGGACTGCACAGGGCATGTGTTGTGACCATTGCTTGTCATACCTGAGACTCATGCTATCCATTTTCAGGACTGATGCACCTCTTGTCACACAAACTCCTTGCAGAGATAGCAAATGTCACACTTACTAATGTCAGGGGTCCGTTCATACATTCCTGTTACCACTGATATTTCACATCCACTGCCTCATGTATAAGGCGCTCATTTCCCTTATGTTTGGAGATGCAATAGTTGTGTGTCATGTGCTACAGTAGACCATGTTGGCAACGTGGATGTGTGTCATATGCTGTGGTCCGATGATTTCATCCTTCATATGTGAATTTGAAAAGATTTTTTTTTTTAATATGTGTGTGATGTTTGCTGTACAACCATACGCATCACATGTAATGTTGCATCAGAAGTAGTCAGTTTTTTCTTTGTGACATACTCCCTGAGGTAATACTCACATTCCTAAAGAACATGTGATAGCAAAATAAGTCCCCAGAGCAGGATTCTGTGATAAAGTGAGGTGTTTAATTACATGTCCTAACAATGTGTTTAGAGTGACTATTGGTGAAAAAAGTTTTGAACAATCTGCTGTCTGCGGCGCATTTCTGCAGTTGTGTTGGGATGTTCCCCCTCATTTTACCTGGCACCATCCTCCTTCTCCTCCTGCTCCTCAGGCAGTTCTTGCTCCTGTTTATATAGGGGGTTGTTCCTCCTAACACAAATGTTGTGCAGGATGTCACAAGTCAATATGATCTTGCAGATCATTTCTGGGGCATATAGGAGGCTGCCTCCTGTGATGTCCAGGCACCTGAATCTTGACTTCAGGATGCCAAAGGTCCGTTCCACAATGGTGCATGTCCTCCGATGTGCCTCATTATAGGCACACTCTGCTGCTGTGCTTGGGTTGGGAATGGAGTAATGATCCATGGCTGGATCCCGTAACCCTGATCAGATGAAAAAGAAAATAGGAGTAAGTATTTTGTTAGTTCTTGCACCAGGAATGTCATGAAGCATGGCAGTTGATATCTTGTGTCGTCTGTGACTCATATGTGTTTGTGAGATTGTGTGAAATCCGGAGCTCCTGTGAGGTTCTTTCTGCATTGGGTTGTTTGACTTGCCAACTTGTGTTTGCCTCATTGACCTGATTTCTATGGTTTTGCGTCCAAACTGCAGTTCAGTATGTATGTACCATGCGTTGTGTAGTGAGCAACATGTTTTAGTGTGCTTTCACTGGAGGGGACATGATACTTCCACACACACAATAGATTCAGATGTGGTGGTAATATGGTTGCACAACGTGGCCTGGACATCCCATCCACCTGGACAGATGTCATTGCAGATGAATTGCTACAGTGAGGCCATTTGATTAGGCTTTGTGACAATGCCCAGCACACTCCCTAAGTTGGCAGCACTGAGTTGTTCAGTATTGACAATGCACAATTGTCCCATGTGTGGCTTGGTTCTTTGTAGACCTTTGTAGTTCCTTCTGCTAGAGGCTCATGTGCAACTGTGCACCTACACTACCCAACTTGCTCCAGGTAACCTGGCTAACTGCCTTGTGGAGGTGGATGTATGGATGTATGGGCCATATCCCTGTTCATCTGTTATTTTGATGGCGAATTGGCTCTTTCAGTGTGTGCAGCAGTGTGCAGTTTGCATTAGTGGCACATCAATATGTGTTCATAGCACAGTCTACTTCCTTATTGCTACCTGGCAACGTCACCCCAGGAGTGATGTGTGATTTTGGGACTGCCTCAATATTTCCATGTCACCTACATGTGAGTCAGCATCATCATGCTATGTGTCTCCTGGGGTTTGTCCTGCAGCAACACACATTGCACACCTCTTCCACAGTACTTGTTGCTTGGAAGGGTGTGGTATTGACTATGTGGCCTAATGTAATAGTAAATGGTTCATCTTCCTAGTTGTAGTTCCAGTGCAGGTCATGTCATTGTCACTGTGTGCTTTGACATTGGTCCCTTGTAGCTCTAGAGTGGCATCTATTGTTATTGGCAGCCGTCATTTGTCAATAGGTGTCTATCCCATTCTGTCAGGGCGGTCAACATAACTACCTGTGTCACACCGCAGTGTCTTCCTGCCCACGTGTCAATGTAGTGGTGTATGTATTGTGTGTCCTAAAGGGTTGCTGTGCCGTGTGTGTATTGCTAGGTTTAAGGACTTACCGACAAGAAGGCCATTGCCATAAAGTCCGAACTGGAAGTGCTGTTTGATGGTGCTGTGGTGGAAGACGAAGGAATCATGTACACTCCCAGGATAGTTGGGCAAGATGTTGGTAAACAATCCCAGGTGGTCAACTATGGCCTGCACATTTGGAGTGGGTGTGCTTTCTGTTCCGGTATAGATGCTCTGTTGCAGCAGGTGGTACGATCATGACATGGGTGCAGTTAATTGCACCAAGCTCATGCAGGAAGCCATGTATTTGGAAAAACCCCTGTTGAATCTCCTGCTGCTTCTGCTGTCTGTTGGGGGTGTTGAGGGGGCGGGTGTGAGGGCAATTATGGCATCTCGGACCTTGGGACGGAAGGCGGAGGATGAGGGCTGTGATAACCCAGCGACCAGGGCACCTGTTGTTTGGAAGGAGCCACTTGCTGACATGTGCAGGACAGCTAGCAGCTTGGCCACCGGTGGTATATTGTGTGGTGTCTGCAGGCTGGCTGTTATATTTGGCTCAATTTGGCACAGCAGCTGCTGTGTGGCTTGCCAGTTGAGTCTGTACCTGCGGATGATATCCTGTTCCCTGAGGCCATGGAGGGTTGTTCTGGTCCTGAAGACCCTCTCCTGCCTTTCGACGTTGCCTTTGGGGTCCACGTTGGGGTGGTGGTGGTGCTGCTGTTAGTCCTGTGCTCCGTGTCGTCTGGCATGCTGCCTCAGTAGCACCTCCATGTTGTGCTTCTTGAGCAATGATGTTGCTTGTGTGTGTTTTCCTTTAGTAGTGGTGTGTTTTCCCAATTTTAACGCCTGCCCTGACCCAGGTGTTAAAATTTGATGCAAATTGGGCTTTGCGTCATTTTTCGAGTCCGCTTCCCACCTGTGAGTCATTTGTGCCCTGTTGGATAAATATGGCACTAGGGTGTTTGAGTCATTTTTTGGACAGGAACGCCTACCTTGCATCTCATTGACGCAAGGCAGTTTCACGCATCCTTGAAATGATGCAAACTCCAATATTTTGACGCTAGACGGGTCTCATCGTCTAAATATAAATATGGAGTTACATTTGCGCCGGGTTTTGCATTAAAAACAATTACACCAATCCGGCACAAACAGAATATATATATGCCCCTTGGTATTAAAAGAAGCTTGTAATATGAAGTTGAAATTAACTTCTTGATCCTTGGGGGTCCATATGCTAAGAACATCCACCATCTCTTTCACCCTGAAATATCTGAAGCAAAACAAAGCGTGTTTATTGGTGATGATTTGGATACTTGTGCCTTCTGCACAATGTAGGTCTTGAGGAGTTAGCCCTTGGAAGCCATAGATAAGTTACATTTTAGTAGCGTAGAATAGCTTGACCTTGACTGAGATTGTTTTAAGGCTGAATTCTTACAGGAACTGTCTGAGAGGTGATGCACACCAGTTGTTAAACTGTCATCTGTGCAAATACTAGCTTTCCCACTTACCAACAAATGGTAGCAGGTTAAATGAGATTACACCGTTGATAAAAATCATTAACATTTACTTTTACCAAACAGAAGTGTTCGGATAAAAATAATTGGATTAGATTATGTACACATATTCCTATTGCCAAGAGTAATTTGGTAGTATTTGTAGACAACTTCCTGTGCCCTTTAACGTGTATTGTTGTATATCCCAATCTCACAGAAACAAAGTGGAACTACATGTTTTTGCAAAATCAGGTTTCATTGCCCATATGTGTGACAGTAATATAATTGGCTGTATATTAAGTTAATTCAGCAAAGGCAGGAACTTCTCTCGATTGGCATCAAAACAAATAAACAAGCACTAAAACAGCAGACGTGAACAGCAAGTACTCCAAACAATTTTGTACATTTTTAATTGTTCTCAGATAAATCAGTTAAGGCGAGATTCAGCTTTATTGGAGTTTTTCATCTCTTGGGGTGGTTATGCACCATTAAAGTCTCGCATTTAATTTTAAGGAATTCGTTTTTACGTTTTTTCATATAAAGCAATACCGCTAGCTATGTTTAAGGCCCATGGGTTGAGAATTTTCATTAGTTTCAGGTGCATACTGTCTATTTGGATATAGGCGACTTCCTAATGTACATTTATGATAAATTGATCTCTCTCTTTAGTAAAAGAGTTGAGTTGGTCAAGTTATAATTCAAATGGGACTTGTCTTGCTTCTGCCTTTTGATAGTTGTGTTGTACTTATAATAAAAGATATGTCAAGTTGTTGAATTGCCAGACAAGTAATTCACAGTTCAGCTGCAGCACCCATTTCATATAAAATACCTTCAAACGTGCTTAAAACAGCTTTATTTTATTTTAATACATACTTATTATATGACATCTTGGATTCCCATGGGTATATTTGTAGTCTTGTAAATATGTACATTGGGCTTAATGTTGCACTGTAACACACACTTATTTCATCATTCTATTTAAGGCAAATCAAGGAAAGGGTTATCCTGTTCTCTTCTGCCCTCGTGTCACCTCACTTGAATCACCTTAATAACTGAAAACAAACTTTTGAAGTGCAGTTTTGCAATCAGAGTGTGTATCTGAGAGAATTTTTTTTTATTAAGAAATCATAACCGGCCACAACCCTACGGTTTGTTGAAGATTCCAACTTAACAGTGCAGTACCACATGCTGTTACAGAAATCCTCTTGAGTTAAGCGCAAGTCGGCAAAGATTCTTTTAGATAGGTGCAGGACTACAATCCATTACCAGTTGTTCCTTTGAAGTCAGACACAAATCCTTGAGAATAATTTCACAAAGATGCAGGACCATGTGCCTTTACAAGATGTCCCTCTTCAGTCAGACAAAGATCCTTGCCATCTGGCTAAAGTACCTTCCACCATTAATGACAGTCCCATATTCATGCCTAGTTAAATGTAATACACTACCCTCTCAATATAAAGATTCAAAATGTTATACAGGAGAGTAGCTTCTGGGGGAAGGTGGGGTGCTACGTCCCCACCAATAAATGAACTTTCTGATAAATTGTTGTGTACAGATTTTACCAGGAATGTTTACATACATTCAGATAAAAACAAACACACTCTTTCACTCTCAGTTTTTAAACACATCAGAATTTTTGGTAATTTTACAAAATATTGTGTTTTCTCTCACTTATTACTCCTACCAATCCACATTATTTTCTCTTTCCACTGTCCCTTAGGCCCCTCCCATGCACCCTGCTTGTCTAATAATGTATTTTAACATCATATGCCAGCCTGATTGTGGGAAACTCTGAAGCGCACTCCCTCCAACCTTACTGACCAAGCCACGCCCCTGATGTTAGAAGTGCGGTTTTCTAAGCGCAGTGTGTTTTCGAGATGGTACAATGCTTTGAGTTCTGGAAATGCTTTGAAATTATGGGTTCACAACCCATTTGTCAAATACCTTGGATTTACTGCAAGACATTATTAGGTCCCCCTATCAAGTGAAGTGAAGTTCTTTATGATTATTTCATAAAGGTGAAGTTTTTCAGGTTGTGACTTGATGTCCCTCTTCAATCAGACAAGTCCTTGCTGTACCAGGTTACAGCAGGCCCAATCCCTTCCTAAAGATTCCACCGCCGTATGCAGATGAAACTATCACAAATTACCGCTCAATCTCAAGATGCAGAAATTCTCCTTTTGTTGAAAGCAGAAAGGAACAATGGCAAAATCTCACCTGTGCTTTAAGATCTGACATGTTATAGAGAGGGTGCAGCTTAAGTACATTATTTTGTGGTTTCACTTTTGGTACTGTAATGAAGTTTGTTTTACTTCTACTAACTAACGAAATACGTCATTGAGTTATGATGGTGATAAATGCTGTCACAGCTCTGAGCTCACCTTCTGCATGTTATTGAAGAACCACGTGAAGACCCTAATATTTATAGATATTTACTAGTCTCTAGTACTTATAAAATACCATTATTTTTAGAATTAGACAGTTATTTGTTGGTCCAGAAGATTACTGTTCCTTTTCATTTTGAAAGTGCAGGACACTGAAGTGTTATGGCAGTGTGCATAATGAACATTGACTCTGTGCAAAGAGCAGGTTCAGTGCAAAAACCAGAGGGAATCTTGAGATCATCACCACTACAAAATATAAACTTGGCAGTACTGCTGTTGGGTTATCCAGAATTTGAAAGACACCTTTAGCAAGAAATGTCTGAAGCAGCTGATACACAGCACACTTTCAGTGTATTTGTGTGATTTGCGATCATGATATTTGGCAGTGAGAAAAAGCTGTCTATGGGCAGAACAAAAAGAAAACAAAGTGTTGCTTAATCACCAACATTTGTCAAGATATTTGAATTTTTGAATTCTGCAAATTTCTGCCATGTTTACCTACATCACAATTTAATTTAGCATTCATTTGCTAGCTCATCTCTTTCCCATCCCTCGTTCTTTCGTTCTACCCATGTTTCCTTTACCTTGACTTTCCAATTACTCTACCTCGTTCTTAACATCTCGCTTTCTCTACCTCTACCTCTACCTCTTTTTTTCTGTCTATTATTACTGTCTCTCTCACTGTCTTATCCCTCTGCATCTCCTTGACTATTTGAGCTTGCCCTCTTTACATCGTCACTCCCTCTCTTCCTCTCTCTCCCTTAATACATGCCTCTTCATCACATCTGTCTCTCACCTTACTGCATTATTCAGTCTCTTCCCCATTCCCTCTCTAACACTATATCAGTCTCATCTTCCTTTCAGCACCTCACCTCACCTCTGTCTCTGTACTCCATCTCCTTTCTCTCTGCATCTAATCTCTCTTTTTATTTCTCAGCTTTACCTTCCTCTCTGGCTCACTACTTTTCATACCTGTCATTTTTTGCCTTTCTTCTAAATCTGTCTGCTTTCTATACCTTCTTTGTTTCCCTTCCCAAACTCATCTCTCTTCCTATCTAAACTTTCACTATGTCGGGCCTCTCAGTGTACCCATCTTCTCGCCCTCTTTCTAAGTTTCCTTCGCTTTATCTCTAGCTCTCTGTACTTCACACTCAAATGTCTTTCTTTCTTTCTCTCCCCACTTTGTGCTCCTCCTACTTCTCTTTCTGGCAACCTCACTTTTCTCCCTCTACTTTATGCACCTCTCTGCTTCTCCTATCTCCCAGCCCCATCTCTATCTCTGACTCCCTTCCTGTACTTAACCTCTCTCGCTACACCAGTCTCTTTACTTCCACCCCATTTCTCTTACTCAGCAGAGCCGGGCGTCACCGTCCACCCAGCAGCATGTGCTTATAGAAAGGTGAAAGGAAGGACAAGGCAAGGGAAAATAACTAAGGAGACAAATATCAGATTTTACCTGGAATTGAGAAAGTCCTAAAAGAAGTGCGTCGACTTTCTTTGTTGCACGGAGGATGCCGGTTGTGAAGGGGTCTTTATTATTCCACAATTAAAGCTACAAATTCCAAAGCTATATGTTTTTTTTTTAAATTATGCACTAGTCCACTAACCCTCCATCAAATCACATTTGCTTTATTCTTCCTGCATTATGATTAATAGACTTGTTAGGCAATTTATGTCACGTACATTGGTGTTGTTCAAAGGAAATATCATCTAGATCTATATGTAAAAGGAAATAGTTTTATCAATTCTTGTTCACGTTTTATTTTTATTTTGCAACATTGTTTGGCTTCAGGGGTGCTTGAATTAGCTGCAAATGTGTAATGAATTGAATGTTGTTCTGAACAAGGGCCCCAAAATATGTCTTGTCTGGTCGTGTGAAATTCCGAAAATGACACTTCATTTTACTTCGGCGTATGAATAGAAGAAAGAGGCTTGTGATGGTTATACCCTTGGTTCCAGCAGCTCTGAATTAGAAAATGATGTAGTTTGGTTAAGTATAGGGTTTATGTTTTACAGCTTAAGAGCCAGCTAAATGCAAGGTCTGGCGCAGCCTTGAGCACTGAAGAGATATGACACAGTGACAGATAAACAACTTCTGAAGAAGAACATTACCCAGGTAGGAGTAATTAAAAAATGATATGACGCAATCATTAATCAAACTTCAAAATAATGATTAAAGGGTTATTCTTAGAATTAGAAATACATAATTATTGAATAAGGCTGTCTACCATCATATATCTGTAATCACAAAATACATGTAATGATAAACCTTTAATCCACTATTCAATCCACTACAGGGATTCTACCAACTGGGCCTCTCCACCCTTGAAGTTCTCCGGTCCAATGACAGTAACAACCCAGAAACTGCATGGACTTTCTGGCCAGCCATCACCGCAATGGAAACCATCAACACCATATGCACCATCCACTCGAGAGCCCCATGAGATCTGTGCCTGCATTATGTCTTTGTCAAAGGGCACAGCCCTTACACCCATTCTCAATGTTTCCTTCCTCTTTGCTACTTTCTCATAATCCTGGAAACATGCCTCCATCCTATTGCTCCCCAAGAAACCTTCAGTGGATCACCTGACACAGGCCCACTACAGACCCATCTCGCTCCTCCATACACAGTCAAAGTCCCGGAGAAACTCATCAACATCCGGCTGGCTAATTACATCAATGTAAACCAACTCCTGGACCCATCCCAGTTCTAGTCATGGCTCGTTGGCATGCAGAGGGGTGCGCAGCATGCAGGGGGGGGCGGGATGAGGGTGCCATAAACATTCAATTTTTTTTTTTTAAACCACTTACCTCGATAGCCGCTGCCACTGACACCACTGTGCCGCTCCTCTGCTGCAGGCACAGGCTCCCAGCCTGCCTTGAGGCCAATCCTGACTCTGCTCAAAGCAGCGTCAGGATTGTCTTGGAGCACCCAGCCAGAGCACTCAAAGGCAGACTGGAAGGCTGTGCATGCTCTTTCCAGCCCAGCCCTTGGTGGGCTGGAGAGAGCATGTACAGGCTCCCAGCCTACAGGACATGTGTGTTTGGCCAGCCTGAGATGGCCGTCCAAACCTACATGCGCACTGAGGGAGAGTGCTGTATACTCCCCCTCAGTGCTCGTCACCACCTGTACCCTGCCTCTTAACAAGAAAATGATAATAAACGCATTTTATTATCATTTTCTTGTAAAGGTTTTGCAGTTGCCACTGCTGGAGTGAGGACGACGCTCCTCCACCCTAACAGAGCAGCCGCCCCTGCTCAGTTCACATTCAGACCCAATCACAGCCCTGCCCTCATTGTTGCCCTCATCACTCCCAATGATCATGGTCAAAGGGTCCACAGCAGCATTCATCCTACTAGATCGCTTGGCAGCATTTCAAACCATCTCCCACACCATCCTCATTCAAAACCTCAAGGAGGCAAAAGTTCAAGGTCCAACACTACAATGGATCAGCTCCTTCCTCTAAGGAGGCTGCCAGATTATCAGTTTGGCCTCCTACTTTTCTGATGCTTCCACCTTGATCTGTGGTGTCCCATAAGGCTCCTCCATGAGGTCCACACTCTTCAATGTCTACATGTCCCCCCTCTTGCCAGCATTATTCACTCCCATGGATTCAGCATCAACCCCTATGTGGACGAGACTCAGTTTACCCACTCCCTAACAGAAGATACCTCTGCCACAAAGCCATCTTCGTCAGATACATGCCCTTGGTGGTAGACTGAGTGAAAGGGAACTGCCTCAAGGTCAACAGTAACAAAACAGAAGTATTCCTCTTCAGTAGAGGCACCTTACATTGGTCCCTGGGATAGTGGCCCACCAGCTAGGACTGACTCCCAGCCCATCCAATGTGACTAGGAACCTGGGCATCGTGATCAATAGCAAAACCTTCCTTATGAACCAAATCAACACAGTTGCCACTATCTGCTTACACACCATCAATTATTCAGGAAATTATTCAAATGGCTTCTTTTGGACACCCACCGATCCGTCACGCAAACCCTCTTCACAGCAGGCTCGACTACGGCAACACTCGACATTGGCATCATTACCCAACTCACTAAAAGGCTTCAAGGCTTTAAGTTATACAGAATGCAGCGGCAATACTCACACTCAGAGTGCCACAATGCATGCACATATCCAAACAGCTCAAATACCTCCACTGGATCCACAATAGTGCCCTTTTCAAACTCCTCCCACACCTATAAAGCACTGCACAACTAAGCACAGCATACATCAAAAATGTTATCCTCTTCCACACTGTAGCCAGACACCTCTACTCTGCCAGCCTCCTTCTGACCATGTCCTTCGCACCTGCCCTGAGCCACAGGTTGAGAATGCTCCTTCATAGTCTCCAAAGCTTGAAACAAACTCCCCCACCACATTAGAGCAGCCAGTCTTGAATTCCTGAAGAGTGCCAAGATACCCACCCATATGTGCACCCTTCAAATAGAATTGGCAAAACAATGTCTATGGCAGATCTTTTTATATGATTTTATTTTTCTAAGGTCTTCCGTAACCCAAAGTTGACGTTAACAAAAAACAGGTTAATCATAAAAGTTCAGTACAAATAGTAGAAGAGATCCTTGCTTCTAGAGCCCTGCCACATTTCAACTTTGCATTTGCATATTTTACCTCTGCTTTTGTCAGGTGATTTTGGTTTGTGTGCAAAGTTGCTGTTTGGAAGATCACTGCTCTTTCACTTTCCATTTATTTTAAAATAGGGATTCCTGTGCTATTGGGAGGAAAGGACGATCTTGAATATAATTATTTTGTTTGGGAAATTAAGCAGGAGTGCCTTCTCGGCTCTTTTATCTGACAACTGTTTCTGATTAGGTTAAAGAAGTAGCTTTAGTTACAGATCAACCTTCTAGTTTATAGTTGGAACACAACTCTGTTCTTAAGTACGCAGTAGACCTGGTGATTTTTGACAATTCTTGGCTGAGCCCACGCAGTTGCGTCGATCCACTGCTTATTGCAGTGTGAACACAAATGCTAAGATCTTTAAATTATCTTTTCACATTCCCGGTGAAATTGCAATCATCCATCTTAATTGAACTCTCACTATACCTTTATTTGATTATTTGTAAACTTTCATACTCAAGCATGAAAAATGTAAGAACTTCCGATCTTCTTAAAATAATATTAGCTGTTTCTGAATGACATGTAACTCACAAGACATCCATATCTTTTTGAGTGTTTTGTTTCTTTACTTTGTCAATAACAGTAGGTTAAATATTCTGGTGAAACATAAAACATGGCCTATCTGGCCACAGAATCCATTTTGCGAGGTAAACTAACTCATCACTTAAACACATTTATTCCACTAGGTGGATTTTGTGGAATTTGGCTGAATTTTACAACAGGGGACACAACACAAAAAAAGCAAAGGTGAAGAACTATTGTCACATTTTTATTCTCCCACATTTTGCAATGTAAAACAAGATGGCCAGGCATATTCGTCAACAGTTTTAAGAAAAGGGATGAAAACAACAACATAAACCATGTGTTAGCAATATCTGCGTAAAAAAAGGATCTATAATCTGACTTTCGCAGCCAGAACTTGAAGAACTACTGTTAGGTATCTCAGACTTTTTTTTATTCAACGCATTGTACACTCTACAGTTATTGCATTTAGTACTTTCAAAATGCACTATAGGGATGATTTGCTAAGGAAATATTACAGTAACCGTTTTAAAATACTTCACAAAAAGCCAGTCGAGTGGTAATCTGGCAAAAGATACTTAAAACAGGATCTATACCCTAAATATTACTCCACTCAAGCGAATTAAAGAGTGTTAACCTTTAAATACAGTCCTATATTCAAATACCCTTTTCAGTTAAGTTAAAAAGTCGTCCACATTTGACGGCGACCATGATGAGAATCGGTTGAGTCTGAAGTTTGTTGGTGTTGACGCCTGAAAGTGTAAGCTTAACAGAGAGTATAGTCAGTGTTGAATTGTAAGTGGCACAAAGCACCCAGAACACCGTAAATTTTGTTGACAATACATTCAGCATATAGGTCCCTAAGTATTAAAAAGGGCTCAGTTGAAAAAGTACTACATATGTATTCAACAACTATAAGATAGTGACAAGTATTTTACCAGATTACTTTCTCAAGGATGCAAAGACAATACTACATATGAAAGCCAAATTAGAATACATAATGTAATTAATAGCTTCACAAAAGCTACACTCAATAGTGAAAATGCCAGTTTGGTACCGTGACTAGTAACGCAACATACTCGAAGTGAGAGTCTGTACCTTATGTTTCAGTATTAAGTGAAAAATGTCATACATCCCGTGAAAAGAGGTTCACAACAAAAAAGTGCACTCAAGCCCCGTGAAAGAGAGACCTAAAGCCAAATTTAAACAGAGTAGAAGATGGATTGTGAGAGACACAAAAGTGAGAGAAAAGTCTTATAAGAAACTAGTTTGGTGACGCCAGGTAAACAAAGACTGAATTGTTACCTGAGGACCTTCACGTAAAACCGCCAGTGGAGGAAGGAGAATTAAAATTATGCAAACTATGTGAGAGTTCATAAGCAAGGAAAAACTGGCGAAAAGGACTTTGATTTAAATGTTAGTCAAAACAACATATACGTCGGAGAGAAAAGGAGATTCGGTTAAATGTTAAAAATGCCCAACACAGACACTGCAAAAATCGTCTGGAAAACGGGCAGTAAGTACCTGTAGTAAATGGTAAACTTCGTTACTTAAAAATCTCTGTAATCTCCCCATAACAGTTAACAGGAGAAGAAACTCAGAAAACTGCGGAGTTTGGTGGCAAAGTCAATCGTTAGCAGTACAGTCACCCAGACAGTACTCGAGGAAGGTTTGATAACCATGAGCTGATCTCAGCAAAAACGCAAGGGAACAAAAGTCATAAAAATGGTAGTAACGCCAAGTGGGCCCAGTCGATGCGGACTCATTAAGAACCTGGTTACGAAGCCATGGAAAGTCGACTGGTAATTAGAACGAAGTTATAAGACTAAGGCCCATATTTATACTTTTTAGCGCCTCATTTGTGCCGCTTTTTGGCGTAAAAGCAGTGCCAACGTACAAAATACAATTGTATTTTGTAAGTTTGCGCCTCTTTTAGGTCAAAAAATGACACAAATGCAGCGCTAAAAGAATATAAATATGGGCCTAAGTGAGAAAAAGGTCTACAATATGTGCACAAATGGACTAATAAAATGAATAACTTGTAAGAATTCTGGAAAAACGTATTGAATAATGTAGTAGTATGTCATATTGAGCTATATAACGTATGTTTTGCATTATATTGTAGAGCCGACTTAGCCGAAGTTCTGGCCTAGTTTGCCAGGCCTTGTGCAGAAGTCAAATATTAACACTCAATGTAGAAAAAGCTAATCTGCTGGACTGACCGTAAACCGCATATTGTTTAATAAAAAAACTGCTCAGCAAAAAATCCTATGTGTGAACCACAAACAGGAGCTGACGTAATGAAAGTTTGTATCCAAACCAGTGTAAACCATACTGGATGTACTTTCCCGGGACTTGAACAATGGAGACACTGACTGGAGAAGAAGCAGCAACATTTATTTATACCTGATGGGCCGGATGATGAGGACATCGTACAGTGGACCAATCGACATCCTGAGAACGGTGCAATATTAGACTTCATAGATTTGGAAAATTAAGATAATTGGACAGAGTCAAAACTGGTGATTATTTGACCAATGATGAATTGAGGGATAGTCTGGGCGACTTTGATATTATGCCATGACAAAGGGGGAAAGGGGAAGAAGAGATGTTAGAGGTTAGGTGTGGATGTTTGAAGAGATTTGAGATTCTGTTGTTTGGCTCATGCTCTTGATAGCCTGATGAGATGCTGAACTATTGATGACCTGAAGACGAAGACTGACTTTCTTGCTGATCCATATCGTGGATAGGTAGCTATGACAATGTGACTGAATTACCTTTTGTGCCTTTTCATCTAGGTACCAACTGCACTGTTTTATAGTTTTTCTCTTAGCTACATGTTTTTCTAAATTCATGGTCTAAACTGTTTTCGCATGAAGTCCCACTTGCAGATGCTAATCTGGGTTAGGTGAGGTCCCTTCCTCACGACATTGACAAACGCAGAGACAATTGATTGACAAACTGATTTGCTCAACTTTGCTATTCATGTTGACTTATTCATTGCTGATTCAATTATTGACTAATGCTACTGCTTTAGAATGTACTCTGATGCAGGTTTTTGATTAGATTATGTTTTTGGCACCTTCTAATGAATTAGTACGAATTTGTCTTGAATAAAGTTTGAATTAACCCCATAACTTAGTATTGTAACTAATAGGGAAATAAAATTGATAAAACGTATATTGAGTTGTGGTTATTCATGACTGAACATCATGGTGCGATGTTATTAACTGCTTATTAATGTTTTGCAAATGGCTTTGATTTGCATATTGATTATTGATGAACACTGGTTACACCGTAACTAGGATACTCCATGCAAATCAAAAGGTTCATCGACCTATACGCGTCCCCTTATAAGTTTACTTGGTAGCAGCTTGATGGTTAGTTTCCTTGGAGAACTAGTTATGTGGGGACCGACGGTTATGGTGGTAGTTTGAAATAGGGTTAGTTGTTCATTATTATTGTGATTTGGATTTTGTTTTTTGTAACAACAATTGTAGCAAGAATGATGTCCCCTTCAGCCCAGAAAGGAATTTCCCAGATCCTGGATCCTGCAAGTAGAGTCAGGTAAGTTCTTGGCGTTCTAGTGATAGTGTGAAAGTGGTAGGTTGCGCTTGCAAAGGCTTATGCAAATCGCAGGTGAATCGTGATGTATGTGAGGGAAGTAGGGAGTCTGCGTACTCCAGTTGAGGTTTTGTAGGAGTGTGCGTACTCTGCAGTATGAGAGTAGGGAAATCATCGAACCTCATATGTGTGTAGCGCTTAGTGCTTGTTGGTGATGTACGGACCCTGCGTGGTCCATGACTCCGGAGTATATTGACAAATGTAGGAGACACTTGGGTATATGTTGTAATCTGTCTGGTTTAGTAGGTTGATCGGGCGTGGTCAACAAGTCGGTGTATGAGTTAGGTGAGTAAGAGAAAACTTTGACTGAGATTTGGCGAGTCCTGTGTGCACCAGAACAGACCCATTGATCAGTTGAGAGTAAAATTTGCAGGTCGAATTTTACTTGCAAATGTGGGAGACTGAGAAAGAGGAATAGCGGCATGAGCGAAAGGGCCATCAGTGAAAATCCGTAAGGTCTCTGAAGCGATTGTGTACCTTCCTGTAGTAAACCAGCTGATTTGTTTTGGTTATTGTTTTTTGGTTAGTGCTCCCAATAATTTGCATTAGTTTAGTGTGAGTCAGAGGCTATGAGGACGAGCCACAAGACTTTGTCAGCCGCAGTGTGTGACTGTGACGTCAGAGTGAGCCACGCTGGGATAGGTTGGTTAGTAAGAAGAGTCGCGAGCGGATTTGAAGCCATCCGTGCGAACAATTGGTTGAGAAGGCGGGTGAAGGGAATCCTGGGAGTAAAAGTAATTTCCTTATTGAATCAAATGAAAACAACTGAGAAAGATGAAGTTTATCAAAGCGTTTAGGAGTTCCATGAAGGGTGATACATTCATTAACGTGACAGTGGGGAAGCCTACCCCACCGGAAAAATATCCTGCTTATGTTGTGATGGAGGAGCGAGGTGTCGCGCCATGTCTTTGGTTAAAGCAGTGGTGCAGATTGACAGAGAAACAGTGAGCTTTTACCGTTTCCAGAGAATGGAAGGTTTAATTTGAGAATTTGGGATCAGTTGCGGATGACTTTGTATGAGACAAAGCTCTTCCGAGACCAGCCGAGTTTGAGGCATTAACGGTTTGGGAGCTCATAGCGAGACAGCAGCAAGAAATCAAATTCCAGATAAGAATAAGGAAAGGTAGAGAAGTCTCTAGCAGAGGCAAGATGTGATTGGGAACAGAAGAGGGAGAAAACAGCGACATTGCAGGATGTTAAGTTGTTTCCTGCTATCACAGAGGAAGATGAGTCAGAAGGGAAAGAGGAAACTAGCAAGAGTGATAAGAATGCGTCAGGAAGTAAGCAGAAGAAAAGGACGTACGTAGAAGAGGAAGATTCAGATGTTGAGGATCTTATTACTTAGGTGTTGAGAGACCGACCTCCACCATATGCGGTGCATGAGGGGGGGTCCAAGTACTAGTATTGCTCCAACTGCCCCAGCTCAAGTGTCGGGAACAGCAGGACCAGTGCAAGCAGATAATGGGCAGGTTCAAGGGGTGGTGCAGAGTACTCCTAATGCAGTAACTACATCGGTTGTCCAGGTGCAGATACACCCACCACCAGTATAGAGAATTTATCCAGAGATACCGACTCTCGAGACAACCTCGAATCTAGTGGTACATGCGGAGCAAGTGGTTCTGAGGCCGATGCTAGTTCAGACTGAGTTGACTTCAATGTTGATGCCTCAGGTACAGCCACATGATTTACCAAAGTTCACACCAATGACAGGGACACATTCAGATGTAACACCAGTAATGAACCAGAGCATGGGAGTAGCCCTTCCACAAAATTCAGGTGTCAGAGCGGCACCAGATGCAATATCGTTGCCAATTACTGTTGGTCCAGCTGTACCATTATTTGAGCAGAAAAAGCCGATTGCAGGCGAACAGGGTGAAATGTCACAAAGCCTCGTGAGGAGGATGGTGAGAGGGCATGTGCAGATGATTTCATCTATGGGTCAGACCTTCAATGGATCTAGGTCATTAATGGACCTCAGTCCCCTTGTTGTGCTTCCAGTTGCCATTAATGGGCCGAGGGTAAGTCAGAGCTTGAAGCTTTTGACACCACAAACTCCAGGTGCAGTGATACAACAGGTGCCAATGCCGAATGCAAGTAATGTTTAATTACAGGGATTGACAGCACAGCAGTTAAATGAGTGGTTAGACAGTCTGAATACTCCACAAAACGCACCTAAGGGTGAAGAGCAGATTGATTGCAAAAGGCTGGCTATGTAAATAAATGAACTGGTTGACGATCAATGGGAGTGAATAGGTTAGAATCCTATAACAAAGAAGAGCTGAGATACTTGTGTCAGAGAATCACGAGAGAAGTGGGCAAGATACATCTGAAATTGGCAGATTTGGCAGAGAAGCATGACATAAAAATTTAGAAAATGAAGCATTTGAAAAGGAGTTATAGGTTAGATTTTGAAGCAAAGGATTTTGAACATATGAGGTCAGCTGGAATGAAAGTGCATCCTAAAGAACTATTGCAGAGTGCTCAGATATGGGAGCATTAAAGAATTGAGAAGGCAGATTGACAAAGAAGAAGGATAAATGGAAACGAGATTCACAAGAAGGGTCTGAAAGTGTTCAGAAAGAAAATGATCCAGTAAAAATGTTACCAATGAGTGAAATTCTAGGAGGGCAATTTGTTCATGTTTCTTGGCACAGAAGTGATATTCTGTCATTCACAAATGATTATCCAAAGTTGAGGGAGAAACCGGTTGAATGGTATCAGCAAACAGATAGATTTGTGAAGCATTCAAATTGTCTGTGGGAAGACCTGAATACTCTGTTGGAATTAGTAGTACCAGCTTTGTGGGTTGAATGCAAGAGTAGTAGATTGGCCAACGAGTGAACCGGAGAGAGATAGAGTTACAGGTCCACCATCTCCCGAAGTGATGAAACATTATTGTAAGGTGATTGAATTCCTGAAGACGAGAATCTCACCTAAAAAATTGATTGGCAGAGAATTGACAGGACAGTATAGGAAGTAAAAGGGTTAATACATGCGTACTCTGAGAGTCAATACATGCATACTTGCAGGCAGGTCGCTTCCTCCTCACCACTGCTCCGGTAAGTGCTGCCATTGTTTTGGGCTTGTTTGGGCTTCTTGGCTTCTCCTTCCCCGGAAGGCCCTGCCCCCCTGCCTCCTCCTCGGAGCTCTACCCGCTCCTGACTCCTGCTGCCCGCACTCCCATTGGAGGTTTCCCTCCCTCCTCCCAGCTGCCACTCCCTCCCACCTCCCCTCTTATGCCGGCCACAGCGCGGATGCGCAGCTGGCGCGCAGCTGGCCCACCAAAGGCAAGCCCGTCTGCGCCCGTCCACACCAAGACTGCGCCCAGTGCCAGACCCCCTGGCCAACACGCCTCCCGCGCCACCGAACACCTTTGCACTGCTAACAAATTCCACACCCTTAATCTAGGACGCTCCTCCTTCTGCTTCCAGTCCACACCGACGCGCACCAAAGGACCCTTCTCCTGCAAGCCTGCAATTTCACCTGCAACCTAACCTCCAAACTCCAAATCAAAACAGGCAACCGCCTAAGATGCATCCTACTTAACACCCGCTCTGTCCACAAACATGCAATTGAACTCTGGGACCTCCTGACCACATACTCGCCCGACGTCGCATTCCTCACCGAAACCTGGATGAATTCGGCCTCGGAACCAGACGTAGCCATAGCTATACCAGAAAACTACAAGATAACCAGAAGAGACCGAATCAACAGACCAGGAGGAGGAATCGCCATTGTCCACAAAAACACCATAAGAGTCTCCACCAACTCCCACGACACCATCAACTCCGCCGAGCACCTCCACTTCAAAATCCACATCAACGCCAACAACACACTCAGAGGAACACTGGTCTACAGACCCCCTTGACCCTGACCACAGTTCTGCAACTACATCGCCGACGCCATCCGCTCCCAAGCCCTCGCCTCAACAGACTACATCCTCCTCGGTGACCTAAACTTCCACCTAGAAAATAACAACGATATCAACACCACCAACCTAATCCACAACCTCGCCAACTTCGGCCTCAAGCAACTCGTCACTACACCCACCCACTCCGCAGGCCACACACTCGACCCCATCTTCTCAGCCAGCAATCACGTCTCCTAAAGCCACACCACCGAACTCAGCTGGAAAGACCACTGCTGCATCCACTTCTCCTACCAGAAACCAGTCACTCACCACCACCGCACACAACCCCCCTGACACAACTGGAGCAAAATATAAACGGATCAACTTTTCTCCACTCTCGCCCGGGCCCCACCCCTGGGACCCCAACACAGCTACCACCAACCTGCAACACCCACCTCCTCCACACCTGGACCCCCGTCAACATAGAGGACACGCCACCACCATAGCCTCCATCCACTCCGGATCACCATCGGACCCCTGCTCACACCATATCTTCAATAGGGCAAACATCATCATCGCCCCCAACCTCTGCAAAACCATCAACAGCTCCTTCGAGTCAGCCACCTTCCCAGAATGATGGAAGCACGCAGAAATCAACGCCCTGCCGAAGAAACCAAAGGCAGACCCAGACGACCCCAAGAACTACTGGCCGATCTACCTCCTCCCCTTCCCAGCCAAGGTCATCGAAAACATCGTAAACAGACAACTATCCCGGTTCCTGGAAGACAGCAAGGTACTCGACACCTCCCAATCCAGATTCCGAAGAACCCACAGCACCGAGACTGCACTCATTGCTGCCACAGACGACATTAGGACCATGCTCGACGAAGGAGAAACAGCAGCACTCATCCTCCTGGATCTCTCCACAGCTTTCGACACGGTATGTCATCACACTCTCCGCACACGCCTCCACAATGCTGGAATCCGCGACAAGACACTCGACTGGATCTCGTCATTTCTCTCAGGCAGAACCCAGAGAGTCCGCCTCCCACCGTTCCTGTTGGAAGCCTCCAGAATCATCTGTGACGTTCCCCAAGGATCTTCCTTCAGCCCCACACTCTTCAACATTTACATGGCCCCCCTCGCCAACATCGCACGAACCCACCACATCAACATAGTTTCCTATACAGATGACACTCAGCTCAGCCTCTCCCTCACGAAAGACCCTACAACTGCAAAGAACAACCTCCACAACGGACTTCACGCCATCGCCAGCTGGATGGAATCAAGCCACCTCAAGTTAACCACAGACAAGACAGAAATCCTCATCTTTGGCACCAACCCCTCAACTTGGAATAACTCCTGGTGGCCCTCCTCCCTAGGAACCGCGCCCTCACCCACCACCCACGCACGCAATCTAAGCTTCATCTTGGACTCCACACTCAGCATGACTCAGCAGGTCAATGCCATCTCCTCTTCCTGCTACAACACTCTCTGCATGCTCCGCAAAATCTTCAAGTGGACTCCCGTCGAAACCAGGAAAACAGTCACCCACGCCCTGGTCAGCAGCCGATTGGACTAACGAAATGCCCTATATGCAGGAATAACAACCAAACTCCTAACAAAGCTGCAAAGAATCCAGAACGCATCCGCCTGCCTCATTCTGAACATCCCACACCGCAGCCACATTTCCCCCCACCTCAGAGACCTTCACTGGCTACCAGTATCAAAGAGGATCACCTTCAAACTCCTCATCCACGCACACAAGGCCCTCCACGACACAGGCCCAGCCTACCTCAATGACAGACTCACCTTCCACACCCCCACCCGCAATCTTCGCTCCGCCAGCCTCGCCCTCGCCTCCATCCCCCACATCCGCCGCACCATCGCCAGAGGAAGATCCTTCTCTCACCTAGCTGCCAAGACCTGGAACTCCCTACTGCTCCACCTTCGCCAGACCCAAGACCTCTTGACATTCAGGAAACACCTCAAGACATGGCTCTATGACCAGTAGCTCCCCCCCAGCGCCTTGAGACCCTAACTGGTGATTATTGCGCTCTATAAATAATTGATTGATTGATTGATTGAGAGGTTGTTGAAAGTATTTAAGGAGTACAGTGGCAAGGAAGTGATCAAGCCGAAAGACATGTTACACTTTGTGTTCAGGTTTGTGGAAGGATTGAGGCCTTAAATAGGTCAGATGATTAAGAGTCATTTGATTTGTTGGCAAGCAAAGCCGATTGATGAGGTGTTGCAGTATGTGAAATACTGTAGTGATGAAATTGGGCTAAAACAGAAGAAGTTGAAGGAAAAAGCCATGGTGATGCAGATTAAGGCAGTTCAAACAGGAGTGCAGGGAGCTTTAGTGCAGCAGATACCACAGCAACAGGGAACTGTCATATTACAACCCCAGGTGAGAGGTAGAGGATGTGGAGCCAATATGAATTGTGGTCCAGATTTGAATACGGTAATGTTTCAAAATAGGGTGCAAGGGATGAAGAAGATGTTACCGTGTCATCTTTGCGGAAACGTGGGACACTGGAAGCGGAAGTGTCCGATGATGGTGCAGGATGGTGCTGTTCAGCAAAGTGGTGATGTCAATATGTTTCAAACTGTCAAAAGTCCCTAGAATGAGAATCAGCATTTCCAGAATAATATGAATCAAGTGCAGAATTTTCAACCCATGCAGCAGGTGCAAATGCCTTGTGCACAAATGACACAGTTGAAACCAATGTAGCAGCAGGTTCCTATGCTACCTAGGCAGCAAATGCAGATACCTTAAGCCCCAACGGAACAGCTACAAATGATGCTTACTCAGCAGGTCACAGGACAGAGACAAGACAGAAGTAGTGACACAGTGCACCAATTTCCATTACATAGTGAGAATGAAATAAATAAATGGATGTGGGATGGTTCGGATAAGGAGCCATGCATGCTTGCAGCATCCTTAGAGGTATATCAGAGAGGACCTTTTGTGATAGAAAATTTGATTTGTCATAGGGTCTCATTTCGAATGGACACAGAAGCTACGCACTCTACAGTGAGTAGTGCAGACGTTCCAAACTTACCTCTTTCAGGCAGAACAGTTCCAGTTGTTGGAGTAGCGAATAGACAGTTGATAAATCCGATCACAGATCCAGTACAGGTTGAGATTGGCAATTTTCCGGGACTGCAAAGATTTGTAGTCTGTGACTCAAGTCCGATATCCCTACTCGGAAGGGACTTATTGTGCAAGACCAGATGTTCGATTAGTTGTTCAACTGCTGGAATAGAGGTTCAGATGAATAGTGATGACGAGGAAGAACAATCTCCTAAAACAAAGAATGAAACCACTAATGAAGAGTACCCGTTGATTGAGTTTTTCCCAATGTTTACTGTGAAAGAATTACATGCAGAGTTGCAAGGAACAGTGCAGGAAAATGTGTGGGACCTGACAGGTACAGAAGTGGGTTTGATCAAGGGAGTGGAACCGATTAAAATCACTTTGAAGCCGAATGTAGTGTTCCTGCAGCTTTCACAGTATAACATGGCACAAGATGTTCTGATGAAAGTGGCGCAGATAATTGGAGATTTTCGGAAATAAGGGGTTTTGAAAGACATGTTGAGCAGTCCATGTAATTCACCAATAATGGGCTTGAAGAAACCTTGTGGGAAAGTGCGAATTGTGCAAGACTTGTGAAAAGTCAATGACATGGTGGTCAAGTGTTGTCCTGTGGTGCCAAACCCAGCAGTAATATTGTTTCAGATTCCATGCGATGCAGAAAGTTTCACAGGGGTTGATTTGTCACAAGTTTCTTTTCTTTGCCTCTTCATGAGAAAAGTCAGTTTCTTTTCAGTTTCAAATTCCTAGACAGAGTTTGCAGCTAGTGCAGGCTTCCTCAAGGGTACACAGAGTCACCGTCTTTGTTCAATCAGATTTTATAAAAGAATTTGGAGTCATTGGAATTGCCATACCAATCGACTCTGGTGCAGTACATTGATGACTTACTGATTGGATCCAAAATGAGGGATGAGTGTAAGTATGACTCGATTGACCTGTTAAATCATTTGGGAAAATTTGGACATAAAGTGTCACCTTTGAAATTGCAGTATTGTCAGAAATCAGTGAAATACCTGGGACACCAAATTGAGAAAGGGTCAAGGAGAATTTCCAGAGAAAGGATCACAAAGATATTGCAGAGAAGTCCCCCAAATTCACAGAGAGATGTCAGGATGTTTCTGGGAGTGGTAGGTTATTGTTGCCAGTGAATTCCAAATTTTGCTGAGATTGCCAAACCATTACAGCAGCTGACCCATAAAGATGTTACAGATCCCATTACTTTGGACCAGGATCGGATGAAAGTGTTTTAGAGTTGAGAGAGAGTTTGTGCAGGGCTCCAGCGTTGTGAATGCTTGATTACACGAAACCATTTATATTGTTTATTCATGTCTTGTTCTTTGTCTGTCTTGACACAGGTTCATGGAGGTGCTTATCGCCCCAATAGCCTATTTTTCAGCTACCTTGGACCCAATTGCAGCAGCCTTACCAGATTGTTTGTGTTCAGTTGGCACAATTGGTCAAAGCCTTTCACAGTGTGAGGGAGTAGTGATGGGATACCCTCTGATGGTAATGGTACCTCACTCTGTTGAAATCTTACTGATAAGGACAAAAACACAGTATTTGACTGGTGACAGACTCACAAGGTATGAGATGAGCATTCTAGGTGCTCCAAATGTAACATTGAAAAGATGTACAGTGCTGAACCCGGCAACCTTATTTCCAAGTGGTACTGTTGAAATTGAAAAAGAAGACATTGAGCATGATTCTCTTGAGGTAACTGAGTTGTGCACAAAAGCCAGACCTGGGGGCATATTTATACTCTGTTTGCGCCGGAATTGCGTCGTTTTTTTTGACGCAATTCCGACGCAAAACTAACTCCATATTTATACTTTGGCGTTAGAAGCGTCTAGCGCCAAAGTCCATGGAGTTTGCGTCATTTTTTAGCGTGGACACCTACTTTGCGTTAATGATATGCAAGGTAGGCGTTCCCGTCTAAAAAATTGACTCCGAGGCATGTGCGCCGTATTTACACTCCCGGGCAAAATTCACGCCCGGGAGTGGGCGGGTCAAAAAAAATGACGTACGGCTGCTTTTGCGCCGTTTTTTAGCGCCTGGACAAGGCAGGTGTTAAGGGACCTGTGGGCTCGGAAGGAGCCCAGAGGTGCCCTCCCATGCCCCCAGGGACACCCCCTGTCACCCTTGCCCACCCCAGGAGGACACCCAAGGCTGGAGGGACCCATCCCAGGGACATTAAGGTAAGTTCCGGTAAGTATTATTATTTATTTTTTTTGTGGCATAGGGGGGCCTGATTTGTGCCCCCCTACATGCCACTATGCCCATTGACCATGCCCAGGGGACAGAAGTCCCCTGGGCATGGCCATTGGGCAAGGGGGCATGACTCCTGTCTTTGCTAAGACAGGAGTAATTTCTATGAGGGTTGGGAGTCGAAAAAAGTGGCGCAAATCGGGTTGAGGCGAAAAATTTGCCTCAGCCTGACTTGCCCCATTTTTTGACGCCCAAGCTCCATATCCCCCTACGCCGGCGCTGCCTGGTGTACGTCGTTTTTTTCCACGCACACCAGGCAGCGCCGGCGGCTAACGCCGGCTAACATCATTGATTAAATACGGCGCCCGCATGGCGCTTCAGAATGGCGTTACCCGTCGCTAATTTTTTTGACGCAAAACTGCGTTAGCGCAGTTTTGCGTCAAAAAGTATAAATATGGCCCCTGATATCAGAGATACACTTTTGGAAGAAAAAGACCAAATTGTCTTCGTTGATGGCTCATGTCCCAGAGATGGTACAGGAGCATTAAGAGCAGGATGTGCTGTGTGCACCATTACAGGTACTTTAGAAGCTTCTTTACTTCGAGGTGTATATTCTGCACAAGTAGCAGAATTGGTAGCTCTCACTAGAGCATGCCATGTACACCAGTTAGAAATGGCAACAGAATAAAAGAGTTGTTGTATGCAATACAGTTACCTGAATAAATTGCCATGGTGAAATGCAGTGCACATCTGAAAACAGGATTCCATGTCACTGGGAAATGGATATGCGGATCAAGTCGCAAGGTTTTGCGCATTGAACTGTATATCGTTCAAAGACAAGTGGGAACCGATATCAGAGGAAGATAATACGTGTACAAGTTTTGCATTGAAAGTGATCGATACGTTATAAGAATTGAAAGCACTACAAAATAATGTTGACAAGGAAGAGAAACGACTTTGGTCCAAACTAAAATGTGTTCAAAGGACTGATGAGATGTGGGTTTTCGAGGAAGGTCAGATGGTCCTGCCAAATAGTTTACTGTCACAAATGGCCAGGTACCACCATGGTCAGGCACACATTGGGAGGGATGCCATGGTGCGTCTGTTTAAAATTGACTGGTTCAATCCTAAGTTTAGTCAGGCAGCAGAAGCAGTATGCCATCGCTGTATAATCTGTCAACAACTAAATGTGGGAAAAGGGGCAGTGGTGAATTTGAGCCACATTGGAAGAGCAGGAGGTCCATTCAGAAGAATGTAATTAGATTTCATTGAGATGCCTGCGTGTGGAGGTTTGAAGTATGTGTTTCTGATCTCTTTAGAATCAAATAGGGAAACTCACTTTAACAACAAGGTGATTAAACTCTTGTGCGCAGCACTAAACATTGAGCAGAAGTTGCATTGTAGCTATCGCCCTGAAGCATCAGGACTAGTGGAACAGATGAATGGTACCTTGAAATCAAGAATTGCTAAGATGTGCGTAGCCACGAATCTGAAATGGCCAGATGCATTGCCTTTGGTGTTGATGTTGATGAGAAATACACCTCACAGGAAGACAGGGCTATTGCCCCACGAGATCCTCATGGGCAGAGCAATGAGATTAACAGCAGTTCCAGCTAATGCACTTGTGACTATTACAGATGGTATGGTGTTGGATTACTGCAAGGATCTGGCTGATGTGGTTCGCTCTTTCTCTCAGCAGGTGGAGGCCACTACTCTGCCATCCATCAACAATCCAGGGCACAATCTGAGAGCAATAGAAACACAGTAAGGCACCTCAAAATCACTAAACAACCTTCCTTTAAATTTTTGACAAAATATCGCAATGTCCAGTATAAATCCAATAATTTATTTGAATCAAATCTTCACTTCATCCAGCACTTGATCCATGAGAACACATTTCAAGCCTTATTCAAATTCAATCTTCATTTCATACAGCAATTGATCCATGAGAATACATTTCAAGCTTCAAGCCAACACGTGTTTCGTCATGGGAAATTAATTTGTCCCAAACAACTTCTTCAGGGCTTATTGTCCACCAGAATCCAAAATAAATGAATAATCGTAAAATAAACACACCAATTCACTCGTATTGATCCAAATCTGATAATAAATGGTCCAATAGTAAATGCTAGTGCCACAATTATTTAGTGATCCAACCCGACTCCAATCCACCAACCTGGTTCTAATGTCTCACACAAGAAGGACGGCGTCTTCATAATAAACAGCCCGATAGCGAGTACGCCTCACAATCTGAGAGCAGGTGACTGGGTTGTCGTCCCAAAACACGTTCATAAGACGTGTTTAGAGCCACGCTGGAGAGGGCCTTACCAGGTGGTCCTAACAACTACGACAGCTGTGAAGTGTGCAGGACTCCCGAACTGGATTCATGCGAGTCATACGAAGAAAGTGGCATGTCCACTGGATCATGAAAAAGTGTTGTTGAGAGCACCAACAACAGCCAAACAAGTTGTCACACCTGAACCATAAAAAGAACCAAGAGAGCCTGAAATTGAACAAGAGCTGGTGGAAGATGTTTCAATCACCCCTGTTAGAGACAAAAGTGAAGAATTACAGGAGGGTGTGGAAGAATCAATCTCTACGGATACTGCAGGAGAGCCTAGCTCAGCAGGGATTCTCCCAGAAGCAGACGGTGCTGAGACTCAGGCAGAGCGAGTGCCAGACCAAGAAGGGGAAGGAGTTGAGACGGATCAAAGTCAAGGTGATCCGACTCCTCCTGAGCCTGTTGCAGATGCATCAATAGAAAACACCATAGAGAAGGAGAAGAGTCCAATACTGAAAAGAATATTAACAGAAGGATTGAGAAAAGGAGAAGATTGTCCTGAATCACAAGTAGAAAAAAGAAAGGAAGTGGTCATAAATGAAACAATAGAGGAAGAAGTAGATACTATAAGAAAAAAAGAATTGAGTGAAGGAGTAATCAGTGGTGATTGAAAGTTGAAAAGAAAGAGAATAGCAAGTCGGCGTTATGCAGGTCCTGAATGGGAATATGCAACTACTAATAAATGGCAACACAAGTTTATGTCCTTTTGTTTTGACAGAGAGGTTCCGAGTCAGTATTTTGATGTACCCTGAAGGTGAATAAGGAGCTGAACTGTCGAACTAATCTGAAAACATTTTGAGAAAAGAGACTGTTGAAATGTAACTCAAGGAGACATTGATAACCTGATTTGACATTGAAAACCAGATGTGACAAGCTGCTAATCAATTTTTACAAGGAAAGGGGTTCCTAGATGCAAGACTGAACTGCGAGAGAAGATTTTTTTTCCTAGTTTTGATTTTAATGTACTTATGTAAGAGTTTGTTCTGCTTTCTGATTCTTTACAGATCATGGCTGAGTTAAATAACCAAGTTAAGAATGCTAGGCGCTGTAAATATATGAGCGTTGGATTGGCGATTATGTGTGGGACTTTGTTTATAGTTGTGATTGTGAGAATGATGCTCAAGGAGAGCTATCTTCTAATTTCGTCTATCGTTTGTTGAGTGAGTATGTTGAGACGATGGATGCAAGGGATTGTCTTGTTTGTATGTAAATTCCTCCATCAGTAGAGGAAGGAGTTACATACCACAGTCTTCCACTAACCTATGGAATAAACTGTTTTCTGCTACTAACAAGGTTCTATAACCAAGATTATATACAGTATTTTTACTCTAACTATGACTTAGAGGGTCATTCTGACCCTGGCGGGCGGCGGGAGCCACCCGCCTGGTGGGAACCGCCAAATGGCAGCTCCGCGATCAGAAGACCGCGGATGCCATTCTGGCTTTCCCGCTGGGCCAGCGGGCGACCGCCAAAAGAGCGCCCGCCGGCCCAGCGGGAAAGGCCCTGCAACAAGGAAGCCGGCTCCGAATGGAGCCGGCGGAGTTGCAGGGGTGCAACGGGTGCAGTTGCACCCATCGCGATTTTCACTGTCTGCTTATGGGGCCCTGTTAGGGGGCCCCTGCACTGCCCATGCCAGTGGCATGGGCAGTGCAGGGGCCCCCGGGGCCCCACGACACCCGTTCCCGCCATCCTATTCCTGGCGGTAAAAACCGCCAGAAACAGGATGGCGGGAAGGGGGTCGGAATCTCCATGGCGGCGCTGCTTGCAGCACCGCCATGGAGATTCAGCCCATGCAGGGGAAATCCGGCAGGAAACCGCCGGATCCCCTTTTCTGACCGCGGCTTTACCGCCGCGGCAGAATGGGCTGGGAGGCACTGCCAGCCTGTTGGCGGTGCTTCCGTGGTCCCCGGCCCTGGCGGTCTTGGACCGCCAGGGTCGGAATGACCCCCTTAGTGTTTTTGTTCGTCCCTATTATTAGGTATTTGAGTAGAGTAGCTAAGGATCATGATATAGTATTGGTTAGAGGATTCTTTGAGCCTACGCTAACATTTGAAACTGCTTACGCGCATAGAAATAATCTCACATGCTTGCTTATACCTTTAGAGAATAGCTCTATTGAGCATACTGACAATAGGAGAAAAGCACTAAAAGAGAAGTTAGAAAAAGGCTTGGAGAAAAGGACTTACAAGAATGATTATGCTTCCACTGCAATTAAGACCCAAGGGAAATTAGCTTTAGATACATTACATGTAGGGAAGATTTGCATATATAAGCTAAAATCACTCACTGACTCTTTATTTGTGGGAACGAGTGAATGTAGGCATGTGTTTTTGTTTCAGAGTCAATGGACTTTTATGCTGAATGGTCAGGACCCTGCAATTCCTGATATCTATTATATTTGTGGACTTAATGCTTATTACCGTCTTCCAAGAGGATGGTATGGGACATGTTATTTGGGGATAGTTTTCCCAAAGATTTATCAAATAGATGACTTAAAGAAGTTTCCAAAATTGACTGAATTACATTATAAGCTACAGAGGAGGGAATCCTCTCTGCAGTTGTGGAAGATATATTTGGTGAAGTGATTCCTTCACTGGGAGTCATCCTGAACTCGATCAAGATATGAAAGTTGTCTACTATTGTGGATAACATGTTGACAAATTTTACAGGGGCAATACTCTTGATAAATACTGAATTAGCTGAGGATAGAGCTATGACTCTTTAAAATCGTCTTGCTTTAGACATCCTTCTAGTGAAGGATGGCGGAGTCTGTAAAATGATTAACCGTAGGCATTGTTGTTCTTATAAACCTGATAACAGTAAAGAGATAAAAGAGTTACTCACTAACTTTACTAACTCAAGTAAGGATTTAAAGGAATTGAAGGAGCCAGAAGTTTGGGAAAAGGTTGAAAAGGGATTTGCTTCAGTGGGAAATTGTCTTAGTAATATTTGGAATGGGGTATTATTAAAAATCATACAGGGAATATTAATTGTGATTGCTTGTATATTAGGGTTATGGGGTTCAAGTAAATTGTGTCAAAGATTAAACTGAGAAGGTCTAAAAATAATCAGAGACGGGAAGAACAAAACAGGGAAAGAATTTATAGGGAAGATTGGAGGAGAAGGCAAAATGCTGAAGAAACAGAATTATGAAACTGTTAAGAATGAAAGTAGTGTGATGAAATAGTTAGTCATCAGAGGAGGGACTGATAACGCAGATATACTAATTAGAAATTAATAATGAATGTTTAAGTAGTTTGAGTAATTAATGTAGAAAAATCATATGCACATTTGAAAATGTGCCCTCAGAGAGTGATCACCAAGATTCACAAATGTACTAATAAAGTGAATAACCTGTATGAATTCTAGAAAAACATTTTGAATAATGTAGTAGTATGTCGTATTGAGATATATAAAGTATGTTTTGCATTATATTGTAGAGCTAACTTAGCCAAAGTTCTGTCCTAGTTTGCCAGGCCTTGTGCAGAAGTCAAACATTAACACGCAATTTAGAAAAAACTAATGTGCTGGACTGACCATGAACCGCTTATTGTTTAATAAAAAAAACTGCTCAGCAAAAAATCCTATGTGAGAAGCATGAACAGGAGATGACGAAAGAAAAGTTTCTATGCAAACCAGTGTAAAGCATACCGGATGCACTTTTCCAGGACTTAAATAATGGAGACACTGACTGGAGAAAAAGCAGCAAAATTTTCGATACCTGACAAGCCGGATGATGAGGACATTGCACAGTGAACCCATCGACATCCTGAGAACGGTGCAATACTAGACTTCATCAATTTGTAAAATTAAGATAATTGGACGGAGTCATAACTGGTGATTATTTGACCAATTATGAATTGGGGGATAGTCTGGGGGACTTTGATATAATGCCGTGACAAAGTGGGAAAGGGGAAGAAAAGATGTTAGAGGGTAGGCATGGATGTTTGAAGAGATTCAAGATTCTGTCATTTGGCTCATGCTCTTGATAGCCTGATGAGATGCTGAACTATTGATGACCAGAAGACGAAGACTGACTTTCTTGCTGATCCATATCATGGATAGGTAGCTATGACAACGTGACTGAATTACCTTTTGTGCCTTTTCATCTAGGTACCAACTGCGCTGTTTTATAGTTTTTCTTTTAGCTACATGTTTTTCTAAATTCATGTTCTAAACTATTTTCGCATGAAGTCCCACATGCAGATGCTAATCTGGGTTAGGTGAGGTCCCTTCCTTATGACATTGACAAACGTAGAGACACTTGACTGACGAACTGACTTGCTGAACTTTGCTATTCATGTTGACTTATTCATTCCTGATTCAATTATTGACTTATGCTACTGCTTTAGAATGTACTCTGATGCAGGTGTTTGATTAGATTATGTTTTTGGCGCCTTCTAATGAATTAATATGAATTTGTTTTGAATAAAGTTTGAATTAACCCCATGACTTAGTATTGTAACTGATAGGGAAATAAAATTGATTTAACATATATTGAGTTGTAGTTAATTATGACTGAACGTCATGGTGCGATGTTTTTAACTGCTGATTAATGTTTTTCAAAGGGTTTTGATTTGCGTATTGATTATTGATGAATATTGGTCACACCGTAACTAGGATACTACATGTGAATCAAAAGGTTCTATAACCTATACTCGTCCCCTTATAAGTTTACTTATTAAGGACCGGGCGCGCTATCATCTATCAGGAACAGAAATCTACTAACAGAGACATACCAGTAGAGTTCATGTTCAGTGCATCATAGGTAGTGTTTGCAAGTGGGCCCCGTCGATGCGGACTCATTAAGTATATGGTTATGAGGCCATGGAAAGTTGACTGGTAAGTAGAACGAAGGCATAAGACCAAGGCCCTTACTTACACTTTTTTAGCGCCACATTTGTGCCGCTTTTTGATGCAAAAGCAGCACAAACGTACAAAATACAATTGTATTTTGTAAGTTTGCGCCTCTTTTACGTAAAAAAATTGCACAAATGTTGTGCAAAAAAGTATAAATATAGGCCTAAGTGAGGAAAAGGCCCACCATATTGGAGAGGGGGTAGTGTAATGTACTCGCTTGGACAAAATAGTAAACTCCAAACAAGAACATTTTGAAGGAGGGAAAAGGAAGAGGAAGTAATGGTAATCGAATGAAGTGACTATAATGTAAATCCAGAATGGCTAAGGCATTAGCCTAATAAAACTCTGCAAACCACACCCACGGAAAAAACAAGGGTGTCTCATATCCATTAAAAAGACCAAAAGCGAAGGTCAATTCTAAAAGTTCAAAGATAACAAAAAGATACCCATTCTGATCACTAAACAAGGTGTTCTGTGCTTGGAAAAATGTAGAGAATAGGTTGTGTGATTATGAAATAGCACTAACAGAAGGAAGGAGTGGCAGAAAGAATATCAAGGCCACCCAGCTGGTCACCGAATGGTATACAGCACGTGCTCCAAAGAAAGGAAAAGATAGTATGTGTCGTAAGGCAGAGTTATTGGTCAGTTAAGCCCCAATCTACTAGCAGTTTCATTTTGGCACATAGAAGCCCCAACAAGAGAAAAACTAAAAAATAGCATATTTCATAATTGTATCAGTACAAGCATTAACACTGTGATATTAATGATGACACATCACATTAGCAAGCAGTGTAGACGTTTGCAAATCATCCAAAAATCTGGATTTTCACGATCCAAATTAAGTCCTTGGTCAACAGCTCTTTGTTGATCCAGTGCGTTTCCAATTTGCGTAATGACCTGACCCTGTCTCCTCCTCTTAGATGTTCAGCGGCCACTCCAATGGCATGGAACCTTAGATGAGATAGCTGGCATGTTTGGTGTTCTGTACTGAAGTGAGTGGAAAGAGGGTAATTGCCATTGTTGTTCCTGAAAGCGCAGATGTGTTCTTCTATCCTTTCTTTAGGAGGTCTGATAGTGCTTCCAACATATATGCATTAACAAATACACACAATGCAGTAGACTACGAATTTGGTATTGCAATTAATGAAATAATTCATGATAAATCTGGTAGAAGTGTTATATTGGAAGACTTTCATTTTATCTACAGCATAAGGACACACGTTACAAGACCCTCACTTAAAGAAACCCTTTGGTTGTGACAGAAACTGACCCACTGTATGTTGTTTACAACTTGGGTTAAGAAGTTGGAACATAACATGTTTTCAACTGTTTTGCCCGTACTGTAAGTAATAGAGGGTTTAGTGGGGATGACAACTTTAAGTGATGCATCCAAACGCAAAATATGCCAATATCTGAGAAGGATTTTACAGGTGGCTAGATCTGTTAAAGGACGCGATCAGGGCTGATCTGGTGTTTGCTTTGTTTGAGGATTTGAACCTATTTTTAAACAGATTTTGGTATGGTATCTTAGAAATGCTGTTCTTGGCCTGGGATAGGACTGAAGCGGGGTTACCTCTGGCCACAAGTCTACTCTCCAGATTGGAAAGTTCCCAGTTGAAAGTGAAACCTTCACTGCAATTCCATTTTAGTCTAGTCATTGTATCTGAAAACTATGATGTGAGCGGGAGGCATGAAGAATAGAGATGCATGCAGTCGAGTTTCTAAAACGTGTGGAAATAATCTTGCAGTTCCTAATTGTTGGAAATGGCCCTTTTTGCAGGGTCATTCCCAGTCTTTTTGCCTCCTGCCTCCTATTTTTCCGACCTGCTGCTGTTGGCTTTTGAACTCTGAGCACTTTACCACTGCTAACCAGTGCTAAAGTGCATATGCTCTCTGTGTAAATTGCATGTAATTGGTTTATCCAGGATTGGCATATTTGGTTTACTGGTGAGTCCCTAGTAAAGTCCCTCGAGGTACCAGGGCCTGTAAATCAAATGCTAATAGTGGGCCTGCAGCCCTGGTTGTGCCACCCACAGATGTAGCTCTGTAATAATCTCAGACCTGCCATTGCAGTGTCTGTGCGTGGAGAAGTGTAGCACAATGGTTAGAGCGGCAGACCCTGCTGCAAAGATCTGGTCTTGGACCAGGGTTCAATTCCCTTGGACCAGATAATTCTTGCCTCTGTGCCTAATCTAATTAATCAGTCCCACTCTGTAACTCTGGGCAATAGCTTGCTTAATCTCCACAACGGCCCTCACAGCGCTTGGATGCTTGGCTTCATCCTGGGGCTGTCCATGAGTGGGTGCCTCAAATGGAAAAGCCAGGAGGGGTTCCACAGTGGTATGCATACAGCGCCTCGAGACCCTAACAGATGAGTAGTGCGCTATACAAGTGCAAAGTTTTGTGTGTGCAGTTTTAACTGTAAATTCGACTTGGCAAGTGTACCCACTTGCCAGGCCTAAACTTTCCCTTTTCTTACATGTAAAGCACCCCTAAGGTAGGCCCTAGGTAGCCCCAAGGGCGGGGTGCAGTGTATGGTTAAGGTAGGACATATAGTAATGTGTTTTATATGTCCTGACGGTGAAATATTGCTAAATTCGTTTTTCACAGTTGCAAGGCCTATCCCTCTCATAGGTTAACATGGGGGCTACCTTTAAATCTGATTTAAGTGTAGATTCCCTTTGGGATTGGATAGACATGTGGAATTTGGGGTCTCTGAGCTCACAATTTAAACATACATCTTTTAGTAGAGTTGATTTTAAGATTGTGCGTTTGGAAATGCCACTTTTAGAAAGTGAGCTTTTTCTTGCTTATACCATTTCTGTGACTCTGCCTGTTTGTGGATTCCCTGCCTGGGTCAGTTTGACAGTTGGGCTGGTTGCACCTCACACTAGAAAGTGACACAAAAGGAGCTGGGATGTAGTCTGCATTTCCTGATGAGCCATCTGTGCTAGGAGGGAGGGGAGGAGTGGTCACTTACACCTGAAAGAGCTGTGCCTGTCCTCACACAATGCAGTCTCTGACCCCTTAGTGAGTGTCTGGGGCCTGGCCTGGGCAAGGAAGGATTTCACATTCAAAAGAGACTTTACTTTGAAGGAGGCCTACTTCAAAGGAGAAATTGGGTATAAGAAGGGCACCCAAAACCACACTTTAGATCACTTCTGGACATCAAGAGGAACCTCTGCCCGGAGAAGAGCTGAAGAGCTGAGGAGAAGTACTGCCCTGCCTGTGACTGTGCTTTGTGGAGCTATCCTGCAGTTGCTGCTTCTGCCAGGGTAAGAGGGCAAAGACTGGACTTTGTGTGCCTTCCATCTTGTGAAGAAATCTCCAAGGGCTTGATTTAGAGCTTGCCTCCTGTTGTTTGAAGTCTCAGGGACAGCAAAGACTTCTCTCTGCCAGCACCTTGAGTCTCTGGAGAGACTCCTGCTCTGACAAGTGGTGCCCTATCCAGTCCCTGGGCCACTGGAAGGAAAGCTGGTGGAAATCCAAGAAAATCGACTTCGGATGACTTCGGACCGACGCCGCTGCCGAATCCGGTGACGCCGCCTGCACCCGACTCCGTGATCTTCGCTGGAACGCAGTGATCTTCGCACACCCAACGCCACTGCAGCCCCGCTGAAGTCAGCGACTCCGTGGAAGTCGCCGCACCACATCGTGACCAACGCCGCTTGAAGTGCGCGGATTCAACGTTTCACACAGACGCCGCAATCCCCGACTTCGCGCATCAACTTGTTTTCACTCTTCACCAAAGGTACTGTACTTGGGGGTCTACGCGACTCCGTGTCCGGCGCCGCTGGTGTCGGATGGTTGGGAACGACTCCATCACAGCGCCGTGTTAACACCTCATCGAAGCATTTTGTGTTTCTAAGTTCTATTTTTGAGTTTAATATTTAAAATGTCATAACTTGATTTGTGTATGTCAGAATTTTGTCGTTTTGGTCTTGTTTTGTTTAGATAAATATTTCCTATTTTTCTAAACTGGTGTTGTGTCATTTTGTAGTGTTTTCATTAAGTTACTGTGTGTGTGGTACAAATACTTTACACCTAGCACTCTGAAGTTAAGCCTACTGCTCTGCCAAGCTACCAAGGGGGTAAACAGGGGTTAGCTGAGGGTGATTCTCTTTTACCCTGACTAGAGTGAGGGTCCTTGCTTGAACAGGGGGTAACCTGACTGTCAACCAAAGACCCCATTTCTAACATTGGTGGCAGCGGTGGGATTTGGACTTGTATTTGTACTTGACATACAGTGATTAAGTGTAAACTACTGTTTTGATCTGAGACCACTACGTGACCACATACTACTTGTTTGGTGATATTTCATTTTTCTCTTAAGGACTCCTTTTTGTTCTACTTCCATGATTTTGCATTGGGAACTTGTTTTCTGCCGTTGGAACTTTGCACTTGTTGCCATCATGTCTCAATCTGGAGATGCAACAGCTGGAGCTCTGTTTGAATTAGGGAAACTGAAGAGGTACTCAGGTACTCAATTGAAAAAGTACTGTGAAGATCTTGCTTATCCCGTTAAGAGCTCCGCCAGGAAGGGGGAGCTGCAAGAGGCATTGATGGCCTGGGTGACAGCCAAGGAAGCTGGGGGGCACACAGATGATATGGATGGGAAAGTGCAGAGTCTACACCGTGGTGTAGTAGAGGTACCTGTTACACCTGGGGGGAGGGTCTCCAGGAGTGGTAGCATTAGATCCTCTAAGGGTCTGACTCCTAAAGATGTGCAGGACAGACAGGCAGAAAGGGCTCGCTGGTTGGAGGCAGAAAAGTTGAGGATGCAAAGGGAGTTCGATGAGTGGAAAAGAGACTTAGAGATAAAAAGGATGATTTTGGCTTATGAGCTAAAACTGGAAGAGCTGGCAGTCAGGAGGGCTGAGTCCAGCTGAAATGGTGGCAGCAACAATTTCATATCCAGTGCTGCTGAAGAAGTGTACATGCCCAGAGATGTGGTGCCCTACTTGAAGGAGGGAGTTAACACACGCCAGGAGGTTCAGGGGTATGAGGTAGCTCCAGTGATGCACAGGGTCCCTGAGGTGGATTGGGGAACTGGCATGGGGAGTCATATTCCTACTGGTGGGAGGGACACTCTACTGACTCTAAGTGAGAGTGACAGGGAGCAGGATTCCCCCCAGGTAGACGTCCTGGTTATGGAGTGTGAAGACATCCCAGAAGAGTGTGGGTTGAGTGTCAGGGACAGTCAGGTACTGTCTCACCAGACTCATGAGGGTGATGTGGGGTGCTTTTTCAAAGCAGAGTCACTGGATGGTTGGGTGAAGGGTACTTTGGTTAATTCATGTGAGGGGCTGAGTGATGTAATTGCTGGAGAGCATATGTCTAGTCCTTATTTTCCAGAGCTATGCCAACAACCGGTGGAGTGTGAGTTCTCTGACCCCAGGGAACTTACACTGGAGGCAGGCCTTTGGGTAAGTACCAGAGAGTCTAAAGAGGTATTGGGAGGGGTGCTCCTGAGAGGAGCGGTCTAGGTAGTTCCCAACCAGGTGAGGTAGGGAAGGATTGTAGTGTCCCACGTAGGTCCCAGTGTAGTGCGATGGGTGAGGGATCCCATGTCCAGTCTCAGAGGAGAGGGAATGGGTATGGGTTGAGGCCCAAGGTGCCCGAGATCCGGTCCCAGGTCCTGGAGGGTTCCATGAGGGAACACCAGGAGGGGAGGCTAGCCTGTGCCATAGGGCCATCCATTGAGGGAGACCCCACAGTGTCAGGAGAACTTGGGGGGTGGCTATAGCCAGCGTACCACCATTTCTGGTGTCTGGCAGTCCCACTCCTAGTGAGGGGGTGCAGAAGTCCAGACAGAGGTTTGAGAGGAGTTTGCGGACCCCAGTGGAGAACTTTGAGGGTCAGGGGTCAGCTCTGAGAGCAGGGCCCCCCAGGAATGACCTTGGTGAGACCATTTCTGGGTTGAGGGGAATCCAGACTCTGTCAGATGGGTAGAGGTCAGGAGACCTGCACCAGCCAGACTCTTGTGTGGCCCTTGGGGACAGTGTGTCCCTTGAGGGGGTAAGTGTGCCCTCCTGGAAGTCCTGGTGTGCCAGGCAATGGTTAAACCACAAGGTGGTGACTCTGGTTTGGATGACCAGGTTCAGAGGGTAAACTCTGAACTGATGGGGGGTAGGTATGCCCCCCAGGAACTCCTGGGTTGCCAGGCGATGGTCCAGTCTGTTGGTCTAGACCCTGGACTGGAGGATCAGGTGCAGGGGTAAACCCTGAACTGAAGGGGTGGGCGGTTTGCCCAATTACCCCCCCCGGTGTGATTTCAAGGGGTACTCTCCCTGAGTGGAGGGGGCAGAACCCTGAGAGTAGGGTCAGGGGAGACAGAGCCTCACCCCTGCCCCAGTGCAATCTAAGGGTACAGACCCTGGATTGGAAGGCCAGGTTCATGGTGTCCCCGCTGACCTGGAGGAAGGGGCTACTGCTAACAGTGCCCCTACCATGTTGTTTTCTGGGGGGGCACTCCTTGTTGGGGGGTGCAGGACCCCAGAAGGGAGGGCAGGGGGAGGGAAGCCTCACCCCTGGCCCTGGTCCAACCTGAAGGACAGACCCCAGGTTGGAGGACCAGTTGCAGGTTTACATCCCTGTACTGGTGGCAGAATTGTGCAGGACTGCTTCTACAAGCACCCTAACAATTTTGGACTCTGGGGTGAAGCTCCTGCAGGGAGGGTACAGAGCCCCAGAGGGGAGGACCAGGGTCGGGTTGTCATCCCTGACCTGGTGGAAGGGGGAGTGGTCAAAGGGTGTCAAGCACCTGGGGCTACTGCCCCCCACTCTCCACAGTCACAGTGGTTGGAGAGGCCTGAGGTCAGGCTCTTATCCCTGACAGTTGTCAGGGGTCACTGTGGCTTGCTGTCCTGGTGGACAGACTTGCTCCGGGGGGAACACCCCAGGGGTGGAGAGGGCAACACCACTGTGTTGGCCCTGGAGGTACTATCTGCCCATTGGGAAACATCTGTGAGCAAAGTAAAGTTAGGTGCTGCACAGATGATGTCTGCAGATGTGGAGAAGGGTTCCCCATGGGTTAGCTTAGTGAGCCCTGAGAGTATAGACAGAGGGATCCAACTGGAGTCAGGAAGGCGTAGAACTAGAACATGCCCCTGCTGTTGTGGGCCTGGGTCCCTGTTCTATCGCCCCAATCAGGAAATAACATCAAGGTATTGATTGTTCTCCCCTGGCTTTAGGCTGGTGGGGGATTGTGTTAGAAATGGCCCTTTTTGCAGGGTCATCCCCAGTCCTTTTGCCTCCTGCCTCCTATTTTTTCTGACCTGCTGCTGTTGGCTTTTGAACTCTGAGCACTTTACCACTGCTAACCAGTGCTAAAGTGCATACCCCATTTCTAACACTAATGTAAAGGGTAAGGCCCAAGTAGGCAATCTGCATCTCATTAGAGTGATGTGTAAAAGAGATGTTGTAGGTATTATTGTTTAAGAAGGTAACAAATATCCAAATCCTCCCATAGATATAGATCTTTGGTTTCTAGTTTGTAGAATATTTCAGTAACATTGTTTGTGTGTTCATGGATTTAGGTTTCTAGCCACTGTCAATGCTTAAATCTGAAGAAATACCTGGGTCAAATAAAATATCTGTCAAGGATGGTGTGGACGGATCTAGCCACTGTCAATGCTTAAATCTGAAGAAATACCTGGGTCAAATAAAATATCTGTCAAGGATGGTGTGGACGGTTCCACCAAGCTATGGGATAATAGAGTCTACAGCTCCTCTATGTCCATAAGTGTTTTATGACAGGGTCCGTCTGTGTAACAGGAAGTGGGATGGTTGGTGTTGTTTTGTGGCAAAGAATTTCCTAAGTCTAAGCTTACGTAGGAATTTATAGCTGTCAACATGCATAACTATAAAGCCAGGTTTGGAGGTGGGACAAAACCAAGGCCCATATTTATACTTTTTTAGCGACGCATTTGCGAAATTTTTTGGGGCAAACTTGCAAAATCCAATTGTATTTTGTAAGTTTGCGCCGTTTTTGCATCAAAAAGCGGGGCAAATGCGGCGCTAAAAAAGTATAAATAGAGGCCCAAGTGCTTTTGACAATGGTCTCTTTCGAGGAACGCTCAAATTGCAGCTTGATAAATTGACAATGGAAGTGTTGGAATTTGCCTTTCTGCAGGGTCACCCCCAAACTTTTTGCCTTCCTCCTCTTCTTATTCTGATCTCATTTTTGCTGGCTTTATGACTATGAAAACTTTACCTCTGCTAACCAGTGCTAAAGTGCATGTGCTCTCTCCCTGAAAACATGGTAACATTGGCTCAACCCAATTGGCATATTTAATTTACTTGTGAGTACCTAGTAAAGTGCACTTCACGTGCCCAAGGCCTGTAAATTGAACATTACTAGTGGGCCTGCAGCACTGGTTGTGCTACCCACATAAGTAGCCCTTACCCATGTCTCAGGCCTGCCATTGTAAGGCATTTTTGGGAATATAAACTGGGTCTCTGACCCCACAAAATCTGACACTTCTGGACCTGAACCTGCAACCTGTCAAGATGAACTGCAAGGCTGCCCAAAGGACTAATTTGGACTGCTTTGCTGTGAAGGACGGTTGCCCTGCTCTTGGCCTGCTGCCCTCTGACTTGGCTGAGAAGTGCTCTCCAAGGACTTGGATTGAGCTTGCCTCCTGTTTTCTGAAGTCTCAGGGCCAAAAATAATTCATCTCTTGAAGGAACTCCTTGTATGCCGAAACTCAACGCACAGCCTGCCAGAAACGACGAACAGACTGCCCTGCAATGAGAAAATCGCTTTGCAGCCAAACTGGAATGACGCAGTCTGACTTGCAAGTTAAGAATCTACGCAGCACCTGCCTTGCGGACGGAACTTCGGTGTACAGCCCTGCCAGATCGGCCCCCAGCTTAACTTTAACGACAAAGCCCTATTTCCCGAGTGAATAATCGACACAGCACCTGCTGTGCGACATAAAATTCAATTTATCGCCTACCGGATCGACGGAATGCCTGTGATTTTTTCCTGCATGCCCAGGATTCCCATGAATCGTCCCTGGGCATCAAATACAAACCCCCATCAAAGTGAGAACCCAAGACTGCGCACCAGAAATCGATGCAAAGCTCCTTGCAGTATGGAAAAAATTGATGCATAATCTGTGCCACTCCAGAAATTCTGACAAACACCCTATTTTTCAACACATCTCCTTTTCTACAGTGCATGTAATTATTTATGCAAACCGGGTACTTTGTGAAACGAAGAGACAACTGTTGATTTCTAAGATTTAAGTCTTTTTTTTTATCTTGAAAAAGTGATATCTCAACTTGTGCTTATTGAATCTCTATCGTTATGACCTTAATTTAACCAGATAAATATCTTATACTTTGCTAAACCTGTGTGGTGTATTTTTATGGTGTTTTCATTGTGTTACTGTATGACTTCTTGAACAAATACTTTACACAGTTCCTTCTAAGTTAAGCCTTCCTGAAACCGGTCCTAGGATGCTTGTTTCTGGTCCAGGGAGGACCTGGCCTGGCAGTTCGGGCTGGACGGTTCCCATGGGGAACAGGGTTACAACTGATTTGCATATGGCTGGGTTTGAGCTGGAATGGCATGGCAAGCAAAAAAACTGATGGCTTAAACCCAGATCTGTGACTGGGGGTGAATGTTTGATTTGTTCTGCATTCCGTCCATCTTCTGTTGTTTTTGCATTTGTCGCCCCAAGTGGGAAGGGTATGCCCAGACGTGGGTCCAATGCGTGCCATGCCACCAGATTCAAACTAGCCTGTTGATGAAGGGTGATACCCTGAAACCAGTCACGGAATGCTTGTTTCTGGTCCGGGGAGGACCTGGCCTGGCAGTTTGGGCTGGACTATTCCCATGGGGAACAGGATTAAGACTGATTTGCATATGGCTGCGTCTAAGCTGGAATGGTATGGCAAGCAAAAAAACTGATGGATTAAACCCAGATCTGTGACTGGGGTGAATGTTTGATTTGTTCTGCATTCTGTCCATCTTCTGTTGTTTTTGCATTTGATGCTTCAAGTGGGAAGGGAATGCCCAGATATGGGTCAGGTGCTTGCCGTGCCACCAGATTCAAGCTAGCCGGGCTGATGAAGGGTGATACCCTGAAACCGATCCCAGGATGCTTGTTTCTGGTGCAGGGAGGACCTGGCCTGGCAGTACGGGCTGGACTGTTCCCATGTGGAACTGGGTTAAGACTGATTTGCAAATGGCTGGGTCTGAGCTGGAATGGCATGGCAAGCAAAAAAACTGATGGATTAAACCCAGATCTGTGACTGGGGGGTGAATGTTTCATTTGTTCTGCATTCTGTCCATCTTCTGTTGTTTTTGCATTTGTCCTCCCAAGTGGGAAGGGAATGCCCAGACGTGGGTTCTGTGCTTGCCATGCCACCAGATTCAACCTAGCCTGGCTGATGAAGAGTGATACCCTGAAACCGGTCCCAGGGTGCTTGTTTCTGGTCCAGGGAGGACCTGGCCTGGCAGTTCGGGCTGGACTGTTCCCATGGGGAACAGAGTTAAGACTGATTTGCATATGACTCAGTCTGAGCTGGAATGGCATAGCAAGCAAAAAAACTGATGGATTAAACCCAGATCTGTGACTGGGGGTGAATGTTTGATTTGTTCTACATTCCGTCCATCTTCTGTTGTTTTTGCATTTGTTGCATAAAGTGGGAAGGGTGTAGATGGCTGACCTGGCTTATAGTGGGTACCCAATGGTACTTCCACCATGCGCCAGGTCCTGTTATCCCTTATTGGTAGATCAGTAGTGTTCTAGCAGCTTAGGCTGATAGAGGTAGCTATAGCAGAGCAGCTTAGGCTGAATTAGAAGACATGCAAAGCTTCTACTGTACCACTTATATCATATAGCACTATATCATATAGCACTTTATTTTTGTGACAATGTCTCAGAAATATCTCAGGGGATATACTCCCTTAGGAGGTAAGTAAAATACACAAAATATTCACACAAACCAAAGTCAGGTAAATAAACAGTTAGAAAAGTAGTGCAAATACTGTAGAATACAGGAGGATGCAATAGGCCTAGGGGCAACACAAACCATATACTGAGAAAGTGGAATGCGAACCACTTAGGGACCCCAGGCCTAGTGTAGTGTGTAGAGGGTCGCTGGGAGTGTAAGGAAACACTTAGGCCCATTTTTATACTTTTTGACGCAAACCAGCATCCATAGGTCTCCTCCAGGGGTGGGCGAGGCTGGCAGGGTGTGTTCCGGGGGCAGGGAAGGTCACCTCTGGACTGCTTCCATGGTCAGAGTCCATGGAAGTGAGCCCACAGTTCCCTTAACACCTGCCCTCACCCAGGTGCTAAAAAACGGTGCACATCAGGCTGTGCGCCATTTTTTAAGGCCCGCCCCCTCCTGTGCGTCAAAATGACGCAGGAGTATAAATAAGGCGCACAGTCCTTAAAGTCATTTTTTGGACGGGAACGCCTACCTTGCATGTCATTAACGTAAGGCAGTTCCCCGCATCCAACAAATGACGCACACGGAGGATTTTTAACGTCTGCTGGCTCGGGCGTCAAAGTATAAATATGGGGCAAGGTTTGAGCTGAATGTGAATCAAAATTTTTGATGCACATTCAGCGCAAGCAGAATATAAATATGCTACTAAGGGTGTCCAAGATACCCCACCCCAAGACCCTGAAAAGAAGGAGTAAAGTTACCCTACTTCCCCAGAAACGCATTAAAGTAGTGTTAGGAGATTCTGCAAAGACAACAACTGACTGCAAAGCACTGAAGACGGATTCCTGGACCTGAGGACCTGTAAAGGAAGGGGACCAAGTCCAAGAGTCACGAAAGTGTCCAGGGGGGGCAGGAGCCAACTAAACCCCAGATGAAGGTGCAAAATGACTGCCTCCGGGTGGAAGAAGCTGAAGATTCTGCAACAACGGAAGATGCTAGGAACTTCTCTTTTGCACAGAAGATGTTCCACAGTGTGCTGGAGGATGGAGAGTTTTTTCCACACAGAAATACTGAAAACAAGCCTTGCTAGCTGCAAAGGTCTCAGTTGAAGAAAATGTGTGCTGCCTGGACCCAGGAAGGACCAGGAGGTCGCCTCTTGGAGGAGGAGACAGAGGGGGCGCTCAGCAGCACAGAGAAACATGCAGCACCCGCAGAAGCACTTGAACAGGGGTTCAAGAAATCTGAGCACAGCAGTTGTCTCAACACTACAAAGGAGGGTCCCACGATGCCGGTGGTCAACTCAGCGAGTTGAGCAATGCAGGACGGAGTGCTGGGGATCTGGGCTGTGCTGTGCATGAAGGATTCCTTGCAAAAGTGCACAGAAGCCCCAGCAGCTGCAGATCACGCAGTACACAGGATTACTGTCTGGTGTGGGGAGGCAAGGACTTACCTCCATTAAATTTGGACAGATTGACCACTGGACTGTCCGGGTCACTTGGATTCAGCTCCTTTGTCCCAGGGACCAAGCTCGTCAAGATGAGAGGGGACCCAGAGGACCCTTGATGCAGTAGTTTGGTGCCTGCGTTAGCAGGGGGAAGATTCCGTCGACCAACAGGAGATTTCTTCTTGGCTTCCAGTGCAGGGTGAAGGCAGACAGCCCTCAGAGCATGCACCACCAGGAAACAGTCGAGAAAGCCGGCAGGATGAGGCGCTACAATGTTGCTGGTAGTCGTCTTGCTACTTTGTTGTGGTTTTGCAAGCATCCTGGAGCAGTCAGCGGTCGATCCTTGGCAGAAGTCGAAGAGGGCGATGCAGAGGAACTCTGGTGAGCTTTTGCATTTGTTATCTGACGAGAAACCCACAGGAGAAACCCTAAATAGCCCTCAGAGGAGGATTGGCCACCTAACCAGGTAAGCACCTATCAGGAGGGGTCTCTGACGTCACCTGCTGGCACTGGCCGCTCAGAGGCCTCCATTGTGCCCCCACACCTCTGCATTCAAGATGGCCGAGGTCTGGGACACACTGGAGGAGCTCTGGGCACCACCCCTGGGGTGGTGATGGACAAGGGGGTGGTCACTCCCCTTTCCTTTGTCTAGTTTCGTGCCAGAGCAGGGGCATCCCTGCACTGGTGTAGACTAGCTTATGTAAGGAGGGAACCATCTGTGCCCATCAAAGCATTTCCAGAGGCTGGGGGAGGCTACTCCTCTCCAGCCCTTAACACCTATTTCCAAAGGGAGAGGGTGTAACACCCTCTCTCAGAGGAAATTCTTTGTTCTGTCTTCCTGGGACTGGGCTGCCCAGACCCCAGGAGGGCAGAAGCCTGCCTGTGAGTTGGCAGCAGCAGTAGCTGCAGTGAAAACCCCAGAGAGCTAGTTTGGCAGTACCCGGGGTCCATGCTCGAGCCCCGGGGATGCATGGGATTGGCACCCTAATACCAGATTTGGCATGGGGGGACAATTCCATGATCTTAGACATCTTACACGGCTATATTCTGAGTTACCATTGTAAAGCTACATATAGGTATTGACCTGTATGTAGTGCACGCGTGTAATGGTGTCCCCGCACTCTCAATGTCCAGGGAAATTGCCCTGAACTATGTGGGGACGCCTTGGCTAGTGCCAGGGTGCCCTTGCACTTAGTAACTTTGCCAGTATGGCAGTATGGGCTGGACTGTTCCCATGGGGAACAGGGTTAAGACTGATTTGCATACGCCAGGGTCTGAGCTGGAATGACATGGCAAGCAAAAAAGCTGATGGATTAAACCCAAATCTGTGACTGGGGGTGAATGTTTGATTTGTTCTGCATTCTGTTCATCTTCTGTTGTTTTTGCTCTTTTTTTGGTTAGTCAGTTCCTTCCTTTCCTCCTATTTTTCTCATGGGAACTGTTTGTTGTGAGCTGTCCTGGTACCTTTGTGGTACTGTTCTATTTCCTTTAAAAAAGTAGAGGATTTGGTTTGGTTAAGTTGGTTAAGTACATCTGAGTTGCTGTTACTGGTGCTAGGGCCTTCATCCTGATCACTTCTTAAACTTTAGACATCTGTCTCAATGTTCGAGGTAATGCTTGAGGATTTGCCACTATTGGCCCTACTCATAGCATGGTTGGATTGCATTTTATAAAAATTTGCATTTAAAGGTAAATACCATGCTGCTTTTATAGTCATTTTTGTGTCACAAATCACAGCAATCTCTATACTACTGCTACCACACCTCATTTGGTTGAATTATAAGTGGTTTGTATAGATTAATGTAAAGGTAAACTGTGTTGGATATTGAGAAATCTTTCTAGCTTGTGTAGTGGTAACTTTGCCAAACAACGCATGTTTTTTCCAGCAGTGGATGATCAGGGGTCTACTACTTGGCCAGAGAAAGGTCAAACAAGAACATCTAAAAAGAATTTCAGGGCCATGACCGGTAGACAAGATGGCGGCCCTGTGAGTGGCTGATACAGAACTTCACTCACACCCAGCTCGGTGTATAAGGAGATGGAGCACTTTGCTCAGAACTACGGACCTGCTTGTGGGATGTGAGACGGTGTGGTCATTGCCTTGTTTGCTCGGGTTCATTAGCACTGCTGGTCGCAGTCACGGATCAGCGGAGAAGGGGCAGCCAGGCGTCCTGGGCCGTGCTGGAACACAGGTCTGCGGCTATTGGCCGTGGGAATGCTGGGCTGCCATGGAGTATTGACGCAGAGACGGCAGAAGGACCGCTGGTTCCTCAAGTCGCCAAAGGTTCTCCGGTGTTCATGGGGATAGCCTAATGCTAGTGCAGGATCGATAAGGAGGGAGCAAAATCAATTAAAGCAACCCCCTCCCTTTCAAGAGACAGGGTCCAGCGTCAGCACTCGTGCTAAGACCAGCGGGAACTAGGCAAGAAAGTTTAGCGGCCTCTATCTTGAGAAATGGACGGTGCAGGTGGCAGGTACCCATCATGGAGACGGCTGTAAGGATGTTGGACTTCCTGAGGCGTGGCCAACGATACCTGATATGTGTTAAACATCCATCTCAGGTGAAATGTCTAGGTCCACCATCATCTGGAAAGAAGGGGGCCCCAGAGACCCCAGAGGCTCCGACTCCAGTGTATAGCGTGGCCAGGAGTGATGTTGACATGGAGATGGTGGGAGCAGGTGCTGACCAGTCAGCCCCTGATTCGGTGGTGTCCACGGTCAGAGATGGTGACTCCTCTCCAGTCAGTGTTGTAGCTTATGACATACAGACTGTTATAGCGAAGGGGACGGCCTTGGAGGATAGCTGTAGTTTAATGCTTCCTAATACTAGGAGCATAGTGCAGGAAGACAAACAGGGGGAAAGTACTGCTTCATTGGTTGCTAACGATCCTACACCCACAACTAACGGTGAGGATGATGGTGCTGAGCAATCGACCGCTTTGGTGGAAGTAAGGTTGAGATATTTGACTATGAGGGGGATTAAAAGTGGAGAAGCGGGGTGAAGGCAGACAGCCCTCAGAGCATGCACCACCAGGAAACAGTCGAGAAAGCCGGCAGGATGAAGCGATACAAGGTTGCAGTAGTCGTCTTTGCTACTTTGTTGCGGTTTTGCAGGCATCCTGAGCAGTCAGCGGTCGATCCTTTGGAAGAAGGTGAAGAGGGAGATGCAGAGGAACTCTGGTGAGCTCTTGCATTCGGTATCTGAAGAATTCCCCCAATGCAGAGACCCTAAATAGCCTGAAAAGGAGGTTTGGCTACCTAGGAAGGAGGATAGGCTAGTAAGAAAGGTAAGAGCCTATCAGAAGGAGTCTCTGACGTCACCTGCTGGCCCTGGCCACTCAGAGAAGTCCAGTGTGCCAGCACACCTCTGAATCCAAGATGGCAGAGGTCTGGAGTACGCTGGAGGAGCTCTGGGCACCTCCCCTGGGAGGTGCAGGTCAGGGGAGTGGTCACTCCCCTTTCCTTTGTCCAGTTTCGCGCCAGAGCAGGGCTGGGGGATTCCTGAACCGGTGTAGACTGGCTTATGCAGAGATGGGCACCATCTGTGCCCATCAAAGCATTTACAGAGGCTGGGGGAAGCTACTCCTCCCCAGCCTTCACACCTATTTCCAAAGGGAGAGGGTGTCCCACCCTCTCTCAGAGGAAATCCTTTGTTCTGCCTTCCTGGGCCAGGGCTGCCTGGACCCCAGGGGGGCAGAAACCTGTCTGAGGGGTTGGCAGCAGCTGCAGTGGAGACCCCGGAAAGGCAGTTTGGCAGTACCCGGGTTCTGTGCTAGAGACCCAGATGATCATGGAATTGTCTCCCCAATGCCAGAATGGCATTGGGGTGACAATTCCATGATCTTAGACATGTTACATGGCCATGTTCGGAGTTACCATTGTGACGCTATACATAGGTAGTGACCTATGTGTAGTGCAAGTGTGAAATGGTGTCCCCGCACTCACAAAGGCCGGGGAATTTTCCCTGAACAATGTGGGGGCACCTTGGCTAGTGCCAGGGTGCCCACACACTAAGTAACTTTGCACCCAACCTTCACCAGGTGAAGGTTAGGCATATAGGTGACTTATAAGTTACTTAAGTGCAGTGGTAAATGGCTGTGAAGTAACGTGGACGTTATTTCACTCAGGCTGCACTGGCAGGCCTGTGTAAGAATTGTCAGATCTCCCTATGGGTGGCAAAATAAATGCTGCAGCCCATAGGGATCTCCTGTAACCCCAATACCCTGGGTACCTCAGTACCATATACTAGGGAATTATAAGGGTGTTCCAGTATCCCAATGTGAATTGGTGAAATTGGTCACTAGCCTGTTAGTTGAATTATAAGAGTGTTCCAGTATGCCAATGTGAATTGGTGAAATTGGTCACTAGCCTCAGTGAGACAGTTAGGCATCACACAGGGAACACATACATATAGGCCACAAACTTATGAGCACTGGGGTCCTGGCTAGCAGGATCCCAGTGACACATAACAACCACACTTACAACATAGGGTTTTCACTATGAGCACTGGGCCCTGGCTAGCAGGATCCCAGTGAGACAGTGAAAACACCCTGACATATACTCACAAACAGGCCAAAAGTGGGGGTAACAAGGCTAGAAAGAGGCTACTTTCTCACAAAAGGGTTTGGTGCACGAGTGTGCTGGGTACAGGGTAGGGGTATGACTTCCATCTTACAGACCTAGTGGTCTGGCTGTCTCTTGTAGTAGGAAGTGGGGATGGACAGCTGAGCATATTAGATGGGTGATGCCATATTGGACGCTGCACAGGTGGATAAGGCTCATATGGCATTGATTTTGTTGGATGCGGAGAAGTCCTTTGACCGGGTGAATTGGATGTATCTGTGGGCTATGCTCCAGAGGGTTAATAGCCCAGGCTTTATTAGGGCTATTAAGAGCCTACATTAGAACTCCACTGCGAAATTTCAAATAGCAGGGTTGGAGTCTGAGCCTATTTTAATCTCGAGGGGCACCAGACAGGGGTGTCCCTGTTCACCTTTGCTTTTTGTACTGTCCATTGACCGGCTTATTAGAATGTTGTTAAATACTAGAGCAATCGAAGTGCTGGAAATGGTAGGAGGTAGCGCCAAGGTACTTGCTTATGCTGATGACATTGCAGTTACAACAACTTACCCAGAGACTGCAATAACAAAGATAGAACAAGAAACTACTAGATATGCGAAGGTCTCTGTTTATTTACTGAATAAATCCAAATACCAGATAATGACTAATGAATGGATAAATATTGTCGATGAGTGGAAGGCGGCACAAGTTAAGTATTTGGGGGGGGTTAGACTGTAGCCAATTTGGACACTAAAGTAGAGAATAACCTCACTCCAGTATTAGCCAATACTAAAAAAGAACTGCGGCGTATTAATAACTTACATCTCTCAATAGTAGGGTGGTGTAATATGATTACAATTATTTTCTTTCCTAAGGTACTGTACTTTTTTAGGACTTTCCTGTTGAAATGTGGCCTAAACTGGTTTAAGCAGATGGAAGAGCTGACTACTAACTTTATATGGTCCTTTTCTAAAACATGCAGATCTTTTAGGTACCTAGTATTGCCAAGAGAAAGGTGGGGCTGGGCATTCCCCAGCTTCAGACTGTATTATTTGGGTGGGGTCTTGCAATATAGTCAGATATCATGACCCATATTTATACTTTTAAGTGCCGCATTTGCGTCATTTTTTTATGCAAAAGAGGAGCAAACTTTCAAAATACAACTGTATTTTGTAAGTTTGCGCCATTTTTGCATCAAAAAGCGGCGCAAATGCGGTGCTAAAAAAGTATAAATATGAGCCTATGTATACCTGATGTTAGAAATGGGGTCTTTGGTTGGCAGTCAGGTTATCCCCTGTCCAAGCAAGGACCCTCACTCTAGTTAGGGTAAGTCATACACAATCCAAACTATCCTGTGCCCTGGTTTCTTGGCACTGAGCAGTCTGGCTTAACTTAGGATGCAATGTGTAAATTGTTTGTGCAATAAATCATGCAACACAGTAGAACACCACAAAAATACACCACACAGTGTTTAGAAAAATATATAATATTTATCTGATAAAATGCAGGTCAAAAACGATTAAGATGCAATAAGCAGATGTTGAAATATCACTGTAAAAATGATATAAAGTGTCTTTAGTCTCTTGCAAGCACAAAGTACCTGGTTTGCAGTCAAATTCTCTGCAAGGAGGAGATGCGTGGAAAACGGGGAGGTGTGCATCGCTTTTTTCCAGCTGCATTCAGATGATGCGTCATTTATTTTCCACGCAGGTAAGACTTTGCATCAATTTCCGGCGCGCTGACTTGGATCCTCTTTGGGTTGCAGGGTTTTTCGGATGCCCCAGGAAAGATGCTTTGAAATCCAGCGCTTGCAGGACGAAGTCAAAGGGGCTGCGTAGATCAGTGGGCAATGCGACAAAATGTCTGCTGCACGGCAGGCGCTGTGTCGATTCCTCTCAAGAAGTCTACTGTGTCATTCCAGCTCGGCTTTGCATCGATCCAGTGGGTCGTGTGTCGAATTTCCAGTTCCAACACTGGCGCTGCGTCAATCTTCTCCTTGCGAAGTCGGGCTGTGTTGTTCCAGTTCTGTGTGCAGTGATTTTCTCACCGCAATGCAGGCTGTGCGTCTTTTCTTGCAGGCTGTGCGTTGATTTTCACCACACAGGGAGTTTTCTTGCAGGAATGATGTCTTTTTGGTTTTGAGACTTCAGGGAACAGGAGGGAAGCTCTATCAAAGCCCTTGGAGAGCACTTCTCAGCACAACCAGAGAGCAGCAAGGCAGCATGGCAACAGCAAGGCAGCAGTTCTTCTCAGAAAAGCAGTCAGACGAGTCCTTTGGGCAGCCAGGCAGTTCTTCTTGGCAGGTTGCAAGTTCTGGTTCAGGTTCTTCTCCAGGAAGTGGTGAAATAGACGTGCCTACCTTAGAACTGTCTTGTCAAGTAGTGTCGGAGTTGGTAGGGTCAGAGACTGTGCTTAAATACCCAAATGTGCCTTTGAAGTGGGGGGAGACTTCAAAGAGTAGCTTAGAAGTGCACAAGGTCCCCTTTCAGTTCCATTATGTCTACCAGTGTGTGCAAGTGTGACTGAGCATCCTGTGTTTGAGGTTGTATGAGTGAATGCACAAGTGAGCTGTCAACTAAACCTAGCCAGACATGGATTGGAAGGCACAGAAGGATTTGAGTGTAGAGAAATGCTAACTTTCTAAAAGTAGCATTTCTAAAATAGTAATATAAAATCCAACTTCACCATTGAGCAGGATTTTATATCACCATTCTGGCCATACTAAATATGACCTTGCTACTCCTTTCAGATCAGGATCCACCACTCAAACAGTATATGAGGGTAGCCCTTAATGCTATCCCATGAAAGGATCAGGCCTCACAGCAGTGTAAAAACAAATTTAGGAGTTTTACACTACCAGGACATATAGGACACACATGTTCATGTCCTACCTTTTACCTACATAGCACCTTGCCCTCTGGGCGACTTAGGGCCAACCTTAGAGGTAACTTATATGCAGAAAAAGGGGAGTTTAAGGCTTGGCAAGTACTTTTAAATGCCAAGTCAAAGTGGCAGTGAAACTGCACACACAGGCACTGCAGAGGAAGGCCTGAGACATGGTAAGGGGGCTACTTATGCGGGTGGCACAACCAGTGCTGCAGCCACAAGTAGCATTTAATTTACAGGGCCTGGGCACATGTAGTGCACTTGACTAGGGACTTACAAGTAAATTAAATAAGCCAATCGGGTATGAGCCAATGTCACCATGTTTTAAGGAGAGAGCATATGCACTTTAGCACTGATTAGTCCTAAAGCCAGCAAAAATGAGGTTAGAAAAAGAGAAAGAGGAAGGCAAAAGGCTTGGGGGTGACCCTGCACAAATTTCCAACACCTGACTATCCTGGCAAATTGGTGAAGTATGCCCTTCCATCTATATATACAATGAAATGGGGCAATATGGCCAATGCTGCCTTTTTAAGAATAGTTGAGCCAAGCTACTTTAAAAAGGTAAAATTCAAGACTATCAGGGCTGCATTGCAAGCCTGGTTGCAGGTTAAACGCAGGGCCAGTATTGGACGGGTTAGGTATTATACGCCACTTTGGAATAACCCAATCCTTCCTGGGAGGAAGCATAACTGTTGCTTAAAATGGATTCAATGTGAAATTCACAAGCTGGGGGATCTCTTTAGTGGGGGTGCACTAATAAAATCTTTTAATGAATTGAAAGAGAAAGTTTCCTTGGATAGCAAGGATTTTTTTTCATTTTTGCAGATTAGAGATTTTTGCTATCTGTTTCCAAGGAAAATTCTTGTGGTGAGAAGATTAGATTAATGGAACTACTGGGGAGCAGGGACAGCTGCACCATTAGGAATCTTTATCTGTAACAGCTACATTCTAAGCAAAATGATCTGGTGAATCGAGCTGGAAACTGGGAAAGGCGGATAGGGGCCAGTGAAGCTACTTTTCTAGCTTCTGTGGACATGGCTCAGGGTGTCTTATTGTCAGCTGGACCACAAGCGCAGCATTATAAGATAGTATTTAACTTACACTATACGTCCGCCAAGATAGCTAGTTGGGGTCCACGCTACAATTGTCTAAATGCTGCCTTATGTCATATGTTTTTTAGTTGCGAAAAGTTGTCAATACATATAAAGGATATTACCAAATTCCTCGGAAATGTATTGTGCCAGGAAGTAGGGTTAACACCTCAAATGGTAATGCTAGGGATTAATGAAGGGGTCTGTAATGGCTCATGACAGCAGTTTTTCTTTTTGGCTATGTCGGCTTTCCGTGGTTGTATTGCATCAGACTGGCTGCTTTAATCAATGGCTGGCTCGGCTTCTTTCCATATATCACTCAGAATTTTTTTGATTAATGTCAAAGGCAGGGCTGGTAGGGAAAGGGGAGCAAGAATATGGGCTCCGTTGTCATTATGGCTCCAGAATATCTTAAGGGTAGTTTGTAATATATGTTATGAACAGGATTTATGATATTTATATGATGGTATTTTTTCTGTAAAATCATAGCCTCAGCACACCATAAATATGTATGATTTTTTTATGCTTACCACTGTGCACTAAAAGAAAAAAATTCAGATCTCATAATCATTTAATTTAATTCCACCTTCCTCTCCTCCAGTCACACAGAAAAAAATAATATATTTCTCAAGAAACTGCAAGATGATGAGCAGCGTTCGTCTAAACTACTGCATAAATAAATAAAAGGAGAATTTTTACTCATTGGGGACAGGTTCAATAGCACAAAAAGGAATTGAATAGTCTTAGCCCAAAAGAGAAAAACACTAAATTATCTTTACCTCCAATCATTCCTCCCATACAAGTAAATGTAGCAAGGGGGTCTTGGGGGGGAGTGCCGATATCGGCAGTCTCCCCCCCGGGAAGTTTGCGGGAGATGGTTCAGCCCATTGGCGTCGTTTTGGGCGCCGTTTTGGGCTTCATATGTTGGCATGTTGGTAGCCAGGGGCTACTTCATATAAATGGCGGACCTTTTAAACTGTCACCATTTTGTGTTGCAACGCAGGAGGGGAGTGGGCAGGACAGGGATGAGTGGGGGGTCCAGGGAGCCACGCCACGCAGCTCCACTAGACTGTGCCCGTGCCCTCTACCCCAACCTCGCTGCTTCCGCGAGTTCGAGGCCCTCCACCACCCGCAGGCACCCGCCTGCGCCTCAGCCCCGGTGTCTAGTGGTTTGCATAAGGATGGTGTGTTTGTCTAGTATCTGTCTTTTTTTGTGCCTTTTCTATGCTTTTTTCTTCATTTTTAGCCCTTGGTAGCATTTTTCCCTTGCGTTCGCATTCCGCCCGTTTTTATGGCTCTTCTAAGCCATTCCCTTTCCGCCACTCCGTCCCTGCGGCCCGCCCCATTCGCCCACGCTCCAGCCTCCCGGCTGCTCCTCCCTCCCATCTCCCCTTCTTAATGGTGCCTGCTGCGCGGTGCACAGTGACCCCTGACCTGTTCTTAAGGTCGGAGCTCACTCTACACGCCGCGTAGCTCCACCGGACGGTGCCCATGCCCTCTACCCCGGCCTCGCTGCTGCTGCGAGTTTCAGGCCCTCCACCACCCGCAGGCACCCACCTGCGCCTCATCACCGGTGTCTAGTGGTTTGACTAAGTATTGTGTGTTTGTCTAGTATCTGTCTTTGTTTTGTGTCTTTTCTGTGCTTTTTTCTTCATTTTTTAGCCCTTGGTACCCTTTTTCCCTTGCGCTCGCTCTCCGCCCCTTTTTCTGGCTCTTCTAAGGGGTGGGCAACCAAAGCGTGGGCTGGGAGGGGGGGCCCCCAGAGGACAGTAGTGGTACAGGGTCAACAGAGGGCAGGGACTGGAGCCACATACTAGAATGGAGTGATGATGCAGCCCCAGAAGTAGAGGAAGATGGAATTACTTTAAAGGTTGGCCCGCCGAGCCGCACTTATGTTGGCAGGAGGAGAGCTTTTGATGAGGGGGCAGATGGAGGTACAAGCAGTTCTGACAGCGAAGGGGTAGTGGGGGGGAGGAGAGAAGCAGCAGGGTAGGTGGGAGAGTTCAGGGGGAAGGACCCATGCTCACCGACACACTGGGCCTTTTGCAGAGGGAGCAGAGCGGGAGCGAGGACGGGGACCCAGGCGGGTTTGTGGCGGCCTTGGCGCCCTGGGACGAAGAGAAGGAGGGGCCCAGTACGGCTGGCTGGATGGAACCTCGGTGCAGCGGGGAGACGGTGTGGGCCAAGGCGCTAGCACGGCAGCGCCGGATCGTATTGGGTTTTGTGCCCTCCGGTAGCTCGGCGAGTAGTGTTACACGGCCTGGCCATGCCCCACGGTGGGGAGGACCACGGGCGGCCCCTCGGGGCAGGCGGAGGACATCATTAAGAGGGCGCGTTTTGGGGAGGGCTTGGTGTACAGTGATGATGAGAACGATACGGATCAGGAGCTATTAGACTATGAGGAGGACAGTGCGGAGGAGGGGGAGATCCGGGAGGACGAGGACGAATGGTGGACCGTTGGGGGGAGTCTAATGGTTTTACTCAGTCTTTGCAGGTGCCAGCAAATGAACCGGACTCGGTGCGAGGAGAGTTGCAGGGCGGACGGTTTCGGAGCGGCCCCCATCATTGCAAAAAGGTAATGAGGCAAGAGTGTTGACCCAAGTGGGTGTGGCGGTCGGTACGGAGGCCCGTGTGTGTGGCGCAGGGGACCGATTACATAAAGGGGTGTACGTGACGGACGTGGGGGTGGGCATAGATTCGGCAAAGGATACAGTGAGTACCGTTGGGGAGGAGAAACCAGGTAAGGCCACCGAGGAGCACAGGGCCGGTAAGGTGAGTGGGAAGCACAGGCGTTTGCCGTATATGGGGAGGACCAAGCCATTGGGAGCCCACCTTATGATGGCTTCAAAGGAAAAAATCTGGAAGGGGGAATATGTAGAGATGCTCATATTGTTGCATAGGGAGGTATGGGCGAAAGAGGGATCCAAGGAGGAAGAATATGAGTTGGCGAAGCGGGCCAGGGTCCTGGTGACCATTGAAAATTGGACGGCGGCTTTTCTTATATTTACTAGCGTGTACAGCAAGCGTTTCCCCGAACGGGCGGTGGCCCTGTTCAAGTATATGGATGTTATTCAGAGGGCGTACCTTAATTATGGTGGCTATGCCTGGGTGCAATATGATGAGGAATTTCAGGCTCGCATGGCGGCCAATGAGGAGGTGCAGTGGGGCAAAATCAACTCTGATTTGTGGCAACACATGATGGGACCAGCGAAGTTTGGTAAGACGGTTTTCACAGCGAGCGGGTTACCGATTATATATCGCCCCTTTCGGGATCTCCCCACCCAGGGTGGTGCCGCTTTGGGAACTAACACAGGCAAGAAAGGGGGGTCCGGCGGAGCAAACGCAGGTGTGCAAAAGTCAGGGGCATGCTGGGACTTTAACAAGGGGTTATGCACTAGAGAATATTGTAAGTTCAATCATGAATGCTCGAAGTGTGGGGGGAAGCATGCCCTTACTAACTGTTCTGGGGGCAACACCGGTGGGCAGCAGGCTGCGTCCTCGGTAGGCAATAATGAAGGGACTCAGGGAAAGGCCAGGGCAAGGGGGCAGGGGAGTCTGAGAAAAGGCTACTACGCCAATTAAGGTGGACAGGATCCGTTTTTGGATTGGCCAATATGGCCTAGAGCGTCAGGGACAGTTGTTGTTGCAGGGATTCACAGAGGGATTCGAGTGAGGGTATGACGGACCTCGTCAGCGGCGGTGGGCGGAGAACTTGTGTTCTATTCACGGGAAAGAGGAGCTTGTGTGGCTCAAGCTTGAGAAAGAGGCGGCTGAGGGGAGGATGGAAGGCCCTTTTTTGGATTGGCCTTTGGAGAACCTGATTGTGTCTCCCATTGGAGTGGTTCCCAAGAAGGAGCCCGGGCAATATCGTTTGATACACCACTTATCATGGCCAGAAGGGGCTTCTATTAACGATTTCATTCCGGAAGAACTCACAAAAGTGTCATATGCCTCAGTGGACGTGGCAATGGCATTGGTGGAAGCATTGGGGCCCGGCACCCTCATGGCAAAAACAGATATCAAATCGGCTTTTAGACTACTGCCGGTGCACCCTCGAGATTTTGAATTATTGGGGATTCAATTTCAGGGCAGTTGGTATGTCGACAAGGCGCTGCCCATGGGTTGTTCCATTTCTTGCTCGTTGTTCAAATGCTTCAGCACATTTTTGCAATGGATTTTCGTGCAGGTAACCGGTCATGCGTCGGTCACTCATCATTTAGATGATTTTTTCCTGGCAGGTAGCTCTGGAGAGTTTTCAGTCACGCATGGGAGACCTGAGTGTGCCCTTGGCCCCCGAGAAAACGGTGGGGCCCTGCACAGCCTTGTCTTTTTTGGGCATTGAGTTGGACACCGTGGACATGGTGGCTCGATTGCCCGTAGAGAACAAGCAGGCCATGTTGGAGACGGTGCGGTCCATGATCCAAGAATGGAAGGTGACGGTTAAAGAGATTCAAGTCCTGTTGCATCACCTAAATTTTGCATGTCGTGTTGTGGGGGCTGGACGCACTTTTTGCAGGAGGCTAGGTATGTCACTGTCGGGTCACACTATACCTCATCACCATGTGCGGCTTAGCGCCGGAGTAAAAGAAGATTTGAGGATGTGGTGTGTTTTCTTGGAATCCTTCAACGGTATCCCAATTCGGTCATGGCCTCTGTGCGAATGGGACGTTCAGATTTTTTCATATGCGTCAGGGGCATCGGGATTTGGAATCTATTGGCAGGGCAAGTTTTGTGCAGAGGAGTGGCCAGATGCATGGCGCGCGGGAGGTCGCAGCATTGCCTTTTTGGAGCTGTTTCCATTGGTGGTCGTGGTGTGTGTGTGGGGTCAATGGTTGATGCACAAACGAGTACTGTTTTGTGTGAAAACTTTGGCGGTGGTGCAAGTGATCAATCGGCAATCGGCTAGAGAAGCGCAGGTGTTGCAGCTACTTTGCATCTTTGTGTTGGAATGTTTGCGGTGCAATATCTATTTCAGGGTGCGACATGTGCCGGGTGTGAATAATTACATTGTGGATGCGTTATCTCGTTTGCAGTGGGAGAGGTTCCATGGGTTGGTTGCGGACGAACCCTTGAGCAGAACTACTATGCCGGTGGCGCTCTGGAACGTAGGCGACGCGGATTCAGCGACTGGTTGTGAATTCGTTGGCTCCTTCCATTCAGCGAACGTATACACGGGTGTGGCAGGCATTTTTGGAGTCAGGAGCTCGGTGTCGGTGGATGGAGCAGGACAGAGTGTGGAACGCAGTCAATTTCATTATGGATATGGTAGATATCGGATTGTCTAAGGTTTCCATTGCAGGAAAATTGGCCGGTATAGCTTTTATGGGTAAGTTATTGTGGGGTTGGCGGGGGAGTTGGGTCAACGCATCTTGGAAGGTTGGGCCAGGGAACGGGGAACCAGAGTGCAGCTTCGGCAGCCGATTACATTGGGTATGTTACAGCAACTTATGGTGGCGACGGAGCTGATTAGTAAGGGGGAAGCGGAATGCGCTTTATTTCGGACTCTTATGTCCTGGATGTTTTTTGGGGCTTTTCGGGTATCAGAGCTTTTAGGTTCCAGGTTCTCGGCGGGTATCCGGTGGGAGGCGGTGTGTATTTCTTCCGAGGGAGTGGGGGTATATTTGCAACATTCAAAGACGGATCAACAAGGTAAGGGTCGGTCGGTGTTCCTGAGGGCCTACCCCGTGAGGGAGATTTGTCCGGTAAAATTGGCGCTACGACTGAAGAGGATATCGAAGAAGGACAAGGGTGAGGTATTTTGTCATTTGTGCGGCGATGCGGTTTCAGCGTACCAGCTGCTATCGGTTTTGAGGGCATGCTTGAAGGCAATAGGTTTGGAGGCGTCGCAGTTTGGGACCCACTCCTTTAGAATCGGCATGGCGACAGAGGCAGGCCTTCGGGGTGGCAGAAGGCAGCGGTGCTAGAGTTGGGGGCGATGGAAATCGAATGCATATAAGAAGTATGTGCGACGAGGGGTTGTGACAACGGAATAGTAACATATATTTTTCTTGCTACAGGTTCTGTTCCGGGTCCAGCGGTGCAGTTTATTTCCATCTGGGTTGTGGGACATTCTTTTGTTAAATGGGCATGGAGACAGGCACGGTCGACTGCATGTGGAGATAACTTAGGATTGGATGGGCAACGATATCGCGTACGGTGGGAGGGAAAAAGGGGGTATGTGTTGGACAGAATTTTTGGAGACTTTGCAGAGACTTAAAGGCAGGGGTTTTTGCCCAGATGTTCTGTTAGTGCATCTGGGGGAAAATGATTTGGTCAAGAGGACAGGACTGGATATTTTGCGACACATGAAGCAGGACTTAGGCGTTGTGCGTCAGCAGTGGCAGGGTTGCCATGTAGTTTGGACGGCGTTTGTCCCTCAGTAAGTGTGGAGGGGAGCGAGGAAGCCGGGGGCAATTGAAAGGGCGAGGAGGAAAATCAATAAGGATATGCGTACGTATTGTGCAGAACAGGGGTTCACGTACTTAGAGCATACTGATATCCGTTTTGAAGACAAGGAATTCTTCAGGGGCGATGGCGTACACCTGTCCTTCGTGGGCATGGAATTGTACCTGCTCCAATTAAAAGAAGTTTTACGGACACTATTTAAGGAATCATAGGCGCTCTTGCTGAGTGGGGAACGGTCATGTTGGGGGGGGGCAGAAAAGAAGAGGGGGTTTTCCCTTGCAGTCGGCCCCTCTCCTTTTCTGGTGGCGGAGACAGAGAACAGGCACATGACAGACAAGAACGGATGGGAAGAAAATATGACAAGACAATTGCAGATTGGACGAGGGTGGACAGTAGCAGGGCTACAAAGATAACATGGAGTTTTAGGGGATGGAGACTTGCACGCTCAAGAGGCTAGCAACTGACTATTAAGGTACTAGACTGATTAAGCAGGAGGAAAGGAGGACTGGACTAATGAGCGGCAAGTTCAAGGGGGGGAAGGGAGGGGGAGGGGAGGGGAGAGTGGTTTAATAGGAGAGATTATGTATAGCAAGGCTTTAGTTTTGTAAGGCGCAAGGCCAAGGGAAGTAAATTGTGAGTGCACCTGGTTCCAATAAAGCGGCCTTTTACACACAAAAGGGAGTAATGGTGCTGATTTATTCTCCTGCAAATGCAACAGTAAATACGAATAGGAATCAGTGAGGCTAGCCCAAGACATTGCTACGTGCCTTATTGTGATAAATGGTAGTCTGATTTTTCCATTCAATGTTCCCCTTGACCCGAATACAGAGATCTTGATGAAAAAATAATGCAAAATCTCTCCGATTCAGGGCAAACCGGAGCTGCAGTATCCTGTGGACGTATTCAACGCATTCTGCTGGTTAGAGCTATCATTCAGAATAGATGAGTTAGGATTTGTTGAGGAAATTACACTTATTGGCTACTATTATTGTAGGTCAAAGGACTCCTGCTATTGGTGAAAGCAGAGATACTGGGGGAAGGGAAATGGAAGTGGGAGAAAGAGGAAAATGACTAGGCATAGGAGATAGGAAGAGAAGTCAACTTCTGGAGACATATATAAACAGTGGTCCGCTTCCTTTAGGCTAGGTTCATGCTATTGGAATACCATACACATCCATCCATATATATATCCATACATACATACATAAAATGTGTTTTTCACAAGGCTAACATGTCAGAGAAGATATTGGCTAAGATTGAACAAATCAAAGACCATACATTTGGTATTATGTTGAAACAATTAAAGCAGGGTAAAACTCATTTCACCACATTATCCCTTTTTTAACTGAAATGTAATTTAGTGCAAATAGTAAAAATGGAAGTTGTACTGGTAGGACATTCTAGAATGTCAAAAATGCCTCCTCATGTAGACTCAAAAGAACAAGGCCCATATTTATACTTTTTTAGAAATGCATTTGTGTCATTTTTTGACACAATAGCAGCGCAAACGTACAAAATACAATTGTATTTTGTTAGTTTGCGCCGATTTTGCGTCAAAAAACTACGCAAATGTGGTGCTAAAAAGTATAAATATGGGCATAAGTGTTTCTGTGATCTAAGAAAATTATTGGGCAGCATGGAAGGAAGAGGACAAGCAGGATAACATGAAGCAGGCCAATTGGCTTTTACCTTGTCAGGACAGCAAATTACAAAGGCCCACATTTATGTGGGCCTAGCACCATTCTAACACCACATTAGTGTAATTTTATTATGCTAATGTGGCGTTGGAAGGCCACAAACGCTGCGCCATATTTACAAAGTGGCACAATGCTTGCCTTGCATCACTTTGTAAGCCCTTGCGCAACATTATGCCTGCGCCAGGCATAATGTATGCAAGGGAGGCATTCTGGCGCTAGGGTGGCAAACAAATGTTGCAGAGAAATCTATGAGATTTCTTTGCATCATTTTCATCACCATTTTTAACACCTGCTTAGAGCAGGTGTTAAAACATACTCCCATTGTGTTTAAATGGCCTCTGGGTGCTTTGCAGAATTAGCGTCATAATCTTTTACTCTAATCCGGCATAGCATCAGACTAGCATAAAAAATTATGACGCTAATCCCCCTGACTACTTCCATGGTGTGCCATATTTTAAATAGTGGAGTTAGGGCGGGCACTAAGAAAAGTGGTGCTGCACTAGGTGCAAATAAATCTGCCCCTAAGTGTATCATCTCTCTTTTCCTTGCATGTGCAAGGTGCTAGACTACCTGGGGTCTTAGCCACAATCCAACTAGAGCTCACCCAACTAGTGTTCTTCTACCTTGAAAGCTTTCAAAAGCTTGAGAGGGGCTTGTGGTATGAATCACTCCCATTATCGTAGAAGTAGGTGGAATCTGGGCTCTTTAGAGTTTGTTCAAATTCCCAGCCTTGATTGCTCTTTCACTTCCTTCTTCATATGGTATTTTTATACAGCAGTTGGCAATATCCTTGCTTTAATAAGATATATTAAAAATAAAATAAAATGGTGACTGGCTACTGCTCATGTCACCATTTCACATTACTGACCTGTTGGTATCCTTCTACAATTTCAGCATCTCTGCCTGATGCATATCACCAATGGGCCTTCACTGATTCTTCCCTTCCCCTTTTTTAGGCACGAGAGTGCAAGCGCTCTGGCCCCTGTTGTAATCTCTCTGTTAGCTGTTAAACACGCCAATGTCACGTCCATCAGTTTCGTTGGTTCATGGGCTTGCTTTTTCAAACTTGTTTTATTTCATTTGTGAAAGGAATGCATGCATTATACCTTTTCCAGTGATTAGCCCTCCTCAAGAGCACCGGTAAACTAATGAAAACATACGAGGCTCCATGTTTTCTGCATGGCTTGTGAACTACTTTTTCTCTTTATTTCCTACAAGGCGTGATCTTGCTGGGTAGTAGTTGGGTGCTTTGCATGACATCGACCCTGTTACATAGATAATTGCATAACTGCTGATACGTTTGACTGCAAGCAAACTTCTGTTTCCTTTTGTATGCTCCTTCACGCTCATGGTGCTTTAAATCGGCTTGCTTATGTAAAACTGTATTACTTTTCATTTTCAATTTATGTGGCAAGAAATGTCCGGTTAGGACTTTATAACGCTAATAGCTCTAAGTCGAACAAATGCGAGACCCACTGTATTCCAAATACTTGTTGAACTTTGAGCACACCCCACTGCATCTTTCCCTAAGCTGGTTTGTTGTTGCCATAACCACAGCTTGTGTGACTACCTTAGGTAACCTCACCCATCATACCGCTGGGAGATGCGTCCCATAACACACGATAACCTCCCCTTGGTGGCCATCACACATGACATGAAAACGCTTCCCATATTGGTGCATATCGAAAACAGCACTCTCCCTCCCTCAAACCCTACACAGTTAAGCTGCTTAACCGTGTGAGTATAGGGCTTCTACACCCTACGTAAGAGTAATTAGTGCAATACGAATGCTACAGAATAATACATACAATTAGGGTGACCACCCGTCCGTAAATTTCACGGACTGCCTGTAATTTCGCCCTGCCATCCGTTGTCCGTGATGAAAGGCTTAACGCACGGCATTTGTCCGTAATTTTAGCCTTTCACCAAAAGGACAACGGAGGGCAAGGCAAAATTACGGGCAGGTTAGTTTCTGAAGCTGAACTGAAAGGCAGGGGGGTCTCCAGTGCTCTGAGGGAGGGAGGGGCCGACAGATAAGAAAAGGCCTTCTTGCCAGGGTGTCTCCTCCCCTGAAGAAATGCAAATGTGGGCAATCTGCAAATGCAAGGGGGCTTGAAAACCTGCACGTAGAGTGCAGTGGAGAGGCGTGGGACAGAGTAGAGTGACAGAGTGCAGTGGAGTAGAGTGGCATACAATAGAGTGGCAGAGAGTGCAGTAGTGCAGAGTGGTGCAGTGGTATAGAGTGCAGAGTAGACTCACGTGGCAGAGAGTGCAGTGGCATAGTGTAGAGAGGTGCAATACAGAGTAGAGTATAGTACTATAGAGTGCAGTCACGTGGAGTGGAGTGATGCAGAGTAGAGTGGCATAGAGTGCATTGGCATAGAATGCAGAAGTACAGAGTAGATTGGTGTACAGTACAGTGGCAGAGAGTGCAATGTTCCAGAGTAGAGTGTCAGTGCAGTGATGTAGAGTGGCACATAGAGCAGTGGCGTAGAGTACAGTGTTGCAGAGTAGAGGGCAGTGGCATACAGTGCAGTTGTTTAGAGTGCAATGGCACAGAGTGCAGTGGCATAGAGTGGCATGGGGTAGAGTAGCATAGAATGCTGTGGAGTAGAGTGGCATACAATAGAGTGGCAGAGAGTGCAGTATTGTAGAGTGGTGTAGTGCAGAGTAGAGTATAGTGTCTAGAGTGCAGTGGCGTAGAGTGCAGTGATGCACAGTGCACTGGCATAGCGTGCAGTGGCACAGAATGCAGTAGTACAGAGTAGAGTGGTGTACAGTGCAGTGCTGTAGAGTGTCAGTTCAGTGGTGTAGAGTAGTACAGAGAACAGTGGCATATAGCACAGTCGTGCAGAGTAAAGGGCAGTGGCACACAGTGCTGTTGTTTAGAGTGCACTGGTGTAGCGTGTAGTGGCATAGAGTGGCATGGGGCAGTGCAGAGTGGCATAGAGTTGACTGGTGCATAATGTAGAGTGGTACAGAGTAGAGTAGAGAGGCATAGTGTGAAGTATCTTAGAGTGCAGTGGTATAATGTGAAGTGGTTCAAAATGGAGATGAGTGCAGTGGCGTAAAGTGGAGTGATAAAGAGTAGGGTGCACTGGTGTGGAGTGGTGCAGAGCAGAGTGGGGTGGAGTATGCATGGTGTGGTAACACACTGCCATTAGAGACAACACACTTTTGTATTGAAATTACCATTACATTGCACAGAAATACAGTTTCTCAAATCAAACTATACTGTGAACAGATGATGATGTGGGGAAATTGCATCACCTAATGCAATGATTTGATTTAATTGTATAAAGGTATTTGTTTCCAGCGCAGTTCAGAATTAACAAAAATGTGCTTCATTTGATCTCCTAATTCTGATTTATTCTGAAGTTTATTTAAATGTTTTCATGTGATAGAAAAAAATTATTTCCGAACCCCAGTATCCAGCAAGATTGTTGCATAAATCCTCCCACTTTGAAGTCAGAGAAAGAAAAGTAAACACTAAGGGGGTCATTACAACATTGGCGGTAAAAGGCACTTACCGCCGTGCAGAAGACCGCCAATACACCGCTGCGGCAGCGGAATTCCGCCACAGCTATTATGACACACATCTCGGAATCCGCCGAAATTCAGTCACCCACACAAGTCCGCCAAACCAAAGGTCAGTGTTAAACTGGCGAAAACAAAACCTCCACATCCACGCCAACAGAAACACGCCCATGATATTACAACCCACGAATCCACGCGGCGGTCTTTCAACCGCGGTATTCCATTGGCGGTACACACTGCTGCACTCAAAATACACACACATCTCCAAAACACCGCCACATTGGACAATTCGAATTACACACACCTGCTACACATACACACACCACCCCCAAACACCCAAATCAATATAAAACACACACCCACATCACCCACAAACCCCTACGACCAAAAATTAGAGACGAAGGCCAGAGAGACAGCACTGATTAGACAATCCCACCACACAGAGGCACATAACACCATCACCCACACACCATCCACGCACAAAACACCACACACCACTAAACATCACTACACTCATCACCACATACACCACCTCACACATCACACACACCACCCCATGGCACGCCAAAGACACCCCCGCTTTTCCGAGGAGGAGCTCAGGGTCATGGTGGAGGAAATCGTCCGGGTAGAGCCACAGCTATTTGGCTCACAGGTGCAGCACACATCCATAGCCAGGAAGATGGAGCTATGGCGCAGAATAGTGGACAGGGTCAACGCAGTGGGACAGCACACAAGAAATTGGGAGGACATCAGGAAGAGGTGGAACGACCTACGGGGGAAGGTGCGTTCAGCGGTCTCCAGGCACAACATCGCGGTACAGCGGACTGGCGGCGGACCCCCACCTCCTCCCCCACAACTAACAACATGGGAGGAGCAAGTCTTGACCATCATGCATCCAGAGGGCCTCGGAGGAGTCGGTGGAGGAATGGACACTGGTAAGACAAATCTTAACTATCATATCCCCCAACCTACCTGCATGCTATCACACACCCCCACCCTCACACCCTCCCCTATCACCCCAAATCCACAATAATGTACTAATAACACAAACCACTCATCCCAACACCAAGCCCTGCATGACACAACTAAGCATGGTCCCTCACCAAAGCATGCTCACTGCACATACCCAGAACAACCCCCTAACCAACATCAACCAAGCCCCCACACAGGAATGCTAGCACTGGGGTACACAAACACCCACCTGTTGCACACCATCACACACACACATGCAATAATCATGCTCTTATGCCCCTGCAGGATCACGAAGGACCGTCACCACACAGGAGGGTCCAGACATCTCCACTCCACCCACAGAAGAGGCCCACAGTGACGATAGCAGCTCTGCCCTACTGGAGCCTGATGACCAGCCCGGACCATCGTGGGCCTCGGGACAGTCGGTTCCCCTCGCACAGGCACAGCCCAACACTGACCTTCCACCCTCTGGTAACACCAGCACAGCACCCACCCAGCGGGCCCAAACCTCCGTACCCAGGACAGGTCAATCAGCTGTGTGTCCACCACTACAGGGAACCCAGGATAGCCCACCACCCCAACAACAACAGGGACCTGGGGACAGTGGTAGTGGGCACACAGTCCAGGGGACGGAGGCACAGGAACACAGGGGAACCGGGAGGGCTGCTGTGCGACAGGGGGGCGGACAGGCCAAGGGAACCCACTCTCCACGAGGCCCTCTCCTCCATCATGGGAGCATACCACCACTCCCAGGAGACGATGGCGACGGTCCTGGACAAGTTTCAGGAGACCCATCGCATGCAGGAAAAACTGTATTTGGGGTTCAGGGAGGAGCTCAGGACCATCAGCTCCGCCTTGGGCACCATCGTAGGGGTGTTGAAGGACATACAGCAGACCTTGAGGGACACCGTGGCACTCCATGGGGCCCCTGACACTAGCCAGGACGATGAACTGCCCACCACTTCCGCCGGCGCTAGTGGACAGGATGCCCTGTCACAGGACCACCACACCAGCACCCCACCCCCTGTAGACGGACAACCACCACGCAGGCGGTCCCTGAGATCCAGGAACAGGACAGAGCAAGATGGCAAGACCCCGCCAGGAAATGGGACCACCCTGATTGTCCCCCCACTGTCTCACTTTGTTACCCTGTCCATACTTAAACTGCCCCAGCTCCACTTCCTATGCCCAGATGGGCAGTGCACCTGTGAGACTAATAGACTGGACTCTGCCATGGACATTCCTCCACCATCACCCATCACCATTTTACAACCCCCCTCCATTTTTCAGCACTTAAATAAACACCCTTGAACCACAAAACATTCTGGAGTCAGTCTATGATATTGTAAAATGTATTATCAATGACATTGTCAAAATGCTTTTATAGTTGTTAAGGCAACATACCAATGTCACACACCACAAGTCCTTGAAGGATGCATGCAGATGACACACGTTGGTAACCACACCTGTGAAACCGTAATGGAAAGGAACAACTCAGTTACCAAATAATCCCAGTAAATTACACACAGGATAGAGTAAGACGTGTGACAGTGAATGTAATGTAAAAAATGAAAATGTTCTCACCTGTGGGTCACTGGAAATATTGCTGTATGACTGACTCCCTGTTCTCGTTGTCTTCTTCCTCAGCTTCCTCCTCATCACTGTCCACAGGCTCCACAGCTGCCACAACACCGTCATCTGGACCATCCTCCTGCAGAAAAGGCACCTGGCGTAGCAAAGCAAGATTGTGAAGCATCGAGCAGGCGATGATTATCTGGCACACCTTCTTCGGTGAGTAGAATAGGGAACCACCTGTGATATGGAGGCACCTGAACCTGGCCTTCAGGAGGCCGAAGGTCCGCTAGATCACCCTCCTAGTCCGCCCATGGTCCTCATTGTAGCGTTCCTCTGCCCTGGTCCTGGGATTCCTCACTGGGGTCAATAGCCAGGAAAGGTTGGGGTAACCAGAGTCCCCTAATAGCCACACACGGTGCCTCTGGAGTTGACCCATCATATCAGGGATGCTGCTATTCCGCAGGATGTAGGCGTCATGCACTGAGCCTGGGAACATAGCATTTACCTGGGAGATGTACTGGTCTGCCAAACATACCATCTGTACATTCATCGAATGATAACTCTTACGGTTCCTGTACACCTGTTCACTCCTGTGGGGGGGGGCAGAGCTACATGGGTCCCATCAATGGCACCTATGACGTTGGGGATATGTCCAAGGGCATAGAAGTCACCTTTCACTGTAGCCAAATCTTCCACCTCAGGGAAAATTATGTATCTCCTTACGTGTTTCAGCAGGGCAGCCAACACTCTGGACAGCATGTTGGAAAGCATAGGCTGGGACATCCCTGATGCCATGGCCACTGTTGTCTGAAAAGACCCACTTGCAAGGAAATGGAGCACTGACAGCACCTGCACGTCAGGGGGGATTCCAGTGGGATGGCGGATTGATGACATCAGGCCTGGCTCCAACTGGGTACATAGTTCATGAATTGTGGCACGGTCAAACCTGTAGGTCACGATTAAATGTCACTCCTCCATTGTCAACAGGTCCACCAGCGGTAGGTACACCGGAGGATTCCGCCATCTTCTCAAATGTCCAAGCTGACGGCGCCTAGGAAGGACAACAGCGAGGATCGGTCAACTTTTTTCCAGGTATGTACCCACTGTTACACAGAACACAACACCAAACACAAAACCCTTCTTGTATGTGTGTTGAGTGTAGGCCTACCTATGTGTGATGCAGAAGTAAATGAAGACATGTGGGCCCCTGAAATGGCGGCTGCCTGACCTCTAAACTGGGACAATGGGATTGTGGGGTAACTGCGTTGCCGTTGCACACCGTCGCGGTAGGCGGTCGTAGACTGCGGCGCAATGCTGCATTGGTTAACATCGGACCCTATGGGTCCCACGAGCCAATGAGGAAGTGCGCCGGCGGTGATGATACGCACCGCCGCGGACGTCACCGCCACAGACGTCACCGTCATTTTCTATCTGTTGAATCACTAGATACCTGATCTTCTACAGGAGAGGACCTACACTGCAAGTGCTGCTGTGACCTCGGTCTGGAAGAGACAATGGCTGCTGCGTCTGGGGAAAGGGCCCCTGCCTTCACTGCTCAGGAGTTGGAGAGACTGGTAGACGGGGTCCTCCCCCAGTACACGCTACTCTACGGTCCTCCAGACCAACAGGTTAGTACACAGGTAGCACGTTGTATGGGCTAGGCCTGGGTGGAGAGGGCTGGTTGTAAGAGGGAAGGGGGCAGAGTTCAGGGCACATTAATGTATGTGAATGAATGTGCCACATGGCTAGGGTAGGGAGGGGGGCCAGGCACATTGACGGTGCGGTTGTTAATGACTTCTCTTCTTCCCTTGTGCATGTCATGTAGGTCAGCGCCCACCAGAAGAAGGACATTTGGCATGCCATCGCCAAGGACGTCCGGACCCTGGGGGTCCACCAGAGACGGGGCACCCACTGCCGGAAAAGATGGGAGGACATTTGCCGCTGGAGTAAGAAGACGGCGGAGGCTCAGCTAGGAATGGCCTCCCAACGTGGGAGGGGTGCCCGTCGCCCCATGACCCCCCTGATGTTCAGGATCCTAGCGGTAGCCTACCCTGAGTTGGATGGGTGCTTGAGGGCATCACGGCAGACACAAAGGGGTGAGTACAACATCATTCTGCAGACTTTGCGCGCAGTGGAGGGGTCTGGGTTGGGAGGAGGCCTGTGGGTGTACCTAGGCCAGGCAGAAATAGGTAGACTAGTCCCCTCCGTAATGCAGGCCATGTGGGACCCTACCCCACCGCAGTAGAGTGCCATGTACAGGTATAGATGCCCCTGTGGCATCCATGTGTGCAGATGTCCACCATAGCCATGTAGGCCAGATCCCAGGAATTGCATCTGTAGAGGCCAGGAGCACAGCGTAGTGCAGGGGGCTGCTGTGTCTGTATTGTCCGCCAACGGTCGCGGTATGCCATGCACTCAACCTGTCTTTCTTCTGTCTCCCCCCCCCCTTTTTGTGCTCTCCCTGTTCTTTTGTGCATCAGCATCATCAGGCGGAGGTACAGTGGTACCGGGGCACAAGGGAGCTGCATCCCACATGGCCATGGAGGGCCACACCTTGGACTCAGAATGCACCAGTGGGACGCAGGGCGAGGGGAGCTTCACGTCGGCCACCGGATCACCAAGCAGCGACACGGACTCGTCCGCCGATGGGAGCTCCCTTGTGGTGGCGGCACCATTTGTGCGCCCCACTTCTACAGGTACAGGCGCCACCTCCCCTACCAGCACCGCCCTCCCAGCAGCCCCTCAGCGTTCGACCCGTGCCCACTCACCCAGGAGGGTGGGCATCACCTTCGCCCCAGGCACCTCAGGCCCTGCCCCAGTCACCCCTGCTGCCCTCAGTGAGGAGGCCATTGACCTCCTCAGGTCACTCACTGTTGGGCAGTCTACCATTGTGAATGCCATCCAGGGTGTAGAAAGGGAGTTGCAACATGGTAATACATTCCTGGAGGAAATTCATTCTGGTCAGGATGTCCTTCAGCGAACCCTGCAATCTCTGGCCTCAGCACTGATGGCAGCCATTGTCCCTGTGTCTAGCCTCCCCCCTCCAACCTCCTCCACCCAGACCCAGTCCCCTGTACCCCAGCCTATCCCAAGCACACCATCAGACCAGCATGCACACACCTCAACACACAAAAGTAGCTCAGGCAAACATAGGCACCACACAACCCACAGGCACACACACAATCATCACCCACGTGCAGACACAGCAACATCCACTGCCTCCACTGTGTCCCCCTCCTCGTCATCTCCCTCCTCCCTCCCAGTGTCGTCTACACTCTTACCTGCATGCACTACATCTACAGGCACTAGGACTCGCAGCAGTACACCCTGCACCACACCCCGCTCACCTGCACTCACCACCTCCACTCCCATTTACACGTCCCCTGTGTCCTCTCCCAGTGTGTCTGTGACGCCCCCTCCCAAAGTACACAAACGCGGCCACCCACACACCCAACATCCATCCACCTCACGACAGCCTCCAGTACCTGCACCCAAAACACCTAAAGTGACACCTCCTACAACCACCTCCTCTTCCTCCACTGCCAGACCCCCTCCAACTACCCACCCCAGTGTTCGTCAGAAACTGTCCCTGTGTAAAGTTGACCTTTTTGCCCCCCACCTCCAATTCATTAGTCGCGTCGTAGCGTCTCAGCCAAAAAGCCTCCAAAACCAGTGGTGCCTGTTCAAGGTGTATGAAGTGCACCGGCCACCAGGGCAGGCAGACCCGGACCCGGAGCCAAGCCACCGTCGGAGTCAGTGCCCAGGAGGGCCCAAGTATCGTCACTGGTCAGGAGACCACCGCCGGAGTCAGTGCCCAGGAGGCCCCAAGTATCGTCACTGGTCAGGAGACCACCACCACCGCCGAAGTCAGTGCCCAGGAGGCCCAAGTATCGTCACTGGTCAGGAGACCACCGCCTGAGTCAGTGCCCAGGAGGGCCCAAGTATCGTCACTGGTCAGGAGACCACCGCCACTGCCGGAGTCAGTGCCCAGGATGGCCCAAGTATCGTCACTGGTCAGGAGACCACCGCCACCACCGGAGTCAGTGCCCAGGAGGGCCCAAGTATCGACACTGGTCAGGAGACCACCGCCAGAGTCAGTGCCCAGGAGGGCCCAAGTATCGTCACTGGTCAGGAGACCACCACCACCGCCGGAGTCAGTGCCCAGGAGGGCCCAAGTATCGTCACTGGTCAGGAGACCACCGCCGGAGTCAGTGCCCAGGAGGGCCCAAGTATCATCATTGGTCAGGAGACCACCGCCAGAGTCAGTGCCCAGGAATGCCCAAGTATCGTCACTGGTCAGGAGACCACCGCCGGAGTCAGTGCCCAGGAGGGCCCCGGCTGCCACAGCCCCGCTGGGCAATGAGGGAACGTCATGCCACACACCAATGCCCAGTCCAGAGAACGTCATGCCACACACCAATGCCCAGTCCAGACACCGCCATGGTAAAGCACCGCTGAACAGTCCAGACTCCACCATGGCAAAGCACCGCTGAACAGTCCAGACACCACCATGGCAAAGCACCACTGAACAGTCCAGACACCGCCATGGCAAAGCACCACTGAACAGTCCAGACACCGCCATGGCAAAGCACCACTGAACAGTCCAGACACCGCCATGGCAAAGCACTGCTGAACAGTCCAGAACCGCCATGGCAAAGCACTGCTGAACAGTCCAGACACCGCCATGGCAAAGCACTGCTGAACAGTCCAGAACCGCAATGGCAAAGCACCGCTGAACAGTCCAGAAACCTCCATGGAAAAGCACCGCTGAACAGTCCAGACACCGCCATGGCAAAGCACCGCTGAACAGTCCAGAACCGCCATGGTAAAGCACCGCTGAACAGGGCATGCACCGGGGAAGAATGAAAAGGCTGCCACTTCAAGCATCGTTATCCCATGTGCAGGTGGGACAGTGACGGGACAGGAACTTCCACCGGGAGACCAATCCAGTCTGGGCACCAGTCCCCCTCCAGAACCAGTGGAGACTGTTATCTACTTGCGAAACTGTGGCTTTGCACTCCCCAGGATAGTACAGTGGGCACACCACCCACTGTAGAGACTTGAGAGACTGTGGCTTTGCACTCCCCAGGATGGAACTGTGGGCAACCCACCCACTGTAGAGACTTGAGAGACTGTGGCTTTGCACTCTCCAGGATGGAACAGTGGGCAACCCACCCACTGTAGAGACTTGAGAGACTGTGGCTTTGCACTCCCCAGGATGGAACAGTGGGCATCCCACCCACTGTAGAGACTTGAGAGACTGTGGCTTTGCACTCCCAAGGATACATCAATGGGCATGGAGCCCTGTTGTGGATCTGGCTTTGCACTCCTCCGGCTGAGGTGCCCCCCCTTTCCTTCCCCCTGAGGTGCCTGTAGTATTTCGATCTGATGCCCCGGCAGTGTACTCTCCGTGTGTAGACAGGTAACTTTTGTGGGCCTCGCCCATGCATTTTTGGACTAGTGGTGCACGGACATTGATATGTGCATACCTGCACTACTTCTCGGAATGTATATACTTTTGTAGGAATTTCTAATATATGTGTATATTTTTGAGACATGTATGTTGATACATTACAATGTTTGGACTGATTTTGTTTTGTCTTTGCATTCTTCCGGGGGGGTTGTGGGTTGTTACTGTGATTTTTGTGAATGCATTGGTGTGTGTGTTGTAATATGCGAGGGTGGGGATGTTGCGTGTGTGTCCCCCTGACTTTTGCCTCCCCTATGTCATAGGTGCAGTACTCACCGTTGTCTTCGCGCCTACGTAGATGGTGATCGTAGAGGAGCAGAAAGACAAGCGCAGGGAGTATTTGGAGTTCCAGCTCCATGGAGTCCTCCTTCCTCGTGGGATGTGTTCAGGTGAGCGTTTTCCCATTGAAATGGCTGTTTCCGCCGTGTTTTTATCCACTGTGAATCTGCCCCGGAAAAGGTGGCGGATTGGTGGGTTGTGATACTATGGGTGGTACATTGTCTTCCGCCTGTCTGTTGGCAGTGACTGACGCGCTGTTTGTCTGTACCGCCGTGGCGGGCGGTGTGTTAAAGTGGCTGTCTTTGTTGGCGGTTTCCGCCAGGGTCATGATTCCCTTTTTTGGTCCGCCGTCCTGTTTGCGGTATTACCGCACCTTTAACACCATCCGCCAGGGTTATAATGACCCCCTAAGTTCCCACTGAAGACAGAGCCAGACACTTGACTTTGTTCTTTGAATGAACAGCACATCTAACCCCTGCTCACCCTTCACAAGCACGAACAGCGGACCATTGCACTAGAAGAGTTTGCCAAGGTGGATGGGTGTTGCTTGTTCAACCACTTCACAGTGCCTCTTCTGTTTCTCTCCTGTGTGCAGAGACAATTCCCTAGGTACCCAATACCTTCCGATAGTCTTGGTGGACCCATCTTGTCTGATTTTAGGAATCGTCCCACCTTGTTCTTCTCTTCCTTATTTATCCACTTCTTAGCAACAACCCTTTGAATCCGTTTCTGTGGATCTCCCATTTGATCTCAATTTCATCCTCCTCTTTTATTAGCTTTGATTGGTAGTACGGGCTCCCATTTCTGAGATAAATGTAGAGTCCTAGACATACACTCTTGTGCTGTGAGACTACAAACAAGTTGTGGGTACCTCACATCCTGACATTAGGTGTGAGACTGTCGCCCACACCATCTGTCCTGCCTCTTTAAAGATTTTTTAGGTTTAACGTCCATGGGCAGTTTGGGTAAGCCAGATGTTCTTTTAAACTAGCATAAAGTTAATTACCTAAATGTTTCCCAAACTGTTTGCTAGGGGTTTTGAACTGTTCTGAAACATAATCAAAATGTTGTTGTTAAGAAAGATTGGGAAGATTTGGGTAGGGGTGATGGTCTTGCCACAGTACTGAAGGGCATTAATTTACTACTGAACAAGAACCTAATGTGACACGTGAATGTAGCATACCAGGAGGCAATCCCAAAAAGACCACAGTGAATAAATAGTGCTATGTTAAAAAAGAGTAAATAAATGGACTGACAACATAGTGAGGCATGGCCTCTCTTGGGTGTGTTGTGAAAAATTGATGTTTGTTCTTAAATTTTTGACCTGAATTTTGACCCCTTGTCTTGAATTTCTGTCCTGAATTTTGAACCTTTGTCCTCAATTTTTTACAGTCCTGTCCAGAATTTGCCTAAATTCCAGGTGGTCACCCTACATACAATACATATCATTCACGAAGCACCACCGCGTTATGTTTACACAATAAATATTTGTCTTTTCTGTCCCAACGCGTGTTTGGTAACATTATGGTCTTCGACTCTAATTGCACGCGTCAGAGAATCAATTGAGTGCATCCCACTTCAGCGCTCTGCTTCCTGTGCAGGAAAATATTACAGCCACTTGTCTGGTTTGTCAAAACAGAGACCCTCAGACCAGAAAATTTCAAAATCTGAAGTGTGTAGTAAATCTGATAGAATCATTAACAGCAAAAAACACAAAAACACGAACGTTTATGGAGGTTTGCGTCTATGTCAGACGCCGAAGAAGACTGCTGCATTTCTGCTCTGCCCTGTTCTCTGACAGGCTTTCATGATTCACATCAGCGGCATCTGGCTGTGTTAATAAAGGCCGTTCAAAAATAGGCTGCGCTCGTAGCAGCACCAGTGCACTTAAAGAGATGGGCACTTACATTTGCAGGCAGATTCTACTGCCAAAGATGACGCACAGCCTGACAGGAAGTAATGAAATGTAATTAGAGATGTCATTAGGGCATGCTTGCGAGATGCCAGCGTTCTGTTTATCCTGTCAACAAGATAAGTGAGGCTTCAAAAGTGATGACAGCAGTGCTTCTGAGAAAAAAAAGGCAGCACCAGGTGCACCATTACATAGCATGCACCAGATTACATGACTGAACGTGTGATGGTCCAGTTTTGGCCCAACATTCCGATTTACATAGATTTCTCCTTTAACTGTGTACATTTTCACCGCTATTTATATAGGTATTTGGATTCACTGACTGGAGTAAAATCAAATGTCAATTTTGCATTGTCCTTGTCAGATGGCGCAACTACCAGCACAAAACTGCCTCATGAACTATGTAATCTGTGGAATTTGAAAACCTTGCTGCAAATTAAGCCAGTTCAAAATGTTAATGTATTCAGAAAAGCAACTGTGCTCCTAAATTTATGGACAAGTGAATCTGAATGTAGATTCCAAGGACGCTGATGACTAGTGCCAAGTTTTTCCATCACCTGTGCAGTCGCAGGGATCACCAAGTAGTGTTAAGAGTAAGAATGATTGTGCTCCCCACAAAGTAGGATTATCAGTACTAGGTCTGCAATATAAACCTACCATTCTCAGCGTCTTTAACTCAGTAGGTTCACATGGATGAGCGATCGTGGTCTAGCTCAATGGCGATTGTGCGAAGTGAGTCGAGATACAGCACAGAGCAGTGATCACATATGGAATAAAGATGTGAAGGTCCAGCCAGAGTTCTTTTGACACATCTCTGTAATATCTCAAACTATATAAAAATATTTGTAATAACAAACGAGATAACAAATAAAAGAAAGCCTTTACAATGCAAAACACAATAAAATGGCCAAGCATCACAAAACAGTGGTAAAAGCAGAGCCCTTGTTTACTCTCACCGTGCACGATTCAACATCACTGAATTATAGGCAATATACACACAGTCCTGAAAGTGAAAACAGAATTCAATAGCTTTAAATATAACAAACAATCGGAATGATCCAAAATTGTTCACAAATATATACTGATTCGTAAACGCAATCATCGCACCGTAAAATGAAGGATGGCGAATCTCAAAACCACGTAACAAGTTCAGAGACCTATACTGGTCACAGCAATAACATTTATGATCACTGAAAACAGGCAGAAAACATGGTGAACAGAATGACAGTCATTAGAGCTGTGCACTAGCAACCTGCAGCGCAAAGGGACAGTGGCTTAGATTTCAGGGGAATGTGATACCGTAAGGGAAAACAGGTAAATTAATCCATCTTCTGGGTTATCTTTGGGTAGCACTAGCCCCTAAAATGTGTTTATCTCATAGCTTGGAGACCTACACGGTCTGAGTCAGTGGGTACTTTCTCAGGAGAGAAGAGCATTCCTAGTGAAGCTGTCTAACCCTTAGTAAAAGACTCAGCCCATTGTCACACGAGATTTGCCTTAGAACACACAAGGCCTCTGTTGGTGCAGTTAGTTCACACGCCACTCAGTTGCTAGACCACTGCCAAAGGTGTAAGTCAATGAAGAAGTAAAATAAGCAAATGTAGTGGAAAGAGGTACTAAAAAGAAATTCATGTATAGTATAATTTTAATGATTTCATAAACATTCACTTTGATGAGTTATCACCACAAAATGTATTTGGTTTATTTTAGTCTCTGGAAAGTAATGATTATTTTATGTTTTTCATGTTTATGTTACATCAATATAGCTTTTTTTTAAATATTTTTTTAACTTAATTATCTTCCATTACATTTACAATGAGGTCTACCCTCGTGGCAGAAACGTCAAAACGTCAGCCTCTATGTGAAAAGTTAAGAGTAGTAACTTTACACTGGTAAGTTCTGTTCTAGGCGGCTCTACCCCAGTGGGTAGAGACATTTAAGTCAGCACCTAGTACTACACTTGTAATTGAAAACGACGAACAGCTTTGCAAAAAAAGTGCAAGTTACTGATAGGTGCAACAGTGAGCTTATACATGAGGTTTGCTGCATGTGTAAATTCAACTTTGTGAATGTGAGAAATTAGGTTATTTGCTGAGGACTATGAAACTCTACCCAAGCAAACATCACAATCCTTGTCAGGGTGAGAGAAAAATCCACTAAATTAATCTGCGTTCAATTCTTGGATAGCTTGGCATGAAAACAGTCAGTCTTAACAGAGAGGCATTGTGTAAATATTTCTGCAGCACCCAACCAGTCATAAAGTGAAAACACTACATAAGAAAAATCCCACACAATCTAGAAATATAGAGTACATTTTAATAAAACGAAACTTGAATGGCAGAAATTTGATTAGTAGAAATGGACATATGCAATTTCAAAGTGCTAGGCTAAAGGAGAGACAAAAAGCACAAAGCCCCAAACCCGGTTATCTGGTCTCGGACTAAGTCACAAGTTCAAGCTGACCACATTGGAGCGCAGGCCAGGTACAAGACCGAGTTCGGCCCACAAGGCAATATCCCTGGTTGCATTTGGACTGAGATGCTGGTTCTGATTGGGCCCCTAGTCAGAAGCTGTCAAGTTGTGTCGAGCTCTTTTGTTTTCAATGAGGCGCCCGAATCAGGACCTGTGAGGTGCTACATTGTGAAGTCCTGCATCGTGGTGCATCAATTTCGATGAGCCACCAATCAGGAGCTGCTAGGTGCTACGATGCGAGGTCCTGCATTGTGCTGCATTGCGTTGCATCATGCTGCATTGGTTCTGAGGGATTCAACAGTTGGGCAAAGAGGGGTACACTCTGATGCCAGGCAAGGGCCTAGGACTGGGGTGGCACCTCTTGTTGCTCAGGTCTCACTCCAGGAGAGGCCAGCAGCAGGGCACAAGCAGGCCTATTTGAGTCTAGGCAGCTGGGCAAATGCAAGGCAGGTCTCTGGAACTTATTACGTTCTTGTAGCTCAGTACAAGAGGCCAGTCATCTAGCCTTTGGAGTCACTCCAATGATTCTTGGTTCAAGGACTAGGGTAAGTCTTCCTTCCTCAGGCAGCAGGGCAGTCCTTCTTCTGAGTTTTCCAGAAGTTCAAAAGTGACTTGAAGAGTGGGTTTAAGGATCCAACATTTATACCTTGTGCCATCTTTGAAGTGGAAGAACCGTCTGAAGCCCCCCCCCCCACATAAGTGTCTCGATTTCCCTGCCTCCCTGCCCTAGTTCCATTGAAATGCAAGTGTGGTAGGTGACACCTCCACCCCTCCCAACAAGTCAGGATGGTCCATCCTGTCAACACACAGTTCCCCATGTTTATGATTCTTTCTGGGAGGAATACACAAATGCCCACTTAAATTACACCTAGCCATGTGACCCATGATGCTGGCTGCATGCACCAAATGGTTAGGACAAGGAAATGCCAACTTTCCAAAAGTTACATTTTCAGAAATGTAAATTAAAATCTGACTTTATTAATAAATAGGGTTTTAATATACAATTCATTTGAGACCAAACTTGACATTCCTACCGGCTCCCAATCAAATGTTATCACTTATTAAATGTAATAGGATAACCTCATGCTATGCTTTGGGAGAGGCAGACTTTGCAGTAGTGAAAAACAAATGTAATTGAAAGGTTGAGGCTCGGTACAATGGTTATTTTGCCAGGTTGAAAATGGCAATTTAATACTGCACACAGCCTCCAAAATGAGGTGTGAGGTATGTTTTAAAAGGCTACTGTAAAGGGTGGCATAATGAGTGCTGCTGGAAACATATAGTACCACTTAACTAGGTACTTACACGTAATTTAAATGTGAGAAACAGTAAGCAAATTTGACCATGTTTTAGAGATCAAGAGCAAGTACTTTAGCACTGGTAAGCAGTGATAAACTGCATCTAGTCCTAAAGCCAACACAAATGAATTGAGAAAAAAGGAGGGTGAAGGCCACACATTTTGGGGGACTCCTAGGCATGGTGTTAGGTTTAACAGTGAACATCAATCTAAATGTTCATATTTCAGAGGTTATAAGAAATGGAGTATAACACAGCCTGGAGTCAACACTAAACAAGTACTAAATACAAAGTATAGTTGCATTAAACAAGAAAAGGCCACCCGAAATCTTAGATAATGTTATGTTTCACAACTTTCTAAGATTGAATGAAACATCACGAAGAGAAAAACAGTCCATGTAGATGTGAAACTCCTATATAGGTAAACCTGTCTTCAATTGAATCGTACTCAAAGCAGTGTGTTACTACTATACCTGTGCTAGGTGGCAGCTGTTGGACTTCTTGTATTAAGATCACAATTGTAATCGAGTTTATGATCTGTGGCAAAATGCAAAATTTTATAAAAAATGCCTTTGTGTGCTTTAAAAGCCAGGGGCCCGATTCACAAAGTAATGTGTACATATACACTCATAAACGTAGTCCCACCTTCATAGGTATAAATTTATGACTTTTCCTATTTCCCCAGGGTAAAGTTGTACACAGGGTCCAACACCACAGTGTGGAAATGCAGCCCACGGGGAAAATGCACATTTATTTTCTCTTTTTTTCTCCTCAGGGAAAACATTTTTCCTATTGAGAAACTCCTTTACCGAAACACCAGCAAAGCTGGAGAGGTGTTCATTCATCTTCACAACTTGGAGGCTACTTTTCCCCATCCCCTTGCTGGTGTAATCTACAATCATTTCCAGGTGGATTGGCTGCATGATAATGGTAAAATCACATGCAATTTAAGTTACATTGCATGTGATTTTACCATTATCATGCAGCCAATCTACCCCAATACTGTGCAATTACAAATTAAACAAATGAGGAATTATAGCGTGGGACCAGATTTGCTGGTCATAAAACCAGACGTAAACCCCAACTCCATTGAGTTTAATATGTACATTTGGCACATGCTCTAGGTTGATGGTACATGTATGTCGGGGTGGGTGGGGTGTGGCTGAGCAGAGGGTGGGGAGTAGAGAAGGGAAGTAGAAAGGTATTTTCTGGCAGGTGGTGCATTGCATGACCCCCTTTGTCAGGAAAAAAAACAGAGAATGAGGCTTGGCTGCCGCTGGAGCCAAGCATTCATGCAATCTTACCATGTGAATTATTGGACAGCAATACCTACCCCACACCCAGGAGAAAACAAACGACCTACCTGAAATCAGGCAGCACTCCGACTGACTCGTTATGAAGACGTTCATGATTACAACATGGTGCTTCTGGAACAACTATACTTCTCGAGGATATTTTATAGATTTAGAAATAATACTTGAAACTATTAGAAAACCAGGTCTGTAATTTATCACATTGAGTGTTTCCCCGTGTGGCTGGCACCTTTTAATGTTGACAGCAACTGCCTCAGTCTCCAGCTTCCCAAGGTTTAAGGTAGCTGGCACAGTGGGGACACAAAATTAGAAATGGCTTAAGGAAATCAGTGGCTTCTTTGGTTGAAAAGGCATCTCTGGATCCATACTTGCTACAGGACTATCACCCCTTTGTTAGTATTGAAAGAATATTCAAAACCATGAAGAAGATTGTTTTTTTTCCCCAAACTTCAGGACTGCTTAGATGCTCTACATTGGCTAGACACTTATGAGTCAGGATTTAAACCATGCCATTTCGCCGAAACTGTGCCTGTGACACTAGCAAGCAATGCACATGCAACTCTCAATGATGGGAACATGTTAATTCTTATTTTGTTACATCTGTTTGCTGGACAGATGCTCCAAGATTGACAGTCAAGGCCACTTGTCAGATGCAGAAGCCAAATGGTTTCAGTTATTCCTGTCCGGCCTTACAAAGAAACAAACTAGGGCCAAATTTATGGGGATATGGCGCATGTCACCTTGCTGCACTGCCTGCATCAAAGTGAAAGGGCAGGAGTGCACCGTATCTATGGCATTTCTGTCCTCTCCCCCAGCACTGGTGCAGTTTTGGCAGCCTAGTGCCAAAGCAAACACCCTTGCACAATGGTGCAAGGGTGTCTGCATTGTAGGCCGGATTGATTTTTGTGCTGGAAGGGGAACATTCCTGCACAAAAACAATCCTGGGAGGTGTGTTCTTCTTTCTATGTGTGATGCAGAATGCAGCACACATAGAATGAGGAAAAACAAGGATAAAAAAAGATATTTCTCCTTCTTGCACCTCCCCTGGGGAGGCATAAGACTTTGGCACATCCCCAGGTTTACAGGCTCTTGTAAATCTGGGATTGCATCAAAATCTATGGGTATTGCATAGGAAAACCCTCTGCAACATCAATGGAATGCCTCCCTTGTGTAGAGTAAGGCAATGAGTATATTGAGCTGTCTTGCCTTACTCTATGTCTATGAGGCCATACACAGCCCGCAAAGTGGCTCTGCATGGCCTCATAGATATGGTTGAGATGTTTGCTCCACAGTGACACAGCAGCGGAGCAACGGGCTCATAAGTATTCCCCTAGGTAACTGTGTATCATCACAAGTCAACTGTGGGGTATGTCAGTATGCCCCACCATCTCTAATCTTTCAATATATTAACCAAACATCAGTTCTCCGACATTTAAGCAAATGGGTAACAATATAAATCCATTGCTGATGACAGTAGTCAGATTTACCTGTGTGTTAGCAGAGGATTATTTTGCTACTCTTAAATGAAGATAAGAGGATACAGCCTACTGGATGAAAACTAGTGAACTAAAACTTATTGAGAAAAAAACAGAAGCTTTAACTATGGGTTGCTTGCACAAGATATCTGACTCGCAGTCTCCGACACCCTCCTCTGCTTTGACCTTTCCACCACCTTATAAAATCAGTTTACAATTTGAGACACATTTAGGGGTAGGGGTTCATTCGACTCTCCCTTACTTAAAACAACTGAAGCAAACTTCACCATACTTCAACACAAAACAGCATGAACCAATTGTAGGCTCATTAATTAACTCAAATTTGGAATATGACAGTGCTATATTTAGTAGGCTACCTAAAGGGCACATTGGACGGTTACCAGGTTTAAGAATAGTTGGATCAGAGAGCATCAGAATCTGTTTCGACACTCTCCTTTGGTTACCTGTAGCAAAAAGAATTACGTTAAAAATTAGCATGTCAAGGTTTTGACTATGGATGACCAGCTGAAGGGGAGCAGATGTGAAAATATGAGTGCTTGAACAGCAGTTCTGAAGTCGCTTTCTGAATGAAATGGCTTCATTTTCTTTAGTAGAGAAAGTAATGACTAGGCTGTCTTTGTTTTTGTGGGAATGTACTCCTTGAGGGTCGGATTGGTGTCCTGGGTGAATCCAAGTAACCCTGCACTCAGTGGAAGTTGGGGTTCGACGCCATGTAATTTAGTCAGGTTTGTACTATTTCTAATTTGTTGTTGAGCTTCTGTTAGGTGCTGGACATACACCTCTGGATTATGGGTGGGCAGTGTTTAAGGTGTTAGATGTCTCAATCAGAGGAGGCGTTCCAGTAGAGTTGTGTATCATCTGCATATTGTTAAATCTTGATATGTTTTCTGTGAGGAGAACACCAAACCAATTCTTGTATATGTTGAAGATGAATGGAAACAATATGAGATTCTGCGGGTGATAGGGATTTTTTAGGATGTAGAGGTTTGAATGTGAACAAAATGGTGTCATTTGAAAAAGCAAGAGAAGAACCAGTGAAGGCTTTTGCAGGTGAACTGTCTTTGACATTCTAATGTTCATGTGAGTTTGAGATGGTCGACTGTGTCAAAGGCAGCTGAGAGTTCTGGGAGTATCAGGAGACAGGGGCCAGTACTATCTGTGATTAAGATTGGCATCGTCTACTATGTAAAAGATGGTGTTCTCTGTGGTTCTGCATGATCTGTCTTACTGGCAGTTCTGTTGGAGATGGTTAGCATTTATGATATTGAAGCTGAACATATACTATTTCCATGATATTGTGAAAAATGGTAGATTGGAGATGTGCCAGTAGTAACTGAGATCATCGGGTCTAGTATAGCTTTATTCAGAAGTGGGAGGATCTGATCTGGCTTCAGCACTTCTATGAAGACACTTTGAGTGAGGAGGGCATTGATAATGGTGGTTTGGGGTGAAAGCATATCCCCAGTGAGAGTTGCTAGACCTGCCAGCCTTAGAGTGGTCTTCCCTAAACTCATTTTTCCTGTTTGCCTCACATTTTTGCTGTATGTTTCTGTTGGTCTCAGGACTCTGAGCACTTTACCACTGATGACCAGTGCTAAACTGCAGGTGTTTCTCCCCTTAACATGGTAGCATTGGTACATACACAATTGACATATTTAATTTGCTTATAAGTCCATTGTAAAGTGGTGTACCATATACCCAGGGCCTGTAAAATAAATGTTACTAGTGGGTGTGGAGCACAGATTGTGGCACTCAGACCAGTAGCCTTTCAAACCTGTCTCAGGCCTGCCACTGCAGAACCTGTACCCGCAATTTCATTGCCACTTCGACTTGCCATTTAAAACCCCAAGCCAAGCCTAAATCTTCGCTGTTATTATATATAGGTCACATCTAAGGTAATCTCTAGGTAGCCCATAGAACAGGGTGTTATCCAAGTAAAAGGCAGGGCATGTGATTTTAAGTTTCAAATCTCCTGGTAGTGAAAAACTCCCAAATTTGTTCTTCACTAGTGTGAGGCCTTCTCTTCTCATAAGCCAGCATTGGGAATTCCTTAGTATACTTTTAAGCTGTAATACCTTGTCAGAAAGGAGTAGCTGCATCAGGCTTCATATCATTGAAATGGTAATGATAAATCCTCTTAAATGGTAATGTCAGATTCAACGTTACTATTTTTGAAATGTCACTTTTAGAAAGTGAACATTTCTCTGCTCTTACAGCTCTGTGTGCTTTGCAGCCTGTCTCTAAATACATGTCTGGTGTGGGTGACAGCTACACTTTGTGCATTCGCTACAGACAGCCTCAAACACAGAAAAATTAGGTGTGTCTGAGAACTCATCTGCATTTATCTACATTCTGATGGGCCTTCCTGGGGCAGGAAGGGTGGAGGGGAACTGACACTTAGGGGGTCATTCCGACCCTGGCGGTCCATGACCGCCAGGGCCGGGGACCGCGGAAACACCGCCAACAAGCTGGCGGTGCTTCCTGGGCCATTCTAACCGCGGCGGTAAAGCCGCGGTCAGAAAAGGGCAACCGGCGGTTTCCCGCCGGTTTACCCCTGGCCCAGGGAATCCTCCATGGCGGCGCTGCTTGCAGCGCCGCCATAGGGATTCCGACCCCCTTCCCGCCATCCTGAACAGGATGGCGGGAACGGGTGTCATGGGGCCCATGGGGGCCCCTGCACTGCCCATGCCACTGGCATGGGCAGTGCAGGGGCCCCCTAACAGGGCCCCATAAAGATTTTCAGTGTCTGCTTTGCAGACACTGAAAATCGCGACGGGTGCCACTGCACCCGTCGCACCCCTACAACTCCACCGGCTCCATTCGGAGCCGGCTTCATTGTTGAGGGGGGTTTCCCGCTGGGCCGGCGGGCGGCCTTCTGGCGGTCGCCCGCCGGCCCAGCGGGAAAGACAGAATGGCCGCCGCAGTCTTTTGACCGCGGTGCGTCATTCGGCGGTTCCCTCCAGCCGGGTGGCTCCCGCCGCCCGCCGGGGTCAGAATGACCCCCTTAGACTTGAATAGACTGGTTTTTTTCCCATTCTAAGGGCTGATTATCCCCTACTGGGTGTCTGGAGCCAGTGCTAGGAGGAAAGAATATCTGTGCACTTCAAAGACTCTTCTTTGAAGTCACCCCCATTTCAAAGGCACATTTAAATATAAGTACTGGGGCTTCAACCGTACCAATTCAGTACACTCCTGGACCTGGAAAGAACTCTACCTAGAGTAAGGACTGTGCTGCAAGAAGTGCCACACTGCTGCACCGCTTTCCCAGAAGGACTGCTCTCTGCCCTGAAGAGTTTCCCTGTTGATCTCTGCCCAGTTGAGAAAGGGCTGGACCTTCTCACTTGAACCCAGAGTGACTCCTAGGGCTTGCTGGTTTGCTCTCTGTTTTCCTGCAGTCTCAGGGACATTGAGGACTGCCTGCAACTCTCCAGCTGCTGCTGGACTCTGCAATCTGTGAGCCCTACCTTTGCCTGAGGTGCCCAATCCAGTCCTGGGCCTCAGATGTCGGTTCTGCAGCTACTTTCTACAAAAAAGCAATGCATTGTCAACATTCCAAAAGTCGGAACCGACGCATCTCTCCTTCCACGCCAACTCAGAGGCTGATCGACAAAGGCGAACCCACAACCTGCGCGGTCCAACAATTAAGCTCTGTGCAATGGCTCAAAAACGATGCAGTGCATTCCTCTCAATGGAGTTGGACATCGACGCAGGACCCGACTCCGAGGTTCAATGACAATTCTTAGGCCCGACTGCATGGATCAGAACCAAGACATCGCCTTTGCATCTGCTCCTCAATGCTGACGCTTGCTCCATGCAAAGTAGTTTTTCAGCGGACGTTGATTGGGGTCTGTCGCCAGCCTACCCTCCATTGCGGTCAGCCTGAACATTGGATTTGCACCTTTTGCACCTGTCGCTACCTCAAGTATCCTTTTGACTGCTAGTAACTTCTAAGCACTATTTTTAATGTATTATTTAAAAATTTGTATCTAGACTTCTACTGATTGGAATTTTTGTCATTTTGGTCCAATTTTACTCAGATAAATATTCTCTATTTTTCTAAATCTGTGTGGAGTCTTTTTATTATGTTTTCATTGTTACTGTGTGTGTGTGTGTGTGTGTGTTGCACATATACTTCATATTGTCTCTTTGAATAAGCCTGACTACTTTGTGCTAAGCTACCAAGGAGTGAGCACAGGTTATTTCTTTGTGTGTATCTAACTTACCCTGACTAGAAGCTGGGGTTTCTGCTTGTACAGGGTGCATACCGTGACACCCAGAAGCCCCAGTTCTAACAAGAGCACTTTGTGGCTCAGAAAGACATTTTCAACCTGTAATATGCCTGTAGTACCTTACAACTTTATATGTATCAAAAAATGAGGACAGGGAGATTTATGGTCCAGTGTACAGCCTCCCAGGTGTAACCTTCACGGAAATAAGGTACCCTGTTCCAGAAAGAAAAAGAAGACACAGGGTAACTCTTCTGTTAGAAGCAAGAGCCCTCACACATCCAGTCGGATGTCATGCTTCATCATAGGGCATGCTCCTCATCAGACCGGCGCTGCAATGTCTGACAGGCTCCCCATAAAGGGGGCTCTTTGCCGGAGATCTTTTTGGCAATGTCTCTGTGCCGTGGATGTAAGAATAATGGACAATGCCAACCTGCAGGCACAATAAGGATAGGAGAGAAAAGAAGGGATAACATTGGCTCAAAACCTAGCACATCATCATCAATTTATTAGATCAGTAAAGGGTTTAAGCCAAGATTAAAAAAAACAACAGAGGGAGAGTGCAAGTAGAGATAATGCTCGTACACTCTCTCAATCGAAGAAAGCAACGGGGGAAGGGACACTACCTTTCACCATCTAACGTTGGGTCAACATGTATCACGTCTCAAGGGTCCAAGAGGATCCAGCAACGCTTCATCAGGACCAAAACAAACAAAAAATGTCTCCTTTTATAAACATGCAGACCTAAATACGTCTTGATACGTCAGTCTACTAGGCTCTGGTCACTTACTTAAACAAGCTGTAATTCATGCTAGTCTCAAAAAAGGGGTCGCCCGTCCCAAAGTATGTGAACGGCTCCTTAGGAATACACAGCACAGAGACATTGGCAAAAAGATCTCTGGCAAAGAGCCCCCTTTATGGGGAGCCTGTCAGACATTGCAGCGCCGGTCTGACGGGGAGCATGCCCTATGATGAAGCATGACATCCGACTGGATGTGTGAGTACCTTACAACTTGCCTTTTTGTGGTCATGGTTACCATAGAACAAGCCAGTGCTTCCTCTGGAGTCCCATAATTGATACATATGACATGATAAATTGGGGTGGGTGGCAAACTCCGCTCTGCTGGCAGAACTTGTGGACTTTTGCCAGTCCGCACTCCTTCTGAAGATCGGATTTCATCAGAAAAACTCCTTCAACCACCGGCGGAGCGAAGTTTACTAGCGCGGTCTAATATAACCCCATGTGTTGAGCTGCAGGAGTGAGCTACCAGTCTAGTATTTACTGGCACCAGGCTAAGATGGTCACCGTTATAAATACAAGCACTGTGTCCATTTTCTGTTTCTATTTTTTTATCTCCTTTGACAGTCGGAAGGGACAGGCAGCTCGGCTACCCTAAGGCCGGACGTAGAGAAAGCTGCCTGCACCCGGGTGACATTCTGGCATGGTGTTGGCATAGCGGTCTTTAAAAGAGGAAGAGCTTCTCAGCATAGCCATGTTCTGTGGCAGAGGTGGCCGTGGATGCAATCAAGCAGTGCTGAAAGGAGGGAAGGGAGTTCTCCTCTCTTGGTGAGTGAGGCGCTTCGAAAGAAGTGGGTGTTTACTTTGAACAAGCATCTTATCAAGCCTCCGCCGCTGGGGGCTCCACAAAGGCCTTTATTTTGGGCAGTTAGGTGTGGTATTCCCACTCCCTTCTCCTCTCTCGGGGTGTCGGGATGAATCAGGCATTTTCTTCTTGGGAGGGGTGATGGGGCCTCACCTCTCCTCAAGGCGGTGAGTGTAGCTCTGTGTTCTGCATTTAATACTCGATTCCTGTGGGATGAATGCATGCGGGACTGTGGAGTTTTTTTACCTTTACATTCTCAGGCTTCAGGGAACAGAGCATTTGTTTGAGAGACTGGTGTGAGACCCCGCTTTTCCTAAAAATTATTTTTGTTGCACCGCTGCAGCTGTGTGAGGAGTGTGCAGAAAGTCAGCAAACATTTCTAGTAGATTGTGATCCCTTTCAGGTGAAAGTTAATAACTGAGAAGTGGGGGGAGGGCATCTGGATAACAATGGGAACAGGAGACACCAACTCAGCTAAGCTTGATCATGGTAAGCAAGTATGCATGTTAAAAGTAGCGGCTTCTTCGAACATGCTGAGGTCATCCTCATTTCCATCTGGTGTACATGCAATGTACACAGAGTGCCGCCGCTACGCCCACCCTTGTGAAAAACGTGAGCATTTTTTTTTGCCATGAATTCATACCTTCCTTGGGGATCTGAAGTCGCCGCCTGGCGAGGGGCAAAGTGCATTCATTTACCAAGCACTAATGACACCTACCGGAAGTGAGATACTGCCAGAGATTCATATATTTAGGGGTGGTGAGAAATACTCGGCCCTCCAGTGGAACTCTGCAGAATTCAACAAAGTTTTTCGGGTAACTCCGTGGAATTCCTCAGAGTGAAACTCTGCCCGCTCCGCCCAGGCCTAATCAGAAATGCTTCATTACCACATCATCTACATCTATAACTTACTTTTTATTTATTTATGTTGTCAGATAAATAGGTGTCTTCTCAGAGTTCTTGAGAGATTTAGGAACTGTGGAGTTTTGCTCGAGGCTGAATTATCACGGGTATACATATTCAAACCATTTCTTACATGTCTTGACCTTTTCATGCCTCATTAGTGAAGAAAATCTTGAGTCTCCCGGGTGCTACATTCTCTAGAACTCACATTTATATCCAGGTCATTAATCCTATTGACATCAAGAGCCCAATGAAGAAATCCAAAAACATACATTTAGGTATTTTTTCTAATGTGACAGTGAATTGAAAGATAGTCATCCAATGGCTACACTATTGCAATATTATTATTATTTAGAAGAAGTTAGAAAGGGTATTTCTGCCAATTTTCTATACGTTGCGGTATGTTTTTTTTTTTATTATTGCAATATAATCTGATTGGAAACCTACAACAGACTTACCAAATGCTAAACTATCTCCACCTTAAAGTGGCTGGCCATGATGAAACAGGGGCGAGGGCCGTGGTTGGGTCATGGCAGCCTATTCTGCTCCGAAATCTATAGACTGCAACCTACGCGGGAAATGCCAGAGTTACAGAATGATCCGTCCTGCCCAGCTACAATCATCCGAATTCGAGTCACATTTATTTTAAATCTTTTTACAAGAAAAGCTATGCCAATGCACCTTATAAATCGCACATTTTATTCATTGCATTCTCTGAAGCAGGAAGGTTCCACAGTCATAGGTTTTCAATTACAGTAGAGTTTCTGACCCCTCCCGTTCTGATATTGATTTGATTAATAACTGGTCTTAAATGCATTTTCTGGTCCTTTAGTCCATGCATAAAATAAAAGAAAACGAATTTAAGCAAAGACTTCTCTATTATCCTACCCATCTAGGTAAACCAATCCCAGGACAGCTGACGTAACTAGCATCATGTTGCCTTGTTGACAGAAAGCTTTTTACCCGGCCTCAAGAGAGATTCAAAGAAATTGTACTCTGACTTAATGACAACTGAAATACCCATTTAAAGATACACTGCTTGTGAACGACGAGACACTCCCAAACCTTAGAAATTCGTCTGTTGTCGACTGTAGCTCAGAAGATGGGAGTAATAAATTGTCTGGATTACCAGACAGTTATATTCTGAACCGTACAAATCTGCCAGGATATTGCGGAGTGCCTAGAACACTATCGGACCAGTTCTTGGACATTTCCGCAGAAATAAAGTTTCTGACGGTTATTTTAGACAACTGCTAAAATCTTTAAAATGTCAGAAAGTTGCTGTCGGCAACGTTAATAGAAAATAGAGAATTTTCTGTCTCTGTCGCGGTTGGTAATTTGTTTGATAGATGACTCTGAGGCCCATATTTACAAGAATCTGGCGCATCTCTACTGATGTGTCAGATTTCTTGGGGCCCACATTGCCACCTAAAGACACCGTTACAATACTGCGCACCATGGCGCATGTTATGCCAAAGTGTCAAAAATGTTGACGCTATTGTGGCGCTTTGCTCCACTAGCATCAACATTTTGACGCTAGTGGAGCAAAGTGCTGATTTCAATGGGTGCATCCTATTAACGCCTGCTTTGAGCAGGCATTAAAAATGATGCCTCAAATGGTGCAATGAAATCTTGTAGATCTTGTAGATTTCATTGCGCCATTTTTATGGGCCTTCTAACGCAAAATTTCCAAAGTTGTCATTATAATGAAAACGTGCCTTTAGAGTTGTGCTTGAATTACATGACAATAGGGACGCTGCCACAGAATTAGGAATGGGCATAAAAACGTTATTTTCACTACCTGGGAACTGAAATGAAATCGTGGACAGGGTCAAAGCCGTGGGACAGCACCCCAGAACAAGGTATGACATTAGGAAAAGGTAGAACGACCTACGGGGGAAGGTGCATTCCATTGCAGCAAGACACCAACTCTCTATACAGAGGACTGGTGGTGGACCACCGCCCTCCTCCCCCACAACTAACAACATGGGAGGAGCAAGTCTTGGCAATAATGCAACCTAAGGGCCTGGTAGGAGTAGGAGGAATACTGTACTCTGGTAAGTCAATTCTCTATTACTATCATCCCCCTACCTGCAAGGCATCACATACCCTCACCCTCACTCCCACTCCCATCACTCCACCACCTCCCACACACCCCACCATCACAACCCACTCATCCCACTGCCAAGCCCTGCATGCAACACCAATGCATGGACACCACTCACAGACCTGCATGGACACCTATCACCACAGCATGCACACTAGAGAGAATCACCTAGCCCACCAAATAACAACTCACACAAGGCAAAGCTGCCAAGGCAATAACAACCATAGAGGGCAACACACCCAGCACAATATGTCACACACACAAACAATAACACTGCATTTACATCCCCACAGGTAACCCAGCCAATGTCACTCACGAAGGGGTGTAAGCAACATCCAGTCCCCCCACCCCAGAAGAGGCCCACAGTGATGACAGCAGCTCTGGTCGCCTGGATCTGGATGACCAACCTGGCCCATCAGGGACCTCCGGACAGTCGTTACCCAGGCACACTCTCACACCACCACAGAGCCTCCCCCTCAGGAAATACCACCACAGCACCCACCCACTGGCCCATACCTCTGTCCCCAGGACATGTCAATCAGCAGTGTGTCCACCACTACAGGGGCCCCAGGCCACCGCACAAATACAAGACAATCAGGGACCTGGGGTCAGAGGCAGTGGGCACACAGTTCAGGGGACAGAGGCACAGGACAACAGGGAAGCTTGGAGGACTACTGTGCAACAGTGGGAGGGCAGGCCCAGGGAACCAACCCTCCAAGAGGCACTCACCACGATCCTGGGAGCATATCAACATTCCCAGGATACGCTGGGCCAGATCATGAACAAATGCAAGAGAACATGCGGCTGCAGAAGTGTCAGTTCCTGGGGATCAGGGAGGACTTGAAGGCCATTAACATCACCCTGGTCTCCATTGCAGGGGTGCTGACAGACATGGCCAACAGTATGAGGGAGGCAGTGGCACACCAGTGGGCCTCTGCCACTAGCCAGACCACTGAACAGCCCTCAACCTCTACTGCCACTAGTGAACAGGAGGCCCCGCCACAGGTCCAACAGGCCACAAGCACCCCTCCCCCTGCAGAATGAGAACCACCCCACAAACGTTCCCTGTGATCCAGGCTGAAGCCAGAGACTATTTTCAAGATGACCCCGCCAGGAAATAAGACTCTCCTGATTGTCACCCTTGTGTCCCACTCTGCCACCCTATCCACATTGAACTGCCATTGCTCCCCTTCCTATGCCCCCTTGGACACTGCACCTGTGATACAAAAAGACTGGACTCTAACCTGGACTTTCCTCCATCATCACCCCGGCCCATTGCACTACCCCCTCTTTCTACAGAGCACTGCAATAAACACACTTTGATAAAATACAAGTATGGTGCATGTCAAATGTTTTCAAACTGTATTGTTTAACTAGGTGCAAACATTGCAATTCAAATGTACAGTAATGTTTACATAGGAAATACCTATAGTTGGCTGCACTGAACACACCAGGAGCAATAGTGGGGCACAAACATCTGCAAAAAGAGATGCCAAAGGGTACAGTGAGTGGGCATAGAAGTAGGAATTCACAGCCTGCCAGTGACAATGTCACACATCAAACTGTCAATTACATGTGAAATAACACTGTCTTACCTGTGTCTCATTGGAAGTATTGATAATAACTGCACTTCTGTTGTCCTCATCCTCATCCTCTGCCTCCTCATCTTCACTGTCCACAGGGTCCACTGCTGCCAGAGGGCCATCGTCAGCCTCCACCTCCTGCAGAAAAGGCACATGGCGTCTCAAGGCAAGGCTGTGCAACATACAGCATGCCACGATGATCTGGCAGACGTTCTTGGGTGAGTAGCACAGGGAACCACCTGTTAGATGGAGGCAACGAAACTTGTCCTTTAGGAGGCCGAAGGTCCTTTGTACCCTTTGGGGTCAGTAGCCTGAGTGGTTGGGGTAACCAGAGTCACCTGCAAATATCGAGGGACAACTGTTAGACACACACTCACCCTTAGGGCCCACACCATACTCATACACCAACATCCACTGGGTGGGAACCAGGGCTCGACTATTAGCCACACCCTGTGCCTCTGGAATTGGGCCATCACATTTGGGATGCTGCTATTCCTCAGAATAAAGGCATCATGCACAGACCCAGGATACTTTGCATTGACGTGTAGTGACAGATAGCAGATATTAGGTCAGGCTCTAATTGGGCACACAGCTCAGTGATTGCGGTCCTGTCAGGTCTATAGGTGAGGATAATGTGCCTGTCCTCCATTGTTGCCAAGTCCACCAGGTGCCAGTACACAGGGGGATTGCTCCATCTCCTATTCATCTGCAGCGGTTGCAATTTATGGGGAAAAAGAGTGAGCAGCTGGTCATTATCTGTACGTTGTAACCACTACAGTTCAATGTATATTGTGATTGTAACATTATTTTGGTGGGATATGTCCAAATTGTGAATTTGTGTACTGTGACGCAGTAAGGATTCATGGCCTGCAGCCCCCCCTGAAATGACTTCCGCCTGTCCTGTATGGAGGGACAGGTGGAGATGAGGTAATTCCACTGACGTTGTGCGCCATTGTGGGAGGCGGTCGAGAACCACCGTGCAACTCTTCATTGGTTATCATTCGGCCCTATGGGGTACAGTGGCCAATGGTGATGTACGACGGCGGTGACGGTACGCACCGCCATGGACAAGACCACCATTTTCTATCTGTTCACTCACTTACTACCCGACCTTTAGCCGTAGAGGACCTACACTGCAGGTGCTCCTGCGACCTGTGTCTTGAACCGAACATCGCTTGTGTTACTGGGGAAAGGGCCCCTGCCTTCACCTTGGTGGAGTTGGTGCGACTGGTGGATGGGGTCCTACCCCAGTACCGACTGCTGTATAGGCCTCCAGACCAACAGGTGAGTACACCATGAGTAGGATGCATGGGACGTGAATGCATGGAGTACTGTGTGTGAATGCTTCATGTGGGGGGGTTGGTGGGTGGGCCCTGGGCAGCGTGCAGCATGTATGCTGCGCCATGTCTGTGCTAATGGGGATGGGAAGGAGCATGGAGAGCCATAGGTGTAACAGGCAGGACGGTCGGACTAATACCCTTCCCTGTGTCTATTTCCCTTCAGGTCAGCGCCCATCAAAAGAAGGGTATATGGGCATGCGGGCCCTGGGGGTCTACGGCAGGCGGATCACCCACTGTCGGAAACTCTGGGGGACCTGAGACGCTGGGCACGGAAGACGGTGGAGACCCAGCTGGGGATGGCCTCCCAAGGTGGAACGGGTGCCCGTCAAACCCTGACCCCCCCTGATGGCCTGCATACTAGCTGTGGCCTAACCGGAGCTAGATGGGTGTTTGGGGGCATCACAGCAGCAACAAGGGGGTGAGTACAGTGCCCTACATTACAACTTACGCCTGGTGGGGTGGTATCCGGGTGGGGAGTGTGGGTCCTGTGGGTGCCCCTAGGTCAGGCTTGGCATTGCAGAGTAGGCCCATGTTGGGCAGGGTTCTGATGTGAAGTACCCCAACCAAGCTAGTAGGCATCCAATACTGGGCAGGGGTCTGTGGGTCTCAGGTATGTTGCAATTTGAGTTAGGTGTCCCTATCAATGGGCTGGGCGACTAGCATTGTGACTGGTAGTGCATAGCCTAATGCATAGGGCTGTTCCCTGTGTGTGAGTGTGTTGTGTACGCCAATGGTGGTGTTGGTGCCGCCATTGACCAAGTGTATCCTTTGTCTCTTCCCCCCTTTTTGTTTTGTCACCCTGTCTGTATGTTCATTAGCATCATCTGGCAGAGGAGCGGAGGCACCGGTGACAGAGGGCGTTGCATCCCACAGGATCCAGTAGGCCAAGTCCACTGAGGGTGAGGGCAACAGTGGGTCGAGGGCGAGGGGAGCACCACGGCAGAGACTGGAGGGGACAGTTCGGACACGGATACCTCCTCCGATAGAAGCTCCCTGGTGGTGGCGTATACCTCTGTGCCCACCCCAGCTACAGGTACAGCCGCCACTCCCATACCAGCACCACCCTCCCAGCAGCCCCTCAGTGAATTTCCAGTGCCCGCTAACCCTGGAGGGTGGGCACATCCTTTTCCCCAGGCACCTCAGGCCCTGCACCAGTTAGCCCTGCTGCCCTGAGTGAGGAGGCTATTGACCTCCTGCGATCCATCTCTGTTGGGCAGGCAACCATTATGAATGCCATCCAGGGGCTGGCAGCCCAAATGTAGCAGTCCAATGCATTTCTGGAGGGCATTCACACTGGCTTGGTGGCCCAACAGAGATCAATCCAGGCTTTGGCTTCCTCTCTGATGAAAGCCATTGTCCCTGTTTCTACCCTCCCCCCTCCAACTTCCTCTCCCCAATCCCATTCCCCTCAACCTCAACCTATCCCAAGCATACAGTTAGACAAGCCGGCACCCAGGACAACACACAAGAGTGGACATGGCAAACACAAGCACCACACTTCATCCCTTAGGCAGTCACACAAACACCATCCAGAAGCAGAAATACCAACATCCACTGCCTCCACTGTGGCCCCCTCCTCCTCGTCATCCACCTCCCTCTCAGTAGCGTCTCCACTCACACCTGCATGCACTACATCCTCATCCTCATCCACTACCACCATCACCAGCACACCTATCAGTACACACCCCTCACTGGCAGTCACCACCCAACATCCATGCACACATTCCCTGTGTCCTCACTCAGACACCCAACAGCTATCCACCTCACAACAGCATCCAGCCTATGCACCTGCACCCAAACTGACACCTCCTACCACCACTCCCTCTTCCTCCACTCCCAAACCATCCCCCTCTTCCCACCCCAATGTCCCTAAGAAGCTTTTCCTCGCCACCATTGACCTCTTCCCTAGCCCTCCACTCCCGTCCCTCACATCAGGCCAGGGTGGTCAAAACCCAGGCAAGTACCTCAAACACCCAGTCCACGGGCACAGTAGTGTCCCCAGCAACTCCGGGTGGGAAAGGATCCCGGCCACCAGCCAGCCAGCCAGCCAGAAAGGGTGCCTGTCCCAAGTGCTTCAAGGAAGGGCAGGGAGCCAGCCCCAGCTGCAGGATGTAAGGGTAAGGAGCCAGACCCAGCTGCAGAAAGGAAGGGTAAGGAGCCAGCCCCAGCTGCAGGAGGGAAAGGCAAGGGGTCTGCAACATCAGGTAGTAGAGACAAGGGGCCTGGTGCTGGGACTCAGTCGGAGCCACCACCACCAACCATGGTGGTACAACCGTCCGAGGCTGCAGGGGAGGGGCTGGAGCCTCCCCCCAACACTGCCAGATCCACCAGCAACACCGCCACCAGCACCACCACCTTCCCCAGTGGGGAGGCATTTGAGGCTGCAGGGGATGGGCTGGAGCCTCCCCCCACCACTGCCATCCATCCACCAGCAGCACTGCCACCAGCAGCAGCAGTCCCAGTGGGCAGCCACCTGAGGCTGAAGGGGATGGGCTGGAGCCTCCCCCCCACTACCAGCAGTAGCACCACCACTGAGCAGCTGTCACCTCCGGCACACTGTGTGTAGTCCTGCATCCATGGGCTGTTGTGCGGCCGGGCCCTTGCAAATCCTGAAGGTATGACACCCAGCTGAGAGACTGTGACCTTGCACTCCCCAAGATCTGTATCACAGGGCACGATGCCCTCTCCAGAACCAGTGGAGAAGCCATCCACTCACCCCATCCTCCCCAGGATGAAGCTCACTGGACATGATGCCCCCTCCAGAACCAGTGGAAAAGACATCCACTCACCCCATACTCCCCAGGATGAAGCTCACTGGGCACGATGCCCCCTCCAGAATCAGTGGAGAAGACATCCACTCACCCCATCCTCCCCAGGATGATGCGTACTGGGCACGATGCCCCCTCCAGAGCCAGTGGAGAAGACATCCACTCACCCCATCCTCCCCAGAATGAAGCTCACTGGGCACAATGCCCCCTCCAAAACCAGTGGGCAAGTCACCCACTTGAGAGACTGTGTCCTTGCACTCCCCAGGACAGAGCACAGGGCATGTTAACCCCTCCAGAGCACGTGGGCAAGCCACCCACTTGAGAGACTGTGGCCTTGCACTCCCCAGGACAGGGCACAGGGAATGTTGCCCCCTCCAGGACCAGCGTACCATCTTCCGGCTGAGGTGCCCCCCCGGATCCCCGTCCCCCTGAGGTGCCTGGCTGTTTTCGACCTGATGCCTTGGCAGTGTTCTCTCCATATTGCTGCAGGAGTGAGGTGGGGCCTTGAACTTTGTGATGTGGCCCTGTGGCCCACGAACATTGAGGACTGGGAAGTGTCCCTTGATTTGTGAATATGTGTATACTTTTTGATTTGGATGTACGTATTACTACTATATTTATCTTATTATACTATTACACTCTTTTTACTCTATTATAGTTGTCCTGAAATTATTCTGGAGTGGTACGGGGTGAATATGTTAGATTACTGCATCTGCTTGTGTGTATGGTGTTGGGGGTGGGGGTGTTGCGTGTATGTGTCACTCTCTTTTTCCTCCCTCACTCCCCTTTGTGCTATGCGGCAGTATTTACTGTCATTGTCTTCGCTGTCGTTGGTGTTCGTAGTGGAGCAGCGCATAGAAGACCATGGGGAAGACATGCAATTTAGGATCCATGGTGGCGTGGTTGTTCCCTGAGTCATTTCCCTTCTGTGCAGTGTTTCTGCCAGGCTTTTGATGTCATTGGTACCACCCCAGAAAAGGTGGCAGTTTCCTGTCTCATAATACAGAGGGTGGAACATTGTCTTCTGCCTGGCTGTAGGCAGTTACCGTCACTTTATCACCGACCGCCAGGGTTGTAATTAGGGCCTATGTGTATTCACGTTTAGTTTTATTTGATCTATTGCAGGCTTTAATTGCAATATGAGTTAACTTTGGTTGCCATATTTTTTTCCGAACACAAGAACATTTTATTTCTTAGTACTTTGGAACTGTAATATTTATCCTGAGGAATGTTCTTTTTCCTTCTTTCCTGTGTGAAGAAATGCTTTCTTTTCTTCATGATTGTCATGAAATGTTTTAATGAACAGTGCATTCAAGATGACATGGGCAGTGTGCAGACTAGTCTCTGTATCTTATCCTATTGCATACAGTGTAAGTCTTAAGAGGCAGAGAGAAGCTTCTACTGTGAGAAACCTTGAGGATCTCTCTGGTATGTAATGGTATAATTTCACTTCAACCTGATTGAACAGTCTGAAAACTGCTGTAGCTGGGTTAAATGTTAGTGAGAGGTGTTTAGAGAGTATAACAGATTAAAATAGAGCTGAGAGAGAGATGACTGACTTTTTCTTTGGCCCTCCTTTTTGAGAAAAAACTATGCCTGTTAGTCCTATTTTGAGCTAGATTTAATCTAATCTGATTGCTTATTCATTACAGAATCTATTCTGATTAGAAATAGTTGCTAACCTGGTGTTTGATTTTTGTTAACTATTAACTTTGTACAAACCTTCATGGTATGATACTAAAGTATTCTCCGTCCTGTTTGTAAAGCTTAACGTGCTTCACATAATATTGAATGCATTTATGTTTTTGTGAAGGCTCAGGTGTGAAGATCCAATGATTTTAGGGGATCAACATGCTTCCGGTCCATTGAGAGAAGTGGTTTATGCTTCTTTAATTTACTGAAAGAAAAGCACTAACCTACAGAATCTGGGTCTTATGAGCCTCAGGTAGAAACAGCTTCAAGATCTGCCAGTCCTTTTCTACTGTAGCACTGAGTGGAAAGTTGTCACAATGTGTATTCAATGTGTTTTTAAGCAAAGCCAGAGCAGACTGCTCTCCTGGACCTATAACGTGGGCTAAAATGCAGTGTTGTAAGGCCTTCCTCTGCTTTTGCTACCTGTTAGCTCTCTGTCTATCTTGCTCTTGCATGCCAATCTTTTCTCACTGTATTTTTTACTCTGTCTTGCTCCATCTCTAACCTCCTACACTCACCCCCTTGTTGACAGTTTTTCTCCATCTATAGCCTCTGCCACTTTCCTCATCTCTCACAGCAGATGTTATCACTGCTTTCCTGCTCGCTCTTCATCTGCCTTGTCGCTCTCTTTTTCTGTTTCTTTCTGTCTTGCTCTCTTTTCAGTTTTTGGACTTGATTGCGAGTACGGTGGTTAATGGACCTCCATACCTGAGGTGGTGGTCAGACTGCCATAACCTTGTCAGTCTGACCACCACATTGCAATGTTGGCAGTCGGACTGCCAGCACATTGCCGCCACCACTGGGATCATGGATCTTGAGAGGGTTGACAACGGTGCAAGTCATGGTCAACCACAGTGGTGGGATTTTGGGACCGCCTTACTGATTACGACTTGCCATTTCACTGGCCTTTCCATGGCGGGAACCCTGCTATGGAAAGGCCAGTGGAAAGGCAAGGACGGGGGCAACATGGAGGCCCCAGCACTGCCCAAAGCCATAGCAGTCAATTTCTCAACAATCTATCCTAACCGGTTTGCCAGCACCTTTGCCAGTAGTTTGGCCTTTATGTTAAGTAGTGACATGGGTCTGTAAGAGGCATAGTCCTCCATGTGCTTACACACCTTATTAGAAGGCCAACATTTGCTGATCTAATATCCTGTAGAAGCCGTCCTTCCCTTCAGGCATCCAAGAACATTTGAAGAAGAGGTTCACTCTTTTTCCCACCCAGATTTAAAAATGTCAGGGGGGAGCCTGTTGGGCCCAGGTACCTTTCTGTTTTTAAGTTGTTTTATTGCATCTGAAACAAAAGGAATGTAAAAAGTACAGTTTAACCCGTAGGGTGCCCTAGATGAGCTGGTCTCGCCCTCGGCCATGGTCGCCGTGTGCCAGGGACGAGAACAGCTCGTCCTGCACCTGGCCCACGGAGAGAACGCTAGCTGTCCGCCCATGAGCCTAAGGGCAGGGATGGAGGGGGAATCACTTCGACCCCCCCACCCCACCCCCCAGTGACGTCTGATGACGACAGCATGCAAATCCGATCCAGCGCGATCCAGAAGAGAAATGCAAAGCATTTCTCTTCTGACCAGAAGGTGGGGCAGGAGGGGGATCAAAGGAAAAGAAAGGCTTTTGCTTTCCTTTAATGTCTCTCTCTCAAAACAGAAATGCCCACTATACACCAGGGATATATTTTTTTTAATATATATGAGTTAGGGGAGTGGCCCCTTGGGCAAGGGACGCTCTGTAGGTGGGCATTTATTTTTAAGGCCTTCTCTGCCCCCCCGGGGCAGATCGCCCTACTGTAATCAAGCCGATCTGCCCCCAGGGCGGAGGGCAGAAACCATTAGATGCCAGGCATAGTTTTTTTTTGTTTTTTTTGCAAGAGGGGAATGAACCCTTAGGCAAGGGTCGCTCACCTAGGGAAGGAAATTATTTTTAGGCCATTTCCAAACCCTTGGGGGCAGATCGGCCTATTTTTATTAGGGCAATCTGCTCCCAAGGGTGGCAGAAACTACGAGACACCAGGGATTATTTTTTTATACACATATGAATAAGGGGAGCGGCCCCTTGGGCAAGAGTCGCTCCCTAGGGGGTCAATTTTTCAAGGTCTTTTCTGCCCCTGCTGGGGGCAGATCGGCCTACTGTAATTAGGCCGATCTGCCCCTGGGGGGGCAAAACCCACTAGGCTTCAGGGTTTTTTTTTCATTTTTTTTTCAGATGGGGAGCGACCCCTTAGGCAAGGGTCCCTCCCCTGGGGGACAATTTTATTTTAGGCCAATTCTGCCCCCCTTGGGGGCACATCAGCCTATTTTTCCTAGGCAATCTGCTCTCAAAGGGGCAGAAACCACTAGACACCAGGGATTTGTATTCTTTTGCATCAATTTCAGACAATGGGAGCGACCCCTTAGGCAAGGGTTGTTCCCCTGGGGGCAGATGTTTTTTAGGCCATTTCTGTCCCCCTTGGGGGTAGATCGGCACATTTTTATTAGGCTGATCTGCCCCTCAGGGGGGCAGACAGCACTAGCATGAGGGATTTTGTTAGCCTCAATTTCACACTGATCTGCCTCCAACAGGGCAGAAACCACTTAAGCACCAGGGAATGGTGTGTGTGTGTATGTGTGTGTTTTCTTTGGATCGGGGCAGCCCATTGGGCAAGGGTCACTTCACTTCCCATGGGAGCACATTACTGTTGCCCATATCTACCCCCCTTGGGGGCAGATTGGCCGATTTTTGGAAGTCCCATCTGCCCCCAAATGGGGAGGAAAGCCCACCAGAGACCAAGGAAGATTTATTTTTAAAAGAGGGTGGGGGTATGGCCATACCCTCACCCCCCAAAAATGGGGCCAAAGTTGTTCTGCCCACCGGTGGGCAGATCGGGCAACTACCCCCGATTCACTCCCAAGGGGGGGCAGAAAACCTACTAGATTCCAAGGAAATAAAAAAAAAATTGTGGCCAATCACTATGGGCATGGTTATGCCCCAACCCCAACTGAAGTGGGTAACAGTCTTTCAGCTTTCCTCCTGCACACTAAAACATCTAATCCCACGGCAAGCAAGAGGACTATGATTATTTTAGGTTTTGATTTTACATTTGGGCCATGAGAGCTTGTTTAACTCTCAAAATAGGAATGGTGAGGGCTGCACTTTTTGGACTCTGAGACTCTGCCATGTAGAAAAATCTACGAGACTTAGACACATCTGAAAACTAAACATCTGGGTGAGTCCAGGATAGTGTGCTTCACATGCACCCACACCATTTTCTCACCCACAATGCCCTGCAAACTTCCAACTTTGCTGGAAATCACATTCTTCCCACATTTTTGTGATGAAACCTTCCGGAATCTGCAGGAATCCACAAAATTCCCACCACCCAGCTTTGCCACATCTATACCGATAAAAATTCTGCCTCACTTATCAGCCTAAAATGTTTTTTTTCAAACTGCCTTTTTGGATCTGCTTTGGTTCCCCCTCATTTTTAACTTGTTTTGGATCTTCCCTTTCACAAGCACTTGGCCCACCTACACAAGTGAGATATCATTTTTACCGGGAGACTGAGGGGAACGTTGGGTGGTAGGAAATTTGTGCTGGTGCGGTGATCCCACACAGAAATGTGGGAAAATGTTTTTTAGCTAAATTTGAGGTTTGCTGAGAATTCTGGGTGACAAAACACTGGGGGATCCAAGCAAGTCACACCTCCCTGGACTCCCTCGGGTGTCTAGTTTTTAGAAATGTTTGGGTTTGGCAGGTTTCCCTATATTGCTGCTGAGCCCAGGACCAAAAACGCAGGTGCCCCTCTTAAAAACAGGCAGTTTTGTATTTGATAATTTTGATGTGCCCACATAGGCCCTCATTACAACCCTGGTGGTCGGTGTGAAAGCGGCGGTAAGACCGCCAAGAGACCGGTGGTAAAAAAAATGGAATCACGACCATGGCGGAAACCGCCAACATAGACAGCCACTTCAACGCTCCGACCGCCACGGCGGTACAAACAAACAGCACAGCAGGCACCGCCAACAGACAGGGGGAAGACAATGTACCGTCCACGCGATTATGAGAGGCCAATCCACCACCTTTTCCAGGGCAGATTCAACGCAAACAAAAACACGGCAGAAACAGGTCTTGGAAGGGGAAACACTCACCTCTACACAACCCACGAGGAACCAGGACGCCATGGAGCCAGAACTCCAAATCCTCCCTGCAATAGTCTTCCTGCTCCTCTACCAGGAGCACGAAAGACGGCGGCGACGGCCACGCACCTACAACACAGGGGAGGGGGGAGGGAAAAGAGAGTGACACACACACACCCACACGCAACACCCCCACACACAAATACATGCTGCAACATTAGATTTACACCCCCCAACACTCCCTGAAAGAACACAATGACAAAAGGAAATGGTTGTAACGATTGTAATCATGAAAAATCCATTAGTAAAAACTTTAAATACAGTATAAACAATTATGTGCACCAACTATCCAAGTGTGGGTAGTGCACCATTCATAGTCCGTGGACCACTGGGCCCAAAATGCATGGGCGAGGCCCACACTCAATAACAGACTTGAAACGGAGAGAACACTTCTGGGGCATCAGATCGAAATGAAACAGGCACCTCAGATAGAAGGGAAGGGGGGCACCTCAGCCGGATGAGTGCACGACGCCAGCTCCACGAGGGGGCTCCATGCCCATTGATGTATCCTGGGGAGTGCAAAACCACAGTCTCTCAAGTCTCTCAAGTGGGGGGTTTCCCACTGTTTTATCCTGGGGAGTGCAAAGCCACAGTCCTTCAAGTCTCTCAAGTGGGTGGTTTGCCCACTGCTTTATCCTGGGGAGTGCAAAGCCACAGTCTCTCAAGTCTTTTCAGTGGGTGGTTTGCCCACTGCTTTATCCTGGGGAGTGCAAAGCCTCAGTCTCTCAAGTCTTTTCAGTGGGTGGGTTGCCCACTGCTGCATCCTGGGGAGTGCAAAGCCACAGTCTCTCAAGTCTTTTCAGTGGGTGGTTTGCCCACTGCTGCATTCTGGGGAGTGCAAAGCCACAGTCTCTCAAGTGGATGCCTTTCTCCACTGGTTCTGGAGGGGGCTTTGTGCCCAGAGTGCTTCATCCTGCCAAGGACTGAGGTAGTGGATGCCTTTCTCCAATTGTTCTGGAGTGGGCCTTGTGCCCAGAGTGCTTCATCCTGCCAAGGACTGAGGTAGTGGATGTGAATCTCCACTGGTTCTGGGGGGGCTTTGTGCCCAAAGTGCTTCATCCTGCCAAGGACTGAGGTAGTGGATGTGAATCTCCACTGGTTCTGGAGGGGGCTTTGTGCCTAGAGGGCTTCATCCTGCCAAGGACTAAGGTAGTGGATGTGACACTCCACTGACGGTGGTGCAACATGCAAGCTGGCCAGGTTCCTGGAACTGACCACCAGCCTAGTACGACTGACCACTGGGGATGGCAGCCATGTCTGTGGTGGTGCTACTGGCTCAGGATGTCACGGGGCCGCTGGCGGTGCTGGCGGCGGTGTCAGTAGCGGCGGTGCTTGTGGTGGACTCTGTGACATTGATGCTTGCGGCGGACTCTGTGGCATAGGTGCTGGCGGCGGACTCTGTGGAAATGGTGCTGAAGGCATGTTCTGTGGAAATGGTGCTGGCGGTGGGCTCTGTGGAAACTGTGCTGGTGGCGGGCTTAGTGTCTGGGGTGCTGGCGGCAGTGTCTGTGGCGGCAGTGCAGGTGGCGGTGCTGGTGGCAGTTTTGTCCGCCGTGCAGGTTGCCGTCGACGTGGACCTGCCTTCGATTTTCAGGCCCTTCCCCACCTTGGATGGTGGCGCAGCTGTCTTGCTACTTTCCACTTTTGTCTTGCCTGAGCCCTTGGTGGCAGGTGTTTTCGCCTTCTCCCTCCGGGATGTGGGCAACTTTTTCAGTTTTGAAGGTGGCGGAATGTCCTTGCCCTCGCTCCTTGGGACACTGGCAGCCCTGTTGCTTGGCGCACTGAAAAACCTTTTAGACACACTAGGACGGGTAGATGGAGGGGGTTTGGGAGTGAAGGAAGAGGTAGTGGTTGTAGGAGGTGTTCGTTTGCTGACTTTGGGTGAAGTTGCATGGGCTGGAGGCTGTTGTGAGGTGGGTGGCTGTTTGGTGGGTGTGTGGCTGCGTTTGTGTAGTTTGGGAGGAGGGCTCACAGACACACCGATAGAGGACACAGGGGATGTGTGAATGGTAGTAGGGGTGGTGAGTGCATGTGAGCGGTGTGTGGTGATGGGCGTGCTGGTGATGGAGGTAGTGGCGGAAGATGTAGTGAATGCAGGTGTGAGTGGGGGCGTGACAGGGAGGGAGGAGGGAGACGAGGAGGAGGGGGACACAGTGGAGGCAGTGGATGTTGGTATGTGTGCATGGGTATGATGCTTGTGTGAGTGCCTGTGGGATGTGTGTTTCTTATGTTTGTCTGACCCACCCTTGTGTGTTGATGTGTGTGCATGCTGGTCTGATGGTGTACTTGGGATAGGCTGAGGTACAGGGGATTGGGTCTGGGTGGAGGAGGGTGGAGGGGGGAGACTGGACACAGGGACAATGGCTGCCATCAGTGCAGAGTCCAGAGCCTGAAATGCTCGCTGTTGGGCTGCCTGGCCAGAATGAATGCCCTCCAGGTATGCATTTGTTTGTTGCAACTGCCTCTCTACACCCTGGATGGCATACAGAATTATAGACTGCCCAACAGTGAGGGATCTCAGGAGGTCAATAGCCTCCTCACTGAGGGCAGCAGGGCTGAGGGGCTGCTGGGAGGGTGGTGCTGGTAGGGGGGGTGGCGGCTGTACCTGTAGATGCGAGGGCACAGAGGGCCCCGCCACCGCAAGGGAGCTCCCATCAGAGAAGGAGTCGGTGTCGCTGGTCTCTGCTCCTGTCCCCGCCGTGGAGCTCCTCTCGCCCTCTATCCCACTGTTGAATTCAGACTCCGTTGCCTCGCCCTCCAGGGCCATGTGGGATGCAGCTCCCTCCTGCTCCGGTGGCACTGCTCCTCCACCTGATGATGCTAATACACACAAGAACAGGGAGACCACAAAATGGGGGCGGGGGGAGAAAGAAGAAGGACATGTTCAGTGCATGCAATACCGCTACTGTTGGCGGACACTACAGACACAGCAGCCATCTGCACTATGCCATGAACTTAGAGTTCCTGGATTAATCACATGCCCATGGGGTACAAGGCCCATGCCCCATTGCTACACACATGCAAGTCACAGGAGCCTGACTAGGTGTAGATGGCTCTTACCACTGGTGGGGTTGGGGTGCCACATAGCCTGCCTCACAAAGGGTCCTTGCCTACAAAGCGTGCCCTGGCCTAGGGTAACCCACAGCCCACCTCCCCCACCCAGACACCTCGTAATGCGTGCAGAGTCAGATGGATGTGACGGTACTCACCCCCTTGTGGCTGCTGTGATGCCCTCAAGCACTCATCCAACTCCGGATACGCCACCGCCAGGATCCGGAACATCAGGGGAGCCATGGTGCGATGGCCACCCCTCCCACATTGGGAGGCCATCCCCAGCTGGGCCACCACCATCTTCTTGCTCCAGCAGCGAATGTCCTCCCATCTTTTCCGGCAGTGGGTGCTCCGTCTGTGGTGGACCCCCAGGGTCCGGACGTCCTTGGCGATGGCATGCCAAATATCCTTCTTCTGGTGGGCGCTGACCTAGAGCAATAGTACAGGGGAAAAGAATGATCTTTAACAGTCTGGACCGTCACAGTCATAGGTCCATGTTCCCACCCTTGCCCTGACGCACATACACTCACCGTCCGCTCATGCAGGCCTCAGTCCCCCCCTGTATCTTCCATCCACACCACTCCAAACAGGCATTGCCCATACAGTCACGTCTGCGGCGGTGCATTCCGTCACCAAAGGCATACATCGTCATTGGCTCCTGGGACCCATAGGGCCCAATGTTAACCAATGCAGGATTGTGCCGCAGTCTTCTACCGCCTACCGCGATGGTGTACAACGCCAGCGCAGTTACCTCAAATCCCCTTGTCCCACATCACAGGTCAGACAGCCACCATTTCAGGTGGCCACATGGCATTAATTTTAAATGCGTCACACCTATCTAGGCCTTGCATACACACAGTGACAGGCACATTGCGGATTGACAAATGTGTGCAATAAATATTTTTTTGAATACCTCAGTGTTGGCTGACTCTGTGCTCACTGTTCTTGTCCTTAGGGCACATCCGCTGGGGCAGGTGAGGAGATGGCGTCATCCTCTGGTGTACAGACCACTGGTGGACCTGTCAACAATGGAAGAGAGACATGTAATAGTCACCTACAGACTTGATCGTGCCACAATCCAGGAACTGTGTGCCCAGTTGGAGCCAGACCTCATTTCAGCTATCCGCCATCCCACAGGAATCCCCCCTCTAGTGCAGGTCCTGTCATTACTCCATTTCCTGGGAATTGGGTCTTTTCAAACAACAGTGGCCATTGCATCAGGGATGTCACAGCCTATGTTCTCTAACATGTTGTCCAGAGTGTTGTCTGCCCTGCTGAAACACATGCGCAGCTACATCGTTTTCCCTCAGGTGGAGGATTTGTCCCCAGGGAAAGGTGACTTCTATGCCCTGGGACATATCCCCAACATCATAGGTGCCATTAATGGGACACGTGGCCTTGGTACCCCCCGCAGGAGTGAACAGGTGTACAGAAACAGGAAGAGCTACTATTCTATGAATGTGCAGATGGGCAGATGGTGTGTTTGGCCGACCAGTACATCTCCCATGTGAACGCCAAGTTTCCTGGCTCAGTGCATGACGCATACATTTTGAGGAATAGCAGCATCCCTTCTGTGATGGGGCAACTCCAGAGGCACCATGTCTGGCTAATAGGTGAGGACAAGGACCCTATTCCGTGTGAATGACTGTTTGGGTCTGGGGTTGTCCTTAAGGGTTAGTGTGTATCTGACAGTTGTCCCTCGACATTTGCAGGTGACTCTGGGTACCCCAACCTGTCATGGCTACTGACCCCAGTGAGCAATCCCAGGACAAGGGCAGAGGACCGCAACAATGAGGCACATGGGCGAACTAGGAGGATTATAGAAAGGACCTTCGGCCTCCTGAAGGCCAGGTTCCGGTGCCTTCATATGACAGGGGGTTCTCTCTACTCCTCACCAAAGAAGGTGTGCCAGATCATCGTGGCCTGCTGTATGCTGCACAACCTGGCTTTGCGATGACAGGTGCCTTTTTCTGCAGGAGGATGGTCCAGAAGGAGGTCTTGTGGCAGCTGTGGAGCCTGTGGACAGTGAAGAAGAGGAGGCAGAAGAAGAAGATATGAACAACAGAAACAACGTGATCCAGCAATGCTTCCAGTGAGACACAGGTAAGAAGATATCACTGCCTCCTACATCTCATACAATTGTTAGACCTATCATATGTCTGTCACTTTCACCCAGTGTATGGACCCTGACTTGTCACTTTGCATTTCCATTTAACAGATGTGGGTCCCACTGTGTGACATCTGCTATATTACCTCATGGACTAGAGCTGTGACATTGGTATGTTGATAATACAATGGACATTGCAATTTTCCTTAGTTATAGCAAATACACATTTGTGAAAGCACAAACTGACTCCAGATTATTTTGTGATTCAAGGGTGTTTATTTAAGTGCAAACTAGTGGAGGGGGTTGTAAAATGGTCAGGGGTGATGTTGGAGGAATGTCCATGGCAGAGTCCAGTTATTTGTCTCACAGGTGCATTGTCCAAAGGGGCACAGGAAGTGGAGCTAGGGCAGTTTAAGGATGGACAGGGTGACAAAGTGGGACAGAAGGATGACATTCAGGGTGGTCTCATTTCTTGGCGGGGGTCTTGGCATTGTTCTCTGTCTTTGTCCTGGATCTCAGGGACCGTTTGCAGGGTGGTTCTCCATCTGCAGGGTGTGGGGTGCTGGTGTTCTGGTCCTGTGGCGGTGCCTCCTGTCCACTAGCGCCAGTGGAGGTGGTGGGCTGTTCATCATCGAGGCTAGTGTCAGGGGCCCCTTGTTGTGCCACAGTGTCCCTCCTGGTGTTGTCCTTCAGCACCCCTACAATGGTGACCAGGGTGGTGTTGATGGACTTGAGTTCCTCCCTGATCCCCAAAAACTGTTCCTCCTGCAGCCGCTGGGTCTCCTGAAACTTTGCCAGTACCGTTGCCATTGTCTCCTGGGAATGATGGTATGCTCCCATGATGTTGGAGAGGGCCTCGTGGAGACTGTTTTCCCTGGGCCTGTCCTCCCCCTGTCGCACAGCAGTCCTCCCAGTTCCCCTGTTTACCTGTTCCTCTGTCCCCTGAACTGTGTGCCCACTGCCACTGCCCCCAGGTCCCCGATGTTCTTGGGTTGGTGGGTTTGCCTGCGTTCCCTGTAGTGGTAGACACACTGCTGCTTGACGTGTCCTGGGGACAGAGGGATGGGCACGCTGGGTGGGTGCTGTGCTGGTGTTTCCTGAAGGGGGAGGCTCTGTGGTGGCATGTGCCAGTGTGTGGGGAACCGACTGTCCCGAGGTCCCAGATGGGCCGGGCCGGTCATCTAGATCCAGTTGGACAGAGCTGCTGTCATCACTGTGGGCCTGTTCTGTGGGGGGAGGGGGACATGTCTGGTCCTGCAGGGGTGTAAAGGCATGATTATTGAATCTGTGTGTGCCATCGTGTGCAATGGGTGGGTGACCCTGTACCCCAGTGCTTGCTTTCTTGTCAAGGTCCTTGTGTGATATTTGGTTTGGTCTGTGTGGGTATCTGTAGTGGACATGCTTTGGTGATGGGTGTCCATGCTTTGGTGTTGCATGCAGGACTTGGTGTTGGGATGGGTGGGTTGTGATAGTGGGACATATGTGAGGTGTTGGAGTGATGGGGGTGAGGGTGAGGGTGGGGGTATGTGATAGCATGTAGGTAGGGTGGGGGATGTAATAGTTAAGATTTGACTTACCAAAGTCCATTCCTCTTGCTACTCCTGCGAGGCCCTCAGGATGCAGTATAGCCAAGACCTGCTCCTCCCATGTTGTTAGTTGTGGGGGAGGAGGTGGGGATCCGCCGCCAGTCCTCTGAACTGCAATTTGGTGTCTTGAGACCACGGAACGCACCTTTCCCCGTAGCTCGTTCCACCTCTTCCTGATGTCATCCTGTGTTCTTGGATTCTGTCCCACTGCTTTGACCCTGTCTACGATTCTGTGCCATAGCTCCATCTTCCTAGCAATGGAGGTGTGCTGCACCTGTGATCTGAATAGCTGTGGCTCTACCAGGACGATTTCCTCCACCATGACCCTGAGCTCCTCCTCAGAGAACCTGGGGTGTCTTTGCGGTGCCATGGTGTGGTGTGGGTGAAGTGTGAGGTGGTGTGTGTTGTGATGTGTGAGGGGATGTGTTTGGGTGTGTTGTGTGAGGTACGTGGATGTTGTGTGAGTGATGGTGTTGTGTGCCTGTGGATGCTAGCTTGTTGATGGTGGTGTCTCACTCTGTGCTTCGTTCTCAATTTTTGTCATAGGGGTTTGTGGGTGATGTGGGTGTGTGTTATATATTGGTTTGGGTGTGTGGGAGTGGTGTGTGTATGTGTATCAGGTGTGTGTATTTCGAATTGTCCAATGTGTTTGTGTTTTGTAAATGTGTGTGTATTTTGAGCGCAGCAGTGTGTACCGCCAATGGAATACCGCGGTTGAAAGACCGCCACGTTGATTCGTGTGTTGTGATAGTGTGGGCGTATTCCTGTTGCCGTGACGGTGGAGGTTTTGTTATCGCCAGTTTATCACTGACCTTTGGTGTGGCGGACTTGTGTGGGTGTCTACATTTTGGCGGATTCCTGCCTGTGGGTCGGAATAGTTGTAGCGGATTTCCACCGCCTCAGCGGTGTGTTCGCGTTCTTCTGCACGGCAGTAAGCGGGATTTACCGTCAGGGTTGTAATGAGGGCCATAGTGTTTTGGGGCATTTCCTTTGGCGGGCACTCGCTTACCTACACAAGTGAGGTAGCATTTTTATTGGGAGACTTGGGGGAATGCTGAGTCGAAGGAAATGTGTGGCTCCTCTCAGATTCCAGAACTTTCTGTCACCAAAATGTGGGGAAAAAGTGTTTTTTGGGCCAAATGTTGAGGTTTGCAAAGGATTCTGGGTAACAGAACCTGGTGAGAGCCCCACAAGATACCCCATCTTGGATTCCCCTAGGTGTCTAGTTTTAAAAAATGCACAGGTTTGGTAGATTTCCCTAGATATCAAAAACCACAGCTAGGCACTTTCCAAAAAACACATAACTTTTCAGTGTAAAAATGTTATGTGTCCATGTTGCATTTCCTGTTGCGGGCATTAGGCCTAACCACACAAGTGAGTTAACATTTTTATCGGGAGCCTTGGGGGGACAGAGAATAATAGAACAAGTGTTATTTCCCTTGTCTTTCTCTACATTTTTTCTTTCCAAACGTAAGACAGTGTGTGAAAAAGACGTCTATTTAGGAAATGCCTTGTAATTCACATGCTAGTATGGGTACCTCTGAATTCAGAGATGTGCAAATAACCACTGCTTCTCAACACCTCATCTTGTGCCCATTTTGGAAATACAAAGGATTCCTTGATACCTATGTTTCACTCTTTATATTTCACCAAATAAATTGCTGCATACCGGGTACACAAGGAGAACCCATTACAAGGTGCAGCTCCTTTATTGGCTCTGGGAACCTAGGGTTCCTGATTACCCTACAAGCCCAATATATACTTCTGAAAATCTGACATCACATGAAAAAGTTACAAAGTAAAACGTGGAGATAAATGGCTTTTTTTCACATCAATTTCAATATTTCTTTAATTCAGCTGTTATTTTCTGCTACTAACTGGAAGGAGGCTAAAAGCACAAAAAATAGTAAAAATGGAATATATCCCAGTAAAATGCCAAAATTGTGTTGAAAAATTTGGTTTTCTGATTGAAGTCTGCCTGTTACTGAAAGCTGGGAAAACTGTGATTTTAGCACCACAATCGCTTTGTTGATGCCATTTTCAGGGATAAATGCACAAGCCTTCTTCTGCAGCCCTTTTTCCAATATTTTTTTAAATAACAAAATGTTTGCTGTATTTTGGCAAATTTCTTGGTCTCCTCCAGGGAAACCCACAAACTCTGGGTACCTCTAGAATCCCTAGGATGTTGGAAAAAAGGAAGCAACTTTGGCGTGGGTAGCTTATGTGGACAGAAAGTTATGAGGGCCTAAGTGCGAACTGCCCCAAATAGCCAAAAGAAGGCCTGACACCTGAGAGGGAAAAGGCCTGGTAGCAAAGGGGTTAACTAGCTTGTCATAAGATATGACAACCTATAAGAAATTTTGACATTTGAAGTCATTCTTCAGAAAATGGTGTAGTTTTATGTTGTATAAAAGCATAAGGCAGACCGTGTTTTTTAACTGAAAATTAATAAACACGTTTGTAGGTAGTAATAAGTTATGGTGTGCAGGTGTATTTTATTCAACCCCTGAAATGTCCTAAATGTTTGAGGGGGAAATGTGTTGGCTGATTTATGATGGAATAATATTGGATTTGAAGTTTTACACTTGCTAAAACAAGAATTATCACATGGACTGTCACAAGAAGAAACATTTCACTTATATTTTTTATCTTTTTTCTATAAACTATTTGACAGATAGTATATGCGGCCCAACTTGTATGTAATACAGTGATTTTTTAGGTTTCTCTCCAGAAGATTGGAATTGGTGACATGTGCAGCATGGTTGTCACTGAGTTTCTTCACTTCCTGAACAAATGAAAGAGATTGTATTGGAGTAAGATTTGTTAATGCAGTGAGCTGTAATTTTATAAGAGAAACTACTTTGTTTCTGTTAGAAATGGGGTCTTTGGTTGACAGTCAGGTTACCCCCTGTTCAAGCAAGCACCCTTATTCTAGTCAGGGTAAAAGAGAATCACCCTCAGCTAACCCCTGCTTACCCCCTTGGTAGCTTGGCAGATCAGTAGGCTTAACTTCAGAGTGCTAGGTGTAAAGTATTTGTACCAATACACACACTAATTTAATGAAAACTCCACAAAATGACACAACACCAATTTAGAAAAGTATGAAATATTTATCTAAACAAAACAAGACCAAAACGACAAAAATCCGACATACCCAAGTCAAGTTATGAATTTTTACAGATTAAACAAAAAAATAGCGCTGAGAAACAAAAAATGCTTCGATGAGGTGTTAACACGGCGTCGTGTCTGAGTCGTTCCCAACAAGCCGACACCAGTGGCGCCGGACACGGAGTCACGTAGACCCCCAAGTACAGTACCTTTGGTGAAGAGTGAAAACAAGTCGATGCGCGAAGTCGGGGATCGCGGCGTCTGTGTGAAATGTTGAATCTGCGCACTTCAGGCGGCGTCGGTCACGATGTGGTGCGGCGAATTCTACGGAGTCGTGGACTTCAGCGGGGCTGCAGCGGCATCGGGCCTGCGAAGGTCACCGCATTCCAGCGAAGATCACGGAGTCGGTTGCAGGCGACGTCACCGGATTCAGCAGAGGCGTCGGTCCGAAGCTGTTCGAAGTCACTTTCCTTGGATTTCCACCAGCTATCCTTTCAAGGGCTCAGGGACCGGATAGGGCACGACATGTCAGAGCAGGAGTCTCTCCAGAGACTCCAGGTGCTGGCAGAGAGAAGTCTTTGCTGTCCCTGAGACTTCAAACAACAGGAGGCAAGCTCTAAATCAAGCCCTTCGAGATTTCTTCACAAGATGGAAGGCACACAAAGTCCAGTCTTTGACCTCTTACTCTGGCAGAAGCAACAACTGCAGGACAGCTCCACAAAGCACTGTCACAGACAGGGCAGCACTTCCCCTCAGCTCTTCAGCTCTTCTCCACGCAGAGGTTTCTCTTGTTTCCAGAAGTGTTCTGAAGTCTGTGGTTTTGGGTGCCCTTCTTATACCTAATTTCTTCTTTGAAGTAGGCCTACTTCAAAGTAAAGTCTCTTGTGAATGTGAAATCCTGCCTTGCCCAGGCCCGGCCCCAGACACTCACCAGGGGGTCAGAGACTGCACTGTGTGAAGACAGGCACAGCACTTTCAGGTGTAAGTGACCACTCCTCCCCTCCCTCCTATCACAGATGGCTCATGGGGAAATGCAGACTACACCCCAGCTCCCTTTGTGTCACTGTCTAGTGTGAGGTGCAACCAGCCCAACTGTCAAACTGACCCAGACAGGGAATCCACAAACAGGCAGAGCAACAGAAATGGTATAAGCAAGAAAATGCTCACTTTCTAAAAGTGGCATTTTCAAACGCACAATCTTAAAATCAACTTTACTAAAAGATGTATTTTTAAAGTGTGAGCTCAGAGAGTCCAAACTCCAAATGTCCATCCGCTCCTAAAGGGAATCTACACATTAATCAGATTTAAAGGTAGCCCCCATGTTAACCTGTGAGAGGGACAGGTCTTGCAACAGTGAAAAACGAATTTAGCATTTATTCTCTGTCAGGACATATAAAAAACATCACTATATGTCCTACCTTAACCATACACTGCACCCTGCCCTTGGGGCTACCTAGGGCTGTCTGACATGTAAGAAAAGGGAAGATATAGGCCTGGCAAGTGGGTGCACTTGCCAAGTCGAATTTACAGTTAAAACTACACACACAGACTGCAGGTCTGAGACATGATTACAGAGCTACTTATGTGGGTGCCACAACCAGTGCTGCAGGCCCACTAGTAGCATTTTATTTACAGGACCTGGCACCTCCAGTGCACTTTACTAGGGACTTACTAGTAAATCAAATTTGCCAATCATGGATAAACCAATCAACAATACAATTTACACAGAGAGCATATGCACTCAGAGTTCAAAAGCCAACAGCAACAGGTCAGAAAAAATAGGAGGCAGGAGGCAAAATATTGGGGATGACCCTGCAAAAGCAAAATAGTCTAACAGTTTCTAACATACAATGCAATACTGTACTTACTAGTTTCCGAGAGCAGAGCTATGTCACTGTTTCAGCTGAGCCAGCTGATCTTAATAAAGAAGGCATTGCCAGGTTTAAACACCTTGCCATTGCCCTGCGAGCAGCAAGGGAATGGTTAAATATGATTCTTTTCAGGATCCTGACTACATCGCCACCTAAGTTCGTCATGATGAAGTCTTTGCTACCACATAAAATGGTCCCCAAGTCTCTGCTTGCATTATACCTTGGTTACTCAGTCTGCAGTGGGTTAGCATGCTGTAGTCAGGGGGACGAAAGAGCAATGCAGCAGCCAGTGATGTGTGGTGTTGCATGGCCCACCCGGAGCAGCTGCTCTGACTAGATACCAGCCAGACCAACATAGTTACTGTCTTTGAGCTCTTGTGTGAGGTGAATGAGTGCACTCGGGTTGAAGGAGGCCGGGCAGCGTTCCCACAGGAGAAATGGAGGCCATGCTCTGCCAGTGCCATTTAGGGTCAAATGAATCCCCTCATGTGATTCCTCTTGGGCCCAACCAGGAACGCAACACCCAAACAAACTGAAAAGCCTATCTCAGGTTTAGCCAATTGTAATATGCAATCTTGATAAAACACCAACCTTCTCCAGGTGCTTTGACTTCTGTTGAGGTGACCTCCAAGTAGAAATTGTGACAATCCAGGAGCCATGCATCCACAGGTGCTTAGTCTTGTTTTGAATAGATAGCAGTGTGCAATTGCAATTGCAATCTGTGTGAGAGCCAAACTGCAGCAAGAACATCCACATCGACTATTGGGCATGTTGTAGGAGCTGCATGGTTCGAAAACCTCATAACACCCCCAGCAGTACAGGTGCTTCAATAGGTTTTAGGAGGCTCTGTTCTGCTCCTTGTGCCTCAGCTTCTTGTAGTCCTTTTTTCTATATTTTTTTTATTTTATTTTATTTTTAAAATATTTTATTGAGTTTTTGTTGCAGATCTATGCAGCATAAATTTGTATTTACATTGGTAGGATTTAGTAGATCTGATATAACTTTTACATTCACACAAAACAAGAAAAACATAACTTAGGTCTCGTTATAACATTCAATATGTATTTGTCTGCTGTACCTGGTTGAGGGATCTTACATTTTAGTGTTTGGTGGTCCCACATCTGTGGACCTGGTTATCTTATTACCTGATGGTTCTTGTTGCTTGTGTTGGAGGGAGGCATACCGAGCTGATGTCTGTTTACTAGTTGTGTTATGGTGGTATTTGTTATGCATGTTCTGCTTGTGCATTCATCACTTGTTGGTCGCTGTGGGTGACAGCAGCTTGTGAGGTGCAGAAGTAGGTGCCCACACCTACCAGGTAGTGTGTCTCACCCGTTTATTTAATTATGTTAAAAATGGTTAAATACTGACTGACTGAGCACTAAAGCTGTGTCATTGTCCAGTTTATGGCGGCCTCTCATCGTTTTTAGCCTCTAATCTGGTTACTAAAATTTCCCAGGTTTCACATCCTGTGTGTTGTTGACCCCCACGTGTTAGTTTACTTAGTACCTGGAATTCTGTGCGGGTCCAGCGCAGTGTAAGGGAATGCCAGCATTTCAGATCATGTGCTCTGGACGCTTTCCAGTTCATAGCAATCAGCCTTTTGTACATCACATACGCTAGGTCTGCAAACTTATGTAGATGCCTGTGTTTCTTTTCTTTAGTTCTCAGCCCTAACAAACAGGATTTAGGGTCTACTGCAAGTGCAATACCCGTCATTTCTGAAACATCTTCTACAACTCCTCTCCACTCACTGTGTATCTCTGCACACTCCCAAACCATATGGTAGAAGTGTGCCAGTGGGACATCACACCGGGGACAGGTAGATGCCGATTCAGGAAACATGCGATTAATCCTGGCTGGAGATAAATATGTTTTGTGTGTATAGTTAAATTGTGTGTAGCGAAACCTGGGATTTCTCGATACCCCCCGGGTGTGATAAAGCGCTTTTGGCCAATCCGCTTGTGGTACCGGGTCTGGCAGGACTGCGTTCCATCTATCCCTTACGCTCTCCAAATTGAGTTCAAGGTGTTTATTCAGGATTTTATACAAATTTGTCACTACTTTTATTTGATTATCATATTGCAGCATGTGATGTAGTGTAGGGGAGATCAGGGGTTCCAGGTCTCCAGCCGCCCATGTCTTTTTGATTAAGTGGCATATGGCGTAGTAGGTCAAAAATTGCCCGGGATTCCCTGCAGTGAGGGCTTGTATAGATTCAAATGACATCAATTTCCCCTCTTCAAAACAGTCCCCTACCAATATTATATCCACCTCCGTCCAGGTCGTGAGTGAGTGTGACCCCACCGCGTTAGCCCATCCAAGAATCAATCATAGCAGGAGGAGCGGTGAATAGGGGAATGCCTTATAGCCTTTTTGTATGTACCTCCGCCAACATGAGTGTGCCACTGCCATTAACGGATTATCAGGCGCACCTTTCGATGTTTTATTTGTTAGCCATGTGATCAAGGGTATTCCATGTAATCGCGCTACTCCCCACCTATCTTTCATAGCACGTATTCGGGTAGCCAGTGGTTCCATCGCTATAGCAAACAATAAGGGAGAAAGGGGACATCTCTGCCTAGTGCCTCTGGTGATCAGAAAACTATTGGATATAACCCCTCCTGTTTTCACCCTGGCTTGTGGCTTGGCATACAGTGTCTGTACCCATTGTATGTAGTTAGGTCCAATTCCCATACTCTGCATAGTGGCAAATAGGAAGTCCCACCCTAGTGTGTTGAATGCCTTCTCGATATCTAATGATAGTACCATCTCATCATGTGCATCCGGGGGGGGTATCTCCCATGACACCCAACAGTCCACGGATATTTAGAAAAGTGTTACGTTTTGGGATGAATCCGTTTTGGTCCTCGTGTATCAAGGTATGTATGATAGGAGCTAACCTGTTAGCCAAGATTTTGCCTAGTATTTTACAATCTAAATTCAGGATTTGACATCTGTGGGGTCGCGTCCTTGTTTAGGAAGGACCACTATCATTGCCTCTCTTTGTGTTGGAGGCAGCGTCTTACTGGTCCATGCCTCCTCGAACACTTTCAGCAAGGGGCTTTAACTGTGTCGAATAAGTGGAGTAATATTTTATTGGAAGGCCATCTGTTCCTGGGGCTTTATTCCTGGGCATCTGCGTTACTGCCAAGTATATTTCCTCCATTTTCAGAGGAGCCTCCAGTAGCTCCCTATCTGCCTGCGATAGTTGCGCCAGTGGTGAGCCCGCCAGAAAGGACTCAAGTTGTTGGGGTGTGTATGTTGTACGTTTGGTGTAGAGATTTGTGTAGTATTCCCTAAACGCCCCATTACTCTCTTCTTGTGTGGTGGCCATTTTGCCTGCACCTACCCTTATGGTCCCTATGGGGGACTGCTGGCGGTTCTCACGAAAGAGCCATACCAACAGCCTGGCCGATCTGTCACCCTCTGTGTGTAAGCGCATTAAATTATATTTGTGGTCATGTCGAGGGAGACGAGAGTCTACTTCGCTTTATTTTATTCACGCCTCCTTTAGCACTGTGTAGGGAGTCTCATTTCGTGCCACTGCTATTTCCGTTGCTCTCAGTTCCTTTTCCAATTTGTTGACCTCCGCATGTAGAGTGGGCCTCACTCCCCAGGTTTTTGAGATACAGTGCCCTCTGACTACAACCTTGTGCGCCTCCCATTCTAACGCTCTGGAGCCGGTGGAGTCTTTATTGATTTCCCAATACTGTCTCACTGTTGTGTTTAATCTATCTGTGAACGCTTGATCCTGGAGAGCCTCCACCTGCATTCGCCAGGTGGGGATGTCCGAGCGTCTTCTGCCCCAGTTCAGTGTTATTCTAAGTGGTGAGTGCTCCGATAGTATTTTGGCCAGGTATTCTGACTTGTTTATCAGCTCGCATATATCCCAGGTCCCCCATATTATATCTATTCTTGTGTATACTTTGTAGTGTATTGAATAGAATGAGTATTCCCTCTGCTGCGGGTGCTTCGTGCGCCATAAGTCATATATTCTCATGTCGCTGCCCATGCTAGCAAGGGGCTTCTGGCGATTCTATTTAGTGTTGCTTTCGGGGTTATGTTTGACCTATCTAATTCTGCATTCGGTGTGCTGTTAAAGTCGCCACCCCAGATGGATGGGGCTGCGGGGTTTACTAATAATGCTGGAGTGAGTGTGCCCAGAAATTCAACTATCACACTGTTGGGGGCGTAGACTCTGATTATCAACAATTGTTTCCCGTCTAGTTGCCCCTCTATTACCACGTATCTGCCCCGCTGGTCTATTCTATGTGAGGTTTGGACAAAGGGGACACCACCTGCTATCCATACCAAAACTCCTGTAGCAAAAGCCGAGTATGTTGTGCCTACAACCTGCCCACCCCATCTCTCACGTAACTCCCATAAGTCCGGCTCCAAACAGTGTGTCTCTTGGAGAATGATGATGTGTGCGCCCTGGCGTCAAAGGCGTGCATATACCCGGGATCTTTTGCTTGGTGCACCCAGACCTCTCACATTCCATGTAATTATTTCATATTGGTGCGTTGAAGGGTTTACGTTTTGAGCCACATAGCATTGTGTAAAGCACCTGCTTGTGGTGCAATCCTGGTGTCCATACCCGCCCGAATCCCTCCCATCCCTACTTGGTATGTAGTTAAGGCTATCAGGCCCAGCAGTGTTTCCTGTGTTTCGGATTGACCTTTTGTGCACGACCTATCCATCACCCCCCCTCCTCCCACCCTAACTAAACCCCACACCCAACTATGAACTCATGTTAAACTACACAACTCACTACTACTTAATAAAACTTGTATCCATGTGAATACCTTAAGGGGAGCCATGTTGGCAACCAGATGTGGCTCGCATAAGGGGCTCACATCCTTCCGCAGGCATATTCTGCGTGTACATCTAGGCACTCCCGGAATGTTTACCCCTCCCTGAGCACATAATCAATGACATTAAACAAATTTTTCGGTAAGGGGGGATGAGTAGTTCAAAAGATTCTCGTAGTCGACGACTACGTCTTCCTCCGTATGGAAACACGCACAGATGGTCTGTGCCACCCTTCAAGTTTATCGCTCATTTCGGGGGGAGAAACGGCTGCCATCCTGTGTCTACAGTGCATCTGTGGATCTGGGGGTGAGCTTCGGGCCCTTTAGTACTTCTGTTATCGTAGAGTCTGAACTGGCCGAATCAGATTCCGGGCTGTCTGCAGGGATCTCCCAGAGTGTCTCAAAGGAATTTTGCTTGTGCAAAGGAGTTTCTTTCAATGCTTTTGCCCTTTCTTCTGCCGCCTGTTTTTCAGTGGGTTGTCCCTTGGATCTTTTCTCAGAGCGCTTCCGCAAAGGAGAAGTAAGCCATTCCTCTCCTTCGTCCGTTCCAGCTTGGGATCGTGCAATACCTTTGGCGTGCAGCCACATCCAGGCATCCTCAGAGGAAGTGAATATGTGGGTGCCTTCATCTGATATTACTCTCAACTTGGCAGGAAACAGCAAGGCATATTTAATATTATGCTTGCAGAGGCGTTGTTTAATTTTTACCTAGGAGTTGCATTGTCTCTGTACCTCCTGGGTAAAGTTTGGGTAGGCATTAACTACTGAATCCTCATGTTGAAATGGGCCTTTGCTACGGAACTGCTGTAGTATTACATCGCGGTCTCTGTAATTTAAGAATCTTGCTATCAGAGATCTGGGTGGTTGTCCTGGGGCCGGGGGCCTCCCTGGAACTCTGTGTGCCCTTTCCACAGAGAAGAACTTCGATAAGGCCCCATTTAGTACCTCCGTGATCAGCCATTGTTCTAACAATATTTCTGCATTCTGCTCTGTTAGTTTTTCGGGAAATCCTAGAAAGCGTACGTTGTTTCGCCGGGATGTACCTTCTGCTTCTTCAGCCCGACGCCATAAGATCTTCACCTCTGCATCCAGCCGTTGAAGTTGTTTTTGGTTGTCCGAAACCGATGGATTCAGCTTGTTTAGCACCTCTTCTGCTGATTTCACTCTTTCCGCCAAATTGCGGTGGTCCACTCTGAGTAGGTTCAAATCTTGTGATCCTGTTTTCAAAGGAGGTTTTAGTGTCCATATTCGCCTGTAATACTTTTTCAAATTGTGTAGAGTGGGCTTGGAGTGTGCTTTCCAATGATTGTAGAGTTGGTACTAGCTGTTGATCACTTGGTGCCTGTCCCTGTGTGTGTGTCGGTCTTGATTTTTCATGGATTTGGTTCTCCTGGCCATGATGTGTTACCGTTGGTCGACCTGCAAGGAGCGATACGGCGTGGCAGTGCGTTGCTTGGGCGATGGACTCCGCTATTAATGCGCTTGCGTTCCGAAGAGTGGGGTTCCTCCCCGTGGCTCAGTCAGATCTGTTTACGGCCCTCCCTGTGCGAGAAGGCCGGCAGCGGGACTCGGCACAAGCGCACCCACATCCTGCAGCGCCTCCAGGTATTAAGTGGCCTGCCTCGGGGCCATGTAGACGGCCCTCTCCGTTCTTAAATGTGCATGTTCCCTTAACCCCTAGTGGGGCGGGGGTAACCCAGATAGTGATGGCGCAGGAAGAAGTATGGCTGGAGAAGTGGGTGGGGGGCCCCAAACTCACCCAGCCTCTCGGTCCCTCCTCTGGTCCTGTATGGTTATTGTTATTGCCCCTGTTGGCAGTGGGGAAAGAGGTCCATCAACGGCAGTCTGAAGTTTCCTCTGTCACCTGGGCATCACCGCGGGGCCTGGGCAGGTATTTTCCTGTGTGGCGCAGCTCTCCCACGCCCGCGCCGGGGCCCATCTGTCTCACTGCCCTGCTTGCTCCTCCCTCGTTTTGCCAGCAGTTCCATGTGAGACGGCGCGTATTCCCGGAGCTCTTCGCATGCTCCTACGCTCTCCCAGATCGAGGTTCGCTGCCGGGGTGCCCCCCTCAGCGGCAGGCACAGGAGGACATCGGCAACCGCCAACGCTCGGGCGAGATAGGGGGGAAGGAGAGCAGGCCGCCCTCAACGCTGACCCCCACGATTGGGAGCCCCCCCTCCGGGACGCCCCTCTCACCTTGCTTTGGCTCCTCTCGGCCAGGCCCATAGGCAACGCCTGCGCCGTCCCCGACTCCACGGGCCTTCGGTGGAAACCGCGATGTCGCGGCTGCCAGCTCCCTCACGGCCTGCATGCAGGCCCGACTACCGCATCACAGCTCGCGACGCCGCATGGCTCTTGGAAGCCGCCGAGTCCACGGGCCAAATTTCTGTGCATACATGCACCAATCGCCGGTCCAGGTGCGCCCTACAGGATATTGTTCGTGGGCCCGAGTCGGAGCTCTCATTTAAGCGTCCGTCTCGGCCGCCATTTTGGCCCCTCCCCCGTCCTTTTTTCTGTATAGCATCGTCTTCATGCATCGGCACTCCTAGCACTCCTCCTCAGAATCAGTCAGCTCCGTCCCTCAAGGCAGGCCTACTGCATCTTCTGCTAGTAGGTTGCAGAACTTCCAGATCCTTATCCCAAATCTGGAAAAGGGGTGTTTGAAGTCATTGGGCCTTAATCTGGGCACAAAAGTGTTTCTCAGTCTCCAATGGTTTTGGACCCCAGATTTATATTGTGAAATCTTGGCACACTGTTTGGTAGTTTCTGCCCCACACTTATTTCAAGTTTGATGACATAGCATGTGTATTGCACAAGTCAACTCCATAAACAGTTTCCGGCACGTCCTGACTTTTGTCTTTTACCAAAGTCTCTGTCTCACAGTGACAAAAGAAAGATGAGGTGAGTGAGGAAGTTTAGTGTCAGAGGAGACCTGAACTAAAGGCACAAAAGAGGGGAAGGCTTCACCGATCTACTGTGAATCAACCTGTTGTAGCAGAATTATTGTAATAAGGTCTCCTATAATAAGGTGTCTCCTATTCTCAACATCTCATTGTCTTCCCCAGGTCCACTTGGCCTCTGAAAGGCCTTGGGGAAGCCACTGAAATTCACATTGTTGCCTGAGGCCCTCTCAACCTTAGAGGCCACTTGATTGCAGGAAATTAAACTGGATTCCTTAGTTGCACATGTTGCACATACAATCCAGGCACATCCTAACGCACATAGATGAGTTATGCGTACCTGGGTCATCCATCTCCCACTTGGATTGAGAGAAGGACCCAGTTGCTGGGGACAGGAATTTCAATTTAGAAACACAGAAGAACCCAGCAGGTAACTCTCCCTGGCAGACAACGGGTAAAATGGCCCTCCCTCTCACATTAATCTGCTGCTGCCTCCAATTGCTGTACTCTACTGCCTGCTGAGATGCTAAGCTGATCATGCCACATTTGATACAGGAGCCTGCTCCTGGGCCCCGTGGGCAACAGATGCTGGCTCTAGGTCTCATTCCGTCTCACAGGGAGCACACAATGCATGTTCATGACTGCTGTGCGTGCTGGGGCAAAACCCAACAGAAACTCATTATGGGTAGGTTGAAGCATGACCTTACTCTTCCAAAGAATGCATATATTCTCTTTGGTTGAGTTACAAACCATTTATGCAATTGTACCTTCTTCTCTAAGATCTTGCTTCATATTGCACTTCTGTTAACAAAAAAAATCTCAAATAGCATAGCAGACATTTGCACCACCTTTTCATTCTCTGAGAGCACTCTAATTTAGGGGAGTGCATTTTATGCCCAAACAATGTGGTAGGGGCATTCCCTTGCTTCGATGAGGGTGTGACCCCAAGGAAATAACAGAACATTTTTAGCATGCATCTGCACCATATATTACAAATGCAAGCCCATAGGCAAATAGGCTTTCGCTGAGCATGGTAACTGTGCACCTAAAAGAAGGGGTGCCTATTCAGTTCTCCCCAGAGTTTGCTCATTGAAAAGGGGCACAATGGATACCACATATCCCGCCCCATTATTCCATCACAGAAGGTTTCAGTAAGAGGCAGAGCCTCCCTCTTCTGCCTAATGAAACAGACCTGGCATGCCTTCAATGAAATTTGGAGAGAGCCATGCCTCCAAGTTTTTATTGCTGCGCTCTTTCTTGCATATTCATTAACGTAGAGAGTTGCCACAGTAATTGGAGAGGGCACACCACAGTGCTGGATTGCACCTGGGGCACCCAACCAGGGTGTACAACATTCTTATATAAAGTCGTGTGTGGTATTACTGTTACTGCTTTTAGTGCTACACCATTTACCAACCTCAGCAGAATAGAAGACTCGCCTGGCCTTGCTGGGTTTACGCCCGTCACCAGCAGACGTCAGTAGCAAGTGTTTATCTCAGAGAGCCATCTTGACAGCACTCATTAGTCCTATTTAATGTTTTTGTGACTTTTTACTTCGACATTTTACTTCTAATGTAAATTTGATTTGTTTTGGTGCCAAAAGGGGGATAGCTTGAAAGACTACATGCACAGTTAGTCGTTTAAACAACATTACAATTACACAGGTAACCTCTATCGTGTCACCACTAAGCATGTGTTCAATCAGTCCTTGGTGTAGTTGCACAGACATACTTGAAATAAATTGACTTCCTGTGTGATCATTTCCTATGGTGTATACTCTTCACTGCCTCTTTCACGGTATTCAGATAACTAATAATAACATCCTATAATGCCCAAGACAATGGCATATACTCGTCATGATGGTATAAATACGCTGAGACTGCTAATAAAAGCCACAGACTAGTCAATTGACTGGGAATTGCATTTTCTTCCAACTGTCTTAATTATCTCCTGTTTATAAAAAGCTGCAAGATATGAAGAAACCTTATTGTTTGACGTAAGGCACATGGGGAGCCACTGAGCCGTAGAGCTGCCAGTAATCCCAGTCTCACCATGTGATCCTTCTACATAGCAATCTTCTTTCTTATGTTTTTTTTTTTTTTTTTTAAGTAGAGAGGATTGATTCTAAAAGGGAGTATTTTAAACTTGGTTGTTATGTTGAAATCTCTTTTACAAAGCAGTTTTTCAGAATTCAAAAGTGTCGCACCACTTACATTTGATGCCAAGTTTTCCAGCAATATAAACTATTTTAGTTTTCAAAGTACAGGTGAAATTTAATTTATATTTTGCAGATGTCCCTGTGTTTACTCCTTTGGCAACAGAGCAAGTAGGAAAAATGGATTAACGTTTCAAAGCCACACTTACTAATAATTACTGGGCTTGCTGTAACTTTGCACATTTCTTAGTTTATCTTAGATAGTGCATATATTTGGAAGGGGCAGATTTAAGGAAAGTGGCACTGCACCCAGTGCGCCACTTTCCTTGCGCCCCTTAGCACTCCCCTACCACCACCATGTGTGCGCCGTATTTAAAATACGTGGCAGCATGCCGCAGGGTAGGGGGCAATAGCGTAATTTTATGTGACGCTATTAATGTAATCTGCAGGAGTAGCGCCAAAATGTTGGGGCTACTCCTGCAGAGTACATAGCAGCCCATTCAAATAATGGTAGGGCCCATTTTAACACCTGCTCTGAGCAGGCGTTAAAAGTGCCAAACAAAATGGCCCAAGGAACTCTCATAGATTGCCTTCACCATTGTGGCGCAAGGGTTTACAAAGTGGCCCAATGCAAGCATTGCAACATTCTGTAAATATGGCACATAGAAAATCGAAAATCAACATAAATGCTGCAAATGTGGCGCAAGGTGGCGCTTGGGGCTTATAACTATGCCCCTTAATCTTTTAACTGTAGTCCAACAAACAATGTGAGAAGTGCATGTTTGAGGGGTACAGGGCAGATTTGCTATCCCAGCTCCTGTCCAGCAAATACTAGGGAAAGTAAATGTATTTGGTGGGGTCCTATTCCGTAGTCTAGCTACTGACCCACAAACATATAAGAAAGTATATATATTCAAACACTTTTACAACTTAACACACATAGGGGCAAATTTATGAAAAGTGGTGCTGCGTCTAGTGCAGCTCCACTTTCCTTGTGCCCCTTAGCGCCCCCCTGACATCATCATGTGTGCGCCATATTTAAAATATGATGCACCATGGCGGTTGTCAGGGGTACTAGAGTCATTATTTTTTATGCTAGTCCAGCGCTTTGCGGGATTAGCCTAAAAAATATTGACACTTATCCTGCAAAGCACCCACAGGGCCACTGAAAACAATGAGAGCCGCCATTTAACACCTGTTCTTATTAGCAGGCACTAAAAATGCTGATAAAAATGATGCGAAGAAATTTCTTAGATTTCTTTGCACCATTATTTTGGCCTCCCTAGTGCCAGAACTCCCCCCTTTCATACATTATGCCTGGAGCAGGCATAAATTGGCACAAGGGGTTACAAAGTGGTGCAATGCAACTTTGTAACCCCTTTGGCACCGCTTGACAAATCTTCATGAAACTTTCCCAAAAATGTGCCAGTCTAGTCAGCTGCCCTTTGGAAAGTTTCGGGGTGATCTGTCCGGGGGAGGGGTGAGAAAAAGAGGGGTCCCAAAACACGTTTTCCTTATTCATTTTTCCGTAGGGTTTTGAACAGTGATAGTGCAGAAACTACTGGACAGAATTACACCAAATTTGGCAGAAAGGAAGGTCCTGGTCCAGAAATCAACCTTTTTTGTCTTGGTGTCATTCTGGTCAGGATTTTTTCAGAAATTAAGGGGAAAACAAATTTGTATTTATAGTGATGTGATGGATGCGCAACCCCTCCCAATCTAGTGCTGAGATATGATTGGCTGACAACACTTCAAAAACAGAAGTCATTGAAGTGTTGCCAGCCATCTTGGGCTGAAGCCAAGTCTCAGAAAAAAGTAGCAAAAATAAAGAAAAGGGGAGACTGCACCAACACCCTGACCCCTTAGCTCGGGCAGTGGGGACCCAAAGGCTCCCCCCCAACTCCCTTGGGCTAAAAATATTGTTTTTCATTTTATGACTGTAGTCACAGTGGATCTCAAGTAAAATTTAAAAAAACTGAAGCGAGGACTCCTGCGCTCAGTTATTATAAATCCCCCAGGTGGGCCAAGTCCCGGGGGCATTTGCTAAAAAATGAGGTGGTGGGCCTCCTGGCCCACTCCCACTTTTCCAGAGTCTGGTTCTCCTGGGGTTTAAGATTAATATGCAGGCGGACCATATGCCCCCCTAGCTGCCCTGGGGAACACCACCTCCCAGGGCTGTAATTAAATATGTGGTGGGGCTGTGCACCCCCGCTGATCCATGGACCACCACCTCCCTGGGACCATCACCTCATTTTATGCGGGTTGGGTGACCACCACCTCCCAGGCCATACATAAAGTAATAGTTAAGGCGGTCCATTTCAGACTCCCTTTAGCCTGAGGGGTCACCACCTCCTTGGGGCTATGAATGTTGGAGGGGGGCTGTGGAGCCCTCCTTGAGGAGCCTCTGATGGCCCTGCAGACCACCACCCCAGCAGGGCCCACTCCTACTGTGTGCCGGGGTGCTCGGCATAGCTGTTTGCTGTGGCTTGGCTGCCACAGCAAACTCTTTGGTTTTTGACAGGCGGACCTGTAAAACAGGCCCGCTGTCAAAAACCAAAACTTTCATCTCTGTCCCCTGCACATGTGCAGAGGACAGAGATGAAATACTTCTGCCAGCATGGAGCTGCTGTTAAAGCAGCTCCATGCTTGCTGAAGCAATGGCACCACAAGGGAAGCCTGCAGTACCAGATAGCCCGTAAAGTGAATTTTGTAATGTAAAAAAATAAATAAATAAATATGTTAGGACTGCGGGGGAGTTCTTGAGGGCTCCCTCGCAGTCCCATATAGCCTATAAAGGGCTAAAAAAAGCAATAGCTAAGTGTGAAGATCGCAGACGTTCACACTGACCACTCAGGGTTTGAGTCCAGCCGGACTCACTTCCCTCTTTTTTTTTTCTCATTTTTTATGTACAAAATATTTACATTTTTAACAATGACAGATACTTTTTTATTTTTTAAATTGTACAGAAATATCTCATTCTAAGTATATCATACATCAAAGCCTCAAAAACTATTTAGCTCTTGCCCTCTCATTTTCTTTGTCTCTCTCAGTTTCTTTTTCAATCAATTTCTCCCAATCACACATGCACTCAGACTCTCACACACCCACTCACAAACTCACTCAGACAGTTCACACCCACTGACAGACCCATTCAGACTCTCAAACACCCACTCACAGACCCACTGACAACCTTATTCACCCACTCACAGCCTCATATACCCACTCACAGACCGACGCAGACACTGACGCGCCCACTAAAACACTGATGTATGCACTCTCACACCCAGACAGACACTGTCAAAGCCACTCTCAGGCCCAGATTCACCCTCTCACACTTATTCTAGCACCCAGTGAGGCTGTTCCCAATTTCTGCCGCACATGGCCAACAGGCCGTGCACAGCATGGGGTTGGGTGGTTAGGGGGGGTTGGCCACAGGGTCTGGCTTCAGGCCCGGTCTTGTGGGAAACCTTTGCTGTGGATGGGAGAAGACCGTGAGCTGCTGTGGTTGTATTAATAAATAGAAATGTAATTTACCATACAATAAAAAAAACATAGAAATTCCTTGAAAAACAAAGGTTACAGGGAAGTTTTAGTTAGGATATAAAATGTAAAAAATAAACATAGAAATTCACTTTAAAAACCAAAGGTTACAGAGACACTATAGTTAGGCTCACATTTTAAACATACCAAACCAATCGAAATTCACCAGTTATAGGTAGAGTTCTCTCAAGTAACTATATCTCATGCCAAAAGGTAACTAACTATAAGTCGCATCCTCGCTATACACCACTAACTACCCCACAAATTACGGCACAAGTTATGGTTACTTGAGTTAACTCTAACTGGTGTATTTACCTAGGTTTATATTTAGGACCATGTTGTCATAAAAAAAAGTGTTTTTTGACATGCTTATATCTTTTGCACCGCTTGACGAATCTTCAATAAATTTTCCAAAGATAAGTGCCCCGTGATTTTTGTTTCGCATTATAAATTTCAGGGTGCCCCGTTAAGCGGACACTGAGAAACAGGGGGGGGGGCAAAAAAGTCATGTTTCCAATGTTAATTTCCTTATGACCTTTGAACAAGGTTACAACCCAAACCACCGGACGGCATTACATCAAATTTGGCAGAAAGCTAGGTTTCAGTACACAGATTAGGCTTTGCAACGTTGCTGTAACTCTGTTCACTAGTTTACGAGAAAGTGAAGAAAATCCAAATTTGCATATCTGATGTCTCAAATAATTTGTGAATACTCAAGAATTTTTGCGGATTTTGACTAACCACAACCTGAACAGAAAGTTTCAGCCACCATTTTATGTTATGGGATTTGGTCCCTGGGTCTGAAAAACAAAAAGAAAAGTAGCATAAGGGGTCAGGATGGAGGTACCCTGACCCCAGGATTGCGATGGAGGGGTGTTTGAGGGTCAAATTATGGGTTTAAAATGATATTTTTCCCCATGCTCGATATTTGTGATCAATCGAGATGAATCAAGATTAATCCCAAAAAAGCAAAACATTTTTCATTAAAATTCAGACTCATTCATACCCTAATTTGTTTACTAATACATGCACTCAGAGACTCTTGCGCCCATTCACACACCCACTCTGACACCCATGCATCCACTCAGACCCACTCATAGACTTCCACACTCATTTTCAGACCCAGTCAGACACTCATGCACCCACTTACAGACCCATTCAGACACTTATGCACCCACTCAAAAAACCCTCAGACCCTCATGCACCCTCTCACAGACCCATTCAGACACTGATGCGCCCACTCACAGACCCCCTCAGACACTGATGTACCCACTCCGAGACCCACTCAGACTCCCACGCACCTATTCACAGACCCACTCAGACACTGATGCGCCCACTCACGGACTCCCTCAGACACTGATGCACCCACTCACAGACCCACTCAGACACTGACACACCCACTCACAGACTCACTCAGACCCTCACTCAGCCACTCACACATCCACTCAGACACTCATGCACCCACTCAGAAAACCACTAAGACCCTGATGCACCCCCTCACAGACCAACTCACACACTGATGCACCACCTCAGAGACCCACTCAAACCCTCATGCAACCACTCATAGACCCACTCTGACACTCATGCACTCCCTCACATACCCACTCAGACACTCACACATCCATTCACAGACCCACTCAGACCCTCATGCACACAGTCACAAACCCACATAGACACTCACATGTCTACTCACAGACTCAATCAGACCCTCATGCACCCACTCACAGACCCACTCAGACACTGGCACATCCACTCACAGACTCACTCAGACCTTCTTTCACCCACTCAGTGACCCGCTCAGACACTTACACAGCCAATCACAGACCCACACAGACACTGATACACCCACTCAGAGACTCACCCAGACCCTCATGCATTCACTCACAGACCCACTCAGACACTGGGGTGTGCGTTATGATGACTTGAAAGAACTTTAACTATAATTGCTGAATTTCTATGGTTATGTACGAGTAAATTTAGAACCTAACCATGTCGTTTCTGTAACCTTTGCTTTTTTAAGTGAATTTCCATGTTTTTTAAAAATGTATTTGCTAACTATAACATACCTGTAACTGTTTTGTTTTCTCTTGGCTATATCTTTGTGACAGATTGACGAATATTTTTGAAATTTTGAAAACAAAGTGTCTTGTTGTGCATGGAAAATGTTGAGGTAATCTGACAAGTGGGGCCAAGAAAAAGGAAGAGGGGGTAAAAAATAAAGTGGGTTTTCCATGTTAATTCCCATAGGGACCTTGAACACAACTAAAGCCAGAACCGCTGGTTGGAATTACACCAAATTTTGCAGAAATGAAGACATTGTTTCAGAAAGCACACTTTTTGTTATGGGGTGTAAATCCTTTCAGTAGTTTTGGAGATATTAAAGGAAATCTAAATGTGTATATCTTGATGTGAGAATACTTTATGACAAACTGCGAATGTGCAAACCAACAACAATGCAGTGATTGGCTGACTGCAACCTGACCAGAAAGGTGCATCCCCCATTTTACGTAATGGGACATGGTCCCCAGGGCTGAAAGAAAACATAAAAAAGGGTATAAGGTGTCAGGAAACAGGTGCCTTGACTCCATGTTTGGAATATTGGGAGGGTTGCAGAGAGCACTTATTTGTAAAACACATCCAAAATCATTATTTTTTTCCACAAACGATACTTGTTAATGCATTGCAACACTTAGTGCAGTTCTTCTGTGTATTGTTGCAAATAATTCATGGGTATCGCTGGAAAAAACCCAAAATACATTCACCCACTCATTAATGCACTCACTCACACACCCATTCACACACTCACATACCCACTCACAGACTAACTCAATCACTCATGCACCTACTCATAGACACTCATGTACCCACTCACACACCTTGCAGGAACTCACGCACACACTCACAGACCCACTCAGACACTCTCACAGCCACTCACAGACCCACTCAAACACTCTTGCAACCACTCACAGACCCAATCAGACAATTATGCACCCATTCACTGCCCACTCAGAATCATGCATCCAACTCACAAACCCAATGAAACATGCATGCGCCACTCACCTACTCAGACTCATTCATCCACTCACATACCCTCTCAGAGACTCATGCACCCACTCACAGACCTATTGAGAGACTCACACACCCACTTACTCACCCATTCAGACAGTCATGCATCCACTTAGAGACTCAGTCAGATAGTCATGCACCCACTCAGAGACCCACTCAGACCCTTGTATCCACTCACATACCAACTCTGAGACTTACACACTGACTTGCTAACCCTCTCAGAGGCTCACACATCCACTCAGAGGCCGACTCACAGACTCCCACTCAGAGACACTCTCATGCACTCACACACTCAAAGACCTTGTGCGCTCGCTAACAGACACTCTCAGAAACTCATAAACATGCTCACTGACCCAATCTGAGACTCACGCTCCCACTCACATGTCACTCAGACACTCTTGCACCCACTCACAGACCTGGTCAAAGAGTTACGCAGCTACTTACAAAGCCAGTGACAGACTCGTGTACCCACTCACAGACCCATTCAGAGACTCATACAGACACTGACAGACCTGCTGAAACGATCATGCACCCACGTACCCACTCAGAGACTCATCTATTCAATAACAAACAGTCTCAGAGACTTATGGACCCACTCACAGTCCCGGGCACATACTCATGCAGACACTGACAGACCCATGTAGGCACTCATGCACCCTCTCACAGACCCTCTCATAGAGCTATACACCCACTCAAACTCACAGACCCATTCAGACCCTTGCACACCCCTCACTTACTCATAGACTCTTCCACCCACTTACAGGCCAACTCAGAGACTCAGGCACCCAATCACTCACCCACTCAGACAGTCATGCACCCACTCAGAGACTCAATAAGACATTCATGCACCCTCTGAGAGACCTACTCACACTCTTACAACCACTCACACACCCACTCACACAAAGACTCACTTATAAAGACACTGAGAGACTCACATATCTGCTTACAGTCCCACTGAGAGACTTACACATCCACTCTCAGACCCTGTCAGATACTCATGCACCCAGTCACATACCCACACAGACACTCCCACACCCTCCCACAGATCCTCTCAGGCACTCATGCACCCACTCACAAACCCTGCAGGAATTCACGCACACAATCCCACTCCCACTCAGACACTCTCACAGGCACTCACGGACCCACTCAGACACTGGTGCAACCTCTCACAGATCCAGCCAGACACTTATGCACCCATTCACAGTTCCACTCAGAGAGTTCTACATTCTACTCGCAGACCCACTCATATACCCACTTACCGACTCAGAGACTCATTTATCCACTCACACATCATCTCAGAGACTCATGCACCCACTCACATGCCCACTGAGCAACTCACACACCTACTTACTCACCCTCTCAGATACTCATGCACCCACTTAGAGACTCAGTCAAATAGTCACGCACCCCCTCAGAGACCCAATCACACTCTTATATCCACTCACACACCCACTCAGAGATTCACAAATTAAGAGACTCACACATCCACTCACAGGCCCATTCACAGACTCCCACTCCTACTTAGAAACACACTCATACACACACACACTTAGTCACTCACAGAACTTATTGCTAACTCACTTGGATGCACCCAGGCAGAGAACCATTCAGACAGTCATGCACACCTTAGAGACTAACATAGACACTCGTGCACCCACTCAGACACCCATTCACACTCTTACACCCACTAACATACATACTCGGAGAGTCATGATTTCACTTACAGACGCACTCAGAGACTCACAAACCCACTCATTGTTCCACCCACTGACAGACCCATTCAGCCACTCACCCACTCAGAGACTCATACACCCACTGACAGACACACTTAGGCTGTTATGCATTCACTCAGAGGGCCACTCAGAGACTCATGCACCCACTCTAAGATCTTCTCAGACATCTATGCGCCCAATCACAGTCCTACTCAGACATATATGCACCCACTCACACACCCATTCGGAGACTCATGCACTCACTTGCTCATACACTCAGAAACTCATGAATCAACTCACAGATCCGAACAAGCATACTTGCACTCAATCACTCACCCAGTCAGACTCATCCACTCACTCACAGACCATCTCAGACACTCAATCACCCATTCACAGACCCACTCAGACATTCGCACACCCACTCACAGACCCACTCAGAGACTCATGCATCCCCTCACAGACTCATTCAGCCAGTGATGCACCCAGTGTGATGCACAGAATCACTTACATAGTTTTGAATTTTAAATGTGCTGGTGTCTATTGAACGTCTGCTTTTGTGTTGCGTATTTGTGACGTGTTCACAAATTTTAAAAAGAACAAAAAAAGATGTTTTAAAAAAAATTAACTAGTTTTTGGGTAAATAGGGTGGCTCTGAGAAGAGATTTTATGTTTATTGTGTGTGCATGATAACTACCCATAAAACAGGATGCAGGGTTTCAAGTTGCTGAGAAACATTCTGTTACCTTTCTCTGTGAAGTGAGCTGCATCACTTCTATAGATTCTATCCATGTCAAAGTGCAAGTTGTTGTATATAGAGCCTATATTATGTTCTCTGAGGAATGCAGAAACCGTTTTATTAACATGCTTTATAGATTTGTCTATCTGCGGACAGAATCAGCTTGACCATATATATTGGCATGTATTGGAGAAAACCAAGGCAATCTGAGGCAAAAGTACAATTAATGGAGCAAAGGTATTCATTATGATTTCCAGTCTGTGACAGGTCCGGTATAGCGGGGATCGGTGTCCCGGCACTGGCCAACTCTCCCTTGTGCCGCGGAGGCCTGGCCTGGAGAGGGCAGAAAGGTACAATGTCCCAGGGGCGCAACTCGGATGTCAGAGCAGCAGAAAAGGAGACGGACCAGGAGAACAGAAGAGAGACACAGAACACAGAAGTGAGAAGATGCCATTGACTGCGGGAGAAGAGGACGCCATCCAGAATCCCAAGCCCAACCCACCATGAAATGCCAACAGGATCACAGATTCCCATCTGCCAGGAGACGGGGGAAGAATGCAGAGACTGAAAGGACCTTGACGCTAGGAGACAAGATACAGAACGCTCACTCCAGCCATGCCCCAGGAGGGATGTGGCTAACCAAGATGTGGTCCCATTTACAGGGTCATTGGAGAGGACAGGGGCTGGCGAACTAAGGATGGAAACAAGGTGTGGTGAAAGATAGGGCATGCAGGGGTGAATTGTTTGCACAACACATGCTGTTGCCAACACCTGCATGCTATGGGCATATATTTGGGCACTATAAAAGAGCACCCGTGATCATAAAGCTACTCCTGGTAAGGAGTAATGAGATTACCTACTTCACTTGTGTTTTTCATCTGTTTTGGAAACCCCTTGTTCCCTCACTGGCACTGTCCTTCTCCTTACCCTCCCAGAAGTAACAGACTAAGATGTGTGAATAATAAACAAAATACAGAAACTCCATAATCAACAGCCATGAGCAACTTTCACAATGGAATGAGAGCAGTCGCTGATTGGATGAAAGACATGTACCTCAAGCTCAACTCAGACAAGACAGAGGTCATTATTTTGGGCCCCACAACCACCACCTGGGATGGCTCCTGGTGGCCAACTGCCCTTGAAACTGTCCCTGTCCCCACCGACCACCCATGCAACATTGGCATCATTCTCAAATCCTCTCTGTCCATGGCCCGCCAAGCCAACGCCGTCTCATCATCGTGTTTCCACACACTTCGCCTGTTTCAGAAGATATTCAAGTGGATCCCCATTGATACAAGAAGAATGGTCACCCACGTACTCGTCAGCATAAAACTCAAATATGGCAATGTAATCTATTCCGACATCACTAAGAAACTCAAACAAGACTCCAAAGAATATAGAACGCAGTGGCCAGACTCATCCTGGACATCCCCACTACATCCACATCTCTGCCCACCTGACAAACCTGCGCTGGCTCACCATCAACAAACGCATCTCCTTCAAAGTCCTGACACACACTTACATGGCCTTGCACAACATCTGACCAGCGTGCCTCAACCACAGCCTATCCTTCTGTAATCCCTTCAGACAACTCCGCTCTGCTCAATTGGTCCTTGCTGCCACCCGTAGAATCAGGATGAACACAGTAGTAAGTAGACCCTTCTCTTACCTTGCTGCACAAACCTGGAACCCCCTGTCACTGCACCTCAGGCAGTCCCACTCGCTAAATCAGCTCAAGAAGGACCTCAAGACCTGACCTTTCAACTGATCAGTGCCCCCTCACCAACGCCTTGAGACCCCACAGGAGAGAAGTTGTGCTATACAAATGTTTGATTGATTAATTGAATAATACATATTGGCTACATTATTTCACCAAGGTATCGGTCTCTGTTACGCCACAGTGGTGATAGAAGTGGAATTTTTCCTACACATCAGGCAGACAGAGATGGAGCAAACCATTACCCTCAATGAAATGATCAAACATTTAGCTGACAGCCAGTTGGTGGTAGAGGAATGGACAAGGGCTGCCCAGCAGGACAGAGAAAACTTGCAGTCTGTATTAAAATCCCATGTCACGGTCATTGCCAATAGTCAGTTGGTGCATGAAACAGCCCTTCAGAAATTAACAGAAACGATTACCAGTACAAAAGTGCACCCTAACGTCCCAAGCTCCATACTACAGAAACAAGATGTTGAGGAAGACCTGGACTCCTTCTTTACCAACTTTGAATGAGTAGCCACTTCAGCTACATGCCACAAGAACGTTAGAGTTAGTATATAGCTCCTCTACTTATCGGGGGAACTCCAGACTGCATTTCAGGCAGCTAATCCAGGGGGTGAAACTTCCTTTATAGAAGTAAAGAAGGCTATCTTAGAACGGCTGGGTTTCGATAACAAACACCATTGAATTAAATTCCAGAAAGATAAGTGGAACCATCAGGAAAATACGAGGGCATTGTTTTACTGCATACAAAATGTGGACCTTTGCTGACTTAAACGGGCTGAATCCTCTAAGGAGGACATTATAATTAAAATCCTACTGGACCAATTCCTTGAGGCTCAACAACAAGAAATTGGATCAGACAACACCCAGACGTTTCTATTCACCTGGCAATTGACCTAGCTTGTGCTTACCATCGATCCCCGGACTTAGGGCCTCCCAGAGAAAAAGCACCTCACTCCATATTCTGAAACCGAGTCTCCTGTCCAAAAACCGCACCAGGCCCCTCCTCAACATGCATATAACACCACACGCCATAGGAAAAGACTATGGACACGGTCCCCAAACCTTCCACTGAGCCAAGTGGGGCCATATCATAAGTAACTGTCCACGAAAAGCCCAGTCCCCAGAACCAATCAAAGTATCATTTTCATGAGAGAGGGTCTTGTGGGAATGAGGTGTTTTCATTAAATAGCTAATGGATATGACAGTCAGCAACAAACCGCTATAGTGCTAGTGGACTCTGGGTGTGGACACTCGGTGATAAGTATGGTTTACATGCTACCACACCAGTGAAGAAAATGGAAAAACATCATCATCACTTGTACCCATGGGGATTTTAAGATATACCCAGTAGCAGACATAGGAGTGAACTGGAGAGGATGGGAAGTGGCCATAAATGTAAGAGACATCCCAAACTTAGTGGAGGACCTAAGTATAGGAACCGATTATCAGGACTTCCCGAGATTATTGAACAGCACCAGGCCAAAAGATGTCAATCGGGAATGGCCGAAGGAAGCACCCTTTCATACAGAGAACAGAGATGGGGGTAAGGTCCGCTAGTCATCAAGAGAAGCATGAAAATAAGAAACTGTTTTACCCGAGACTAGAATCTTATGATTCTTCCTTCTTTCTTACAGTGGCTGCCATAGACACCTCTTTGGGGAGTTTCCAGGCCAGTAAAAGAGAAGATCCTAACTTCATACAAGCATGGGCTCAGGTCGTCCAGACAGACTCTGATCGGGTAGGGTTTTTCTTCAGCACAAAGAAAGGTTTGGTATACCAAAATGGAAGATGGGATGGGGAAACATTCACTCAGCTCGTGGTGTCCCTCCTTTACCGCACCCAGTTTCTCCACTTAGCCCATAGCCAAACAGGTGCATCCTCGGACTCCCTCCTACCATTGACATATCTTTTTGCCACGTGAGAATGGATTTAGTTGGTTTCCTAATGGCTTCCTCGAAATAGTTTCAGTATATCCTTGTTGACTATGCTACCTGAGAACTGGAAGCAATTTTCCTTACCAGCATGACTAACTGAACAGTAGCCCAGGCCATGATAACGTTTTTCTCCCATGTGGGTTTTCCCAGAGAGCCATTCACTGATTAGGGGACTCCTTGTATGTCTCGACTTATGTCTCTGACATGCATGGCACCTACTGGGTATCAAACAATTAGAACTTCAGTATAACACCCTAAAATCTATGGGCTTGTCAAGAGGAACAATAGAATGATTAAAACAGTTCTCAGGAAGTTGATATTGGATGCTGGAAGGGACTGGGACAAGAAATGTGCCCTGGTCCCTTACGCCATACGTACAAATACTCAATCCTTCACTTGACATAGCCCCTTTGAACTTGTTTTTGGGAGACAACCACGCACCCTGCTGGATATGGCAGCCAAACAATGGGAGAAAGAGGAGGATGAAGGAAATGGAATATTAGACTACACTCAAACACTACAAGGCAGGATTGACACACTGTGGTAAGAGGTTAAAGTCACTCTGGACAAAGCTCAGGAGAAAAAGAAAGGGGACTATGATCAGCATTGCAAGATGCAACAGTTACAAGTAGGAAGTAATGTTTTGATTTTCCTTTCCTCATTAAGCAATATACTCCTAGCTAAATGGCAGGGACCATATGAAGTGCTAGCACAAGTCACACCCATCACTTACCACTTAGCCATTCCTCATGCCTGGGGCAAGGGACATATATACCACAGACATCTATTAAATGATGTGAAGGATTGTGAGGTACATCAAGTTGAGGCCCATTCTTCTCTGTTAGTGACTGTGGACCGGCCCCTTGACATCACCCTTCCTCCACACGAGGACCTGAGAAAGGAACAAATACCACACATAGGGGATTCCCTGACAAGTGAGCAGAAATGACAATTAGAGAGACTACTACAGAGTAACCAGGATACATTCTCCCCAGTAACAGAATGTACATCCTTAGCCTAGCACAACATCCAGACAGAGTGAGGGGAAATATTTCTCAAACCCTACCGTATTCCAGAAGCCCAACAACAGGCGGTAGAAAAGGAAGTACCCAGCATGCTAGTGGGTGACATCAAAGAGCCCTCCACAAGCCCATGGTGCAGTTTAGTATTGATTTCTGCCAGTTGAGCAGTATTTCCAAGTTTGATACTTACTCAGTGCCCCGAATGGATCAGCTTAGTGGAAGATTAGGAAATGCCCAATACCTTACAACCCTCGATCTTATCAAAGGGTACTGGCTGATATCCGTTGTACTGGAGTCACGCGAAAAAAAACGCCTTCTCAATTCATTCAGGTCTTTACCACTTCAAGGCTTTGCCTTTTGAGTTACATGGGGCCCCAGCTATGTTTCAAAGGTTAAAGGACAACCTCTTAAAGCCACTCCAATCATATACAGTGGCTTATCTTGATGACGTAGTGGTTCACAGCCCCACATGGGGACAGGACTTAGAACAGTTAGAATGTGTTCTCACAACTCTTAGAAAGGCACGCCTGACTGCATATCCAGAAAACTGCAATCTGTCAATGTCCTCCATAAAATATTTAGGGTGTCAAATTGCAGCAGGTCACATAAGATGTCAGGTGGATAAAGTGAGAGCCATTCAATGACTGCCGTACCCAAAAGCAAGCTAGTCTTGAAGGGCTGAAGAGAGTGCTGTGTGCAGACCTGGTATTGCAAAGTCCAGACTTTTCCAAACCTTTTGTGCTCCAAATTGATGCTTCCAAACTTGGTCTGGATGCTGTGCTGTCTCAGCCTGATTCCTTAGGACACCTGCACCTAGTGGTTTATTTCAGCTGCAAACTGTTTCTCCCGGACATAAACTATCCCACAATCGAACAGGAATGGCTGGCGATCAAATGAGCCATTGAGTCCCTCCAGTACTATCTCCTTGGTCGTTTCATTACTTTGCAGACTGATCACACCCTGTTGACCTGGCTGGCCAGACATAGGACACTAATGCTCGGATTTTACGTTGGTTCTTGGAATGTCAACCTTTTTCTTTTCAGATTCTCCACTTAACCGGACAATGCCAAGTTGTGGTGGATTTTCTTTCCCTGGTTCCTTCTTCCTCATGGCCTGATTGGTCATGTTCAGAACATGTTGAATGTTGCAGAAATAGGTAACCCGGCACTAGAAAACACTCCCTCATACCTTGGGGGCATGGCCTGCAGACCGCAGCAAGGTACAATGTTTCAGGCACGCAACACAGACATTCTAAGCAGCAGAAAAGGGGATGGGACCAGCAGGACAGGAGAACGACATGAAACACAGAAGCGAGAAGACACCAAAGACTGTGGCAGAAGATACCCTCTGGAATTCTGAGCCCAACCTGCCAGGAACCGCTGTCAGGATCCCGGAGTCTAGCCCGCCAGGAGATGTGGAGAAGAACGCAGAGATCAAATGGATCTTGATATGAGGAGACCAGATACAGGACGTACACTCTAGCCATGTCCCAGGTGGGACATTGGAAACCAAGGTACAGGCCTATTTACAGGGTCATTGGGGAGGCCAGGGGCTGGTGAACTTGGGAGGGAAACAAGGTGCAGTGAATGACGGGTCATGCAGCAGTGAATTGTTTGGACACCGCACACTGTTGCAAATACCTGCATGCTAGGGGTGTATATTTGGGCACTATAAAACAGCACGCCTGATCATAAAGCTACTCCTGCTACGGAGTAACAAGATTACCTACTTCTCTCATGTTACATCGGTTTAGGAAACACCTTGTTCCCTCACTGGCACTTTCCTTCCCCACTCCCTCTGTCTCCCAGAAGTAACCTCTCACCTGAATATTGTGTCCTGTCTGTTTCCCAAGATTAAGAGGAACATGGAACGGGCCAGGACATGCAGCATCTATGGGTTTCTGTGAAGAGAAGTGAGAGAAGAAGAAAATTAAAAAAACACTGTAGAAGCAGGGTGTGCAGTAACATCCTGAGAAAGACATGTAACCAAACAACCATTAAGACTAAAGCCCTCATTATGACCTCGGCGGTAAAGACCACCGAGATCAGCGCTGGCGGTAAACAGAAGACTGCCAGCGAGACGACCCCCCTGCCGGCCGCATAATGTTTTCCCCGCTGGGCCGGCAGGTGGAAACAGTGTTTCCACCCGCCGGCCCAGCAGGGAAAAGGGCCTTAACATGGACGGCGGCTCCAAATGGAGCCGCCGCCAATGTTGGTGTGCGGCGGGTGCAGCAGCACCCGACGCGCAGATCACTTCCTGTAAATCGGGCAGTGACCTGCGCAACGGGGCACTGCATGGGGCCCCTGCACTGCCCATGCCAAGTGCATGGGCAGTGCAGGGGCCCCCAGGGGTACCCGAGCACCCCTTCCATCAACCTTTCCCTGGCAGAATTACGAGGGAAAGGCTGGAGGAAAAGAGATCATTATCTGGCCCTGTCGGATAATGATTTCCGCCATCATCAGGCTGCCTGTTGGCAGTGGTGGATGGCCGCCTGTGGCGGTACCCACAGCCTTCATTATTTGACGGCCGAGCCCGCCATGCCGGTGGCAGTCATTACCGCCACCACCGGCATGGCGGACTCAGCCGCCAATGTTCATTATGAGGGCCTAAGTCATATGAATAATTGACAAAATACATAAACTCATTAATATTTTTTGGCTATATTATTTCAGCAAGGTATCAGTCTCTTTCCACGCCACTCAGTCCTACCCCAGTAGGTGTGGTCATTGTCACCACAATGTACAATCATGAGGTCAGGGTGTTGGCAGTCTCAATGCTTTCAACCAAAAGCAGCATTTGATTCCACTTTAACCTTCTCTTGCCAATCCAAGTAATGTCCTCATTTGCCAAACCCAGGTCCCTGTCAATGCCACTCTTTCTAGCACACTCTCTGGCTGAAAGCACAAAGCTACGACCCACAATCCACACTCTAACCATTTTTAAAGTAAGCAGGGGTAGCACACAAGAGAAGGCGGAGCACAATAAGATAGCTTTGAAAACGATAGGCAGTTAGAATGGTGGACAGGAGTTGTTTTTAAATCATTGATGTTGTAAACATGCAGATAGTCAAAATTACTTAGTGATTTTCTGAAACATTAAGTGGCTATGTGATTGGCTGTTGGTAAAATAAAACAAATATAGTATAGACTTGAATGCTTTTAATTGCAAACACTCAACCACACCGTCTGCAGTTGAGTTGGAGAGTAATGTGCTGCTTCTAGAATGCTTAGATAACTCAAGACCTACTGGTTCTTGTGGGTTGTTATGGAAGCTCTGCTAAGAGTATGAGTGGAAGGGTATTTACAGAGTGTAGTCTATTTCTTGAAACTAAAGTTTATTGGTATCATTATTTGTGAAATCAATGTTATTTTCCTAATTAGGAGTTTCTTACTAACTGTACTGTAGTTGAAACCATTAGGAGTAGTAAGGTAAATATGTTTTTTGAACCCCGCACTTATTTGCAAATTCATAGCTAAGTTACATGGGAAGGCCACACTAAGGGTCACGACGAATTTGCGAATGGGGTGAAATAACCTTCTAGATTGGGCTCCTTCATAGAAGTGCAGGAAAGGGTTAACACACAGAAACCATTTAGAGATGAAAAATATGAAAGGGATGTTTTGATTTGATACCTTCAACAGTATCACTGAGTGCAAAGTTGAAAAGGCTGCCATTAATGGTTGCTTTGTATGAGAGTGGTGTGCCATTCTTATGTTTTGTTTTTTCATTTCCTTTGAGAGTACAGTCTAGTGACAATATCAGAAGTACTTGATCAACCAATTCAATTTACAGGTATGTGAATTGCAGTTTATAAGATTGTGAAAGTATCTGTGTACATGAGGTAAAAGTGTGTATGATATATAGAAGAGTATTGTGTGACTATTAGGGGATCTCTGAGTGAGTGTTTGTTCTTGTGGGTTTATGAAATGGTTTGTAGTTGTATGGGTGTGTAAGTAAGTATGTCCGTGTATGTGTGTCAGAATAGTTGTGTGAGAAGTCCTTAAATCATGGTTTGCCCTGTGACTGTAGAGTGTATGTGTTTTTATTTGCTGCATGGTGTAGTTGGCATAAAAGTCAACTTGATAAGCTTTAAACGTTTGTTTTTCTACGTACTAGATGTCTCTTAGATACAGTGTAGGTAAGTCAAAAGACAGACTGCTATGTGCTTAGAGGGTAGGTTTTGCACTTTAAAGTCATATTCAGCACATGTGTACTTTGAGACCCGTAGACATAGTTAAATATGCAGTCATTCGCCCCTATTACAAGTTATATATATGTTTCTAAAAGCAGAGTTACTCACCTAGCCTGTGAGAGAGACACAGAGGCATGTAGATATTCACTGACATGCCCATACAACACTTATGTATGCAGCTGTAACTGAGGCAGTTGCATACACATTTATAAAACTGAACACTCAGTAGTAAAGGCAGTAATATATACAGACACTTACCTATACATAAAGAGATTGTGGCTTAGTTTCTTTCACATTCAGTGACACAGCTATAGAGGGACTGATACACTTATTTAGATGTGTAGTGAAGTAGTGATACTTCTAGTCACTAGTCCAGACTCGTAGACCTTTTAACATGTGGCTTCCTGCAACTACAGAGCATATGTATCCAGTTTGAGTTTGCATTTAAAATTGTATACACATTTTAAGCTTTCCTTTTATTAGATAAAAGTCTGCCCTAAAGTAGCATGTTGGTAGGCTACATGGCAAGGTGCTATGTCCTTAGAAAGTAACACATGTAGCTTCAAGTTTCAGTGAGTCACATGCGCACTTTCAGACCCATATGCCCAACTTAATACCCAGTGTCCTGCTCATACTGCAACTCACATGCATATTTAAAAGCATAGCAGTATTCACCCACCAAGTCAGACAGAGACCGAGGCACTTAAACATTCAGTCATATCCCATTACAGCACTTATTGATCCAGAAGTGACAGAACCAGTTACACACACAGTTAAAGACCCCAATACTCAATAATACAGTAAGTAAGTAAACCATACAGCTAGTTACATACACATATAGAGACCCATAGAGACACTAAGAAAGATTGTCACATAGCGACATAGTCATTTACATATCTGAACTGATGCATTTGTTTAGATATTTACTGAAGTACTGATAGTGCTATTCACCCATGCAGACAAGTAGCCCTTTAAAGATGTTTTGGGCCTGCTACTTGACACTCTGTGTGTGCAAATTTACTGCCAGGTCGAGTAGGCATTTGAAATCCCTTGCTAAGCCATAAACTGTGTTTTTCCACACATAAGTCACCCCTAAGGTAGCCTGTAGGTAAACATTCACTGATGCATACACTGACACACCTAGATACACTCCAGTACATATAGTAGCAGACCACAACACACTGACACACCCACTCATGCAGTAACTAATACACCCAGCACAAACTGATGTATATAGTAAGACATGCAGGATGACAATTATGCATACACTGACACACCAATAAATACACAGATGCATACAGTAAATCACACAGGCACACAGTCATGCATACATTAACACACCCAAGTACACTCTGAGGCATATATTGACATGACCACACATACACTTGTGCATACACTGACACAGCCACACACACACACTGATGCACACATTAACACACCCAGTCACACACTGATCCATACAATAAGACACCCAGGAACACAATTATATAAATACTGACATCCCCAGACAAACCCTCATGCATACACCAACACACCCAGGCACACACCTGTGCACATACTGACACAGCCAGACACACAGTGATACATACACTGATACACTCAGGCACACACGTAGGCATACACTAAGACACCGAAGTACACTCTGATTCATTTACCGACACAGCTACAGATACACTATTGCATATACTGACGCACCCGGGGACACACTGATGTACAGATTAACACACCCAGTCACACACTAACACATACACTAAGACACCCATGCACATACTGATACATGTAATAAAATACCCAGGCAGAAAGTGATACATATTCTGACACACCCATGTACATTCTGATGGATAGAGTAGCATACCTATTGTTGGAAAATGAATTATTGGTAAGGGCAGGTAAGTAGCTACACTTAGCAATAGGCCAATAACCTCCACTCAGGTTCAGTTAGGGCTCAATAAATGAAACTCAGCTCAACCCTTGGTAGCTTGGCAACGAGCAACAAGGCTTAACTTGGGAGTCAAATGTGTAAACCATTTAAAAATCACAAAACAGTAAAACACAAAACATAATACAATTCCAATACCATTTATAAAAATAGATGATATTTTTATCTTTAAAATGACAACAAAATGGTTAAAAGCAGATAAGGGGAACCGGAGATATGAATTTTTAAAGAATTAATGTTTTCTAGCACCTAGAAGCAACTAACGCTCAAAGGGTGAAAAAAGATCACCTTGGAAATGAACAATCCAAAGTTCAGGCCACCCACGAGGTAACACTGTCACACTTACTTTCAGAAGCGTTTCTTGATTTAAGGAAGTGGTTCACAGCACCAGCCATGGTTCAGAGGCTGTGGTTTGCCTCTTGGGGTCTGGGATTACAACTCCCACAATGCACCTCTTTAAATTATGAGTTGCTCCAAATGTCTCCAAACTTCTGGATCTTCTTCCAGAGGTAATTTTTGGGCCCTTGACATGTCCACAACTTGATCCAAGACTCCAGAAGCTCTGAGTTGCTCCTTGGGAGCCGGGACTACAATTCCCAGATTGCACCTGGTGAGAATCCTCAAATTACCACTGGACGCTGGCCAGCTGGGCTTTGCTTGCAGGATTTGATGCAGGTGTTCTGGGCAGCTCTTTTGTACCTGTAACAAACAGGGAGTCCCTCCTTGAACTAGTTGAAGCCCGGCAAAGTCCGTCTTATGGTGGATCCCAAGTGTGCAGCTGGTGCAGTCCTCCAGAGTGCAATGTCTAGGTTCAGGTCAGGGGTCCAGCAAGGCAGTTCTTCTTCTCCTGTAGTTCTTCCTTGTAGGGATCTGGTGTGGGTACAGCACTGCCATATTTATCCTTGCTCCTTGGTGAAAACCAAGGGGGTCCTGGTTTTCCAATCAGGTGCAGAGCCCTTCCCCCTGTGATGACCACTTCCTGGGAAGTGTGACAAAAATCAGTCACAGGGAGCAACATTCCTCAAAAATCCATCATGGCTGAAACTGATTTTTGGAGGTTACATCTGGCTGAGCCCAACCACAGGTGTGGCTAAAAATCTTAAACACACCCTTCTCCTGCCCTCTCCTAAGCTAATCAGGGGGGCACCTAATTGTCTGGGTTTGCATGATGTGAGGGAGGTGCTGGGTTGCTCCAAATGTCCTTTCTTGCCTTTGAAGACCAGTTTGGCAGTCCTCCCCCGTTCCTGCTTCTCTGTCTGGTGGGGGAACTTCTCCTTCCACAGGCACATCTCTTTGTGTTCAGCCCAGGCTACTTCACACCTCATCAAGTCAGCCTGGCCAGGCTGCAAGAGGCTGGCCAATCAGAGCAGAGCACTATAGGGCTGAATTTGGCAACGTTTTAAGGTAGAGTTTAAATCTCTTTACCTGAGCAAGTTATATTAAATCCAACAATTGCAAGTTGTGGGATATATTATAACAATTAATTTGATATCTAACTTGAGCTATCTGACACTTAAAGGGACTTTATTAATTAAAATAAAGTCTCCCCATTGTAACCCATGGAGACCATTCACTATAATTGAGGGAAAACAAATGTGTCTGTTTTGCCTCACCAGAGCTTATAAAACTATTTTATAAGGTCCCTGCTTATAGTTACATGGCACCCACCCCTTGGAGGCACATAGGGCACACCTTAGTGGTGACGTATATGTAAAAATAAGATAGTTTAAGAATTTGGAAGTGCTTTTAATTCCAAAGTCGAATTTGCATGTAACTTTAATTAAAAAGCAGCCAGCAAGGCAGGCATGCCTTTAAAATGACCCTGGGAATCTCAGCAGCGCTACTGATGTTGTGTCCCAAAACCTACATGCCCTACCATATACTAGGGACTTATAGCTAGATTCACAGAGCCAATAATAATTAGCCTAATTTGCATACTGAATTTACACAGAGCACAGGCCCTAGGACTAATTAGCAGTACCCAGGACACCATCAGAGCCAGGAAAACACCAGCAAAAAGTAAAAAATAGGGGCAAAACGTTAGGGGGCCTCTGTTTTCTCACACCTATGCACACACTAATATGTACATGTGCACAGCCAAGCAGACAGTGATGAAGACATTGACATAAGCAAGGACATGCTCATGCACCAAATGACACACTTATGCAAACACTGACAAACTCAGTCACATACTTCTCCATACAGCATCACACCCAGACATTTATTTAAGCATATACTGAGACACCCTAACACACACTTACACATATGTTTAAATACCCGGGAACACAGTGAAGCATACAGTAGTACACGCAGGCACAGGCTAATACATGTGCTGACACAGGCAGAGACACACAGATATAAACATGAACATTAATGGAGTAAGAGTGGCTATGATGTAATAACATAAATGTTTAGTTGTCTGTTAAATGCTTCAAAAAGTAAATTTAATAGTCTGCAAAGAAAACCTAAATGTACTCACAGGCATCTTCTGGCGGATATAACCAGAGCACTACAATACCATCAAAAACTGAAAGAAGAAAGAAACAAAGAAAAGGTTACTATCTACACATGACTGAGAGACAAAAGGGGCAAAATGCGAGGCATGTGATGAAGGAGAAAAGAGCTGCTGGTAAGAAAAAAAAGAAGTTTCTTAAAATAGCATGTGAAAAACGGCAAAGTGAACAAAATCAAGTAAATAAAAACAAACCTTCAAATCAACTAAGAAAAGAGCAAAATTACATGACATTAAGAGTAGAAAAATTGTACAACACAGCGGATAGCCTAACCAGAAGACAGAGGTTGTTTAAGGAAATCAGAGCCAGAATGTTTCATAGTAGGGTAATTCAGAATCTTTTATGAACTATGAATCAGTATAAAAGGAGAAGAGAAGCAGACAAACAAAAGAAAAGTGTTGAGGTTGTAGTTAATAACGCCCTTGCACTCAAGAGAAAGCTATTTATTTGAATTCTGAGCAGAATGAGAATGCTGAACAAAATAGTGTTGCCTATGAGGAAAAGAAGCCAAAAGAAAAGACTTATGAATGGAAGTAACGTTTGCAAAATTTTCAATTGCGAATGGAAGCATACTTCCAGTAGTGAGCCTTTCTTTAATGAGGAAAGCTACTTCCAAGTGAACACACTAGTCCATGCATTTGAAACAAATGGACAATGTTATGAGATGAAGGATAGTACTCCCATTCCAAAAGAGTAGATGGTAACTAGGAATAGCTCAAGAGGTACAGGGAAGAAGTAGACAGGCATCTGTGCACAAGTGGAACTGTAGCAGTATTTATAGTGTTCAGCAGGAATCAATTGCTACATTGAGAACTTTCCTTTGAATGATTCTGTGCGAAAGTGTGTAACAGAAAATAGGTATGGTGCAAGAATTAGTTCCATGCAAAGTAAGCAAGTATACTAATTTACAGGGACATTTGCTATCATGTCTATTGAAGAAAGTCTGTCAAAGCATCTTTCTCCTGCCCAATGTTTAGGAGAAATGTGCAGAGCTATTTTGCATGGCACAGTAGCAGAGATGAAAAGATTTTGTGAAGACGTTCAGATTAATTTCTTTGGTCCGGAATAGAAGTGTTGGGAAAATGAGGAGTTGATACCTACACAGGAATTAGTGTTGATAACTTTAGAGAAGAGTTTAGGAAGTTTAGCACTGTTTCTTCAGAGAAACCAAACTGTGTTTGTATATGTTGTTGACGCACTCACTATAAAAGTCAAACTCGTGTTATTCTGTACTCAAAAACTGAACAAGAGAACAGATGTAGGTTGCAAAAATTTGCTGCTTATTGGTTTGCAGAGGAACGGTTTGATTTGTCCACTCTGTAGATTATATGTAAGTACTGCTCTGATAAGTTAGATAATAATGAAATGCCAGTTAAACCAGAACACAACATGTTAGAATTAGTTTCAATTCCATGAGAACTTAAAGATTTAAATGTTTATTCATCAATTCTCATACAATGTGTACATCCTTTTCAAGCTATAGTTCGTATGGAGCCAAAAACCGGCAAATTATCTCCTACAGAACTACAAAAAGGTCTTAAAGGTAGAGTTGTGTACTTGCCATTAGAATACAAACAGGATATTGAAACTATAGGGTGTGAAGAGATTTTGATGAACAAGTTTGATGTTTTTTAAGATATAACACATGGGGGGTGAAACATTACCATCAAGAGATCAGGTTGAAAAGATGGATCAATCCAGATCAGAAGAAATTTATGAATACTACAGCATCCTGCATTCTACAGATGTGATTGGTGATGCAGTTCATCTGTTTCAAATGAAACAAGTAAATAGAGCTCCCATCAGTGTGTGTGAGAAAATATTAGAGGCTCTCTGTTTTCCACACCTGTTTCCCTCTGGAGTAGGTGGTCAGTTTGATGACCGACCTGTGCAAATACCAGCAGACGAGTACAGGTCAACTAGACTATAGTCAGAGGACCCCATAAATCACCAGTGTATTCCCTATATATATAATTTATTATTTGAGAGTGACTTGTCAGGACTATCTTATTCAGCAAATCATACTTTAAACACAGGAGTTAATCTGCAAAATCCCTCTGCAAGGGGATTTGTTGACTAAGATCAAGAAAGGATGAAAAGCTGGAATACAACTTGATTAGTTTGATGGCATGTCAACATGGTACCAACAAGTATTGGTATTGCATTCACGGTGAGCTAAAATGTATATGAGAAACCTAGGTGTACCTACTTCGTTTTTGACACTCAGTTGTACTGAGTATATTTGAGATGACCTGCTGGAATCTTTGCAAGAAGCAAACTCAAACATTAAAGGCATCAAGGTGAAGACAGCTGAAGAACTTTGCTCTTTGGATTCTGCTAATGTTTGCAGATATTTTAACCACAGGTTTCAAACCATGATGTATATGATCTGCAGCAAAACAAGTCCTCTTCTTGGTGAAATAATAGATTTATTTTGGCATAATGAGTACCAAGCAAGAAGTGCTCCACATATTGACATGCTGTTATGAATTTAAGATAATCCAAATTTTGGAACAGACAGTGAAGAGTCTGTCCTCTTTTTGGTGGTGAAAAAGGCCTGAGACAACAAGTTGTGCACTTTCAAACTCATAAATGTGGAAAGTACTGTCATTGAAAATACAGATGCAAAGGTTAATTTTACATAACATTTTAAGATTCCCACATCCTGTCAGTTCACAAGGAAGATTAAGCAGCTTTTTATCTGCAGTCAGACATACACTAACATGAAAATCACTAAAACAAACACATAAAACTGGAAAAGAACAGAGGCCTCCACGTATATTAATGACTATAATCCAGTCATTCTCAAAATGTTGATTCCGGACACGAATATACAGTTTGTTGCAGATAACTCCATCGCTGTTGCTCATTATGTCACTTCATAAATTACAATATCTGAGAAAACAGGGATGAAGGTGATGTGGTAGGAGATTTCTGCAGAGAAGAGTCTTACAAAGAAATTGTATAGCTTCAGCTTAAAAATGTTTTCCCATAGAGAGATAGGGTCTAGTGAGTGTTCTGATTGGTTGAGCTTGGCTCGTTTGTTCTCAAAGTCAAGGGGAATTGTTTGGGCAAGACTAGGCCTTGCAATCATGCATAATAGAGTGTTGAAGTCTTTCCCAGAAATTCAGTATCTAGCAGAATTTGATCCAGAAAATACAGATTTTGTGAAATCAAATATGTTGGATACATACTATCTAAGAAGGAGTCCACATCTAGAAAACATGTGCCTTTATGAAGTACTTCAACACTACAGATATAGAAGCAATGTGACAGAAAACACAGAAGAAATGTAATATGCATTAGTTGGATGTGACAGTTGTTTGGTAAGACATAACAAAGGAAATCTAATTAACCATAGAAAACGTAGTTGCCAAACTCCAAACAAAGACAGTTTTTCTATTTGGCCCTTTAACAACTCTTCAAGTCTTGGTGTGCTGAATCCGAAATACTTGGAGACTATAACTACTTTAAATATTCTTTCAACACTCTGAAAGACAGCCTTCAGTGTTTAGTCTTTGCAAACTCAGTACAAATGTTAAATGATGAAATTCAATAGGAGGAAACCATTGCTGCTGAGACAGCTAAGGAGAGTTTGCAAAGCAGACAAAGTTCACAACCACTGAGTTAAGATCCTCTTGGACAAGTGTTGATTTTAAATACTTGGTTGTACAACTGAATGACAAACAGAAAGAGATTTATATTTAGGTAAAAGATAAAATAGAGCATGGATTCCTGTGCGAGGAGAAAACAGGTAAATGCTGTTCATTTAAACTAATACTATTATACATCAGTGGTCAAGCTGGCATCAAGAAAAACTTTTTTAATTAAAGTTCTCACTGCTTTCATACAGAAGACTACAAAATCAAACTTACCATGTGTACTAACAACATCAACTGGATTAGCTACACACAACATTAAAGGAATTACTTTACATGGACTACTTATGCTACCTGTTGAACATGACAATAAACTGGAATATCGGAGGTTATCTGGTGAAGCTTGCCATGAGATGTCACGAGTATTAAAGAAACTGAAACTTTTTATCATCGATGAGGTAAGCATCATTTCAAACTTAATGTTTGAGTTCATAATCTTAAGCATGCATCGGGTTTTAAAAAACAGAGTAAGATGGACTGTTTGGAGGAAATTATGTAATTGTTAACTACAACTTACCCCTTTGAAAGGACTACGTGTTTTGAAGACACTTCTAAATAATGAAACACAAAATTCTTGAGTAAGTATTGGCAATGTAAACATTTGATTAAACTTCCAATTCAAGAAACTAGTGAAGAATTTGTGTCAATCATCTGATGTAGAATTTTGAAATATTCTGAAGGACATTAGAGTAGGAGTTCTGACAAAGGAGGGGAAACATACTTTAGAAAGGCACCTTATCAAGAAACTGTTTTTATCTAATAATACAGCAGCACAACTAATGTACAATTTCAGTGAAGAAGAGAAATCCATAGTCACAATTACTGAAACTGGAGAAAGAAGACATTTTGGAAATTACTCCTATTGACAAAATGTGACACCAGGGAGTGACAATACTGCTAACTGAAAAACTAGAAGCAAAATTAGATTTTTGGGAAAAGTCTGTATCCAGGACTCCAAGATTAGAAAAGTGTTTATATGTGTGCAAAAACTGTCAAGTAATTTTGAGGCATAATTTTAATGTTGAGAAATGGTTAGTAAATGGTGCTATGGGTAATGGTATTGATTTCATAAATTTTCCAAATAGGGATAGGTTGAATATTTAGCTGTTACATCTGATCTGATTTATGGTGAGAATAAGATTGGCTGATCTACTGTAATTGTTTTCCTTGTAAAGGACTCATGTCCTACGGCACCAGTTCCTAATTCTTAGCATATGCTCTAACTATCCATAAGCCTCGAGGTTTAAGTATAGACAAAGCTTTTATTATTATTGGAAGTACAGTATTAAAATTCAAGTGTCCTTTTATCTTTTACAAAGGAGTTAATATAACATATACACACTACCCTATCTAATTAAAGAGTGAAACTGGATGGGAAGAATGCAATAACAGCTACATTAAGTTGAAACCAAAACTGCCTTTCAGTCTACAAACGTCTTACCTTTTGTTTCTTCAACCAAAGTTCTAAGGAGTATCTCTGAAAAAAAGTAATGTATAGAATTCTGTCTACAATGATTGTCAGTGTTTTAGACATCATTCGACCTACCAAGGGTAATGTCTTAAAAAAGGTGTCTAAAATTCAAGTGTTGTTTATAACTTTTAGTACTATTGTATCGGTAATAACAGTAAAATAATTATTTTTAGCACATGTTTGTTTATATTAGTTTAATAGTTTTAAGTAAAATCATTGATTAAGCAATTGTAGTGAATGCAATGAATAGTGTCACTTATTTGTAGTGATATACTGTGCAGTTTTTTCTACAATCTATGTGATTGTTTTTCCCCCACTGATCAATGATGATTCTTAATACAATACAACATTGAAGTTGTGCAAGTATAGAAGCTGAGAATACAAAAAAGGAAAAATGAAATGTTTTTCTATAATGTGAAAAACTGTAACAGCATAATCAATGTGCATTGTTTTGGTCTGGGAATTTTGTAAATGTAATACTAAAATTCTTATGTTATTTTTATTTTTCAACACTGGTTCAAGTTATACCTCTTTAGATATGTCAACATACCTGTGATGCCACCCACATATTTGTTTGAGGTACCCACTGGAGAGGGTATTGCAGCACTTTGTATGCTTTGCCACTACATTTATTTGCCTGGACGGTATGGTAAAAAACTCCCATGCAATTTGCTGGGGTTGCTCTTCCAAAGAACAGAGGGGGTCATTCTGACCCTGGCGGCCGGTGGACCACGGGAGCACCGCCAACAGGCTGGCGGTGCTCCCACGAGCATTCTGACCGCGGCGGTTCAGCCGCGGTCAGAAGCGGCAAGTCGGCGGGCTCCCGCCGACTTACCGCTGCTCGGGGGAATCCTTCATGGCGCTCCGCCGCCATGAGGATTCTGACCCCCCCTACCGCCATCCTGTTCATGGCGGGAAAGCCGCCATGAACAGGATGGCGGTAGGGGGGGTCGCGGGGCCCCTGGGGGCCCCTGCCGTGCCCATGCCAATGGCATGGGCACGGCAGGGGCCCCCGTAAGAGGGCCCCGCAAAGTATTTCAGTGTCTGCCTTGCAGACACTGAAATACGCGACGGGTGCCACTGCACCCGTCGCACCTTCCCACTCCGCCGGCTCGATTACGAGCCGGCATCCTCGTGGGAAGGGAGTTTTTCCCTGGGCTGGCGGGCGGTCTTTTGGAGACCGCCCGCCAGCCCAGGGAAAAACTCATAATACCCTCCGCGGTCTTCTGACCGCGGAGCGGTATAATGGCGGCGGAATTCTGGCGGGCGGCCTCCGCCGCCCGCCAGCATCAGAATCACCCCCAGAGTGTGGTAACTGATCCTCACTGCCACTAGAAGCCACTTGATTGGCAAATGATGGGGAAAGCACCAGCATTTAATTTAGAAAAAGAAAAGATCAGGTGCTGAATCAAGAACAGGGTTCTCATCAATGACGTCATTTGAGATGTCACTGACCATGTCATGAGTGATGTAACATGTGAGGTCATAAGCAGTGAATTGGGCATTAAGGAATAGCTATTTACCACCAAGTTGAACTTAGTGGTAACCATGTTCAAATTTTAAAAATGCAATTAAAATGGCATGTGTGCACCTTACATGTCCCCAAAAACTTTTTTGGGTGCAGCAGAGGTGGCCTGCATTGCATTTTGACGCTGCTCCAGATTTATGATAAATCATAAACCTGAGGCAGCGCCAAAAACTAACGCCACTCCAGAAGTGATATTAGAGTGGTGCAACGAGGAGAAATACTTTTATTTCTCCTGCTTTTGCTTTTTCTATGTGTGCTGCACATAAACAATCATTCACTGCAACATAGGAACCCTTGCACTATGCTGCAAGGGTGTTTGCGTTGCTGCTAGGCAGCTAATGATAGTGCCAGCACTAGGGAAAACATAGGGGTGGACTGTATTGTAGTAACTATGGAGCATCCCTGTGTTTCTGAAATGCCACAGGGCGACGCTGCAAAATTTGGCACAGTGCCGCGCTGCCCCACTTCTTTGTAAATGACGCCCATAGTTTTCTCGATGTGTGATTTAATCTGCCTCCTAATATTAAAACAACATGACTGAAAGAAGAATATGTGCCCCAATATGGGCCCCTGGCCTTGATATCTGATACCTTTCAAGCAGTTATAACCCTTAACACAATTGAGTCGAAGGTTATTGATTTACTCCCAAATAAAGCTGTCACAGTCCACAGGCTCATAATATGATTTTAGCAAAAGAAATGCTCGCTCGTGGTGTGTGAGGGTTTTTAAGGTCTATGCCTCTTATTAACTAGACAACTCAGTTTATGAGTGCTTTGGTTCTCAATCACCCACATAAATGGTGCTTTATCTGTCTTGATGCTTGTTATTTGTGGTGCTGGTGCCCTCGCCATTATGCTAGTTAACATGGATTATTTAAAATGTTTGCCTTTTCCTAACATGTCTTTGGTATTTTTCACTTTGCTTAATAGTGTTCTTAATTGTCTCATTAAATTTACTAATGACAGGTGACCTATTTGTGGTTCTGCTGCAGTCTTTCAGTTCCATCAAACTTTAACAATCCCATGATCCATCACGTTTGAGTGGCACAGTCTATTGGTGTTTCTGGTGTCAGCTTTAACCAGTGTGGCTCTGTTTCACTCGGTTGTTACAATTTGAATGAATGATTTCATTTTCCCTGTTTACTTACCAGACAGTAGAAGTCACGCCAGTGACCTTCATCTAGAAGAATGTTCACTATTATAACTCTTGAGACTAACGTTTGTGAATGACCGTATAGCTCCCACTCTTTGGTACAGCGAAAAATCAAAAATACTTTCATTTTGCAGACATTTGTTGTTTGCTCTGATGATTTGTGGCCTATGATTTTTGTGGTAGCAATATATGGGCCTTGTACTATTTCTTCATGTTATAAAACTTTTCAGGGCTGATACAAAATTTATAAAGTTAGATATTTTCTTGACTCGTTTTCCCTAATTCCATTTAGTCTCTTTGTACGTCAATTGATACAGCCTTAATAGGTAATCATTGAAAATTACACTTTGGCTTTAGGTTGTGTGAGTGGATGCAAGATGTAGGATATAAGCCCCACAAATTGTTATACAGCAAAGAAACATTTTTAGTTTAAACACACATAAACTAATCGGACATATTTATACACCACTACCAACAACGTAATTACCCAAGGGATTGGTAAGAATCTAATGAATAAATACGGTATCTGCCGAACAACTTGCGGTGTTTGCTGATGCCTGTTCATGTAAACACTGCACTAGGGAGGACCTTTCTAGTCTGGTCGCTTTTGAATGATTTCTAAACAGATAAAAGATTGGATTATTGCGAATTTGTCATGACCCTAGATATACAAATTTGAATTTCCTGCTGAACAGATTTACACCAAATAAAAAAAAAGACTCAAAAGCTACCTTTCGGCCAAATTTGGTGTAATTCTGCCCACTGGTTTGGGCTGCAGGCGTGTCCAAAGAGTCTATGGTAATTAACGTAGGAAACCCACTTTTTTTACCCCTCCCCCTTTTTCTTGGCCCCTTCTTGACGGATCACCCCGCAACTTTCCACGCACAATGAGATTCTAGGACACACTTTTTTTCAGATATAGGCAAGTCAGAAAATGCTTTTTCAAAGACAAAGGTATATGCTCTAACTATTCAAATATGTCCCTGGACAGTACATTAGCATAAGCAGCTTTACACTGATGAGTGAATTAGATGAGGTGGTGTGCAAATTATGCAGCATTGTAGTTATTAAGTAGTTTGCGATACACGAAGTGCCAGTCGGCTTTCGATTCAGAGAAAATGATGGGAATAGGTGGGAAAGTAGAATAGGTGGAAAGGCATAGGTTAACCAACCTGTAGTGTTAATGACCATTAAATGTACTGTAAGTCTCCACTACCTTAGAAACCTGTGTACCATATACTTATGAGGCATTTCCTTCTGTACACTTTCACCTTGCTAGATGTTTTTATAAGATGCATAAAGGCTCTGCTTCAGCTCTCAGATAAATCATTGATGATATAATTTGGTGCTCATTTCACAGCTTTTTTTGCATATGTATGTATTATTCCAACTTTTGCTTCAGTTATCCTTCTGAACTACTCAAACTGTTGGGAAGTTCCAATCTTGAGATCTCTACTCATACTGATCGGCATGTATGTATCTGCACAGTTTCTTTATGAACTCTGGATCCATACCTGGCATTAAGATGGAGCCACCATGATAGCACGTGAGCATTATTGATGGTTACCCCAGCAGTTTGACAGTGATCAACGTTCTATGAATCAATTTAATGAAGGCAGAACCTGACTAAAAGATGCGCCAGCATGACTGGCATGCAACAATGCCTCTCCATTCTGGTTCAGTACTCAACATGACCCTGCAGTGACCTGCCATTCATATGTCATCAGTGAAGCTCTATCGAAAGCCCTCTGATAATGTATTCTGTGATTATGTATGGTCATGCACCGGAAGCACTACATCATGCAGTGTGCTGATCATTAATTATTGTGCGGTAGAGGCCTTCTAGTCATGGGTATGGCAGGACAACTGTGTCTGTGTCTCCACTGCTTAATTTGTGCCAGTTATTTTAGGTGGTCGACACTGCACTCGTGTCTGGTGACCAGGACTTATCTTTCACCATCAAACTTAGATCTAGAGTAAGAGAGACAAAAGCAGCAAAAGGGAGGGAAAAGATAGGATACAATGATAAAAGTGGAAAGCAGGAATGGAAAAGTGCCCACAAAGGTGAGATAAAGAGTAAATATATAGTGGTGCAATAACGAGACGTGAGGTAATCAAAATCAAGAGGAGGCATGAATAATGGTCACCTCGGTAATCAGCAAATCCGGTAGCAGGCTCCTAAGAAAAAACATTGAGTCCACCAAATTATTGTTTTACAAATTAAGCTTTGGACTACAGATCTATAAAGGCGTTTTGGGGAAGTGGGGATATCAGGGGCGTACCTACCACTGGTGCAGCAGGTTCACTGCACCGGGCCCAAAGCCATGAGGGGCCCATTGAACGCTGATAAATGCTATATTTTACGACCCCAATAGTAGTGAAATGGGTCGTTTTCCTTTCTTGCACCAGGGCCTCTTGTATTGCTATGTGACTGCACTGGAAGATAAGGTACTGGAAATATGTATGCATATGTTTTCTACTTCCCGCATTTATTCAGAAAGTGCTTAACAGGCATGTTCAGCACATGCACAAGATGTGACCTTTCTTTCTAGCGAGTTATAATGTAAGTGCCATTACCAACACTTGCGTATTGAAGAAGTAAGGATTACACTAAAAGAGAGCTGTCTACACAGACTATAGGATGTTCGTCAAATCAGTCACCTTATGGGACATTGGCTGAAGGTTCCCGATATGTGGGTATTACCTGAGAATAGAAGTTCTGTGCCTGTTCTGTGCCTGTTGCGATGAATGAATGAATGAATGTTGATACCCGTCAAATAAGACCGTATGTAAACTATACTTTCCCCTTTTCAGCCAATAGGCCATGATGTAATGAGAGTCCCTTATCTTTGACATATCCAAAACCTTTCTCAGTGACATCATATCCATATTATTCGTTCTATTTATCTATTTCTATTCATCCATTTGGTATAATGCCATGCTTCTAAGGTCTATTGTGCAGGGGTAATAAAACGAAAGGAGAGGAGACACTGCTAACCCCAGGAGAGAGAGATTACCAGAAGCAGAAAACGAGACTGAATTTTAAATTTTGTTTATTTACAGGTAGCTGGTTCCAGAGCTATTAGCATCAGGTAGTTAAAAGAGTACCCTCCAGGAGTTGAAGTTGTGAAGAAACTCAGACAGCTCTGAGTTTTCAGTGCCAAAGAAAACCCTGTGGGCAATGAATAGGGACTTGAACTGGGCGTGCTGTTCGATTGGGTGCCAATCAATGTCCTTGTGAACTTCAGGTACATTATCGTACTTGCACATACTACATATCAACAGTGCTTAATTTGTGAATGAACGATTGCCTGTGCCCAAAGGTTCGCTCAGAAGCCAGTAGGAGGTGCAATTAAATCTCTGTTCATCGAATACCAAGACCCAAGTCTTTAATCCACTACCAGACACTACTTGCCCAGTTTTTTCTCGCTCTTCCAGGTTCCTGCTTTCTGTTTGTAGCGTTTTTTTCCCTGCTTTTCCTCCTTTGTCTTTCCGATCTCTGTGTTTTTCCCTCTCTTGCACTTATTAAACATCTAATACAGATGAATAAGTAATGATAACCACCTGCTCAAATTAGGCACTGCATGTCATTCTCCAAACAACCTAACAAAGGTCTGTGGGGCATATTTATGAAAAGTGGCGCTGCACCTAGTGCAGCGCCACTTTTCTTGCACCCCTTAACCTCCCCCATGCCGCCATGGTAGCGCAGTATTTATAATACTGCACAGCATGGTGGTAGTAAGGGTGACTAGAGTAATAATTGTTGATGCTAGTCTTGCGCTTTGCAGGATTAGGGTCAAAAAGTATGATGCTAATCCTGCAATGCACCCTGAGGCCCTTTGTAGTCAATGGGAGCCTCTTTTTAACGCCTGCACTTAGCAGGCATTAAAAAATGCCGATAAAAATGGAACAAAGGAATCTATCCTTTGCGCCATTTTCATCCCCCCAGCGCCGAACACCACCTTGCATATAATATGTCTGGCGTAGGCATAAAGTGGCGCAAGAGGTTACAAAGTGGCGCAATGCAAGCATTGCACCACTTCGTAAATATTGGGCAGAGTTTTTTCCCCATCTGACGCCACATTAGAGTACAAAAAATGATGCTAATGTGGCGTTGGATTGGCACAAGGGCTCATAAATCTGGTCCTGTGTCTATTGTAGCCCTGCCCGAAGATAGGCCCGGGTAAAGACAGGTGGAATAGTCCAGCCTTGACAAGACACATGCAGCAACAATCAGACCATGATAGCCCTTGGGATTTACATTTATATTTGGAGCAGGGAGAAGCAGATGGACGTAACTGAGTTCTCTTGTGCTAAGAAGGAAAGTTTAATGCTTCCAGAGATTTATCTGGGTCGACTAGGGAAGAGGAGGAGGGTCCTGTCCTCATGTTCAGTGGGGTGCGGGAGGGTCCTGTTCTCGTGTTCAGTGGGGTGCGAATGGGCGATGTTACCACTCATTTCTAAGAGCTTAAATTTGGCAGCATTTTGCTTGATATAGTTATGACATCAATTTTCAGGCAAAAGTAAGATATTGAACTTAAAAGATGATGAGGGGGTCTTCTTGTCCAGCTTGATTATTAATAGAATATAATTGCTTAAATGTTTTCCCTACACTGTAGGGTTCTCAACAGGGCAGACAAATGGGGAACATTGATACTAAACAATATGGGTAATGTGGATGATTCCTGTGGGACCCAATACGTCACCGCTGGTGTCCTAGATTTGAATGGGGGCATGGACAGTATATGGTGTAAGTTATTCAAGAAGGAGGCAAACAAGCTTTTTACTTTAATGCTTTACCAATTTCAGTTATTCTTTGGAGGAGGAATCTGTGATAGACTTTTTAAATTGCCCTTGTGAGATCAAAGAGTATCATCACTCCTTGCAGGTCTCCCTTGTCAAGAATAGCTCTACCCTCAAGGGCAACCACCAGAAAAATTTCAGTGGCCCGTCCTGGTTGAAAGCCCATTTGCAGTTGTCCCTGATCCAACTGCTAACCCTTTCATATTTTCTCACTTTTCCTCCCGTTACCACTTTACTCCCTTGAGCACGAACAGGGAAGTGAGGTCACAGAGGTGGTGGGAGAGCACTTGAGCAGGCAGTGCAAAATCTAGTTTCCCTGGTCTCGCTGAGCACAGTGTGATGGGGTCCGCTCCTGGTATGCAACAGCTAACAGGTATGTTCCTTTCAGGCTTCCTGCACTTTCTGGTAATGCTTTCATGCTGGTCTCAGTCTACTCCAAACTGCTCACTTCAAAGAGCGAGATTTAAGGGCCTAGCCCTACTCCTTTAGCACCTTAGACTGATTTCCATGCTTTTTTACAGTTCTAGGGCCAGATTTCCCCCTGCGCTGTTGTGCACCAACAGAGGCACTCTTGCACCATAGGGCAAGGGTGCTGCATTGCAGGTATGATTGTTTGGGTTTGGAAGGGGCACCTTCCTGCACAAAAACAATCACAAGTGGCGTGGGTGGCACAATGAGTGCTGCATGCCGATTGGTAGCATTTACCTTACAGGTCCTGGGTATATGGGTATATGGTATACCACACTACAAGGGACTTACATATGACTTAAATATGCCGATTAGGTATATGCTGATCAAATCATATATTAGGCAGCACACATAGAAAGATGGAAAAACAGAGAGAAATAAAGATATTTTTCCCTTTTGCGTCACCTCTAGGTTTTGATGCATTCCCATGTTTACAAAACCTTGTAAATCTGGGAATGCATCAAAATTCCCATGCAGCACCCATGGGAATGCCTCCCATAGGCAAAGTAAGGCAACGCAGTGACTTGCACTGCGTTGCCTTATTCCATATCTATAAGGACATAAAATGCTACACAAAATGGCTTTGCTTGGCCTTGAGGATATGGGTCAGCAGCCTGCATTGCCAATGCATCAAAGAAAGTGATGCATTGGCGGCTCAGGCTGCTTGTAAATCTGGGTTGCTGCATTTTTCACCTTAGCTCTGGCTATCACCTTGGCCTAGGTTCTTGGTCAGAAGCACCCCATGGTCCTCAACGCTCTTTACATTCCTTTTCTGCACTAGCCAAGCCTCATGGTCTTCTTGAAATTTTCAGGGTACCTGTGTGACCTGCAGAAGCTGGAAGGACCACATCAAGTGTTACCCTCATAGGACCAGTCCACCGAGGTTCCAGAGGGACATTCTGCTTCATGTACCCCAGAAGTGCACCCTCTATGGTCACCCAGAGGGAGTGGGAGGCCATTGCAACTCACATCAGAGATACAGCTTTTGGAATTCTTCAATTGTGCAGTGGAGGCGAAGAGTTCTGGAAGGTGGCCTTCTTTGACCAATTCTAAGATGCCAGATCACTCCTCCAACCCATGAGCCAACCTTCTACACCACATGATAGCAGAACCAACTCTTGATCAGCCATAGCTCCTCTAGAGCCTCTAGCTCCACCCCTGACACAGCAAACTGGTCCTGTCCCCCAAAACTTCAAAGTGGAGACCCTCCTATGAGCAGTGCCAGAGGCCTGGCTGCTACTCTATGTTTCTCTTGAGAAGGGCATTATCAGGCTTTCCAGTAAGTGCAGGTTTTTTAATCTGTGCAGACTTAATAACATTTTAAGACCTGTAGAGGTCAACCCAATTAATTAAAGGGCCCATCTACAACAGGCTACCTGGGCACAGTCAGCAGGCTGAGAAAGGCAATAGTCCTACTTGCTAAGCCCGCACATTGGTGCACACATGCACATGTGTGAAGTGGTGCAATTTAGACTCCATTCTTTGCACGTCAATCATTGTGCAGATATATATTCATATTTGACTTTTTTTAATGGAATGTAATCACTGAAAGATTGAACCTTTATGAACGTGCACTCTAATGTTCTTATAAAATGCCTACATGTATTCATTATTCACTTTTTATATTTACACTTTAAGTTGCATTTATTGAAGTAACATGAATGCCTCTTCATATTTTAAATGTATTCCGTAAGTTAACATGTGCATATACAATCATGTAGTCGAAATGCACATTAAGGGCCTGATTACAACTTTGGAGGAGGTGTTAATCCGTCCCAAAAGTGACGGTAAAGTGACGGATATACCACCAGCCGTAAAACAAGTCCATTATATCCTATGGAACTCATAATACGGCTGGTGGTATATCCGTCACATTTGGAACGGATTAACACCTCCTCCAAAGTTGTAATCAGGCCCTAAATGTTTAGTTAAAGTCAGGTAACTTGAACTGAATAAAGGCATCAAATTCTGAATTGTGTTTTGGTTGGATAGTGTGATCTCTTTCTTTGAGGTGCATTTTAAGACATTGTTAGCTAGAGAAAATGACTTTAGTCGGGTTGGGCTGGCAGTATGGAAGAAGGGGGTTTTGCACCAAAAAATGACGTTAGGCAGGTTAGAGTAAAAATAAAATGACTCTAACCTGCCTAAAGTCATTTTCTGACGCAAAACCATCCATTCCACATGACTCCTGTCTTAGAAAAAACAGGAGTCATGCCCACCACACCAATTGCCAGCACAGGGGACCAGGGTCCGCTGGGCATGGCCAATGCACCCAGTGCCATGTAGGGGGGCCCATTTCAGGGCCCCCAATGGCACTTTAAAAATAAAATAAAATACATACCTGTACTTACCTGGGATGGGTCCCCTATCCCCTCCGCTGTCCCTCTGATGTGGGTGATGGTGTCCCTGGGGCCTGGGGAGGGCACCTGTGGCCTTATTCCATGGTGTTCCACCATGGAAATAGACCACAGGTCCCCTAACGCCTGCCCTGACCCAGGCGTTAAAAAGTGGGGCAAACAAAACTTTGCACCATTTTTTACCCCTCCTCCCTCCCATGCATCATTTTTGCACAGGGGTAAAAATATGGCTTTAAGGCCATAGAGTCATTTTTTGCACGGGAACGCCTACATTGCATCTCATTAAAGCAAGGTAGTTTTCCACTTCCAAAAAATTACTTTAACTCCACAAATTTGGTGCTGGACCGGTCTAGCACCAAAGTATAAATATAGAGTTAGTTTTGCACTGAATTAGAGTAAAAAAAAAATACGCTAATTTGTGCAAACAGAGTATAAATATGCTCCTAAATTTCTAAGAGAGGCATCTTCAAACTTGTAATGATAAATCTGACTTTACCATTAAAGACGGTTTATTGTTACAAGTTCATAGATACGAAATATGACATATGCACCTGGTTTAGGAATTATAGCTTATTAAAAACATGATAAGGAATCAACAATGTTATCCTATGGGGCGGTAGGGCTCACAATAGTGAACAATGAATTTGGGGGATTTTACTACTAGGGCAAATACAATGTGAAAGTACATTCCCTACCTGTTAATTACACAGCACCCTGCACACTGGGCTCCCCAGGGACTACCTTGGGGTGACTTATAGGCAATAAAAGGGGCAGTTGAGGCTTGACAAGGGGTTTAAAATGCAAAGTTGTCATGGCAGTGGGACACTGCCTTCAAGCTGCAATGGCAGGTCTGGGACTCGTTTTAAAGTGCTACTTAAGTGGGTGGCACAATGAGTGCTGCATGCTGATTGGTAGCATTTACCTTACAGGTCCTGGGTATATGGGTATATGGTATACCACAATACAAGGGACTTACATATGACTTAAATGTGCCAATCAGGTATATGCTGATCACATCATATGTTAGCAGTGGTAAAGTGCACAGAATCCTAAGGCCAAGAAGCAAAAATCCAGCAAAAAGTAGGATGAGGAAGTCATAAGGTTTGGGGGTGACCCCGTAGAGACGGCCATTTCCAACAATCCTCATTTCTGACTTTGAACTTTGACTAGATGATTTTTTAATCATTTCATGTTTGGTAGAGAGAGCAGGTTTTTTTTTATGGCACACCTATTTCTAATTCTCAGTTTCTGATCCCACACTTCCCAGCAGTGTTTTACAATTGAGAGACAATTTATCAGTGCACATAAGAGACTTAAAAATGTAGTTACGTTCTAATGAAATGTATCTGTCTGTAGGATTAAAATAGCATATTGGTGGGGAGGAGTCTCGAGAGTTATCAACTGAGGGCCCAATTTACAAAGGTAAAGTTACACTAAACGTCTAACTATACTACTTTTCGGCATTCACAAAGGTAAAGTTAGACCAAAAGTTTAGCTTAGACCAGAAGTCTAAATTTAATACTTTTCGGTATTCACACAGGTAAAGTTGTACTAAAATTTAACATAGACCAAAAGTCTAACTTTCCTACTACTAACGTTAGACTTTTGATCTGACTTTACCTTTGCGAATACAGAAAAGAAGTAAAGTTAAACGTTTGGTCTAAGGTAGACTTTTGGACTAACTTTACTTTTGTAAATCGGGCCCTGGGAGCTGACCTGGTTTAATTTAAAGTATGGCAGGCATGCCTTGGGGGAAGTCCTGCAAATGGAATGCACCCACAAAACCTGGAATTTCTATACCTGCAAGGCCAAACTGGTTGTACCAGGCATCATGCATTTTCCCAGGAGGTTGGAAGGGCGGGGGCAGTTTTGTTAGTGGGGGTGTCTGTTTTGTAGTAGTGCTGCAATATTAGCCTCCAGGAGCAAAATCAGCAGGTCAGCGTAATCCACTCAGCACTTACTTTTGTTTCCAGTTTCCCTGAGTTTTGAAAAACCTTATGGTTTTAATAGCGCTGTTGCAAAGTTCCTTGCATAACCAGCAGTTGTAAGACAACAATAAGGGTCCCGATATCTCTGGTGATTAATCTTCCAGCTGGAGAGAGATCGGTCTTGTCTACTGGTAGTTTTGACTCACCTACAGTGGTACAGAGGGTTAATATGCCTATTGCGAAGAACATGTACCACACAGATCACAGAACTGTATTTATGTGCGTAGCTGAGTAGCTTACTGCTTTTGTTACATCCATCTCTTTTTACTGTGCAGTTCATAAGTTACAATCGAAATCTAGCACAGTGAGCTCTGAACTGCCATCAAACAGCTGCATGCAAACTGCATGATACAGGTTAGAAAGTTATGATTTTCCCAGTCTTTCATTATCCTGATGCTGCTAAAAAAGGTTTGTTTTGGTAGAAATAAATTCTCATTATTATAGCCAGCACTAAGGGGGTTATTACAACTTTGGACGAGGTGTTAATCCGTCCCAAAAGTGACGGTAAAGTGACGGATATACCACCAGCCGTATTACGAGTCCATTATATCCTATGGAACTCGTAATACGGCTGGTGGTATATCCGTCACTTTACCGTCACTTTTGGGAGGGATTAACACCTCCTCCAAAGTTGTAATAACCCCCTAAGTCTGTTCTTCTCCAGACAAAGTACTCTTAAAAAATGCCTTCCAGTATTAATGGCATGTTAATTATACACCTCATAATCTCCTTTGCCTTATGTAATATTTTCTATACACTGATTTACACACATAATATACATTGGGGGTCACCGGGGTCGGCGGGAGCACCGCCAACAGGCTGGCGGTGCTCCTGAGGGCATTCTGACCGCGGTGGTTTGGCCGCGGTCAGAAAGGGAAAACCGGTGGTCTCCCGCCGGTTTTCCGCTGCCCTAAGGAATCCTCCATGGCGGCGCAGCTTGCTGCGCCGCCATGGGGATTCCGACACCCCATACCGCCATCCTGTTCCTGGCGGTTCGGCAGCCAGGAACAGGATGGCAGTATGGGTTGTCGTGGGGCCCCTGGGGGCCCCTGCAGTGCCCATGCCAATAGCATGGGCACTGCAGGGGCCCCCGTAAGAGGGCCCCACTTTGAATTTCAGTGTCTGCTTAGCAGACACTGAAATTCGCGACGGGTGCTACTGCACCCGTCGCACACCTCCCACTCCGCCGGCTCCATTCGGAGCCGGCTTCATCGTGGGAGGGTGTTTCCCACTGGACTGGCGGGCGGCCTTTTGGCGGTCGCCGGCCAGCCCAGTGGGAAACCCAGAATGACCGCCGCGGTCTTTTGACTACGGGACGGTCTTCTGGCGGTCCCAGCCAGGCCGGCGGCTACCGCCGCCGGCCGGGGTCAGAATGACCCCCATTGTCTCTATGCATGTGTGATGTAAAGTGCTTTGACATCTTCCGTTGGTATGGGTAGAGCTAAGGAGAGATGGGGGGCACCGTTACAGGGTGGTAGTGCGGAAATCCTTGCAGAAGAAGGTCAATGGGGCACCAACAAAGATTGTTGCACTGGGCACGACCAAAGATAAAGACAACCTTCCACCTTGCTCTTTATACCCACTCTACACTGGTATAAAAGGCACTATAAAGCAAATGAAATACATGTGAAAGAGGGGCTATAAAGAGATGATGGGTAGTAGTGAGGGAAATCATTGAAGGGCTCTAAGAAAGTTTGCTGTGTACTGGTGCACTGTGAGGTCAATGTTTACTATGCTTTAAAAGCTATTACAATTGAATATTTAAAGAATAATGCGTTGTTTTACCATTTTTCTAAAATGTTCTTGGGGGTGAGAACTCTCTCCAACCCCACTTGTAGTGGTCTGGCTCGCTTGTTGCTCTCGCTATGCAATATACAGGGAATCGTTTGACAAAATTTGCTAGGGCTGACCTGTATACTTGTGAGTGATTATGGGGTCCAGTAGGTTCAGTGTTATAAATGCAGCAGAGGCCACCACTAGATGTGTAGATGTGTTGTGGACGGGTGTAGACAGCTTGTCTTTGACGTGCTTTCAGCCTGGTATTGGGGTTCCCACCGAGCACGTCTATTGCGCTGCCAGAAGCTGCCTTTATGTAGTCCAGCTCCACCTGGCACAGACTGGATCATATGATCCACCCATGCTCACTGAAAGCCACCATAAAATGGGCCTTGCAATGGGACTGAAGAAAAGGCCATCGGTGCTAGGAGTTGGAATCTCACGCACACAGTACTGAAATAAAGCAAGGCTACTCCCTACACCAACCACAACCTAGCACAAAAGGTGAGAGGGGAGCAATGGAGTGCAGCCAAGAAGCGAGACAGGAAAGTAATTAACAACCAGATAAAGAGAAGAAAGGAAACACTGAACGACTAAACTTTGTACTAACAGTTCTTCACCTCACATAATAGCACATGCTTTCAAAAGGAATAAACCATGCAGCGTTTCTATTCAGTCTGGAACTTTCGAATGAATTTGGTGAAGAAAGCACTTTTATTCACATATGTCTGTAGAAGATCTAAGACTGCTAGTCTGTCAGCTCCAGCATTTCTCTTCTGGGACGATATTATATAATTTTCAGTCAGTTCAAGGCCTAGAGGGACATCTGCTCTAAACATCAATGACTACTGCAGGACATTCCATCAAAGGAAATATGGCCCATATTTATACTTTTTGACGCACAACTGCTCCAACGCAGTTGTGGGTCAAAAATTTTACCGCCGGCTAACGCCATTCCAAAGCGCCATGCGGGCGCCTTATTTATTGAATGACGTTAGCCGGCGCTGCGGACTGGTGTGCGTAAAAAAAAAAGACTCACACCAGGCAGCGCCGGCGTAGGGGAAAATGGAGATTGGGCGTAAAAAAATGGGGCAAGTAAGGTCTGAGGCAAAATTTGGGCCTCAACCCGATTTGCGCCATTTTTGTCGACGCCCAACCCCCATTGAAATTACTCCTGTCTTTGCAAAGACAGGAGTCATGCCCCCTTGCCCAATGGCCATGCCCAGGGGCCTTATGTCCCCTGGGCATGGTCATTGGGCATAGTGGCATGTAGGGGGGCACAAATCAGGCCCCCCTATGCCACAAAATAAATACGAAAAATAATACCTACCTGAACTTACCTTTCTTTCCCTGGGATGGGTCCCTCCATCCTTGGGTGTCCTCCTGGGGTGGGCAAGGGTGGCAGGGGGTGTCCCTTGGGGCATGGGAGGGCACCTCTGGGCTCCTTCTGAGCCCACAGGGCCCTTAACGCCTGCCCTGACCCAGGCGTTAAAAAACGGCGCCCATCAGGCTGTGCGCCGTTTTTTAAGGCCTGCCCCCTTCTGTGCATCAAAATGACGTCACAGTATAAATATGGGGCACAGGCCTTAAAGTCATTTTTTGGAAGGGAACGCCTACCTTGCATATAATTAACGCAAGGCTGGTTCCCCCTTCCAAAAAATGGCGCACATGGTGGAACTTTGACGCCCGCTGCGTCGGACGTCAAAGTATAAATATGGGGCAGGGTTTGACGCACATTCGGCGCAAACAGAGTATAAATATGCCCCTATGTGTCTTGGCCTGAGGTGCACTAGAACACTGTTTCAGTGTGGCTGAGACCTTAAAATACACAATTGTTGTTTCACATAGCCTCTCCGATGCCTTCCCGTCTGTAGCACTACTGCAAATTAAATAGCACAGCCTGGACGTACTACCTAGTTCTGGCCTATCAACATCCTGTCGTTCTGTGCTAAGGTGTTTAGCCTTGCCAAGAGGATAGCAGAGTCTAACTGCAAGCCCCACTGGGGCATTAGAAGGACTATCGAATCCTCTTACCCACTACCAAAGGCCACTTAATGAATGACTGAGAAATGCAGAGCTCCCCGTATTTGGTTTACACCCCACGCCACTTTATAGAAGTATGGTTGCACTGGGACATATCAGGTGCGTTATGGTAACCTGCATTCTCTCATCCGAATGGTAAGCACTCGTTCAAATTAATGTTTTGTCACTGCAACGATAGAGGGTCTATACTGGCACACTGGTAAAAATTCAGACACCTGTCAGTAAGATGCGTTTGCATGGTTGTCACAAACGTTTAGTGGTTCCCAACCTGTGGACCGGGGACCCCTGGTGGGCTGCAAAGCCTTCTCAGGGGGTCTGCAACTGCTTAGAAAATTAAACAATATAAACAGATTAGGTCCCCAGCTTTCAGTAATGGCTTAGTAGAGTGATCCCCGGATTCCAATAATGATTCAGTGGGGGTCCCTGGGTTCTGGGTTCCTAGGTAATGATAAACTGGGGTTCCACAGAAGTCAAAAGGTTGGGAACCACTGGTTTAAATAATTCGGAAAACGTGACATTTTGGACCACACCTATCAACCCTGTAAATTATGTATTTTGGGCCATGGGCTCTTTCATGTTCGTTTAAATCCTTTGATTGACTGCAACTTCTTTTAGATACTGCATCGCAGCACTTTCGCTGACCACCCGCATGAAGCTTGGCACGTTGCTGTAGCTTCAGCACAATTTCAACAACTTTTCAAGTCTGTTAGCTAACTATTGCACGTGTACATGGCCAACGACATACAGTTTTGTTTAGTTTCTTTCTCAAACAGTGTAAACGCATGCATGGCATTTAAGTTTATGTTTATGTTAACTCCTGCCCCTAGATAACTATAACTTGTGCAAAGTTTTCTCAATAATACTTTTACAGCAAATGTTGCAGTGACATTATTAATGATGTCTTAGAAGATGTTATGAGTGATGTAATATGTGGGACAATTTGATGTTCATGGTGAGGGAATGAGTTATAGTTATCTTAGGGCACAAGGTATAGTTATTTGATTTAGCAAACTATGACCCTCATTATGACATTGGCGGTAAATCCCACTTACCGCCATGCTGACTGCTGCCAACATACCGTCACCGCAGTGGATCACCGCCACCCATATTATGATCCACACATAGCAATCCATCACTATACAGCCACACACACAATTCCGCCAGCCCAAAGGTCAGTGATAAACATGCAGTAGCAAAACCCAAACCATTACGCCAACAGAACTATGCCCACATCATTATGACCCACAAATCCCCACAGCAGACATTCAATGGCGCTAAACCATTGGCGGCACATACCGCCATACTCAAAATACAAACAACCTAACAAAATGACACCACAGTGGACAATTCAAACTGCACACACCTGACACACATACACACACCACACCCACATACCCACACAACTATAACACACACACCCATATAACCTACAACCCTTTACCATTACAAACAAGTGCCACAAGAGAGATAGCAAGACCACAGACAAGACCACAGACACACACCACCATCACCTATACACCATCCACGCACCCTACATCGCACACCCCAATACAGCACCCAACACACCCTTGCCCACACCACTCACAATACACCCATGGCACAGCGACGACACCCCAGGTTCTCTGAGGAGGAGCTAAGGGTCATGGTGGAGGAAATCATCCAGGTAGAGCCACAGCCATTTGGATCACAGGTGCAGCAGACATCCATTGCTAGAAAGATGGAGCTATGGCAGAGAATCGTGGACAGGGTTAACGCCGTGGGACAGCACCCCAGAACAAGGGATGACATCAGGAAGAGGTGAAATTACCTACGGGGGAAGGTACGTTCCACAGCAGCAAGACACCAAATAGCTGTACAGAAGACTGGCGGTGGACCCCCACCTTCTCCCCCACAACTAACAACATGGGAGGAGCAAGTCTTGGCAATCATGCATCCTGAGGGCAGGCAGGCAGGAGTAGGAGGAGGACTGGACTCTGGTAAGTTAAATCTCTATTACTATCACCCTTCACCTGCATGCCAGTACAAACCCCCACCCTTACCCTCACTCCCATCACTTCACCACCTCCCATATACCTCACCATCACAACCAACTCATCCCAATACCAAGCCCTGCATGCAACACCAATGCATGGACACCCCACACAGACCTGCATGGACACCCATCACTAAAGCATGCACATTAGAGAGAATCACCTAGCCCACAAAATAACTACTCACTAAAGGCAAAGCTACCAGGGCAATAACAACTATACAGGGCAACACACTCATGCACAAGATGACACACACAGAAACAATAACACTGCATTGACATCCCCACAGGTCCCCCACCCAACGTCACCGGAGAGGAGGTGCCAGCAACTTCCAGTCCACCCCAGAAGAGGCCCACTGTGATGACAGCAGCTCTGGACGCCTGGATCTGGATGACCAACCTGTCCCATCAGGGATCTCCGGACAGTCGGTAACCCAGGCACAGTCCCATACCACCACAGAGCCTCCCCCCTCAGGAAACACCAGCACAGTACCCACCCAGTGGGCCCATACCTCTGTCCCTAGGATACGTCAATCAGCAGTGTGTCCACCACTACAGGGACCCCAGGCCACCCCACAAACACAGAACGATCTGGTACCTGGGGTCAGTGGCAGTGGGCACACGGTTCAGGGGACAGAGGCATAGGACAACCCGGAAGCTGGGGGGACTGCTGTGCGACAGGGGTAGAACAGGACCAGGCAACCGACTCTTTAGGAGGCACTCACCAACATCCTGGGAGCATACCACCATTCCCAGGAGACGATGGGCCAGATACTGGACAAGTTGCAGGAGACCCAGCGGCTGCAGGAGGGACAGTACCTGGGGATCAGAGAGGACATGAAGGACATCAACACCACCCTGGTCTCCATTGCAGGGGTGCTGGCAGACATGACCAACACCATGAGGGAGGCAGTGGCACACCACCAGGCCCCTGACACTAGCCAAACCGATGAACAGCCTTCCACCTCCACTGCCGCTAGTGGATAGAAGGCCCCACCACCGGAACAAAAGGCCACCAGCACCCCACCCCCTGCAGAAGGAGAACCACCCTACAAACCATCTCTGCGATCTAGGCAGAAGCCAGAGAACATTGCCAAGGCCCCTGCCAGGAAATAAGACTCTCCTGAATGTCACCCTTGTGTCCCACTCTGTCACCCTGTCCACCTTGAACTGTCGTTGTTCCCCTTCCTATGCCCCCCTGGACAATGCACCTGTGATGCAATTAGACTGGACTCTATCCTGGACTTTCCTCCTTCATCACCCCAGCCCATTGCACACCCCCCTCAAATCATTAGCACTTAAATAAACACCATTTCAATAAATACAAGTATGGTGTCTGTCAAATCATTTTACCATGTATTTGTTTAACAAGCTTTAAACACTGCAATATAACTGTACAGTAACGTATACATAGGAATTACCTATAGGTGGCTGCAGTCAACACACCAGGAGCGATAGTGGGGCACAAATATCTGAAAATGGTGATGTCAAAGCGTACAGTAAGTGGCCATTGAAGTGGAAAAATCAGTCTGCCAGTAACAATGTCAAAAACAAAACTGTCAATGTAGCACTTCTGTTGTCCTCATCCTCACCCTTTGCCACCTCATCTTCACTGTCCACACGGTCCACTGCTGTCACTTGCCCATCTCCAGCCTCATCCTCCTGCAGAAAAGGCACCTGGCAACGTAAGGCAAGGTTGTGCAACATACAGCATGCCACGATGATCTGGCACACCTTCTTGGGTGATTAGTACAGGGAACCACCTGTTAGTTGGAGGCAACGCAACCTGCCTTCAGGAGGCCAAAGGTCCTCTCTATAATCCTTCTTGTTCGCCCATGTGCCTCATTGTAATGTTCCTCTGCCCTTGTCCTGGCATTCCTCACAGGGGTCAGTAGCCATGAGACATTGGGGTAACCAGAGTCACCTCAAAATATCAAGGGACAACTGTTAGACACACACAAACCCTTAGGGCCCACCCCATACCCATACACCAACAACCCCGGGGTGGGAACCAGGGCTCACCTATTAGCCACACCCGGTGCCTCTGGAGCTGAGCCGTCACATATGGGATGCTGCTATTCCTCAGGATAAAGGCATCATGCACAGACCCAGGATACTTTGCATTGACATGGGAGATGTACTGGTCCGCCAGGCACACTATCTTCGATTTCTGAACACCTGTTCATTTCTCCAGGGTGGGACAAATGCAATATGTGTACCATCAATAGCCCCAATAATGTTGGGGATATGTCCCATAGCATAGACATCAGCTTTCACTGTGGCCAAATCCTCCACCTGGGGGAAAACGATGTAGCTGCACATGTGTTTAATCAGGACAGACAATACCCTGGTCAGCACTATTGAGAACATTGGCGGAGGCATCCCTGCTGCCAAGCCCACTATCACTTGGAAGGAACCCTTGCCAGGAAATGGAGCACAGATAGGACTTCCACAAGAGGGGGATCCTGGTGGGCTGACAGATAGCAGATATCAGGTCAGGTTCCAATTAGGCACACAGCTCTGTAATTGTTGCCCTGTCCAGTCTATAGGTGAGGATAATGTGCCTGTCCTCCATTGTTGCCAAGTCCACCAGGGGACTGTACACAGGGGGGATGTCTCCATCTCCTATTCATCTACAGCGGTTGCAATCCAGGGGTCAAACGGTGAGTAGCTGGTCATTATTCCATATTTCCACACAGTACACTGCATTGCATGTTGTGACTGTAACACAATATTGTTGTATAGGCCCAAATGGTGCCTATGTGTACTGTGATGCAGTTAGGTGCAATGGCCTCCCCCCCCCCCCGAAATGGCATCCGCCTTTCCTATATGGAGGGACATGTGGAAATGAGGTAATACCGCTGACATTGTGCGCCAACGCCGGAGGGGGTCAAATAGCACTGTGCAACTTCTCAATGGATCCCATTGGGCCCTATGGTTTACAGTGGCCAATGGTGATATACGCCCGCGGTGACGGTACGCACCGCTGCGGACATGAATGCCATTTTCTATCTGTTCACTCACTTGCTACCTGACATTCAACAGGCAAGGACCTAAACTGCAAGTGCTGCTGTGACCTGTGTCTGGAACCGTCCATGGCTCGTGTCACTGGGGAAAGGGCCCCTGCCTTCATCACTGCAGAGTTGGAGAGACTGCTGGATGGGGTCCCACCCCAGTACCGAATGCTGTATGGTCCTCCAGACCAACAGGTGAGTACACTGTGAGCACAATGAATGGAGCATGAATGCATGGAGTGCTGTGTGTGAGGGCCTTGTGTGGGGGGGTGGGCTAAAGGTCCTGGGCAGCGTGCTGCATGCAAGGTGGGCAATGTCTGTGAGTAAGGGGATGTGAGGACTATGGTGGGCCATGAGTGCAACAGGCAGGACGGTCTGACTAATAACTTTTCCTATTTGTAGTTCTCTGCAGGTCAGCTCCCATCAAAAAAAGGGTATATGGCGTACCATTGCCAAGACGTGTGGACCCTGGGGGTCTACGGCAGGCGGAGCATCCACTGTCACAAATGGTGGGAGGTCCTGAGACGCTGGGCATGGAAGATGACGGAGTCCCAGCTGGGGATGGCCTCCCAACGAGGAAGGGGTGCCTGTTGAACCATGACCCCCCCCGATGGCCCGCATACTGGCGGTGGCCTATCTGGAGCTGGATGGGCGCTTGGGGGCATCACAGCAGCCACACATGGGTGAGTACGTTGCCTCAATATACTACCTGCACGTGGTGGGGTAGCATCCGGGTGGGGGATGTGGGCCTGTGGGTGCCCCTAGGCCACACCGGCCAGTGCAGGGTAGGGCCCTGTTGGGCAGGGTCTGATGTCAACCACCTCCAAACAAACTAGTAGGCCTCCACCACTGGGCAGGGGTCTGTGGGTCTCTGGTATGCTGCAATTGGCGTTAGATATCCCTGTCCGTGGGCTGGTGACTAGCATTGTGACTGGTAGTGCATTGCCTGGTATGTAGGGCTGTTCCCTGTGTGTGAGTGTGTTGTGTACGCCAACTGTGGTGTTGTTGCGGCCATTGACCAAAGGTATCCTTTGTCTCTTCCCCCCTTTTTTGTTTTGTCACCATGTCCTTATGTGCATTAGCAGCATCTGGCGGAGGAGCAGAGGCACTGGCGACGGGCAGAGCTGCATCCCACAGGGCCCAGTGGGCCGAATCCACTAACGGTGAAGGCACCAGTGGGACAGAGAGCGAGGGGAGCACCACAGCCGAGATTGGAGAGGACAGTTCTGACAGCAATAAATCCTCCGATGGAAGCTTCCTGGTGGTGGCGGCCACCTCTGTGCCCACCCCAACTACAGGTACAGCTGCCACCCCCCATACCAGCACTGCCCTCCCAGCATTCCCTCAGAGAGTTTCCCGTGCCTGGTTACTCAGGATGGTGGGCATCTCCTTTGCCCTAGGCACCTCAGGCCCTGCCACAGTCATCCCTGCTGCCCTGAGTGAGGAGGCTATTGACCTCCTGAGATCCATCTCTGTTGGGCAGTCAACCATTGTGAATGCCATTCAGGGGCTGGCAGCCCATTTGTAACAAACAAGTACATTCCTGGAGGGCATTCACTCTGGCTTGGCGGCCCAACAGAGATCAATCCAGGCTCTGGCCTCCTTCCTGATGGCAGCCATTGTCCCTGTTTCTAGCCTCCCCACGCCAACCTCCTCTGCCCAATCCCATTCCCCTCAACCCCAACCTATCCCAAGCACACAGGTAGACCAACCTGCACCCAGCACAACACAGTGGAGTGGTTCATGCAAACACAGGTACCACGCATCATCACACAGGCAGTCACACAAACTCCATCCAAATGCAAACATACCAACATCCACTGCCTCCACTGTGTCCCCCTCCTCCTCCTCGTCCACCTCCCTCCCAGTAGCATCTACACTGACACCTGCATGCACTACATCCCCATCCACTACCACCATCACGCCTATTACTACACGCCCACCTATTACTACACGCCCACGTAGTCACCACCCCATGCACACATCCCCTGTGTCCTCTCCCCCTGTGTCTGTGCCCCCTCTTCCCAAGGTACACAAATGCAAGCACTCAGACACCCAACAGCCACCCACCTCACAACAGCATCCAACCCATGCACCTGCACCCAAACACAGCAGACACCTCCTACAATCACTTCCTCTTCCTCCACTCCCCAACCTTCACCCTCTTCCCGCCCCAATGTCCCTAAGAAGCTTTTCCTCTCCACCATTGACCTCGTCCCTACCCCTCCCTCCCATCCTTTACGCCAGGCCAGGGTGAAGAAAACCCAGGCAAGCACCTCAGCCACCCAGTTCAGGGGCATAGTAGTGTTGACAGTTACTGCAGGTGGGAGAGGATCCCGGGCACCAGACAGCAACACTGACAGGGTGCCTGCACCAGGTGCATCAGGATAGGCAAGGAGGCACCACCAGCTGTGACAGGGAAGGGCAAGGAGGCACCACCACCAGCGTATAGGAAGGGTAAGGATGCACCACCAGCTGCGACAGTGAAGGGAAGGGGTCTGCACCAGCGGGCAGGGAGGACAGGAGGCCTGGTGCTGGGACTCATCCGGAGCCCCCACCACAAACAATGGTGGTTCAGCCGTCCGAGGCTGCAGGGGAAGAGCTAGAGGCTCCCCCCACCACTGCCAGCACCGCCACCAGCACCACGGCCAGCAGCGGTAGCCCCAGTAGACAGCCGTCTGAAGCTACAGGGGATGGGAAGGAGCCTCCCCCTCCGCTACCAGCAGCACCGCCACCAGCACCGCCACTGCCACCACTGCTAGCAGCAGCAGCCCCAGTGGGCAACCGTCCAAGGCTGCAGGGGATGGGCCAGAGCCTCCCCCGACCACTCCCAGCCCTGACACCAGCACCGCCACTGCCACCACTGAGCAGCTGTGACCTCCGGGGGACAGTGTGTAGTCGTGCCTCCATGGGCTGTTGTGCGTCCTGGCCCCTGCAAATCCAGTAGGTCTGACACCCAGGTGAGAGACTGTTACATTGCACTCCCCAAGATCTGCATCACAGGGCACATTGCCCCCCCCAGAACCAGTGGAACAAGCCATCCACTCACTGCATTCTACCCAGGATGAAGCACACTGGGCACAATGCCCCCATCAGAAACAGTGGAGAAGCCATCAACTCAGAGCATCCTTCCCAGGATGAAGCACACTGGGCACAATGCCCCCTACAGAACCAGTGGAAAAGCCATCCACTCACTGCATCCTACCCAGGATGAAGCAACCTGGGCACAATGCCCCCTCCAGAACCAGTGGAGAAGCCACCCACTCACTGCATCCTTCCCAGGATGAAGAACACTGTGCACAATGCCCCCTCCAGAACCAGTGGAGAAGCCATCCACTTGAGAGACTGTGGCCTTGCACTCACCAGGACCAAGCTGTGGCCAAACCACTTGAGAGACTGTGGCCATGCACTCCCCAGGACCAAGCAGTGGGCAAACCACCCACTTGAGTGACTGTGGCCTTGCACTCCCCAGGACCAAGCAGTGGGCAAACCACCCCCTTGAGAGACTGTGGCCTTGCACTCCCCAGGACATCGCACAGGGCATGTAGCCCCCTCCAGGACCAGTGGTGTTGTACTATCTACCGGGTGAGGTGCCCCCCCATTCCCCGTCCCCCTGAGGTCCCTGTGTATTTTCGACTTAATGCCCCTGCAGTGTTCTCTCCGTGTTGTTGCAGGAGTGAGGTGGGGCCTTGGCCTATGTGTTGTGGTCCTGTGTCCCACGGACAGTGAGGACTGGGCAGTGTCCCTCCATTTGTAAATATGTATATATGTTTGTAATTTAATGCACTTATTCATGTTCTTTAATCGTATTACACTCACTTTCTTCCAATCATTTTGTCCTTGCAGTATTCCTGAGGGGTATGGGGTGGATATGTAATGTTACTGCATCTGATTGTGTGTATGGTGTTGGGGGTGTTGCATGTTGCATGTTGCATGTGTGTGTCACTCTCTTTATCCTCCCCCCTCAATTGTGTGCTAGGTGGCAGTACTCACCGTGGTCGCCTTCGCTGGCGTTGGTGTTCATAATGCAGGAAAAGGTAGAAGAGCCAGGGAAATATGTGCAACTCGGGCTCCATAGTGTCGTGGTTGTTCCCTGTGTCTCCAGAGGTGAGTCCTTTGACTTCTGTGTTCAGTTTCTGCTGTGCTTTTAAAGTTGTTGGTAGCGCCGTGAAAAAGGTGGTGGATAGGCTGGTCATAATGAGGTGGGTGGCACATTGGCAATCATTACAACATTGGCGGTAAAAGCCCATTACTGCCGTGCAGAAGACCGCCAACACACCGCCGCGGCAGCGGAATTCCGCCACAGCTATTATGACCCACATCTCGGAACCCATCAAAATTCAGTCACCCACACAAGTCCGCCACACTAAAGGTCAGTGATAAACTGGCGAAAATAAAACCTCCACCGTCACACCAACAGAAATACGCCCACACTGTCACGACACACGAATCCACACGGCGGTCTTTCAACCGCGGTATTCCATTGGCGGTACACACCGCCGCGCTCAAAATACACACACTCTTACAAAACACAGCCACATTGGACAATTCGAAATACACACGCCTGATACACATACACACACCACTCCCACACACCCAATACTATATAAAACACACACCCACATCACACACAAACCCCTACTACTAAAAATTGAGAACGAAGCACACAGAGAGACACCACCAGCAAGTACAACAGCATCTACAGGCACATAACACCATCAAACACACAACTTCAACGCACCTCACACAACACACCACTACATATCACCACACTTATCACCACACACACCACCCCACACATCACCCACACCACCCAATGGCACGGCAAAGACACCCCAGGTTCTCGGAGGAGGAGCTCATGGTCATGGTGGAGGAAATCGTCCAGGTAGAGCCATAGCTATTTGGATCACAGGTGCAGCACACCTCAATTGCAAGGAAGATGGAGCTATGGTGAAGAATAGTCGACAGGGTCAACGCAGTGGGACAGCACCCAAGAAATTGTGAGGACATCAGGAAAAGGTGTAACGACCTACGGGGGAAGGTGCGTTCCGTGGTCTCAAGTCTGGCTCCAACTGGGTACACAGTTCCTGGATTGTGGCACGGTCAAACCTGTAGGTGATTAGCAAATGTCTTTCCTCCATTGTCGACAGGTCCACCAGCGGTCGGTACACCGGAGGATTCCGCAATCTCCTCACATGTCCCAGCAGACGGTGCCTATGAAGGACCACAGCGACCACAGAGTCAAACAACTCAGAGGTACGTACCGACAGTTTACGCAGAACACCATTCATACACAATAGGTGGCCTGTATGTGTGTTGAGACTAGGCCTAGGCATGTGTGACGCAGTTGGAAATTAGGCCATGTGGGCCCCTGAAATGGCGGCTACCTGACCTCTAAAGTGGGACTTTGGGATGTGAGGTAACTGCGCTGGCGTTGTACACGTCATGGTAGGTGGTCGGAGACGGCGGCGCAATGCTGCATTGGTTAACATTGGACCCCATGGGTCCCAGGAACCAATGACGATGTACGCCGGCAGTGATGGTACGCACTGCCGCGGACGTGACCGCCATTTTCTATCTGTTCAGTCACTCGATACCGGATCTTCGACAGGAAAGGACCTACACTGCAAGTGCTGCTGTGACCTCGGTCTGGAAGAGACAATGGCTTGTGCGTCTGGGGAAAGGGCCCTTGCCTTCACATCGGAGGAGTTGGAGAAGCTCGTTGATGGGGCTCTCCCCCAGTACACGCTACTCTATGGTCCTTCAGACAAACATGTAAGTACACAGGGAGCATGTCTGTGTGGAGAGGGCTGGATGTAAGAAGGAAGGGGGCAGAGTTCTGCGTGCATGAAAGACGGCTGGTGCATTTGCCACATGGTAAGTATAGGGATAGGGGCCATTCACTGTGACGGTGCAGTTGGTAATGACTTCTCTTCTTCCCCTGTACATTTCATGTAGGTCAGCGCCCACCAGAAGAAACATATTTGGCGTGCCATCGCCAAGGACGTCCGGACCCTGGGGGTCTACCACAGACGGAGTACCAGTCAGGTAGGCAGGCTCATAAAGCCGCTGCCAGTACTATGCCGGCCGCCGGGCTGGAGATAGACACCTCCGGCCCAGTGGCTCATACTGCAATGGCGGTATGAGTTGAGAAGTGGTGGGTTGGCTACAGCCAACCCACTATTCTCATAATGTGGCGGTATGTACTGCCAGCCTCTTAGAGGTATTGCCGCCACTTTACCACTCACTGCTGGGGTCATAATGACCCCCTTAATCTCCCCATACCTAAAGCCCTTGTGTAATGTACCTGGTGCTCATATAAAGCACTCCAATATCTTCGGGTCAAGTCAGTGCTATATAAAACTGCAAAGAAAAGCAAATTAATTGTTTAGCACACTTCTGTCATTGGACGATACGTTGGCTACATTTGGGTGATATGTGTGCTACATTTGGGCTCTTCTTTCTCTAGTGGCCATCTTGGGAGACTTAATGGTTATGCAGCTCCCTAATCTTCTTATTTACTGAAGCATCCTCAGTCGAAAATTCTTTCAGTTTCCACTTTTGTACCATCAAGATGGCAGTCAGATATGAAACACTTTTGGGATAGATTCAGAATGTCAGTGCTCTAGTTGCTCATTAGAATACTATAGTAAATTGCTGATCACCAGGGAGTTAAACATGCCTATTCCAGTCTACATGTCAGAATGTTTTAATGAAATAGAAAAGGAAGATACTTGAGAACTCACTTAAAGTGTGTCCTCATTTTTCTTTCAACAGCACTAACCTTAATTTCTACGACAAAATGAAACTCCTCACTTTGTTCCTTTCTAAATTAAGTGGCATATTGACAGGCCCCTCAAACTGCCTTAGTGTCATTTTTTTTATGCTAAGACGGCGCTAACCAGTACCCCACCCTGTGCAAATATTTTTACAAAGTGCCGCAATGCAAGCATTGCGCCTCTTTGTAACCCCTTGAACCGCATTAAACCCAAGCCAGAAATAATGTATGCAAGGGAGGCCCCAAAAAATTGTGCAGTGAAATTTACAAGATTTCACCTCGCCATTCTAGTGTCATTTTTTAATACTTACTCAGGGCAAGCATTAAAGAGATGCTAGTACATTAGCCTGTTGCCCTCTCTGTGCTTTGCTGGACTAGCGTCAACATTTTTCGCGCTAGCACAGCAAAGTGACACAATAGTATAAAAAACTCTGATGCAACTGTCCTAACGAGGTCATGGTATGCTGTATTGTAAATACAGTGCTACCGTGGTGTCATTAGATGGGTGCAGGGCAACGCAAGGAAACTGGTGCATTCGAGCTGATGCACCAGTTCTTTGTAACTATGCCCATGAATGTTTTAGTTTTTGCAGGTTTGATTCAATCAAGATGGCTTCAGGTGTGCCACCCTTTTGCCATAAGTAAGACTGTTAGTGCACTAGTTGTTCCTTAGAATACTCTGAAAGGCTACAGTAGAACACAAGCAAATTAACTGACGGACTGCTCCTGTTGGAAGTACATGTTTCACTGAGAATGGCAGACTTCATTATCATATGGCAGAGAGAAATAGTGTGAATTTGCAGAAAATCTGCTCTCATTTTAGCTTCTAGAGCAGCTTCCTTAAGGTCTGTGGGAAAATCATGAGAAAACGGTTTTCTCTTAAACAAGATTTGTGAAGTCCCAGAAGAAGGATTTTTCACAGGATTAAATCACCTTAGCAGCAAATGATTTATAATGCAACTAAAATCTATTATCACCCTTTGTATGTTCTCCTTTCTGTGACCCTCACTACAATGCAGTTCAATTGGTGCTATGATTGGACTCAGAATGGCTGCCATTACTGTCTGGTTCAACTGCTGATAGAGCTCACCATGAGATCTGTGCTTAGGCTCAGCCCAGATATACAAATTTATATTTCCTTTAATATCTCAAAAACTACTGAACAGATTTACACCAAATAATAAAAAGCATGCTTTCTGGACCAAGAGCTACATTTCCTCCAAATCTGCTGTAATTTAGTGTAACTCTGTTAATCGGTTCAGGCCACAGTCATGTCTCAAATCTCCATGAGAATTAACATGGGGAATGTACTTTTTTAGACTCATCCCTTTTTCTCGGCCCCTGCTTGACAGATAAGCTTGAAATGTTCCATGCACAACTAGACCTAATTTGACAATTTGTTGGAAAATGTGATAAAGATTGGGCAAACTGTGCCAAAGATATAGCCAAGTCAAAAGCACATTTTCAATGGAAATTTGGTATACATAATCCAATGAAAAAACTAAAGCCAGATTTACGAAACTTGGGCGAAAGTCATCTTGCTGCGCTACCCTGCATCAAAAGGAAAGGGCAGGAATGCACCATGTCTATGCAATGCAGCACATCCCTGTCCCTTCAAACAGCGCTGCCGCTGTTTTGGCTGCCTAGTACCAACGTAGGCACCCTTATGAAAGGCTGTCTGCATTGGAGGCAAGATTGTTTTTTTTGTAGGAGGGGGCACCTTTCTGTACATAAACAAATCCCAGAAGGCTTTTTATTCTTCCTATGTGTCCTGCAGAATGCAGCACACATAGAAAGAGGTAAAAACAAAGAGAAATGAAGATGTTTTTCCTTATTGCGCCTCACCTGGTGAATGTAAGGTTTTGGTGCGTCCCCAGGTTTACTGTCTCTTGTAAATCTGGGAATGAGTCAAAATCCATGGGTGTGCATGGGAAAACCCCATGGCTCAGAGTAAGGCAACACAGCAACTTGCAGTGCCTTGCTTTACTCCACATCTATGATGCCATTTAAAGCCACGCAACGTTTGCGCTGCAGCTGCATCACTAAAAGCAACACAAGAGCAGTGCAAGCCTCACATAAAAAGGCCCACAAATGTTAAACATTTGCTAGGAAAATCTTTATTTATTTTATCTATACAAATCAAACTTAAATTACACAAACATCACAAATTCTTAAATTATAGGTATAGCTTAAGTTTATAATTTACTCAACACCTTTAAATTAATATAAACTTATTTATTCTTTATCTGCAAACTAAACTTAAACTACACAAAAATTGAAATTTCTAAGCTCAACCTCAAACAGCTAATTAATAGTTTATGCAACACCTTCAAAACCCCCCCTCGGGGTTTTCCTGGCCGGGTTTTCTCACTCACTGTTCTTCCCGCCAACAGAATCCCCACCCACCCTAGGATCTACTTAATGTAGGCCGCAGGGCAACCACGCAATAGACATGCCACTGCGTGCCGAAGACGTGCCAGAGGCAAGCCTGTCTGCGCCCACCTTAGTCTGGATGGTGCCCAGCCCCACGACCCCTGGCCGTCCCTCACCTTGAAAATACCCCATTGATGAGCCCTACTTCTTTGTCCCAGATGCTGCAACAAACACTGCCACCATACCGACCCATGCTTCACATGCACCCACTGACACTTCACCTGCCACAGCACACACATCAGCCCCATCCCAAACACACCACAGACACCACCTGAACAAAACAAACTACTCACAGGCTCCCTTCTCACCACATGCTCACTATGCAAGCATTCCACTGAATTATGGGACCTCATTGCCACCCTCACACCTGATTTCATCTACGTCACAGAGACATGTCTCAATGCTAAATCCACCACAGACACTGCCACAGCGATCTCTGACGAATAGGAAATCTCTCACCAGGACCACACCAACAGTCTGGAGGGAGGAACAGCCATCATCCACAAAGAGACTATATAGTGCGCTACCACCAACGACAACACCACCACCCCCATGGAAAATATAAACTTCAGGATCCACACAGATGACAAACCAACCATCAGAGGCACCCTCAAGTACTGACCTCCAGGCCCACGTTCCAGCTTCTGCAACATCATTGCAGACTTTATTGCACCCCTAGCCTTAGACTCCAAGGACTACACCTTCCTCAACGACCTAAATTTCCACATTGACGACCCCAATGACAAACTCACTGCACACCTCCTTGACAATATGAGCAGTCTCAGATTGACCCAGACTGTCCACGATCCTACACACACTGCACAACACACACTGGACCCCCTTTTCCCCTCCAGCAACCCCATCAAAAACAGCCATGTCACAGAACTCACATGGACCAATCAATCCTTCGTCCACTTCAGAATCTCCGGCCCCCCCCACCTCCACTCCAAAGATGACCAGCACCCCTGACCATGGGTGGAACAAAATCTCTGAGACCAGCTGGGTAGACACCCTGAAGACCTACAACCCCGCTACTGCCAGCGTCCTCAAAGTTGGAATGAAAAACCTCAACGCCACGATCACCAATTGGGTGAACAGCATTGTCCCCATCAAGAGCAACATCCAGAGAAAATCCTCCAAAAAAGGCCTGATGATACAACCAAGAACATTGAAAGGAGACAGTAAACAACTGGAGAGGAGAAGGCACTTCCAAAACAGCAGCCTTCAAGACCTCCTTTAACCTCCACCACCACCTGCTGAGGGCAACAAAGAAGAAAGCCCTTGCTGCATGCATCCAAACCAGCGCCAACAACACCAAGGAACTTTTAAACATTGATAAGGAATTCTCAACCCAGCTGCCAGCAAAAACAACATCACACCTTCACAGGAGCTGTGCAGCAACTTCACCCACTTCTTCCCAACAAGATTGCAACAATATACTGAAACTTTGAACCCCAACCCCCCTCCTAGCGACCTCCTCAACAGATACTCCACAACTGTAACTGGCATGAACCACACATTGACCAGCTGGAACATCCTCTCTACCCAGGACATCCTCTCCATCATGATATCCATCCACTCAGGCGCTTCCACAGACCCATGCCTATACCACATCTTTTTCCCTTGGAAATTAAATGAGCAGCCAGAAACTCACCACCCTGCTCAACACCTCTATCACCACCACAACATTTCCCAGTGCATGGAAATACACTGAAGTCAGACCACTACTAAAACAACCCTCTGCCAACCTTAGTGAACCCAAAACCTACCTCCTCCCATTCCCAGCAAAGGTACTGGAAAAGATCATCAACAAACAACTCATGACATACCTGTAGCAGAACCAGCTACTCAATGCCTTCCAATCTGGCTTGCGCAGCAATCACAGCACCAAACCTGCCCTGGTCATAGCCACCGACTACATCCAAACCCTCCAGCTGCACCCAGGACAGCAGCTTTGATCCTCTTCGACCTCTTGGCAGCCTTCCACACCATATCCCACCACATGCTGAATGAAAGACTCCACCACATCAGCATAAAAGGGGACGCACTCAGATGGATCACCTCCTTCCTCATTGGAAGAACGCAGAGGATCCACTTCCCACCTTTCACCACGAAACCCAAGGAGATCACCTGCTGTGTCCTCCAGGGTTCATCCCTCAGCCCCACACTCTTCAATACATATATGACCCTACTGGCCAACATTGTCAGATTCCATGGTCTTAATAAAATTTCTCATACAGATGACCCCTAACTAATCTTCTCACCATGAAATGAAAGATTAACACCATCTCCTCCATCTGCTTCCTTACTTTGCACATGCTACGTGAGATTTTCAAGCGGCTGCCCCCACACCCGTAGACGCACCATGACACAGGCCCTCATCACCTGCTGACTGGACTACAGCAACACTCTCTATGCAGGAATCGCTGCACACTTCCTACAGAGACTTACAGAACACCAACGTGAGACTCACCCTCAGCCTTCCCCGATGAACCCACATCACACCTCACCTCAGGCAACTCCACTGGCTCCCTGTACAGAAGAGATGTCAGTTCAAGGTGCTGGCCCACACACACAAGGCTCTACACAACCAAGAACCAGTGTACATCAACCACTGCCTGAACTTCCACCAAATGTCGAGAAGACTACGCTCTGTCTCCCTTTCACTCCCCCATACCCCTGTATCTACTGAATCAGAACTGGAAGACGTTCCTTCTCTCACATGGCAGAAGAAAACGTGAAACAGCCTCCCCACACCCTTCCGGACCATCACCTCACTTCTGGAATTCCAAATAGCGCTTCAAGACCTGGATGTTGGAATAAGCCTTTGGGACAAGCACGCACCTGGATACCCTATTGAGTGATTAGCTGTTCTTTATAAATCCTGATTTATTTATTGATTGATTGACATGAAATTCGGTAGGATTATACATTATGTTGCAGGGATAATGCTTTTTCGGTACTGCAGTTAAGTAGGGTAAGCATTTTTTAATAATTATAAGGCATTTAAACTTAGCGATATCTGTCAGCACAGTACTTCCATCGAATTTCCCAAAATATTTTGAAACTACTGTGGTACATGGTGGTAAACTTATGTGAAAATATGTAAAGAATATAAATAGATTTCCCTACCTTTTACCACTTTAATTAAGTGGCAATAGTTAGGGATCTGCTATATCTAAGGCTCTAACACTTAACACAGCTAAAGTGTAATAAAATATTTTGTCTGCATTTTCATTCTATAAAAACAGCTATTGTCCATTTATATACTGGCTTATGATTGCCATGTACCATGGTATACTGTACTGCAAAGTTATCACTGTATACCATGGTCCAAAATATAACTAAGGCCTAGGTGTATTATTGGATCACAGTACCCTTGCATCATGCAAGATGTTGAATGGGCAACGCAATACTTAAGTCAGATTTACAATCAACGTAATGTCACCATGCGTGGCCCAGCATTGGCTGGTGAAGCTGGAGAAACGCAAGGCAGTGCAATTCCCTGTTTTGCATTACTCTGCACTTCTCTGCACACCTTTACCTATATTGCTGTTAAATTTCACATACAGTTGTATGCCACACAACTGTAGCCACTCCACTGTGTGCTATTCCACTCTATACCATTCCACTCTACACCTCTCCACTGTACAAGACTCCACTCGACACCACTCCACTCCACTCCATGCTATTACACTGTATAAATCACCACTGTATGCCACTCTACTCTATTCCGCTCCAGTCCATGTCACTCTACTGTATACCACTCCACTAGATGCTGCTCTAACATACGCTATTCTACTCTATGCCATTCTACTGTAGGTATCTCATCCTACTCTAGTCCATTGTATGCTATGCTACTCTACATAACTCTACTACTCTCTACTCCACTGTATGGCAGTCCACTGTAGACTTTTCAGCTCTATGCCACTCCACTGTATGGCACTCCACTCTATGTCACTTCATTCTGCACTATTTAATTGGACCCCACACCAATATACACCACTCTACTGTATGCCATTACATACTACCCCACACCACAGTACTCCACTCCAGTCTACACCACTCCATTTTATGCCACTCCATTGCATGTTACTCCATTATACACTGTCACACTCTATGCCACTCCATTATACAACACTCCTCTCTACGTCACTCCCCTCAATGCTATCATACTGTACACAACTCCAGCCTATGCCAGTCCACCCCATGTTACACTGCATACAACTTCACTCAAACTAAGAGAGAACAAGGCTAAAGAATGCAAATAATGCAGCACTCTTAGTCTGCGCAATGAATTTATTAAGGAACTTCCCAGGGTTCAAACATAAGTATACAGAAATATTAACTTGAGCATTTAACTTGAATGCACCAAAACATGTGTAGCCACTAAAAAATCACAGCAGTGGAATAATAATAATAATAATCAGAATAAATGAAATATATCAACACTGAATATGTATGCAGGAAATATATATATATATATATATATACACAGTAAAGCTAGATAATTAAGAATTAAAAATGCATGACCACAGGGATTGAATTCAGCATCATCCTTGTCTTTGCCATTGCCAAGGTTAGGAACTCTGGGCTGCAGAGACAGGAGACATTTTCCCCAATGGGCCTCAGTGGCAAGTTTCCCCAATATATATGTGAATATATATATATATATATATATATACATATATATATATATATATATATATATATATATATATATATATATATATATATATATATATATATAAAACAAACATAAGAGGAAGGTTCTGGTAACGTCCCTCCCTTTGAGTAAATTGTGAAATTCAAGTGCTAGCTGTACTTGATCAGTGTTGGAAACACACACAAAGGATTGGCCAAATTTTAAGGTATATTTCCAAGACAGAGACGTACCCTTCTCTGCTATAAATATTCTCAACCTTGTTCACTCTTATTAGCGTTGCATCCCCCATGTTATCTCCCCTTCCCTGGTGAGAAAACTGAAAATATGTTAACAAACTGTTTGTGGAAAAATACCTGTGCCACCGATGTGAGGGTTTTAGAAGCTAAGTTCAGCACAAAATGGAGTCAGTGATCAAGATGGAATCAGTGGTTAAATACAGATAGCGTTACAGCCACTCCCCTACATGCTATTTCACTCTACCCCATTACACTGTATACCACTGCAGTCTACACCACTCCACTGTGTGCTACTCCACTCTATGTTATTCTACTCTGCACTATTACACTCTACGCTATTCTACTCTACCCCACTCCACTGTAATTCTCTCTATGCTATTCCACTGTACACAACTCCATTCTACACAATTACACTGTAGGCAACATCAATCTTTCCCCACTAGTGCATGGTATTGTACTCTACCCCACTCTACTGTATGCTATCTTACTCTACCCCACACAACAATACACTAATCCAGTCTACACCACTTCCCTGTATGCCACTCCACTGTATTCTACTATACTATACTCTATTCCACTTTATGCCTCTCCACTGTATGCTACTCTATTATACACTGTTCCACTCTGCCATTCTACTGTATGTCACTCCATTCTCCTCTATTCCACTGTATGCCATTCCACCATACAACACATTACTGAACACTATTCTGTTGCATAACACTCCACCACATGCTATTCTATTGTAGGCCGCTCCGATGTATGGCAGTTTTATCTATGCCACTTCATTATATGTCATTCTATTGGACACCAAAACAATGTACGCCACTCCACTCGATGCTATACTCTGTACCCCATGTCACTATATGCCACTCTAGTCTACACCATTCCGTTACACGCTACTCCACTGAACGCTACTGTACTAAATACTATTACACTTTATGCTACTCCACTGTACAACACTCTGCTCCACAGCACTCCACTCTATGCTATTACACTGTACACAACTCCACTCTGCACCAGTCCACTGTATGCTATCACACTATATGTAATTCCGCTCAATGTCTCTTCAGTGTATGCCAGGCCACTGTATGCCACTCTGCTATATACTACTCCAGTACATACTATTCCACTGTATGTCATTCCACTTTGTGCCGCTCCACTGTATGCTACTCCAGTCTATGCCACTCCAGTGAATGCCACTCCACTCTACCGCACTCCATTCTACGCTATTCCATTGAACGCCACTCCACTGTATACTATTAACCTTTACACCATTCCAGTGTATGTGACCCCATTCTACATCACTTTAGTGTATGGCATTGCACTGTACCTTTTTAAGGAAATTTGTGCCGTCCACACCGTCTTCAGCCAGCAAGCAGGGTCCCTCATCAATGGTACCACCCCAACCTAAGCCCAAAGCCATGTCTCTCAGCAAGGCAGCCACTGCAATCATGGCAACGAACAGTAAGTCTGAACTGGAGTTGTCTCAGTAGTAAACTAGTACCTAATCATCACAGGAAACTGAGCAAAGTGGACAACAGGAGCTGCAGCCAGAAATAGTAGATCTTTCTGAAGTCAGAGCACAACAGGAAGTTGACCTTCCTGCTGAGCAAAATTTACCTCTTCTTGACCTATTGGCTTCCCGATCTCCACCAAGAAAAATGAAAGGTACTCCACCATCTTCTCCAATTCCCTCCTTCTGGTGTTCTGGACATGAATTGGACCCCGCCTAAGTCCGAAACCCACAACGAAAGACAAGGAGAATGGAAAGATCCCAAAAGCCTTAAAATTAGTGAAATGGATTTGGAGGAGGGTGAACCACTCATTGTTATAGAAGCTAGCTCAGAGGGCACCAACATTACCCCTCCTAATTAACCTGTTCTGACAGGCTGCCGAGAGGCAAACATTGCCGTACGCACCTACCTCCAGTTCTTTGGGCATTGGCAGTGGCACCAGTAGCCCACTAAAAAAATCTCCTCCCAAGATTGGGACTTCTTTACAATGGGCAAGCAGAAGGAATGTATTGCAATATGCTCCATTTACCACGCTTGTGTTCGTCAAGGTAAGCCTGGTTCATACTATGTTAATGGAAGCCAAATAACCCATATGAAAAAACATCACACACTCCAGTGGGAGAAGCACCCCAAAATATTAAATGTAGGTGGTGGTGGTGATGAGAGAGGGGAATCAGCTCCAATCATGGTAAGGGGTGAAGGTGGGAGGTGAAGGTGATGAAAAGAAGAGGGTGACTGTGTTATGCCAAGCAGCGCTGTCCCCAGCAGTGCACCAACGTCACCCACCTCAGCAACCTCAAAATGTCAAAACAGTCAAATGGAGACACCAAATCATACAGACTGCCCCAAGACTCACATAGAGTCTACCGCCTCCTAGTTCTCAGAAGTCACCTGTGTCAGTGGCATCAGAAAAGAAAAAAATCCGGACTACCATTACGGGCACATTTAGGCAAGAGGGACCGTAGGAACACAACTACCCAATTGTGCGTATGCACAATGGGAAGCTTTCTAAAATGTAAGCCTTGACCTCCTCTCTTTTTCTTTTGTGGAAGAAGGGGGACTCTTAAAATTTGTGGCAGCCATCTGCCTGAAGTGGAAGGTTTCAAGTCAGCCCTGTTTTGTCAAGGTTTGCTGTTCACGATATACTGCAATTGGTTTGACAATCTTTGCAGCAGAGTGCAGTTCACACTAGCTGCCTGACGACAGACATGTGGACCAGTTGTCAAGCAACTGATTACATGTGTATCACTGCACACTGGATCTTTTTTGTGGTTAGTAGGCAACAGCTACCTAGAGGTCTCATTTGCGGCATGTAAAAGTAGCTATGTTCACAATGGAGAATCCCATACAGCTGAAAACATCTTGGAAGTCTTTAACAGCAAGGTGTTTGAATGGCTGCAATTGGATTTGTTGCTGTGGACAATGGCAGTAATATCATCAAGGCCATGGCAGATGGTGACAATTTCAGGGTCCTGTGTTTGGCACATTGCAACAACCTGACTGTGCAGGACCTTCTCAAAATGAAGACATAGTCAGTGACATACTGACCATCTACAGAATAATCTGCACTCATTTCAGCCATTCTTTTGAAGCTCAGAAGTAGCTGAGGATCATTCAGAGTGCTAATAGAGAACCAGTTCAGCCCTCATAAAGGAGGTTCCAACACATTTTAACTCAACCTTTTACATGTTGTAACACCTTTTTGAGCTGTACAAACTGATCAATGACTGTTATTCAAAGAAGAGGGGATGCAATTGGGAAAAATATGAGAATGGATGAGGATAAATAGGACTTAGTCAAATACCTAATCAGATGCTATTTCCTTTTGAGGTTTTCACACATGTAGTCAACAAGGAGGACAGTATGATGAGCAAAACTATCCAATTGGTGAATCTGCTACAGGACCAATTAAGAAGGATGTTGGAAAGATTTGCTACTGTGAACAGGAAAAGAAAAGCACAAGATTTGGTTGAGAGCTTAATCCTTTGCTTGGCTGTTAATCCAAGGTTGATAAGAGACATCATGTCCTCCAAAGGGTACATCTGAGCAAAATACATGATTCACAATTAAAAAAATACTTTCATTCCTTTTCTAGAAGGGGATATTTCACTATACAAGATGTGGATTATTGCGCAACGAGAGACCTGGAAGAGGAATGTCTAGAAGTTAGAGGTCCACGCAGAACTTCTGGCATGAAGTTTTCAATCTCCGGAGAGGGAAGTGCTATTGTCTCACAGCAACCAATACCAGAACAAAAACAATGGCACAAGAGCTACAGATGAATCAGAGCCAACCTTTGTAATGGCTTGGTTTCAAGTGGCAGGGCTTAAGTCAAGTGCAGAGCTGAAGGTAAAAGTGGGTGAGGAAGTGGCAGCACCAATGACCCTTCAGAGG